>NC_138031.1:49314701-50514701 GCF_964106645.2 Podarcis pityusensis | reverse complement strand
ATAAATGATAAGTGCTATTAAGAAAACAGTGCTTTAACTGTACTCCCTCAATTTTAAATATTTGTGCAGTCTGACTTGCAATGACAGACACACATCACGGTTTAGGACTGGCACAGCTTCAGTTTGTTTGCTTCAGAATTACTGAACAACAGATTGCCAGCTTATTTGTTAATTAAGGTACCTGCATAGTAATGACTGGGGGTGGGGGGTGGGGGTAAGGAGATGACTAAGCAGTAATAACATCTTCTAGTCATTGACAGAAAAAGCTATAACTTGCCGATTCCCCCCACCCTGCCATTTAGCTGGTAAAGCCACAGAAAATCAGCAAAGGAGTTGGCAGTCCTTTAAACCATAAGATAAGCTATTAGGACAAGCATTCAAGCACAGCATGAGTTTAGTGTTGGCACTAGTATTGGGTTTAGAGTTTGTTTCCCCACTACCTTCGCTTTGCCAAAACACACACAAAAACTATGCTCAAATTAAAAGCTTGAGACAGACACAAAGGTGATCCACAAATGTTTCTGCATTTTTAGGGCTTTCCTGCATACAAGTTCAATTACACAAAAACTGTTCATTTATTGTGCGCATTCTTCATGTCTTTCTTCAAGTTTTCACTTCTGTTGGAGACACCACAATTTCCAAACACTCAAATCACAATACTTTATACCTGGGAAAATGAGACATTTCACACAGATAACACATTCATTGCCATTAATGTTCAGACTGGAACAGAGCAAACAACTCACAGGCACCAGAATATTTTTGCAATGCAATTAACAATGTGTGACAATGTTTCCATCATATGGCTATACAGTATTTTGGTGAACCAGATGCACCAAATTAAAGGATTATTTCTGTGGCTGCTTTGCTTCTTACACCATACAGTGCTCCAGCAAAGAAGCTCTTAAACATATACAAAAAATGCAACAGAAGCAAGGCTAACATGTAGCAATGTCTTGTAATTTTGCAGACCCTTCCATTCAGAACATTTATTTATAATATTTGCAAGTCACTTTTTCCATTCACAGAGTGGGTTGTGCTCAGAGCAGCATACATCACCATCTTATTAATATTCTTTGGGTCTTTACAATCCTTTTTCTTGCACACACATATAGCTGAATAGAATAGTAAACTCCTCTTAGACAGTAGGATGTCTGTTTATAAAGCCAGGGTTGTATTTCTATGGAACAAAAGAAAATTCCTAGTCCCAGATTTTCATATTGGGACCACCTGGCTCAGTCTCACAATCCCAATCCTGAGTATTTGTGCTTAAAAGTATCATTAGTTTTAATGGCAGTTATTTCCAGTGTGTTTAGGTGTAGAGGATGTTAACGTGACACAGACTACTTCAGGGGTAATGTTCTAGTATCTGGGTTTTGGTCATGATGCTGACTTTCAGTAGCTGCAGAAATTACAGCAATTATCCACACAGTTTCTGTGGATAACCGTAGATTCACATCATTTCTAAGGGCTAGCTCCCACAGAGGACAGATAAGGAAATAAATGTTTTGTGGGCTGTAGTTGAAACAGCATGCATTGACTTATATGGCTGAATGCTCTGCCATACAAAAATAAAGAAACAGAACTGCTACATTTAGGGAACTTGTATGGCAGGGAAACGGCTAACTTAGGATCATTCCTCTGACGTACTAAATTTTGGTTGGTTGGTTGGTTGTTTTTTGGTACAGAGAAGCATTCAGTCAGTCATGTGAGCCCACACCTGCAAATGGTAGAGTCCAGGAAGAGGTTTACCACATTATCTGCTATTTGTGAGAACTAAGCCTAAGTCATGATCCTTTCCTGCTCAAGCCCTCAATTCCATGGTTCTCTTAGCAACTGACTAAACACGGCCAAGACAGAAGATTCTGGTGCTATTTTCAATAATTGGTTAAAATGCTTTGCTTCAGTCCTTTGAATATATCTCCCTTCAGAGCCCTTTTCAAGTATTAGCACCCAGTGGAAGAGATTTTCTTTGCTAGTGTTCTATAAACTCCACTATCGAAGGCAGCATGCCTCTGAATTCCACTTGATGGGAATCAGAAGAGCACCATTAAACTCAGGTTCTGCTTATGAGCTACACAGAATCGCAGTGCTAGAAGGCTTCCCCAAGGGTGATCTAGCTCAATTCCCTGCAGTGCAGGAACCACAGCTAAAGAATCCCTGAAAGGTTACCACCCTATGAAGGTTTTTCAAACAAGTCTCTTAAATATTGCAGAGTGCTTGGTGTTCCCTCTCCTTCGCACCTGTCCAGGTTGGGCCCCAGAGAGCTGCCCGCTCAGCTTGCCTGCCTCCCCTCCTGGCATTCTTGCTCACCCCCAGCTCTGGTGGTGGAGAAGCAGGCCCCCTCTGTCCTGGGGGAGCCAAAGGTGGGGTTGCCACTGGGCTCCCCCCGTCTCTTAGAGGGGTCCAAACTGTCTTTGAGCCAAGGGAGAGAAGGCTCAAGAGTTCAGGGCTCACGGTATCCTAAGGCTGGAGGGCCCATGGAGGGCAAGGTGAAGCCTGATCTTCCCATATAGACATCTGGCTGGCCACTCTAGGATTCTGGACTATATGGACCTTTGGCACGATCTAGTAGGACTCTTCTTATGTTCTCACATGAATAAGATTCCTCATCCCCATAGTAATGACTCAAGTGTAGCAGTGACCAATCTGTGTGTGTATGGCTGCCAAGCTAGTTCTGTGCTCAGTGCTATTACCTAGGTTAAAACCATCACATCCTTATGTGATGTTGTATTGAATTTTCTAGGTCATGAAACAAAAACACCCTGCTGTGATTTGTGTTGTGCTGCTTGACTGAAGCTGAAGATTTTCAAATGTTGGAAAAACAGCTTTTCATCTTCTGATCAGCACCAATATCTACTATTTAAGTTACCCACATAAATATAATACACTGTTCAAGGATATGTGCCATTGCCACTTTTGCCTGTGCTACATAAATGAGTGTAGTTGTATTTTTTTTTAAGTAAATAGAAGTGTAACTAAGCTTTGTTCTATACATGTACTTTTAAGTTTAGAATTCTCAAGCACTGTCGGGTGTGAGTACTTTAGGCACACAATTCAAAACAATTTTCCCTTTGCTGCAGAAAGACTAATTTACCTGAGATCTGCAAAAATAAAGTTTTATTTATATTTGAATGTGGTACAAACCCCGCTTCCCCTCTGCTTCAGCCTAAAAGAGGCAAGAAGCGAACTCAATCTGGGATACCTGTGATTTTTTTAAAAAAAGCATAGCTGAAATAAATTCTCATTAAAAGGGGGCCAAGAAGCTTACAAAAATTAAAAATTTCCCTTCACCTTCCTATAATGCAAGTAAATTTTTTTCATAATACCTTTGCTATATAGACTGTATTAAGAAACATACAATTAAACCATTTATCCTATAAGCAAGCCATCCTGAAGGAAGCAATGTAGTTCCAAAAGGACAAGTTTCCTTGTTTTCAGGAATATATAAGTCCGGTCAATTCTCATCATCTCGTCTATAGTGAATAGTCTGAATTTCCTGAGCTATGAATGCAGCCATTTCCTGGGTACCTGCTGCAACCACTCGGCATGACATTAGATCTAGAGGTCCACCTATGAAAGGAGAGGGATTTGATCAGTCAAACGAAGCACCTGAGATTCGAAAGTAATGCAAGACTCTGTCCCCTCTGTGACTCAAACCATTTCCCATATAGTACAATTCATCAGATGCAAGACCTCCATTTCACAGGAAGACATTAAGAAGCAATGCTTAGCTGGAACGCACCCACCTTCCCTCTATCATAGGATGGGGCAACCATTGGGAGATAGGCAAGTTGCCTGTTCTAGATAGGGTTGCACTTCCTCTGAAGGAACATGTGCCCAGCTTGTGGGTACTCCTGGATACATCTTTGTCACTAGATGCCCAAGCGTCCTCTGAGTTTTACCAGCTGTTTGGTCTGGGATAGCCTGACGGCAGAAGTCCATGTGCTGGTAACCTCGAGGCTAGATTACTATAATGTGCTCAATATGGCACAGCCTGCTGTAAATCTCCAGCTGGTGTAGAATGCAGCAGCTACACTGCTGACTGGGACACATGGCTGATAGCATATGACATCATTGTTAAAACATACGTTGGTGGGATTAATCTGACAACAACAACAAAACTGAGACGTTTTCTGCCCAGTAAGGGTGGAATGCTCTGCCAATAGACATTGAGCAGGCACCTTCATTTTCAGCTTTTTAACAGCTCCTGAAAAACTTTTCTATGTCACCAGACTTATGCAGGCAATCTTTCCATATTACCGTATTTTTCCATGTATAAGACACCCCCATGTATAAGACGACCCCTATTTTTTGAGCCCAAAATTAAGAAATATTTTAAACACCAAACCAAACAACTTTGATATTTTATTAAATATTCAAAACACTGGTATATTTAGTACCATATATTGAAACATCGAACAGTGAGGCAAGCTGTGTAATGGCAGCTGCTCCCGTCAGCTCAGTGTAACTCCATTGTAGCTGCAGCTCCTGCTCTCCCACCTGTGTGTTGCACTTTTGTCTCAGTATTTACAGTATGTACTGTATTTACTCCACAAGCGCCGGCAAATGCGAATGCTGATCGAGGAGCTGCGACTTCCAGAGCTGCCTGAGTGAGTGCGCTTGGGGAATGGGGGTCTGGGTAGCCAGGGGGAGGCTGAGGGAACCGAGTGGAAAGGACAATGTCCGGAGTGGGGGCTGCTGGGGGGGAGTACCAGACCAGGGTTTGTCGTGAGGCCATTAGTGAGGTGAGGGGGGGGAATAATATGGATGGCGGCATGTATTTATTTATATATTTAATTGTAACATTCCGTGTATAAGACAACCCCCAATTTTAAACTTCAATTTTTTGGGGGGAAAATATTGTCTTATACATGGAAAAATATGGTAATTAGTTGATGGCACCTGTATTTAAATGTTATGTTTAGATAGATAGATAGTCGTAAACAGCTTTTTTAAGATGTGGTGATATGAATATTTTTATAAATAAATGTGCATTATAAACATGTGTTATAAAAATAATATTTTTTGCTTACCTGAAGTATCCATCACAACACCACCTGCCTCTCTGATAATAACTGTAGCTGCTGCCAAGTCCCAACAGTGCAAGCCAAACTGGTAATATGCATCTGCAGCACCAGATGCTAGAAGACAGAGCGCCAATGTGGAACTTCCAATGACACGAACCCTACAATAAGTCACAGGTGGGAGCAAAAACGCTTGTGAAAAGAATGAAAACCATTGATAAAGCCAACCCATGAGGATGTGCTCATGAGTCAAGGTTAGAAAAACAAGTCATCAGTTTTAACCAACGATTTGTTGCACAGACAAACTGGCATATTCACAACAAGTTAAAATATTATCTTAAGAAAAGCCAGTCATATGTTTCCAGGTGTTTGTCTCAACATCTTCCCCTTTCTTTACAATGTTATCATATCCAGCAAGCAATATCTGCTTGTCCTATTGACTTGACAATGCAATACAAGGCTGCCCCATCTTCATAACTCCCAAGCAAAAAGAAATAGGAGGGGTGCTGACTAACACTGAAAAGTTATATTGATGGTGAGTTATATTGATGGTGCAATGAACACTGGCAGAGGAAGAGGAGTGGGGGGGGAGCGCCCCGCCCCCACAGGCGATGCGTGCCACGTCCCTATGGGCAGCGCGCCCCGCCCCCAGGATGCGCGCCAGCCCCGCCCCTGCCCCCGCCTGCTCTCCGCCCCCGGTGCCGGAGCATGAAGCTCCGCCAATGGCAGTGAATGGGGAAGTTGGTTCAAAGGGAGTTCTGTAAGTGCACCAGAATGCCTGCAAAAGTTTAGGTTCACAAAATTTAAATGGATGGCCTCAGTAACTGAAATGTTAATGAAGGTGCTGGTTCTTTTCTTTACAAAGGTTTATGATTTATTTACTTTTAAAAGAAGATCTTACCCATGAGCTTGGGCCTTAAGCAATCGCTCCATGTTGCTGAGAAATAGTTTCAAAGTGTCAGGATCTCGTTTTGGGCCAATCTCTGTTAAAATCAAGGCCTTTGAGATATCTGCAAGACAAAAGGTTATTTTGTATTATTGCAACGGCTTTTCAAAGTAGGCACTGTCCAATTTCTACTGTGAAGGATCTTTGGATATTTTACAATAAGATCGCTTCGCATGTTCATATATTTCTGTTCCTTTTTGAGAGTCTTGCTTATTTCCAAAAGCTTTCAACAAAATTCTGTGTCTTGAAATTATGGAAAACAAATCTGCTTATTACTTTTAGCTAAATACGTTTATTTGGAAGCAGAGTCTTACCCTCTTAGAATCACAGCAGATTCTGCAATAATGTTCAGTCAAAATAATTCTACATCCCATCAACTCTAAGGCTATCACAAAGTACATTTTATATCTTGCAGTAGAATATATAATTCCTATCATATTTTCAAAATTCATACGTGCAAAATTCAGAATTAATACTACCACCATGAACTAACATATTATTTTGAAAAAGCCTCTAAAGTGATTGCATAGCCTCATGCTGCTATTTCAGAGCTGCACACGTTAGAAGCCTATCCCAAGCCCTAGTATTCCAGGACCAATTAACTGAATTTCAAACTTTTGGACAACTTTTCTTTAGCATATAGATACATACTTCACATCCTACGTGATTTTTTTTTTAATTTTCCATTGATAAGTCTGCTAGACTTCCTTAATCACAATAAAAAGTCTCTCTACTTCCACTGATAGAAATCAGTCAACATATTTTTCATTAAGAAATAGGTAATAAATAATCTAGAATTCCACCAACTCTGCAGACTGACAGTGCTAATCCACCCTAAGTAGGCTGCTTCATTATTGCAGCCCCAACATGAAATGGGGTACACTTTAAATACATTCCCTGCAGTGGCTGTAATGTTTAGATTACATTTTTTCAGGTAGTTTTACATAATTGTACAGAGATTCATGCCAGCACCATTCGTAAGGTATGAACTATGTCCACTCACCTGTCACTCAAGAGCTGCCTAATCATAAGATTAAGCAAGGGTCACCAGTTCTATTGCGGCCAAATTTACAGTGATTTATAAAAGCCTCTTTTAAACTATTAAGCTCAATAATTAAAGTATGGTATAGAAAAGAAGGATTACTTAAATAAATGTAAAATATATTCAGTTATGCAGAAGATACATCGAGGGTGCAATCTTATGTGCACTTACCTGGAAGTAAGCTCCACTAAACAGAGTGGATCTTACTTCTGAGTAAATATGCAGAAGATTGCTCTGTAAGTCTACCTACATACGGTAATGACTCTCTAATAATACAATATTCAAAATATTTCTTTTAGAGCACTGAAACCAACCTGTCACTTTTGATACCTGAAGCCTTTTGTCATTACAAAATGCCCCTTGACCTCTTCTACCAGTGTATAATCGTTCTTCCGTGCAGTGATAAATTACACCAAATTCAAGCTTTAGCGTTTTGGGAAAGGAAAAAGATCATGAATGCAATTTGTATTATATATATTGCAATATAAACAGATTATCACTATATAAAATGCATATAAATGGCAGTTTATGCTACTGATAATAAAGAAGAAATGGTTTTGAGCATGCCAGGCTTTCAACTTCACAAGGTACATAAAATTTCAATAAGAAATTAGTTAATCCATCTCCACAGACATTTTAGGGCTAATTTTTACATGTTCAGGAAGCCCCTGGAAATCTTTTCTGCACAGTGTTGACAACAATGAGCAAGAGCTCAACACATCAAACATATCACACAACTGCTTAGTTTTCAAGTTAAGCACCAGTTACTATCCAGATATAGCGCTGGCACAAAAATTCTTGTTTCCTAGGTCTGTTGAGTGGTGCTGCCTGGAGTAGCAGGACAGAGGCTTCAAGTAACCTACAGCACAAAATCCATAGATAAAAGGTTCAGTATCCCATCTCTGCTTTACCACTTGACATCACCCCTATACCTTATTTTACAGTTGCTATGAATAAGTAAGTCCGACACAGGCATGTGAAGTTGTATCCTAAGAGTTACCAATATCTGGTGCTGAATATACAGTACAGGAGTGGTGATAAGAACTAAATGCAAGACTATTATCCCTACCCAACATGTCTTTGCCAAATATTATTCTATGGAACAGCTTTGTCCTTTCCACCTGCCATCTAGCAACAAGGGTGTGTCCCAGCCAACAGACAAAATTTGTTGTTTCCCCTACAGCATAGTCCTTTTCTGTTCTAGTGGGTTCTGCATGAAGAAAGACTGCATTGCATTACCATTGCATCTGTGTAATGCAAAGTTAGCTACTCTGCCCTTGAAGGAATAGTATCAAGGGCAGACTTATAAAGGCTGCCAATACAGGTTTTCTAACAGTCAAGACAAGAATGAAAAATTATGTTGCAGCACAGGTAGGTAGATGGCAATGGGGGGGGGGGGGGGACAACTGGTAAGTCTGCCACTTGATTGATGAGCTGGAAGCTGCTTGCGCAGTCACTCAGGAAACGAATAGCATAGCTTGATCTGACCTTTCCCTTAAGTATGACACTCCTAAATGCATTTACTTGGAAACAAGTCTTGTTGATTTTAATGGACCTTATTTAAGAAAAGAGACATACATACATGCATACATACATACATACTCCACATTTTTCTCTGACAGGGACTCAAGGTGGCTTACAAATTAAAAATAAGAAAAACATAGAAAAAGCCATCATTAAAAAACAATTAAACATTGATAGAATTAAAACATGCAAGACTACTTATAAAAACAGGTCCCTGAAACTGGGATTAGCTACCTTTACATTCTGCCAGCCATAAAGGCAGGGTGACTTATACATACTCTTTTACCCAAAGAATGATTCCAGAATCCATTCATTTATGGTAGGTCATAATAAGACTACTCACAACACCGAAGGATTGGTTTCAGGATTATGCAGATTGGTGTATTCAACCCAAGGTTATAACAGATTAACACTTCAAGATAAATACAGTAACCTAAATGGCTTATCTGTGAGCTCTGTTACTTGTTATGAAGCTCACAAGATTCTCACTAAGTTTGTTAGATATTTTTCACTTAATCACGATAGCAGCAGATAAAGCTTTATCCTATACCTCTTGATTAACAGCAAATCCAATGCTGACGGCCACAGTCGGAAACCTGTGTAAATAAAACCAGTTGCGTCTGTTAGTATGCTCTCTAAACAGTTAATTTCAACAACTTTACCTGTCAGAAATGCAATTGTGTTTGTTCTCAGCTAAGAAATCTGAGAGTCTTAATTTCTTTGTATCTAAAGGAATTGCACATTTTTACTTTTTACCTTTTAAAAACAAGCCCAATGGTTAAAGAATTAGGGGCATCCTGATCTGTTGGATCAGTTTAGCAGTGACCTTTCCCCTGCAGCTGAAGCAGAAATAGCTGACTTGACTTTGATTCTCAGAAAATCCCTTTCCCTTCTTCAAATCTTAGGATGCTGTGCAATTGATCAGAACTTGACGACTGATTCAACTACAACCATCCCTCCCTCTTTTGAACTCTCCACTGAGTTTCAAAACCAGCTTGTCATGCTAATGGCAGGGAGAAGGAAAGTATATTGTTAAAAGCTATTGTCCTTAGGAACATTGTACTAGTCCAATAGTTCTCTGGATTTCAGCCAAAGCCTCTGATGATAAGGGACTCTTTTAGAATAAGGTTTTTATAGGTAACTGGTATGCTGAACTAATATAGGGATGCGGGTGGCACTGTGGGTTAAACCACAGAGCCTAGGACTTGCTGATCAGAAGGTCAGGTCAGCGGTTCGAATCCCCGCAACGGGGTGAGCTCCCATTGCTCGGTCCCTGCTCCTGCCAACCTAGCAGTTCGAAAGCACGTCAAAGTGGAAGTAGATAAATAGGTACCACTCCGGCGGGAAGGTAAATGGCGTTTCTGTGCACTGCTCTGTTTCGCCAGAAGTGGCTTAGTCATGCTGGCCACATGACCCGGAAGCTGTACGCCAGCTCCCTTGGCCAATAAAGCGAGATGAGCGCCGCAACCCCAGAGTCAGTCACGACTGGACCTAATGGTCAGGGTTCCCTTTACCTTTACTATGCTGAACTAAGGTGCCAACCACTACAGTTGATGATTGTTTATGGTACAGCAATGGCAGCTCCAAATTCTTGTGCTACTTAGTAATTACACCCTTTTGGTACTTGTCCCTGCACTTGTGTTTTGGTGCTATTCAGTTCTGTCCACCTGTAATAGACTTCTACAAGGCACTACAAGGGCAAGAACCTATCTTGATAGTAGCCAAACTACGTAACAAAGGATTTGAGAGTGTGCACTCCCCTCACAATAACACTTGGGAAGCCCAAAGTCATAAACTAGAATTGAGTTTGTGCATATGCACTCATCAGAGTCTTCTTCCCAAAGCACGGGGGCAGAAGTTGACTCAAGAAAGGAACCTTATGTGCAAGCAAGCCTTACTCAAATAGGCTGGACACAGAAAAATAAAGAACGACAAAGAGCTTGAGAAAAGGCAGACGTAGCTTTTTTTGCAGCACTGTTTATGTATTTACCTATGTACAAAATTACAGGTGCCATCAACAGGATCAATAATCCAGGTAGGGCTGTCACAGAGAATGCACTTTGAACCAGCAGCGGTAGCTTCTTCAGCAATAAACCTATAATGGATGAGAAAATTAAAACTGAATTATTGGGAGGCACTTAGGCACTGGCATACCCAAACGCAGCTATTTTCTGCTACATTTGGCCTTAAACAAGCATCAGATAAAGTACTATAAGTTATGCTAAGGGGATCTATGTGAGTCTTTGCATATTATCCAAGAGCACATATAGAAGGTGTTCAAGTGACTTTCAGGGTCTCTACAGAGATTTCAGGGTCTTACACAAAGGGAAACCCATGTATTTTCACTCATGAAAAGCTGTGTGTGAATACAATGTAGCAACAGTTTGTACATCACAACAGGTAAGAGGTGTCATTTTGGATGACAGTCAGAAGCACATATAGAAGATATACAAGTCACTCTGCAATGAGTAGTTTTCTTACTATTGAAATAAAAACTATTGAGTAAGATTCAACCTTTGTTCAATATATGAACCAGGCAGGCACATGAATAGAAAACACCTGTTCATCACTATCGTGTCTTACTTGGCTTTAAAGCGCAGTGTGGGTTCCCTAGTCATGTGACTGCCATATTTGGACATCACACCAAACCATGGTTTAGCATGAAGAGAATGAGCTGCACCAAGCTATGGCCTCCCTTTCCAGGACACAAGGAGATCAGAAGCCTAAACTGCAATTAACGCTTACTATGATTTGTTTCCAAGAACAGGACCATTTTTACACAGAACACCACATGTATTTTTGAACATGTCTTGCGCTATAATGCACATGCAACCCTTGACCTTTTGCTGCACTGTGTGTACATTCCAGCAATTAGTTTCAGCTTGCGCAAAGGACATCAAGCTTTACAAGATTACTCACACCTGGAAGAGTTACAGTTTTCCCACCTTTTCACAGCTATTCTTTCCCAATTAAAACTAGATGGCAACTGTCTATTGAAGCTTAGTGCTATATTTGTGAAAACAACCTTCAATTCCAGCCTATATAAAGGGAAGGTTACTGTTTTTGTTGCTGCTGCTGGGCTTTTTTTCATGTGAACAGATGTCCACTAAGATTAGGCTAAAACTACTATATTCATTTCATTACGGGAAATCTAATCTGGATTTGAGAAGACATTGGAGGCAGGAGAATTAAAAAAGAACACACCCTTTTAACATGTTGTCTCCCGCCCATGGCCAACCAGTTATATTTAACAACTCTCACCTGATGTTTAACTGGAGGAGTAGAATGGTTACAGAAAGGTGGTCAACCTTTTGTTCTCCTGAGGACAATCAGTCACCCTTTCTCTACCAATCAGCAGAGGAGCAGGGGGCAGGTACCTCTCCATCACAGGACTGTGCTGAGAGGAAAAGCCCTCCCCTCCTAGCCCAGCATCGTGATGGTGAAGTAAAGTGTTCCCAGTTCTGTCTTTCCCCCCTCATTGCAGTGCTATGCTTTGAGAAAAGGTTCGTCTCTCCCCACCCAGATCTCTACTCACTTACTTCCCAAATGCCCCAAAATGCTCCTTCCTGTTTCCTGAGCACTATAACCTCCTAGGTGTGGTGCTGTGCCAGAGGGAAAAGAAGCTCCCGGTTTCTCCTGGGGCTGGTAGATCACTTGAAGCATCTCGGTTCAAATCCCCAATTACCACAAAACTCATTGAATGACTATCTCTCAGTCTAACACAACTCAAAGCACTGGGATGGGCTATACATTTTATTGCATAACTAGGGATCCAGCTAGGTTGAGGGCTGCATGTCAGTGGTAGACAAAGCGAAAACCACACGTCCCCATGCTCATCCATCCCTCTTTCATAAGTTATTTACAAATCTTCCCTTCTCTCCCCCACTGCTAGCAATCTGGCAATTAGGTTTAGAACCAGTGGCGTAGCGTGGGGGGTGCAGGGGGGGCCGGCCGCACCGGGCGCAACATCTGGGGGGGGGCGCACGCTCGCACTCGCAGCTCTCTGCCCCTACTAAAATCCACGGGTTAGGGGGCGCAAATTACTTGCCTTGCCCCAGGTGCTGACAACCCACACTACGCCACTGTTTAGAACAAAGGCCCCCATTTGCATTAATGGGATCTGTTTTCTTAAGCCTAATTGCCATTCTGGCTCCTCACAATCTTTAGAAGAGTAGCAACATATGGGGAAGGTTAACTCACCATGGCTAGCTCTCACCACTACAAAAATCACTCCCATGCAGCAATTAGGGTTAAGAAAAATGGTCTCAGCTAATTGCTTCATGGGGCTGAAACAGATGAGGGGAGGCTGCAGGATAGATGCAAAAGCTCAATGGGCTGCAACTAGCCTACAGGTTGCCAGTTCCCCATCCATTTATGACATCTTCAGACAATTGGCGGCACATTTAAGTTTATCACCAACTGTACGCTTGGCAGAACTGTAGCCAATCCCTGTTATCTTACTAGTGTACGTGAGGTGCATGTTTGTATCATTCAGTCACTGCATTCATACAATGTGTGAAGCAGCTTATTAGTACTGATATTCTCCAAGCTTTCTTATTCACAGAATGACATTTTCAATTCCAGTTCAAAACATAACTTGCCTAGGATAATACCATAGCTGGACCTACCTGTGAGAGGGAAATTTTTCTTTCAGAGCAGAAACAATTAAGTTTTCCACAAAGTGATCTGTTTCTGTCACAAGATCTGCTGCAGAAGTTTTGGTAGACACCTGTTTTTCCTCAGTGAGAGCTTTGCTAATAATCTAGAAAAATTAAATCAGAAATTACTTTACCATTTCCCTCCACAGAACTCTCAACTGACTCAAATGACAAGCAATAGACAAAAAAAGTTCACAGTTATGCCCATATAGAATTGCTAAAAAACATCAAATGGGTTTTGTAAAATCAAATAAAAATTATTCCCATCAAAAAATTTTTTTTAAAAAAATCAAACTGGTACTGCTGTGACATGTCACCAATATTTCAGAGACACTGGTCTGTAAGCCATTCGGTTACATTTTCAACATTTAGAACTTTGCTGCGTTGGAAGCCACAGGTTTGTCTCTAAATTATTATAAGCACAAATGTATTTTTACATATTGTTTCACAGTGATTTCCATGGTGAAATTATCCTGAAGAGAGCAGGTAAGATGTTTCATCACTCAGAGGAAGAGGATGGGTGAGAGGAAGGGCTATCTGTATGTGGTCTTAAACACACACAATTGTTTCCAGAGAGCAATGGACATATCTTCCCCCTCACGACTACCACAGCATTTGACCAAATTCTGCTTTAGTAGCTTGATAGCCATCCAAATTTTACGAACGAAGGGGAGACTTCAACAAGATAGTATTTTTACACATTGTTGTTTCAACTGAAATCAAAAAAATTGCTTTTGGATTAAGTCCCTTTCCTTCAAAATGGTTTCAGAATGCGACCCTATGGTAGCAGGGCATGCTTACCCAATTTATCTATTACTTCTGCTTTAATTTGACAACTCAGAAGAAGCTGTGTTATACTGACACAGGCCATGGGGCCATCTAGCTCAGTAATGTGTATACTGACAGTGGTTGTCCACCATTTTAGACAGGAGTCTCTTTCAGCCCAAGCTGGGGATGTCAGGGACTAAACATGGAATCTTCTGCTCTTCCACAGAGCTATGGCCCTTCCCCATGACTCCTCCTGGTAACTGTTCGGAAACTGCAGCTGGTACAGAATTTAGTGGCCAGATTGCTGACTGAGGCAAGTTGGGTCCTGTCCTTGTGAGAACAGTCCTCACATTTCAGGACTGAACTCTGACATTGAAAAGAAATTACAATCAACCTGGCCTGGAAAGAGAACCTGTTTATTATATATGGGATCATTCTTACCTTCAAATACTGCTCTATTTTTGCATATCGATGTACAGTAGTTCTTACTGGGTCATTTTACTAGGATTTCTTATAATGCATAGTTCCCCTTACCTGTATGTCAAAACACCTTTTCAACTACCAGTTAATGGAATGCTATTGGCTAGAAACTGATACAGTATTTCCTTTAACTCATTTTTTTTCAACCTATACATTGCCCTTTAAAAAAGGGGTCACATCTTAACAATGTGGCTCCTTAAATGGTATCTGAAGTTGGCAATGGAAAAGCAAGGCATTCCTAGTGAAATCAGGACTACAGACTTTTACCCAAACTCTTGTTGAATATTAACAAGATACATCCTTGACACTGAACACATTAATGCAGATACAACAATGATGCAATACAGATTACTCCCATTTAAACCCACTCAACAACCTCAAATTAATGTGTTGGGGTTTTTTAAACCAAGTGTTCCAACAATGTTTTCTTTGATATTTTACCATGGGCTACTTTTAGGCCAGGTAGTTAAGAAGAGCCATTTCTGTAATGTCCAGAAATGCAAGGTAGCTTTCCTTTGCCCTTTTGTTTGACCTGGCCCAGTTGAACCCCATTTACCTCCTAAACTGTTAATCCACAGTTAGCCCACATCTGACTTCATTTCTTGAAAAAGTACTTCTGTCCACCAGTTCTCTCTCTTTCACCAGCATCTCCCCATTCTTTTCTCCACGTGCAATCTTATGCACTTGCTCGGGAGTAAGAGGGAGCTATTAAACTAAATGCACCTCGCGTCCCCGCCAAACATGCACAAACTCGACCGGCCAGCCAGAATTGACAAGGCTGCGTGCAAAAGGCTTGCAGTACTCAGAAGCTCTGTCCGCAACCAGGAGACCAGGCCCTTCGCTGCCCAGCAGGTAACTTTTTGTGTGTGTGTGTGTGTGTGTGTGTGTGTGAGAGAGAGAGAGAGAGAGAGAGAGAGATGCAGCGATTTCTCAAGTCCCACACGAATCTCAAAAGGAGGCAGGGAGGCATGTCAATCCGTGTTTGAAGCTTCTTCTTGCTTACAGACCCCGCAGGGCCGGAGGAGGGGCAGCAGCGGAGTGAAACACCGCCGCCCCGCTCCCCCTTGCAGCCCTGCTTCCCCAGAGCCCCCCACGTGGCGCCTGCTCACCTGTCCGGCCCGGAGCGCTAGCTGCACCGCCACCTCCATGCACTCCTTCCAGGGGTCGCCCGGGCTGGCGGCCGCCTCGCCCCGTTTCTGCTCCCCGCTGGCCTTCATGGCAGCCGCTGCCCCCCTCCCTTCCAGGACGCCTCCGCCTTCTCGGGGCCCAAGCGAGGCGGCCTCCCCTCCTCGGTCCCCACCGCGCGGGGAGGGCGAGCCGGGGGCTGCGGCGCAGCGCTGGCTCAGGCGTCGCTCGTGCAACTTCCCCGCCGCTTGGCTGGGGCTGCCGCTGCTTCTCCTCCCGCTCACGGCTGGACGAGGCTGACTTCTGCCGCCCCGCTGCGTCCCCGCTCCGACTTTCCTCGTCCGTCTGGCTCCCGCGTCCTCTTTCCTCGCTCGGGGAGGCAAGAGAGGCGCTGACGGCACAGAGGCGCCGCCTCCTTGGGCGAGAGTGACGGCGCTTTGCACCCATCCAGGAGCGGCAGCCTCCTCGCCACGCAAAGCCCGCTCGCTGGCTGCTAATTTTAGGACGCCGTTCAGACTGCTTGTGGCAGCAGCCGCAAAGGCTGGGCCCTTGAGCAGAGGACGAATCATGGGCTCGGGTGTGTGTGTGTTTTTGTGTGTGAGAAATAGGATGTGGCTCACAGGAAATCCCTCGCTTCTTTCAGGCAGCCGCCCGCCTCAGTTCAAGATCTGGTCTCATCCTCACCTCTTCCTCTCTGAAGTTGCTTCTGACTGCACAGCACTTCGTCATTGTTGCCATACAGGGTCGTTCAGCTTGCCAACCCCCGGTGCTGTTCCCCTCACTTTATCCCCCGAGAAATGCCCTTTCCCACCCCATGTAATTATGGAGCTTGCCAACCGCATTTCTGCAGAAATACCCATGCCTCCCCTCTCCTGCACACAAACCACCCCCACGGAAAGCTCCTACATCTTCCTCTTCCCACGCATTGCATCTGTTAACATACTTTTCACCTTCCGCCCAGTCAGGGCTGGACCAAGACACAATTGCGCCGTTCTGAGGTGAACCACAAAATGGTGCTCCCTCGTCTCCAGGGAAGGAGGAGTGAGTTAAAATCTAGGAGCAAGCAGTGAGTTAAGATCTACATCCTTGCCTTATGGGTGGCCCTACACCCAGTTAGGAAGCCACAATTTCCTCCTGTTCTGCAGAACCCTTAATACCTCTGCTTTCATCTCCACCCCATTCCCTTGCCTCCTACTCACTTTGTCAAGGCTGTACATTTTGTAGGTTTAAAAACAGATGTACATAAATGCACAAAGGATCAGGTTCTTCATGTACCTGTTATGGCGCATTTGGCTGCAGAAATTGGATATGTTACATAAATAGATCAGAACCCGAAAATATGAACCAATGATGTGGTCAGTTCCTAGCCTAACATTACATTTGCTCCTAAATTATGAGAATGTTGCATCTTAATCTGTACCTTATATTTCCAGGCCGTGAAAGTTTTGTGGGAGTTGACAGTTTTAGTATATAAACTTAGAAAATAATACACACATTTGTATTTATTGTATCACTATGCAGCTTAAAAAAACTTTTAAGCAATATAATCTCATATCTGTGGACAATAAAATGCTACATACACACACACATACACACATTGCATAATGCTTAAAATATGCTCACAGTTTGACTTCAAAATACCTATTTGTTGCATTTATATATCACCTTTCTGTCAAGCAGTTTATAATTTTAAAATACTAAAATATATTATATGTAAAGCTAGCCCTAGGTGGGGAGAGGGAAGTCTGACTGCAGAAGGTCTTAGTGTTGTCTTAACTTGCCTTGGCCACTCTCTTCTTCCTTCTCACGGGGTAGATTACTGTTGGAGTAACTGGACATGAGAAGGGCTTCATTTCCTTTAAAAGTGTAAATCACTCCATGGATGAGCTAATCGCAGGTACATGGCCAGCCAAGCCAGCTGCTATGGTAATGGCCCAGTGCCCCTACTGTAACTGTGATAGATGCATGTCAACTCAGTAGTGTCCATTAATCAATTAGCCAGTCAGTGTAACTTGTCAAGTGTAACATCTTGAATTGCTGAACTTATTTAGAGCAACAGAGATACTTTGTACTTTTATGTATCTGTGTATATCCATATCTGCCTACAACTTACAAGCCATCCGTGTAGTGACTGGTACTGGGAGCAACTTCTAGTAAATGGGTGTCTCACCTGCCTGAGATTCCCAACAATTATGACGATTGGCCTTATGGGTGGGGAGGGGACAGTCTGACTGGACTAAGCCCTGATATTATATTTTCCTCTCTGTGGTGGGTTCATCCAAGATCAGATACTACCTGTATCTGCAAATGCTACTACAGAATGTTAAATAACCCCCTCCTGCAAAATTCTGCAAATAGGCTTTGGCATGTTTCCTGTGCAGGAACTAAAGGTCAGGCACTCATTAAGAATTCACTGTACAGTTAATGGGTAGTACAGTGGCATACATCTCTGCTCAGAAGTAAGTCTCTTTGTATTCTGTTAGGATGGCAGCTTAGGCTTTGCTTTAGGGGGGAAGGGTTCTTGTGCCAGTAACAGCTGTATGACAGCCAGATAGTTATCAGGCTAGGATTTTCTATTGTGGAAATACAATTATGGGAAAATTTTCACCATGACTGTGCTCTCTCTTAATTTTGTGTTATGCTATGCCCCACATGGCAGTCATTTTTTAACCGGTGCCCACAGCACTCTTAAAAATTGAAATGTGCTCACTGGCCCCAAAAGTGGTGATCCCTGAGTTACAGGGTTCTACTAACCAAAGTATATTGTAACTTGTTCATACCTACTACATGAAAGGCAAGAACAGACATACTTTGGACAGAAAATGTAGAACACAGCTGTGAATGGAAACCAGAATGTAGATCCTAAAACACTGGTGTAATGGTATTCTAAGATTCAGGAGCTTCCACAAACTGTACCCTGTGAAGCCTTTATAATCAGTTTTCAAGTACAGTGACACATACTATGATCACAGTAGTAGTCTTTTGAAAGAATGTAACAGTAGAGGAGGAATTTAAGTAATATTATTTAAAATATTACGGATTTTATGAAAATCATCCTGGATAGTATTGCAATGCAACCGTGTGTGTGTGCGCGCGTGCGTGTGTCACTCTTTCTGTCTGTATGCAATATCTAGTGAAAGTTTAATTAAACATTGGAACACAAACTATCATTCCAAACACACTTTATAAAAAATTATGCAAATGTGAAATATACAAATTTAATTTAACACTCTTCTGGCTTTTAAAAATATCTGTTGTAGTTTGGTTATCCGTGATATGAGCATTATTTTCCAGCACACTTCACACATATTCATTTGGTATTCAGCTTTTACGTTCCAACTGCAGCTAACATATTTTTCCACCCTGATTTTTCTTGCTAGGGCATGCTTTGGAGACATACTGTGTGGAGCCGGAATTATGCATAATGAAACCTTACTCACTGGAACATGAAGGCTGGTTTGTAGAAAACTGCTTCCACTTTATTCATAGTGCAGAAGTGGCAGGATCAGCTTCTGAATAATAATGCAAATATTGATTCATTATGATATGATGAATCACAGACAGTTTGGGGACTCTTTAAAACTACTATTGGCAGTTTTATTTTCAAAGTACCAACATACAAAAAAGGGGGGGGGGATTTACAGTGCAGTCCTAAACATGGCTGCTCAGAAGTAAGTGCTATTGAATTCAATTGGGCTTTCTACCTCCTGACTGGCGTTTCCGTGCGCTGCTCTGGTTTGCCATAAGTGGCTTAGTCATGCTGGCCACATGACCCGGAAAAACTGTCTGTGGACAAACGTCGGCTCCCTTGGCCAGTAAAGCAAGATGAGCGCCGCAACCCCAGAGTTGTTCGTGATTGGACTTAACAGTCAGGGGTCCTTTACCTTTAGCTTTACCTCCTGACTTACACAACAGAGCAGACAGAACAGGGAGCCTGTATGTGGCAATAAAGCTGAGACTGTTAACAATCCTATCTTTATTTTTCTTTTCTTTTTTGAAAAAATATGCATCTCATTTGCATTATGTTTTAATTGTGTGTGTGTGCACGCCAAACCTGCTACTTGCCACCATGTCTACTAGACTGGTAAGGGCTGTGAGGAAGACATGGGGGCATGGCCAATCAGTTCAGAGGGGTATAGGCAGTTGCTCCCGTTTTTTTCTCCCCAACATCTTCCCTTATAAAGATACTGTGGACAGCTATACAAACACTTAGCACTGAACTGGACTGTACACTCTTTGGGTTAGAATTTCTTATTTTAATTATGTACACGGCCATCTACATTGATGGTGGTATATAAATAAATAAATAACCAATATTTGTCAGTTTTATTATTTAAGAGCATCCTGGTTTCACTGAACAACAGTGAATACCTGTGCAAATATAAGCCTTAGTTCTTGAAATTACATGCTGCAAAGTTATATTGAAAATATATTAAAATGTCCCAGGGGAGGGAAACAGTGTTGCTCCAGATGTCCCTGGACTTCCATCAGCCCCAGCCATTATGGCCAGTGGTCCTGGATGATGGGAGCTGGGAGTCCAGTAACTTCCACGTTTCCAATTCTTACTGTAAGTAAGGATTAAGAATTTCAAAAGGATTCTGGCGAAAGAACCATAGCTCAATGGAACAGTGATAATAACAGAGCTGTATTTTTATCCCAGTCTCTCCAACTCCTTAGTTTAGTTTACTGTGAATGACAGGTGGTTCCTAGCTGTTCAACCGTGCTCTAATATACCTTTCATAACCCCAGGAAGTTGATATTTCATAACCACAGACTTTCATAACTTGACTTCTCGGTGCTGTTAACTGAAAATAGCCTCTGCCTGATGAGACTGAAATCCTTTTGATCACCAGGTGTCATTATGTTTTAAAAAGTCATGTAGCCTCTGTAAAAGTTGCACTTCACTCAGGTCTCTGCAGTTTCTATCTTCTGTAGAATGAATGTGCAATGTTTCTATATCCTGATTTAATTTAGAGAAATGCAATGAAATGAAAAATTACTCTGCTTCTGAAGGACCAAAATCCAACAGCACAATCCTTCATGTCTAAAAGGTAAAGGTACCCCTGACTATTAGGTCCAGTCGCAAATGACTCTGGGGTTGCGGCACTCATCTCGCTTTACTGGCCGAGGGAGCCGGCGTTTGTCTGCAGACAGCTTCCGGGTCATGCGGCCAGCATGACTAAGCCGCTTCTGGCGAACAAGAGCAGTGCACGGAAATGCCGTTTACCTACCCGCCAAAGCGGTACCTATTTATCTACTTGCACTTTGACATGCTTTCGAACTGCTAGGTGGGCAGGAGCTGGAACGTAACAATGGGAGCTCACCCCATCATGGGGATTCGAATTTGCATGCAAAAGGTCCTAGCTGAAATGCCAAGTGTCTCCAGATAGGGCTGAGAAAAACTGAAACCCTGTGTATCTGTTGCCAGTCAGTATTGACAATAGTGAGCTAGATATATATGACTTACTAGAGGGCAGCTTCCTATGTTCCTTTAACTGAAAGATCTACAGTGAGGAGTCCCTTCAGCAGTGGGTCAGTTTATCTGCCTGTTTACCAGAAGGTTGGTGATTCGAGTCCACCCAGGGATGGCTGTGAGCAGGATTCCTGTATTGCTGGGGGTTGGGTTGGATGACATGGGGTTACTTCCAACTCTACAGTTTTATGATTCTATGAATACTACTAAGACTGCAATAATATACATACTTACCTGGGAGTAAGTCACACTTAACAGGACTGTTGGATTAGTCATATTCATATGCCAGTTACTTCTTTGCAGGGCTATTTTTCAGCTGGAACTCACCAGTACTCAGTTCCAGTGCCATTATAAGAGAACAAGGGTGAGTTCCAGCACCTCTTTTCCTATAAAAAATAGAACTGCTTCTTTGTTTAATATCCTATTGGTGTTACTTGGAGCCATGTTCATGCAACCATAACCATGATTATGAATTTGTGGAGATGGGAGTAGGATTGTGCCTTTATTACTTGGAAAGTTTGGCATAGACATGGAATTGCTATACAGTGGTACCTTGGGTTAAGTACTTAATTCGTTCCAGAGGTCTGTTCTTAACCTGAAACTGTTCTTAACCTGAAGCACCACTTTAGATAATGGGGCCTCCTGCTGTCGCTGCGCTGCTGGAGCACGATTTCTGTTCTCATCCTGAAGCAAAGTTCTTAACCTGAAGTACTATTTCTGGGTTAGCGGAGTCTGTAACCTGAAGCGTTTGTAACCTGAAGTGTATGTAACCCAAGGTACCACTGTATATCTGGAGACCCTGCATTTTGTAGAGTTCCTGATCACACTGCAGAGCCAACATGCCTACGTTTATATGCGGTAGTATTCAACTAAGTTATAGTCAGAGTAGACCCACTGAAATGAATGAACATGACTAAGTTAGGTCCATTAATTTCAATGGCTCTACTCTGTGTAAAACTTAGTTGAATACTACCCAAGCAGATTCGGGGCAGAATTCAATGCAGCACTAAGGAGATAATTCCATCAGCACAAGCATTTCTGTTTGTCTGGTGGAAAAAATCTCTACTTTGTTGCGTTGATAAATAACGGCAGACAAAGAGATGTTTGTTTCAGAGCTTGCGTGTGATGAGCCAGATGAAAGTGAGAGAGAGAGTGTGTCTCTCTCTCTCTCTAGCCCCACAGCTTCTCTCTTTTATTCAAAGTTAAAAAGCATGGCCACGGTGTGCTTGTGGCTGATTGGTTAAAAATAACACAAAGAAACTGAATTCTTATTGGATTACATATATGTAAGGCGGGCTTACATAGGTTCATTAATCTTTGGTACATGAAAGAAAGTATGCAAGAGCTGCACTTAGACAGGTATATAAGCTCTTAATCCACTTATGACTAAAATTGATTATAATATGACTAAAGCAATTACTGATGTTATGATCATAATATAAACTCACATAATTAATTATACATTGAGGATTAACAGATCATTGTGAACTTAACGTGAACTAAAATAAAAAAAGTGGTATGCAAGGAATGGAATGTAGGGATTTGTGTGCCAGGGACAGGCTTACGCTGTGTGCGTGAAGGAGAGAAGCGTGTCTGATTATAAGAAGCTAGAAATAGTTCCCAGAATGCAAGAGGAAAGAGAACCAGTGTTTTACTATACTGGCACATAAGGATGACATGTCTACACTACTTCCCCTGCCACATGTTCTCCTGATCCTCCAGAGTGTATTGCAATGGTATGTGATTCTGATTATTCCTTCAAATATTCCTATCTAGAAATGTGGTCACATGAACTAGAGAGAGTAGGCTAGTGCTCAGAGAGGCTACATAGGACTTTACAAGTTTTTTTATTATTATATATAAAAAAAATGTCCTTTGACTTAGGTCTCAAAACCAATAGCAAGGCAGTGAAGACCTTTCAGCGCTGGCAATAACTGATCAGCATGATGGTCTAAGTTCAGCTGGTCACACTGCTCTGAACTAGTTGAAGTTTCCAAAGAAATTTCCTAGGCAGCCCTATTTATTAGTATGAGAGTAAAACAAAAAACCCAGAGAATCCTGGATGTTTTCAAGATTAATTGTGGCAAGATTATGTTAGCATACAAACTGCAGATGCAGCTAAACTGGGCATCCATTATGATGGTTACAAACACCAGCAATCTGTAACTGAGGCTGTGTACACATTACCAGTGTAAGACGCAGACTCTGCATTTCTATCACATTTGCACATATGTGTTTCCCAATTGTCCAATGCCTGGTGGGTGGAGAAGGGGTCTGGATGCCTTTGTATGGATTGCATTTTCAAGCATTTTGCCCCAAACCAGGTTTGATTAAAGGGTGTGTGTGTGTGACCTAGTTGCATTTTTAGCCAGCAGTGTGTCTAGAGATGTTTGGGGAGGATAAATTAGCAGTAATTGTAACAAGTAGCCCCATCCCTGTATGCTATAAATATTAGGAATCTTTACATATATTTGATCTTAATAGTGATCTTGTATTGAGACTGTGTTCTGATCTATTTCACTTTCACTGTAATTGTGTTTGTTGTCGTCAATTACAGTAAGCCCACAACTTATGTGAGGGTTAATATTCTGGGGATTGTGCCTAAAGCCAAAATTGTGTGCCGTCAAGAGTCAAGACACATTGGTTGCCAAAGTTTTTTTCCCAGATGCCTACTCACCCCCCAAAGGAGGGGGGACCAAGTGTGTAAAGCTGAATATGCACAAGTTATATGTGTGTAACTTGTGGGCTTACTGTACTAAATTTTCCAATAGGTCTGCTGGTCTTGTGACTTGAAATTGAAACAAACTTCCCTGTAACCTGTGCAGCTGCCAGCTGGTAAATTAGGAATAACTTTGCTAAATCTTAAATTGCTAACTGTAACCCTAGATGTAAATCCTACAGAATGGGACTTATGTGGATACAGGCTCATAGCTAAATAGCTTATAGCTGCAATGCTGTAAACACTCATCTAGAAGCAGATGCATTGTGCATCTAAATTTAGCACTGCAGGATTTTACAGCTATCCAGTTTCTTGAGTTTTCTAATAATTCATCTTTTAAAGGGCTAACATATATTATGATAGGCCAGAGCAGGACACAACCCTTACTTTCCAGTTCCTTTTTGTTCTTGTCTAGTTAATCCAGCAAAAAAAATAGCCTGGTTTGTTAGGCTTCAAATAAAATGAAAAGTTATTTGTATTTTTATATAAAAGGTTTGCTCACCTAACTTTCAATTAATTACTTTTGCCAGTAAGTTAAGCAGGTGTCTAAGATTATCAAATAGTGCAGGATAACTCTCAGATATACTATTTAGCCTTAAAAGATTGGCAATATGAAATTCATTAAACACCCACGACGTCAAATTTTTAATATTTTGGCAGTTTCCAGAAGGGAAGCTGTGAGAGTCTCTTGCAGTGAAAACAAAGAGTATTGTGGACCCTTAAAAACTTACAATTTCCCCCCATAATAAATGTGTGCCTTTAGAGTTCTACAAAAGCCAATGCTATACTATATTTTGGCAGATTTAAGTTCGTAAGTGTTTGCGTGCATCTTAATTCTCCTATATTCTCAACGAGCTTTGACTACAACGGAAGTTCCTTTCGAAACCGAGTCGCCATCTCTTTGTTACGTTTCAGTGCTGGGCTGGGGACATGGGGTCACTTAGCCAAGTCAGAATCTTGTCACCATGGTAACCCAGAAGCCGAAATTCCGAAGGGGGGCCTGAAATTGCAGTCGCATTTGAATGACCTCATAGAATTCTACCAACGTAAACAAGTCGGTTTCACTGCCTTTCACCACTTGTGCTTTAGCGGCGTGGGGCCGGCCTATGAGTAGGCAGGGTTTTTATAATATTCATCGGGCACAGGAAACATGGTTTTACCCGTCTGTTGCGAATCCTTCCGTACTACTTTTACTCATGTAGCGCAGGCGCGACATTGGACAGCTCGCACGTGGGGGCCTTTTCTCCCGTTGCAAACTCGTCGCAGATAATAGGCTTTTAAGTTTAAGCCATTGAACTTGGAAACCCGGCGGCTACGGCCCGCTAAAAAGGAAGGCCCCTCCCCTCCCGCCGTTTCATTGGTTGTGTCTTTCGGGGAAGGGCACGTGACCCTCCTCGGATGTTTGGCGTCCACTCCGTGTGGGAGGCTGTAGGAGGGAAGTGGATGGCGCTGCCATCAGTTCACAAGTGCCTCCAAGTGAGTGACGGAAAGTGGCACCCCGAGCGGCTTCTGTCAGTGTCTAGAGAGACGCATCCGGTTCACCTGAAGGCGGTGGCAGCTGGGCAGCTCCCGCTGTCTCACCGCATCTTCTGCCCTTGTTCCAAACACACAACAGCCTCTCTTGTCCATTGAGGTCCTCTGCAAATTTCCTTCTTACTGCCACACCCCGTCCACCCCGTGTTATCTGCAGCGAGAGCCATTTGGGTTGTGGTATCTCACTTTAGGAATAATAATAATAATAGTAATAATAATTTATTATTTATACGCTGCCCATCTGGCTGGGTTTCCCCAGCCACTCTGGTCGGCTTCCAACAAAACACTAAAATACAATAACCTATTAAACATAGGAATTCCCTCTAAATGTTTTCCTGGTGCCAATTTTAGTTTTCTTTTTGGTGTTGGGCGACAGGCAAAGAACTTTCTATTCTAGGTTAGGTTTTGCAAATATTTTGATTAAAGGGAGAACGTCCTTAAAGAAGGAAAGCTAAAGTAGGATGTTTTACACAGTGAGAACTATTCCATTGCACTAGTTAACTAACTGCATCTGTTCCTAACATAAGAAACATTTTTTCCTTCCCTTTTCCAGCTCCATCAAGAAAATCAGTTGCTGCTTAAAAAGCTGAGGCATGTACGCCTAAAAAACAAGCAGTTGGAATATGATTGGGCACAGTTACAAGAACAACTGCAAGGGCAAAAGAAGTTACTGCCTACTTGTGTCACAAAGAAAGAGTAAGACTATATCTTTGCTCCTTAGATGTCCATGTTCCCAGCTAAAGATCTGGTTTAGACCCAGCCAGCATATCCAATGGCCAGCGGGTGATGGGATCTATGGTTTGACAAACCCTTGGTCAGGGAGAGCACAGGTTGTAGTTTGCTATGCATCAGGTTTGAAGTAAGGTTGCACTATGCAGCCTGGGAAATAATTTTAAACACTCTTCAAAATATTTAAATTTGAGTTTTGGGAGTGTTCATACGATGACTCATGAAAAAGGATGTTTCTGGATAGATGGATTTATACTTTTCTCTTGAAGGATAAATATTGAACATTAATTCCTCTTCTTGACTCATTAGATTTTTGGGGATGATTAGACAGATATTGTCTCCCATGTGCAGCCATGCTCTGTAAATTGTGCTGGGTCTTCAAATAGCTCATTATATACTTCCACAGACTTCATAGCTTTCTGATGTACCTAATGCAGACAGCAATGAGATATTATAGGAAAGCTGACTTAAGAAGCAGTCAGAATCCATAATTGCTCATATGGTAATATTTGATGTAGTACTTTAGGTAATATTTGCACAGTTTTTACATTAAAGTACTCCTAAAGCAAGCCTGTGTGAGTTGAAGACATTGAACAAGGATTATGTTAACAGTAGTAGTTTATATATAATAATAAAAATATGGGGCAAGTAAATTTACCATTGAATGAATTACTTATTCATTGTCTGAAAATGTGATATATTAATGCTTTTTAAGAGGTGGAAATATTATTTTTTCTGAAAAAAATATTTGAGCAAAAAGAAACCCATTTCACCAAATGTAAATCTTGACTGTCCAGCTGAAAAAAATTAATGAACATATATATTCAGTTCCCCCTATATACATTTATATCCCATCTTTTTCCAGTCATACCCCAAAGCAGTGTACATATGGTTCCTAGGGTGTCTCCTATACAGGTACTTGCCAGACCTAGACCTGCTTAGCCTCAGCAAACTGATAGCCTTCATACCATGTTCTGATGTGCATGTGCCTTTAGACCATGTGACCATGTTCTATGATCAATGATAATGTACTTTTTTGAACTTCCGTTATCTCACTGCTGTTTTTCCTAATATATCCAGATGATAAAAATCAAAATACAAGTATGTAGCTTTTGAGGCCACAGATTATTTTTCACATTAATGTTTTTAATTGCTTCAGAATATACTATTAAGAGAAAAATGTTCATGCTTGGGGAAGAGATTTTAAGTTATCATATTTGTTTAACTTAGTGTGCCAGTTCAAACAGAAATCCACTTACCCCTTAAAGACGATGGGTTTTATCGTAAGGAACGTGAAGGAGTAAAGGAAAATGCTAGGTAAGTTGTGCAAGTATAGTTAGATGTATCTCTGCTATGAATCTGATTCTTTGCATATTTACTTAAAACATTAGTCCACTTGGGGTCATGGAAATGTATTTCCAGTTAAGTGTGAATAGTATTGCAGCAGAGGATAAAGAAAAACAATTCCTTCTCATTTTTCTTAAATGAACTTCTGTTTTGGCATGTTACATTTTTGTCAGTGGATTCTTTCAATTTACTGCTGTGTGAGTTACATTATTTTCTCATAATGAACAGTTAGTATCAGTTAGCAAATCTTGCTTTTGTCAGCTAGGCCATTCTAAAATTGTGTCACCAAGTCCTCAGTTAGATTCTTTTTACTCTAGATCTCACTGGGGACAGTAGGGAATTAGGGTTCCCCTTCCTGCTGCCACGGCTGTTATTGCTATAGTCTTTCTCAGATCTGTAGAGTTGGGCAGGGAGTCCTTTTCTGCTGGTCATGTCTCTAACTTCCCCATCTCAGCTTCCTTCTGCTCCATTCCCCAGCTGAGTTGTAGTCCTGGAAGTGTGGCCAGCGGTGATAGGCCAAGGGCAGCCCTGAGTTTGTTGGTTCTTCGAGGCCTCTCCCGGTATACTTGCCTTTTCTCTTTTTTTTACTCACCATTGTCACCCACACCCAGCCACTCCACCTCCATAAACCTCATCTTTCACATCCTGGATTTCAATGTTTATTAAATCAAATCAAAACAAAACAAACATTTTGCATGTAGTGAATGGAATCCACCAAGTCCTGCTGCCAGATGCTGCCAGTTCTTTTCGGAGGGGTTTGAACAAGCATTTCTATATCTGTATTAGGAAAATCAGCAGTTTATTATAATTCTTGTCTGTTTGCTGTTCCAGAGTACTCCAGTTGTATCATAATCTACAGAAAAGGTATAATAAAGAATTAAAAACAAACCAAGGACAATGTGAAACCATTGCAAGACTTTCTGTAAGTTCTGGTCATATGATTTCATGTAAACTCTTACTTTAAAAAAAATGCTCAAGATTTAGGGCTTGTCCACACTGGAGTTTACTGTGTGTTTTCAGCTATTTGTGTTTCCATCTAATTTGCATAGTCCTCATAACATTTCCCTCAAACAATGCCAATCTCAGTGATTCCCTTCTGTAAATTAGGTTTTATCTGATATGGGGATAATACAATAAGTAGTGGGGTGTTAGGGGAGGAGTCTTCTTTAGGCTGGCATTTTAATGGCCAGGATTAGTCAAGTGTTGGATAATTAACCATAATTTAATTGGACATTTTGTTTTTATTGTGCCTTGTTTTATTTTTAACTGTTACTATAAGCTCCAAACTCTTGGGAAGCATGGGATAGACATTAGCTTTTAGCATCTGATGTAGCAAAGGTGATTTGCATAAAGAAAAAAATAAGCAAGCAGATCTTTTATTTAAAACATGGCTGCAAGTTTAAGATCCTGTGGGTTAAACCACAGAGCCTAGGACTTGCCGATCAGAAAGTCGGCGGTTCGAATCCCCGCGACAGGGTGAGCTTCCATTGCTTGGTCCCTGCTCCTGTCAACCTAATAAGAATAATATAATAATAAATTTTATTTATATCCTGCCCTCCCCAGCCGAAGCCGGGCTCAGGGCGGCTAACAACAATAAAACAGTACAAAAGTACAGCACAAACAACACTCTAAAATCATTCATTATAAAATTAATTAATTCAAGCCACTGGCAACCACTGGGCCAGAGCTCCGCGAAGATTGCCGAGGGAGGGAGTCAGGCTGTGCCCTGGCCAAAGGCCTGGTGGAACAGCTCTGTCTTGCAGGCCCTACGGAAAGATGTCAAGTCCCGCAGGGCCCTGGTCTCTTGTGACAGAGTGTTCCACCAGATCGGAGCCACGGCCGAAAAAGCCCTGGCTCTAGTTGAGGCCAGCCTAACTTCTCTGTGGCCTGGGACCTTCAAAATGTTTTTATTTGAAGACCGTAAGTTTCTCTGTGGGGCATACCAGGAGAGGCGGTCCCGTAGGTACGAGGGTCCTAGGCCGTATAGGGCTTTAAAGGTTAAAACCAGCACCTTAAACCTGATCCTGTACTCCACCGGGAGCCAGTGCAGCTGGTATAGCACCGGGTGAATGTGATCTCGCAGCGAAGACCCCGTAAGGAGTCTCGCTGCAGCATTATGCACCCGCTGGAGTTTCTGGGTCAGTCTCAAGGGCAGCCCCACATAGAGCGAGTTACAATAATCCAGTCTGGAGGTGACCGTTGCGTGGATCACAGTGTCTAGGTCAGGGCGAGAGAGGTAAGGAGCCAACTGCTTAGCTTGGCGGAGATGGAAAAATGCCGCCTTTGTTGTAGCTGCAATCTGCGCCTCCATGGAAAGGGAGGTGTCGAAGATTACACCCAAACTCCTAACGGACGGTGCTGGCACTAATTGCGCCCCCGCAAGAGATGGGAGTTGCCCCCCCAATCCCATATCGTCCCGTCCCAGCCACAGGACCTCTGTCTTGAAGGATTTAGCTTCAACCGGCTCCCACGTAACCATCCAGCCACAGCTTCCAAACATCTGGTCATTGTGTCTGGGGCCGAGTCAGGATGGCCATCCATCAACAGATAGAGTTGGGTGTCATCAGCATACTGATGGCAACCCAGCACAAAACTCCGGACAAGCTGGGCGAGGGGGTGCATAAAGATGTTGAAAAGCATCGGGGAGAGTATCGTACCCTGAGGTACTCCACACACCAAGGAGTGGGGCGATGACAATTCCCCCCCAAGCGCCACCCTCTGTCCCCGACCAGAGAGAAACAAGCGCAGCCATTGAAGGACTGTGCCCTGGATCCCCACGTCGGCAAGGCGGTGGTCCAGAAGTTCGTGATCAACCATGTCGAAAGCTGCTGACAGATCTAGAAGAATCAGCAGCCCCGACCCACCTCGATCCAGCTGTCTACGAAGATCATCTGTTAGGGCAACCAGAGCCGTCTCGGTCCCATGACCAGCGCGGAAGCCGGACTGGGATGGATCCAGAGCCGATGGACCTAGAAGTTTGAAAGCACCTCAAAGTGCAAGTAGATAAATAGGTACCGCTCCGGCAGGAAGGTAAACAGCGTTTCCGTGTGCTGCTCTGGTTCGCCAGAAGTGGCTTAGTCATGCTGGCCACATGACCCGGAAGCTGTACGCCAGCTCCCAGCCAATAAAGCGAGATGAGCGCCGCAACCCCAGAGTCGGCCATGACTGGACCTAATGGTCAGGGGTCCCTTTATCTTTTTTTTTAATGGATGAAAGGCATTGTGTTTAGTGTTTGGAGTTGCTTGCATAGTGCATTTATTGGATTGGAGCTGCTTGCACCTGTGCCAACAGATGAGTGTAGCTGACAGCCCTGAAGACGCTTGTAAAAGTTCAGATAACTGACACAAAATGAACAATATGCAATGTATGACATGTTGCAGGCATAGATTGAGTCAATAATATTTCTCATTTCCATCTCACACTTGCATCTTTTGATTTTGATGGGAATCTGTCTCCTTTTCTCTCACATTTTTGTTGCTAGCTTCTGATGCCAATAAAGTTTAGTAAAGTGTGTAAAGTGTGCTTCCAAGGATGCTAGATACAATATTAATTTAAATGCTTATTACAAATACTCTATTTTATCATAGATTAAAATTAATGATATGGAACACCAACTTCACTTAGCAAACCAAAAGATGAAGGAGCTGGAAAGTAAAAAGATGTTACCAAAGGACAAAACTGATCCACTACAGAAAAAAAATGGGTCTTACAAATGTGTGTGTAAAAAGAAGGGGAGCTGTTCTTGCAAATATTTAGGTAAACATATACTTTGTTATCATGTTTCTTCAGCATGTTATGTCTGAATAAAGTTATTAAAATTATAACTGAAACAGTATCAACAATATCCATGGAGGTTTCTAGCTAGCTGGGTTAAATTCCAATACTTTCTTTGATACAGGGTGTTATTAGAAAAGAAAATTGCCTGAAGATATAAGCATATTTTTAAAATTATGAATATGTTACATGATTTTATCTTTTAGTGAGCTCCTAATGGTTTTTATTGTACTATAGACCAACTGCTTTTTGAGATTCAGCGTCTGAAGATGGAAAATGAATCATTATCTAAAGAAAGAAGAATGTTGAGAAATGAGCTTGCTGCGTTAGATAAGGTAACTTTATCATTACTTATTGCACATTTATATCATCTTTCTGCCTAAACATCCAAGGTGATTTAGTTTTCAAATACTAAAACAAATAAATGTTATAAAATGTAAAGTGGGGGAGAAGGGACAATCCGACTGGACAGGTCGCAGGATAGGGGCAGTCCAACAGTTTAGGTTTAATAAATGAGCAGTTGAGTTAATTTCTTTGACTGGTCTTTTTGAGTGTACAAAAAAACACACACCCCAAACCAACTGAGAAATTAACTTTAAAAATCTGTAATCAAGCCTTCAGTACCACACTGTGAGCTTGTCCAGAAGATAAGCCCTCTAATTACTTGTTGTATAGGATTTGGCACACATTGCAGTTCACAAAATCTTCCATAGATTAGAATCTTGCATCTGTTAGATGTTGAGAGGAGTAATATTCCAATCAAATTAAAATTTGGACTTTTCATTAGCAAATCATGAGTTCTTGTAAAACTTTTTTTTAAAAAAAGATGGTTTGTTTCCTATAAGACTATTTCAGTGATGAATACAAGAATGGACAAACTAGAAAGTAGTACTTAATTAAAATACTGTGTGTGGTATTACTTTTTAGGATTTTTTTGATGAAATAGAAGATCTAAAATATGCACTTCAAGAAGCCATAAAACTTAATACTCAATATGAAAAGTGTTTGAAACAACTAAGTTCAACATATGGAATCACTTTTACATCAACTTTAACAGCTGGTAGCCATCGTGGAACTTTAAATAAATCGTGGAAATAAAATGTTCAACCAAGATTATGAATAAACAGTTTAATATTGACTGTACTTTGTAATATTAACTTGCTTATGAGGAAGGCACTTATTTTGCAATAAAATCATGACTTTGACCAATTTTTAATCCTTTGCATAATTTGTGCAGTGCCTTTCTGCCTTTCTGCATTTTTAATAAGTTATTTCTCGGTTTTGGATGTAGCACTAACTTTGGTTTAGCATTATATGACTGTACCTGCATGAACTTTGTTCTTGAAAACCCCGGTCCCCTCTCTCTCTGTAGTATGTGACAGAGGTCAGAAGCATTCAGTTTTAATTTGAACAAACAACAGGTCCTCATTATACCCCAGGGTGCGTCATTGTGGTTAGTTCAAACAAGTCATGATGAAACTGATATATTATTATTAATTACATTTATTAGATGCCTTTTCCCATCACAAGCAACTCAAGGCATTTTTACAAAAACAAAACAAAACAACAAACACAACACATTCATTAAAATTAAGCTCGGGTGGGGGTGGAGAAACAAAAACACAATCCTTGTATACTCATTAACTATAGTTCTCCCACCAAACTCCCAACAATACTTCTGGGGCAAGGTATTTCATAACCTGGGCATGGCCATTCCTGGCCAATTGCGCCTCCACTGCAAGTGAGACATAAAGGTAAAGCGTAAAGGGACCCCTGACCGTTAGGTCCAGTCGTGGCCGACTCTGGAGTTGTGGCGCTCATCTCGCTTTATTGGCCAAGGGAGCCGGCGTATAGCTTCTGAGTCATGTGGCCAGCATGACTAAGCCGCTTCTGGCGAACCAGAGCAGTGCACGGAAACGCCGTTTAACTTCCCGCCGGAGCGGTACCTATTTATCTACCTGCACTTGATGTGCTTTCAAACTGCTAGGTGGGCAGGAGCTGGGACCGAGCAATGGGAGCAAACCCCATCGCGGGGATTCGAACCACTGACCTTCTGATCGGCAAGTCCTAGGCTCTTTAACCCACAGCACCACCCGAAGGATATTTTTACTGGGTCTTAGAGGGTGAGAGGTGGTGGTCCCCAATATATCCTGCATCTGAGTCGTTTTGGGCTTCAAATGCAATCACCAACGTTTTGCTTTATGCTTGAAAGGGAATCTAGTAAAAAGTACAGGGCAGGAAGAAGTACCCATTAACATGCTTGCTGCTGTATTCTGGGCGAAATGTAACTTCTGAAGACTCTTCAAAGGTAGACCTGCTGCAGTGATCCAATATGGAAAGGAGTACTTCCCCATCCAAAACCAGTTGAATCCCTATTCCAGAGTCTGTCTCGCAATGAGCAGCTCTTAAATCTTGGTTAGAGTAACCTTCTGTTAAGCCACATCTTGCCACTGCATCAGGCAGCAGATCCAAGATCAAGTGGTTTCAAAGGCTCACAAGTTAAGGTGCCTGGCTGGCTTCTCTAGGGAGGGCATTCTGTAACTGGGATGCCACCGCCCAAAAAAGCCTTTTCTCCAGTAGCTACCAGTCGCTTCACACTTGGCGAGGGCCTCTGAAGAGGCTACAAAGCTTACAAGCTCTTCACAGGCAGGAAAAACACAAAACAGAGAGGTGGGAGAAAGGAATGCTGTGTGTGCATGAACTAATGAATAATGAAAATGAATAAATTTGAACGAACTATTGTTTCCTCTTGCTAAGTTAATGAAACCAACTACCCCGAGTCGCCTGCATCGCCCTTGCGCGCCCTCCGCCTCAGCTGTGCAGGGACAGCCGCCCAGGATAACCATCTCTGAGCGAGCAGCAGCCGCCATGCTCCAGCCGAGAGCGACGCGGCGGCCAATCAAACTGCTGCCTCAGCGGCGCCAATGAGAGGCGCGCAAGGCTGGAGAACGAGGCGATTCAGGAAGCGAGGCATCCAATAGCAAGTGCTTCGGTCGCTTTCCTGACCTCCGGAGTGGGAGCTCTTCGCCGTTCCACGGATGCCGCAGGAAGCGCCGCTCCAGACGTGCGGGGGACACGTGCAAAGCGGCGGGGAGTTTCTCCGTCCTCCGTCTTTGCACGCGGGGAGCCTCGCTCCGCTCCTGGCGGGAGTTTCCTCTCAGGGGTGAGTAGCAGCAGCAGCAGCAGCAGCAGCAGCAGCAGTAGCACCACCTTGAAGCGGGTTGTTTATTGTGAGAGGAAAGAGGTTTGGCTTCCGCCTTCGGTAGTTTCCCCTTAGAAATGCCTCCTCTCCTGCAGGAGAAAATTATACAAGCCTGGCTTTATTCTGCCTCTTTGACCTTTTCCCAGGTCTACCAAAAAGAAATATTATTGTGGGGGCTTTCCTTCCTCCTTGGCGGTAGGAGGGTCATTGTAATAGAGGCGGGCTCGTTTTATGATGCCGTTTACTCAGTACCTGGGAGATGCTTGCAAAGTAGTCGGGTGGTTCTTAAAAGCTGATAAAAATTGCAAGTCGCCTCGCTGATCCATTAGGTAAAATTAAACATCGTTATCTCTCTATTTCCATCCAAATACAGCCAATGTATAATGTCTTTGTTACAACCAACTAAAAACGGGTCACAACAATAGCGAGCAAGCTTTTGAGTTGAGCAGAGCTCTTCGCTCTTCGCTCTTGGAGGTTCCACACACAAAATGGCGAGAGAAAAGATGCATCATTCCATGGCTTTCACCTGAACTTTGCTGTTGCTTCGTGTTAGCTCGATTGTTACCAAAGGGGCTCACTGGGTGAACTGCAGAAATAAATATAAATTATTGGTATAATTGCAAACAGAAGCGTTTTCAAATTAAGGCAGGTAGCTGTGTTGGTCTGACGCAGTTGGGGGAGAAAAAAATCTTGTCCAGTAGCACCTTGGAGACCAACTAAGTTTGTTCTGGGTATAAGCTTTTGTATGCCTGCACACTTCTTTGTTTGCACACAAAAGCTTATACCCAGAACAAACTTAGTTGGTCTCCAAGGTGCTACTGGACAATTTTATTTATTTCAGAAGCGTTTTCATCACACGCAGGAACATCTTTGCTCTCCCCTGCACTTTTGCTCTCCCCTGTAACGTTGCTTGGAAGAAAATTCTGGTGAACTCAAAGGCTTGCTTTGCTACTTGATGACGTGTTAGTTGGTCCTAAGGAATATATTATACTATTGTTGACTTAGAGTAATATTTATAGAAAGCTTTAGAAGGTATTATGCTACTTAAGTAATTCTTACACCAGTCCTGTAAATTAGATCACTTTTATCAACATTCTCACATTGTGTTTTGGAGCCTAGAGGAAGCAGCTTGGATCACTTACTGAATTCATAGTATTTATTATTTTCTGTCTTCTGCAGGATTCCTGTCTGATGTGAAGAACAAAAATTGAAACACACATTTGGTTTGGTTTACTGGCCTCAGTAGGTTGATATTGGTACCATCTGTGGGGAGAAAGATCTGCCTGCAGGCTGATATGGCACTTTTGCACTTTAGGATCCCAAACAGTTTTTTGGAGAAGAGAGGAGGCACTTTTGCACTGAAGCTTTTGTGTTTTACTCTTTCTGTGTTCATTTTCTGTGAATTTTTTATTTATTACGTAGTTATAATTCAGTGTCACTGGCCGCAATTGAAAGCTCAGGCTCCAAGGGCTACTGAAAAGACTTCCAATTCTGTCTTGAAGGCTATGTTTTTATCAGATACTCATTTACTAGGTGAACTCAGTGGTCACTGGCTGGACAAGCTGAGAAGGTAAGAACTAAATATCAGTAACAGGCAGCAATTTATTGTAAACATATATTTTCCAGTTGGCCTCTGCATGCATGAAAACCAGGGTTATGAACCACTAAATACCTGTGACTTGTTGATTATTTACATGCTAAACTATTCATTCATATTTGAATATTGCCAAAACTTTAGTATATAACTATTGAAAGAAGTGGATTTTTTTTTTTACAATTTGATAATCATAAGCTATTACTCATTGTTTGAAGGAATCATTATTCTTAATATTTTCTGATTCACTGCATGTTGCTGTAACACACCAGAACCAAAATAACATAAAAAGCGCAGGTATTCTGAAATGGTTTTAATGAGTTTTATACTGTTATCAGAAGACTGTCTTAAATTTGAGAATCCAGAATTGTTCTTATGGTAATATTTGAAGTAAAACTCATTTTGCATTTCTTAGGCTCTGCAACCTTTTGGGGGAGCACAATGCAGACTGTAGCATGGGGTTAAGTTGAGCTGGTATAAAGCATGCTAGATCCAAACTGTTCAAGAAGGAGCCAGGGGTATTGCTGGCTGAGCTGGCCTGAGGCTGGCAAAGGGGAAACAAGCCTTTAAAATAGAGTTTGACTTATACCTTCTTGCTGGCATAAGTTTCACTGGGTTGCCAGGACACATGACTGAACTCAACAGAGTTATAATTCAGCATAAGCCCCTTCCCCCATTTCACCTCTCCTGGAATGGCACAAGTTCTACTGGTTTCAGTTAGCCCTGTATTAGTTGGGATGAGGGAGTTATGCCACCATATTTCCAGTTGAGCCTCTTATACTAGTGTAGTCTGGCTGAGCTGGGAACTTGCTGGCTGAGCCAAAGGTCTGCCATGTTCTAACTTGCTCATTCTGGCGGATCTAAGGTTCGGGTTGCATCCTAATTGAAACTATTTTTAATACAAAATGTGCTGTGATATAATAATAATAGTGAAGTCTTTCATCAGCCTATTTCTAAAGCTTCTTTATTTGGACTGGTCGTATAAACATGGATAAAAGAATGGAAATCCCCTTGGTACCAAAAATCGTTCAAAGTCTTACCAATTAAAATTGGTTCCCAACTGATGGAATGGTAATATCCTGACTATTGCCAAGCTAAAATATAGTCTTTAGAGTTCACACAAATAATTCATGTTCATTCACTGTGTTAGAGGAGGTAATGACTGGGTGTAGCTAGGCTTGATGGTTATTTGATCTCATGATGGCAAATTACGCACTTCCAGTATTCTATATCTCTCTGTGTGTAGGAAAACTTGGCTAAAGCAGTGTTGTTGTTTTTTGCTATCAAGCTGACCAGATACCTTCTTTGCTTCAGTCCAAGTAAAAAGGAATAAAAAGTGCACAAATTGAAATTGCAAAATTTCAGCCTCTGAGTTTTAAAATAAATAATGCTGACACAAAGGTCAGAGGCGGATTTAGCGGTGAGGCACCTCAGGGGAATGGAGGGTGAGAGGTGGTGGTGATGGGAAATTTTAGCGTCACACAGGGCACCACTGAAATTTGAGACCCCCATGGTCTGCCACTGCAAAGGTTCAACCTAATGGTTAGAAAACTCAGTAGAAATGTATGTAAAATAATCCATATTTAAACTTGCATCACTTGGAAATTACTTTTAGAAGCCTTTTGTTGTTGCTTACATAATAGTTATATACGAAACCCACTGACCACTAACCTGTACATATTTCTAGCTTTCATTCAGAAGGATCACAAAATCTGTTACTTACAGTCATGCCCTGCAATACAACCACATCTCTTCAGACTTGTAGGATGAAGACTCATAATTAAAACATTTACCTTAGGAAAACCTCAGACTCTAATACCCACCCAGTATAGTGGAGACAAAACAAAGCAAAGCAGGTCAACATGGCCAGATTGGTATAAGTGCTTATAATACTCACTTAAGTATGTTGAACTGATACCCCTTTTTATTCTCTTAGGGAATGGCAGATGGAGAGAGCCTTCCAAACTGCTCTCTGGCTTCTGCAGCCAGAAATAGTCTTTATCCTGGGTGATATCTTTGATGAAGGGAAATGGAGTTCTTCCCAGGTTGGTATTGTGTGAAACATTAAAGTGTTCATGAAGCAAAATAGGATTTCATTGAAAGTGTTTTGCACAAAAGAATGAGACCAGGAAACTAATATAGTTCTTTTAAAGCTTAGTTGTTCAGTCATCTTTGCTAACTGGTATCCTGATCAGTAGCAATTAAGTTAAAGAACTTGGAAGTCATTGGGCTCTAAATTCTGCTTTACTAGGTAGCACATTGGACAATGTAGTTCCTACAGGCATATTTGACAAGTACTAGGCAGTTGCTTCAGTGCTTTTAGGAGAGTTCTGTTAACACAGATATGTTATGCTTTTTTTGCCAGCAGTTCCTAGTGCTTAATTTAAGATGAGGTGAGAGATGCATCAATAATATGTAGGCATTCATCAGCTAGCAGTAAGCTACACATGGGATTGGTACAAAGATTTTCTGTCCATAGCAAAAACGAGTGAGGAAAACCTAGATTGAACATTGGAAACTTCTTACCCATAGGTCAAATTAGACCCACTAAAGTTCCTAATTTGGCCCACAGGGCCGTTTTAGCTAACTATGACCACCTGTGTGTCACATTTGGATTTGACCCACCAGGAGTGCTTCCCCACTCCTGACCTAGATAGGGGCTATTTGAAAATGTATCTGCATAGGTTTTGTTGTTGTTGTTGTTTTTGCTATTGTCAAGTTAAAACTAGGTGAATGTGCTGAGTAGATTATTTTTGTGTGCGTGTTAAAAGCTGAGGGTGGAATTAAACATTGCACTATTCCATCTATGCAAGTATTCCAGTTTGCCAGATGGAATGAAAGTCCCCTGCACTGTTCTGGGGGTTCCCCCCGCCAGCCCCAGGGCCAATTTTGTAATATTGGAAGCCCTTGTGCAGGTCTTGTGAAAGGGGTCTTTAGGTGAATCCCACCTTGGATTTCCACTCAGCACATTATTTAGAATGCTGCAGCTGTAGGAATAATAATAATAATAATAATAATAATAATAATAATAATATTCTTCCCATCTGCCTGCATTGCCCTAGTCACTCTGGGCGGCTCTCAACAAAACATTAAAAACACAATAAAACATTAACCATTAAAATCTTCACTGAACAGGGCTGCCTTCAGATGTCTTCTAAAAGTCAAATAGTTGTTTATCTGTTTGACATCTGATGGGAGGGTGTTCCACAGGGTGGGCGCTGTAGTTTCACATGTTGCAGTGGAGGAACCACCAGAAGGCCCTCGGAGCTGGACCTCCGTGTCCGGGCTGGACAATGGAGGTGGAGATGCTTCTTCAGGTATACAGAGTATTGGTTTAGTGAGTCACATGACTGATTTAGCATTCACAGAGACTCTGAAAATCAATTTATGTTGACTTAAGCAGTTAAGGATTGTGAGAATCTATCCTTTGTCAATATTGACCAGGGCTATCGACTGTCTGGCTCCGAAGTGCCCTCTCCGATTGCATGGAGCCCGGACAGCCCCGTGGTTTACTTCGGAGCTGAGGGCGATGAAACAATCGCTGAGACGGCGAGAGCGTCGATGGCAGAACACTCACTCCGAATCTGACCGGACACAGGTTAGAGCTCAATGTCGAGCCTACCAAGTGGCGATAGCGACGGCGAAGAAGACTTTCTTCACCGCCTCTATTGCATCTGCAGAAAATAGTAGCAGGAGACTCTTTCAGGTGGTCCGCAATTTAATGGAACCACCTTTACCACCGGGGTCTTGTAAAGACCCCAAGATCTCCTGCAACGATTTTGCAAAGTTTTTTGCAGATAAAATCACTCGTATTCAGAAGGAGCTAGACACCATCGTGGGAGCAGGGCTGGGGCGGGAGAGTGCTAGAGCCCTGTCTGGTCAAGTTGCATGGAATCAGATCTCCTGCAACGATTTTGCAAAGTTTTTTGCAGATAAAATCACTCATATCAGAAGGAGCTAGACACCACCGTGGGAGCAGGGCTGGGGCGGGAGAGAGCTGGAGCCCTGTCTGGTCAAGTTGCATGGAATCAATTTCAATCCATTACCCCCGAGGATGTGGACAGGCTGCTTGGACGCGTGAAACCAACCACCTGTCTCCTTGATCCTTGCCCATCCTGGCTAATAAAAGCAAGCCGGGAAGGGCTGGGCGATGGGCTCTGCGGGGTGGTGAATGCTTCCCTCTGTGAGGGAACATTCCCAGATCCGCTGAAAGAGGCAGTTATTAAACCGCTTCTTAAAAAACCATCTTTAGACCCGGCCAGTATGGCCAACTATCGCCCAGTCTCAAATCTTCCATTCTTGGGCAAGGTGATTGAGCGAGTGGTTGCTGAACAACTCCAGGCACTCCTGGAGGATGCGGACCATTTGGATCCCTTCCAATCGGGATTCAGGCCTCATCATGGGACTGAAACTGCCTTGGTCGCGCTGGTTGATGATCTCCGGCGAGCTAGGGACAAAGGTGAGAGTTGTTTCCTAGTTCTGCTGGATCTCTCAGCGGCCTTTGATACAATCGACCTTAACATCCTTCTGGACCGTCTAGAGGGGCTGGGAGCTGGGGGCACTGTTATACAGTGGTTTCACTCCTTCCTCCTGGGCCGTGTTCAGAAAGTGGTGGTGGGGGATGAGTGTTTAGACCCCTGGGCCCTCACTTGTGGGGTGCCTCAGGGTTCCGTCCTCTCCCCCATGCTTTTTAACATCTATATGAAGCCGCTCGGAGAGATCATCAGGGGTTTTGGACTGGGTGTTCATCAGTATGCAGATGACATCCAGCTCTACCTCTCTTTCAAATCAGAACCAGTGAAGGTCCTGTGTGAGTGCCTGGAGGCGGTTGGAGGATGGATGGTGGCTAATGGATTGGAGTTGAATCCTGACAAGACAGAAGTACTGTTTTTGGGGGACAGTAGACAGCTGGTAGACAGCTGGTGTGGAAGACTCCCTGGTCCTGAATGGGGTAACTGTGCCTCTGAAGGACCAGGTGCGCAGCCTGGGAGTCATTTTGGACTCACAGCTGTCCATGGAGGCGCAGGTCAATTCTGTATCCAGGGCAGCTGTCTACCAACTCCACCTGGTACGCAGGCTGAGACCCTACCTGCCCGCGGACTGTCTCGCCAGAGTGGTGCATGCTGTAGTTATCTCCCGCTTGGACTACTGCAATGCGCTCTACGTGGGGCTACCTTTGAAGGTGACCCGGAAACTACAACTAATGCAGAATGCGGCAGCTAGACTGGTGACTGGGGGTGGCCGCCGAGACCACATAACACCGGTCTTGAAAGACCTACATTGGCTCCCAGTACGTTTCCGAGCACAATTCAAAGTGCTGGTGTTGACCTTTAAAGCCCTAAACGGCCTCGGCCCAGTATACCTGAAGGAGCATCTCCACCCCCATCTTTCTGTCCGGACGCTGAGGTCCAGCGCCGAGGGCCTTCTGGCGGTTCCCTCATTGCGAGAAGCAAAGCTACAGGGAACCAGGCAGAGGGCCTTCTCGGTAGTGGCGCTCGCCCTGTGGCACGCCCTCCCATCAGATGTCAAAGCGATAAACAACTACCTGAACATTCAGAAAACATCTTAAGGCAGCCCTGTTCAGGGAAGTTTTTAATGAGTGATATTTTAGTGTATTTTTGGTTTCTGTGGAAGCCGCCCAGAGTGGCTGGGGAAACCCAGCCAGATGGGCGGGGTACAAATAAATTATTATTATTATTATTATTATTATTATTATTATTAGTGTCCAGTTAGTCAGTACCCTTATTAGTGCCCAATTAGTCATAACCCTTACTCAGAGTCATGGAAAAAGAATTGTGATGCTATATTTTGATAAATATTACTGAGTTACTGATTTTTATTTTTTTTAAATATAGGTGGGGTGGGGAGTCTCTGGCATTCAGGAAAAACAAGATGCTCTAGGCACTTCATGGTCCAAGAGGCCATTTCCCCCAGGCCATGTTCCCCTGACCCTCACCTGGCATCAAATGATGGATGTAGGACAGGTGGAGATGTGGCTGCAAAAAGCAGGACTCAATTCTTCATGCATCGACTGATGTGTGGGGAGTTCAGTATTGCTTATGAATATTTCCATGGGCCAACTTTGACAGATGGGTGAGGTGGTCTGCCTGTCAAGCACATGACCTCAGATGATTGACATGTGGATGTTCCTGCCCATGTCAAAGTTGCCCTGCTGGGGTTGAGGAGAGAAAGATTTGCCCCAGTGTTCACATTACTTTGATTTATTTATGTGGGCTTAAATGCATTGTTGCAGGTCACTTATTTGCAGTATTAATGCTGAACAACCACAATATGCTTTTAACCAGCTCACGGTAACAGTAATGACATATGGCTGTTACTGACAGTAGAAATATGGGGCAAACTGCAATAACTAATGATAGTGATGAAAAATTTAATAGTTATTTAAATTGGATTATATACAGTTAGAACCTTTACATTTTCCTGCAGGCCTGGTCAGATGATGTAAGACGCTATCAGAAAATGTTTAGGCATCCAGCCTCTGTTGAGCTAATTGCTATTGTTGGCAACCACGACATTGGCTTTCATTATGAGTGAGTAAATTTTTTTTAACAGCATGCAGTACTGAGATGGGAATTGTCAAAATGAGAAGAACATTCCATTATAAATCTAAATGCTTTAAGATAGGTTTGAATCTATGGGGGGGGACGGACATATTTCTTGGACGCATGCAAAATCATACTGAGTGTTGCTTTGTCCCTTCTTCTGCCTGTGCACATAGAGGGCTGGAGGAGCCTTGCTCCATATTCAGTGTTAACATGCTTCAATCTGTTGGGAGCAAGAAGTGTGCCATGTACAGTGGTACCTCGGGTTACAGACGCTTCAGGTTACGCGATTTCGGGTTGCACACCGCGCCGAACCCGGAAGTACCGGAACAGGTTACTTCTGGGTTTCGGCGCATGCGCAGAAGTGCTAAATTGTGCTATGCACAGAAGCGCCAAATTGCAACCCGCGCATGCGCAGCCGTGTCGGTGCTGGTTGCAAATGTGCCTCCCGCATGGATCACGTTTGCAACCCGAGGTTCCACTGTAGTACTTTACACAACACTGAAGTCAAGTGTTAGATACATACCATTATATGCAGCTGCTGTGGACTTAAGTTGTAGTATTGCAAATTTACTTTAAAAACGTTTTTGAGGGAAGCTTCAATCCACTTCCAGCTAATGCACCACTTCTTCTTTTAATGCACTTCTGAAGTAATGCTTCCTGTTTTGTTGTTCTGCAGCAGCTCCATTGTTGCAGGTTGACTATAAACGTGGAGCATTAGCCTGTTTGCCTGGTCAGTGGAGAAATGTTTTGCCCCTTTCAAGAATTCCCCAAATGTCAAAAAATTAAGGATAAGGGGAGTGGAAATGAGTGCAAAACCTTTTAACCCAGCTGTATTGTGGACATCAAGGCTTCACCTAGAGTGATAACCCCTTTTGCCTAAAAAGATTCTCTTTTCAGCATCAGATCCTGTGTTATTAGCTGATTGTGGTGCCAGGATTGCAGAACATTTGGTGTTGTTTCCACCCAGCTGTTCACACTCTCAGTTCATTGCCTGTTTTCTTTTGAGGACAGGTTTTAATACTGAGCTGTCTTTAACTGCCATATACTACAAGCAGCTAGATCAGGAATGCATAGGTCCCCCCCCCCCCGCTCCATAGAAGTGAATTTATTTACTTCAAGAAGGAAGTGATTTGAGCCCTGACTTGTCTGACATCCAGGAACTGGCAGATAAATGGAAGAATGCAACAGCAGGACCATGTGTATGAAAGTCTCTCAAAGGAAAAATGTGAGAAATGAAAAACAAAAAGCTGGTGAAAATAAATTGCTATGTTGGCCTCCAAAATACACAGGCGCAAAATGAAAACTAGTTCAAAACCGAAATCTTGTTAACATTAATGATGATTTTTGGAGAGTAGCAGTTGTGAGAATTGTTTTAATTTTGAGGTGTTCAATGCTCATTGGAAAGTCTGCCCCACTCTTGTGAAGCACTTCTATAAAGGAACCGCGACGGACTGTACTTTAAACTAACATTTAGATGCACACATTACCTGACTGAAGCTTGATAGTTAGCTTTTTAAATTAAAGCTTCAGAAAAAAGATCAATATAACTTATTTTAAATTAAGTATATATATATTTAATTTCACACAGAATGACGGAATACAAGTTGCAACGTTTTTCAGAGGTTTTCAATTTCACTTCAGAAAAGCTGATAACTCGGAAAGGGATAAAGTGAGTCTTTTTTTTTTTTGTTTTGTTCACTTGCACCTTAAATATTTATTTACATTTCGTATCTGCCATTGCCAGGAAGCTATCAGTTTTAACTTGGTGTGGGGTGTAAATTCATGAAATGGTTGAAGACACTTGTCCAAGTTGGTCTGCAGCATTTGTATCGTAAGTACATATTTAGGCTTCAGTCTTGCACATCAACCTAGGAATGAGTCCTCTTGTGCACTGTTATGTTCAAAAATATCATGCATATTAATATAGAGGACGGTAATGGAACTTAAAACAATATCAGTTTTGTTTTGTGCTAAGGGATCAAAGAATCATCCATAAGGAGAAGGTTGCAGTTTCAGTTTTCAGTTGGTTGGAGGTCCACACTGGCGAATAAGCATGTGCACACATAGCTCACTCCCCTTTGCATTTTCTCCCTTTCCCACACATTCATGTCTTCCATCTTTCACCAGCTTGGTTGGCACCTATCCCAAGTAAAGAAGCAATTACTAAAAAGGGGAAGGAATGTGACGTTCCACCTTTTCCACAGTGAATGCATTTTTCCTAGGTGTGATTCCCATCTTACGTGCAGCGTGTCCTTCCTTGTATCTTTAGAAATCCTGCACCTGACTGATGTGACCCATGGAGATAAGATTGGGGCCACATGGTTGCAAGGAATGAGATGGAAAGGTGAAGAACCCCTGATTTGGCCCAGGGTTGCCAACTCCTGTTGTAAGCATATAAAATGATGTAGAATACTACGCCTTTTGGATCGTCAGAGTGGCTGAATTTAGGGCAATGGTTTGAGAAAACACTGCACTGCAGGATGTCTACCTTGTTGAGTTTTCCTGATTTTGAGCATGGAGCTGCTTCTTACTGCAGACATACTGCACATCAATGTCATTATTTCTTCTCTTGTACTTGTAGCTTTGTTATGGTGAACAGTGTTGCTCTTGAGGGTGATGGCTGCATCATCTGTAGAACAGCAGAAGCAAAGCTTGCAGAACTCTCCCATCAACTCAACTGTTCACTGCAGGTAAGGATAGAATTACGTCACTGGGAAGCTTTATCCGTGTATATTGAGGTGCTCAAAATAATCTTTCTAAACTGGCTTCTGTTTGTGATTTCTTGGCATACATTGTTTTTGCATACATTATTTTTATGTGTGACTTTTATTACCGAGAAGTTCAGTTGCTCTAATGTGTGCATGGAGTTCTTGCACTCTCCGCCTTATCACTTTATATAAGGATGTGCTGTTTCTCTTAATGCTTGGAAACCTGCTTCCTCCTCCTCCTCCTCCTAATAATAATAATAATAATAATAATAATAATAAATTATTTCTACCCCGCCCATCTGGCTGGGTTTCCCCAGCCACTCTGGGCAGCTTTCAACAGAACATTAAAAACAGAATAAAATTTCAAACATTAAAAACTTCCCTGAACAGGGCTGCCTTCAGATGTCTTCTAAAAGTCAGATAGTTATTTATTTCCTTGACATCTGATGGGAGGGCATTCCACAGGGTGGGCACCACTACTGAGAACGCCCTCTGCCTTGTTCCCTTTAATCTCACTTCTTGCAGTGAGGGAACCACCAGAAGGCCCTCGGCGCTGGACCTCAGTGTCCGGGCTGAGCGATGGGGGTGGAGACGCTCCTTCAGGTATACAGAGCCGAGGCCGTTTAGGGCTTTAAAGGTCAGCACCAACACTTTGAATTGTGCTCAGAAACGTACTGGGAGCCAACGTAGGTCTTTCAGGACTGGTGTTATATGGTTTCGGCGGCCACTCCCAGTCACCCGTCTAGCTGCCGCATTCAGGATTAATTGCAGTTTCCGAGTTACCTTGAAAAGTAGCCCCACGCAAAACGCATTGCAGTAGTCCAAGCGGGAGATAACTAGAGCATGCACCACTCTGGCGAGACAGTCTGCAGACAGGTAGGGTCTCAGCCTGCGTACCAGATGGAGCTGGTAGACAGCTGCCCTGGACACAGAATTGACCTGTACCTCCATGGACAGCTGTGAGTCCAAAATGACTCCCAGGCTACGCACCTGCTCCTTCAGGGGCACAGTTGCCCCATTTAGAACCAAGGAGTCCCCCACCCATAGTACTTCGGTTTTGTCAGGATTCAACCTCAATCTGTTCGCTGCCATCCATCCTCCAACCGCCTCCAGACACTCACACAGGACCTTCACCGCCTTCACTGGTTCTGATTTAAAAGAGAGGTAGAGCTGGGTATCATCTGCATACTGATGAACACCCAGCCCAAACCCCCTGACGATCTCTCCCATTGGCTTCATATGGATATTAAAAAGCATGGGGGAGAGGATGGAGCCGTGAGGCACCCCACAAGTGAGATCCCAGGGGTCTGAACACTCATCCCCCAACACCACTTTCTGGACACAGCCCAGGAGAAAGGAGTGGAACCACTGTATAACAGTGCCCCCCAGCTTCTCTAGACAGTCCAGAAGGATATCATGATCGATGGTATCAAAGGCCACTGAGTGATCCAGTAGAACTGGGAAACAGCTCTCACCTTTGTCCCTAGCCCGCCAGAGATCATCAACCAGCACGACCAAGGCAGTTTCAGCCCCATGATGAGGCCAGAATCCAGATTGGAAGGGATCCAAGTGGTCCGCATCCTCCAGGCATGCCTGAAGTTGTTCAGCAGCCACCCTCCGTTAAAATGAATATAAAAACATTTATGGGTGAAGTATCTGCATGGCATTAGAAGAGCCAGCATCCTGTCACTGAATTAGGGCATGTGAAAATAGTGATTGTTGCAAAGGTAATTGTATCTGGCTTGTGCACTGAACAGTTACGCTGCTTCAGCTTTCATTACCTCCACTCTCTTCCACCTCTGGGTGGTAGTATTTGTTATTAAATTCCATCATACCCTTTCTCAGAGGAACGTAGTGCTAAGCCAGTACTTGAAATCATTATGGACTGGATGAAGGCCAGTAAACTGAAGCTCATCTCAGATAAGATGGAGATGCTGTTGGAGGATGCTTGACCATAAGAGTGCCATCCTGTTCTGCATGGGGTAACACTCACCCGGAAGGACCAGGTTTGTAGTTGGAGACTACTCGTCACTAGAGGTTCAAGTGGCTTCTGTGGTATTCCCTGCTTCCACAAGCTTAGGTTGGTGCACCAACATTGATCTTCCATGCTTACAGATAACTGACCAGTTTTCCATTCCCTGATAATTACTAGATTAGATTACAGTGGTACCTTGGGTTACATACACTTCAGGTTACAGACTTCGCTAACCCAGGAATAGTACCTTGGGTTAAGAACTTTGCTTCAGGATGAGAACAGAAATTGTGCTCCAGCGGCGTGGCGGCAGTGGGAGGTCTCATTAGCTAAAGTGGTGCTTCAGGTTAAGAACAGTTTCAGGTTAAGAACGGAGATCCGGAACGAATTAAGTACGTAACCCGAGGTACCACTGTACTGCAATTTGCTGTGTGCAGGATTTATTTTGAAAATTGAAGTTAGTACAAAAATTAGGCTGGCAGATTACTAACTGGGATCATATTCCACTGTTCTAAGTGTGACCCGGGTTGGCGTTTTGGGGCACAATTCTAAGTGGTGGTGATTATATGAAGTGTGGTGACTGGAGAAAGGGCCTTCTCAGTTGTAGCACCATTTGTGCAATGCCATCTTCAGTGAGGCTCACTGGCTGGCAAATCTGATGTATTTTCAGCAGACCAATTTGCTTGGTCTTTTTAACAGTAAACTAGCTGCAGACTTTATATTTCTTGTTGAACCTTAGGCTGTTTTAACTGCTGCTTTCTGCTATTTGCCACCCAATTGTAGTTGTGTGTGTGTTGTTATTCTGTCGTTGTCCACTTCCAGGGTGGAAGTTAGGGTTTTGTTCAAGTAGCCATTTTTCTATCTATCTCGTGATACATCCGCTGTCTCCACACTGTGTCAGCAGTACTTTGTACATGGTAGGCACATCTTGTGTTAGAGCTTCTAGATGGGGAGTTGTCTTTCCATAGACTGGACCTACTAATTTCTCAGGATTTTTCCTGAAAACAGCCTCCTTCTATTTGCTCCTCTATCGTGTAATACAGGAGTGTGTACAAACACTTGCTTGGTTTTTGTTGACAGGAACAAAGTCAGTCCAGAAAAAGGTGCAGCGATGTAGACAAGCTCCCACCTTCAGCTCCAATTCTATTACAGGTGTGTTTGTGTTGGGAAATGGGTCATCTTTGCACTTTTATTTAGCATAAATGCATTATGGTCTTGTTAATGTGCTGTTTGCTTCTTGGTTTTAATCCCTTTCAGCATTATCCGCTTTATCGAAGAAGTGACGCAAAATGTACAGGAGAAGATTCTGCTCCTTTGGATAAAAAGAATTACATCTTTAAAGAGAAGTATGACGTGGTTTCAAAAGAAGCTTCTCAAAAGGTATGTTGAATGTGTTCTATCTTTGTCAAGATGTGTACCAGCTGCCCTGAAAGGCTGGCCTATTTCGTTGGCAAATTGTAATTTTATTATTATTGCTTAACGTCATGTGTATCAGTGAACAGGGCACTTGGATAGTCAAAGAATCTTAAGAATGGCATGTTTCTTATTTATTCTCTCCCACCCCCCACCCCCTCATGCACTGCTTGATCCATTCTTAGTTTCATTGATTTCTGAGCTATTCTTGTAACAATAGTGTTTGTAACAGCGGCTTTTTACTACCATCAAAATAAAACTGTTTTTCCTTGTCTAATGACGTTCCTATTTCTGGTCATAAACGAGCATGCTCAAATAAGGCTACTAGAAATATAATGCAGCTTCTGCCCAGTATGCACAGAAGCGTGCAGCCTGTTATGTTCAGAGTCAGTCAGGAAGGTTGCATGAGTCTGCTCTTGAGTCAGGCTGTGCATTTGGTGCATTCATGAAGATGTTTTGCTCCTTAACCGGTTTGTGCTCTGGAGCTGAGGTGCAGAGAAAGGCTGGGCAGGTAGTCTGTAGTGGTTGCCAGGCTGCTGCAACTGCATGCTGGTTACTAGGCCTTGCCTAGTGAACCAAGAACCCAGGGTAAGAGCAGACCTCCTTCCTCCACCTCCCCTACTCCAAGCTGTGCTTCTATATGTGTGATCATCCCCTGCATTATTTGAGAGCATCTTACTGCATGTGTGGGTGAAAACTTGTACTAGCATTGACTTGAAGGGGAAACTTGAAAGCAAAGTAAAAATATATCAAGCTGTGTGGCACTTTTCTTTTTCTTAAGTCAGACATTTTTAAATGCCAACATTGTTTTACTCTCATAGCTGTTATGGTGGTTTCATCCTCGGCTCATTTTGAGTGGTCACACCCACAGTGCCTGTGAAGTGTTGCATAATGGGAAAACCCCAGAAATCAGTATTCCATCATTCAGTTGGAGGAACAGAAACAATCCTAGTTTCATAGTGGTAAGTTTAAATAGTTTTTATTTTGTCAGATAATTTTTCATAATATAAATCAACATAGCAATCAGCTATTTTCTCAGACTGATGCTACCTGTAAAAAAGCAAAACAAAACAGCTCCTCCCATCCTCTCCAAAAGTACACTTAAGTTGAATACAAAGCACCCACTTTATAAAGCACATACTTGCGTAGCCATCCTGCTTGTATAGTGCAAAGTATTTTTTTTTGTAGGTTTTACAAACATGTCTACATACAAGCTATATTTAGTATGTTTCTATAAAGAGGATGCAGTGTAAACAATTTGACTGCAACAATCATCAGTAGTCTGCAACAAACAGTATTAAGACTTGTTTTTGCTTAGCTGATTTATCCACAGGACCAAATCTTTTCTGCATGGTTCTTCTGTCTTTCAAAAGTGCAAACTTACTATCTCATAGGGCAGCAAAATTCTATCAGATGAACCTAATTCACAGTTTGCTTACTTTGGGTATCCTAGATTACAACTCTAAATAGATTAACCTGAAGCACAAAAAGTTTCCCAGTTCTAAAACACATTTAAATATTTATTCTTTTCAAAAACCAGTTCTGTGCTAAGTTTACTTTTTCAGCCTCTTGTGCATGGGGGAAAGCAAATTGGTTATAATTTTTAGTTCATAGATGAAAGTTATTCCTCACTCAGTAAGTAACACAGTTGTACTTGAAAAGCATGTTGTCTCCCTAATTTTGTTTAGAGTGTTTACTTACCAGATAATCCAGTTTACTTCAGAATATCATGTTTTCAGCAGTTTGAGGAGTAGATGGTGTCTGACTGTTGGCCTAGATTACTTGCAGACCAGTTATCCCTCCCCCAACACTCCAAGTATTATTAATCTGGCTTTATCTCGTATGCTTTGTCACCCCATATACTTAGTGGCCACCATCCAACACAATTAAGCACCTTTAGCCTGCAATCCTACATAGTTATGTGGAAGTCATTCCCCAGGTCAGGGCCAGTAGGTGCTATGCGGTCTGAGTAGCTGCCCAGCCAAATAGCAGCTGCTGTGTTCTTTACTGGAAAAAAAAATATTTCAAATGGCACAAAATAGTCTCAAGGCAGCTCAGTGCTTAACAAATGGAATATCTAACATAGGTTTTAAAGCTGTCTGCATCTCTTATCCACAGGACAGTTGAGAGCACTGATGCTATGAGAGAAACTGAACTCTACCGTTAGTATAATTGTAAAGCATACAGGCTCCCAACCACTTGCCCCATGTCTTATAAAATGCTGTTTTCCTTTCTTTCTCAGGGCAGTATAACACCAACCGACTTCTCTCTCTATAAGTGCTTTCTTCCATTCGAGAACACAGTTCTTACTGTCTACTGTGCAGCAGGAGCTGTGCTTTTGGTCCTCGTACTAGCTCACTTTCACCCTCTCGTTACCCCTTTTCATTTTGTTCAGCGTTTAATCACTAAATATAAAGCAGTATGAAGAGTCAGACACTTGTAATCGGTCACTGACACACCAAAGCTAAAGAACAGTCCATCAGACTACATTCATGCCAGCAAATGCGTACTTGAATTGCTAGCCCAAAGGCAGGTTGCCTTTACATACAGAAAGTCCTATACAGTTGATATGACTTATACTACAGGGTAAGTTAACTGAATGCTTCATGCTGTACAAAAATATTGTATTCTACAATCAAATGAATCATTTTCTTGCTAAAGTTTTTGTATCAAATATGTATATTAAAAGTTTGTAACTGTACACTATAAGTCCTACAAGCCTCCTCTTGTGTCTGCACTAGTGTCCTATGCTGCTTAGAGGCTCAGTCTTTCTAATTGGAAATAATTTTAAAGTGTTATTGCTGCGAGACCATCTGGTGTGGTACTTCTTTTCCTTGATGTAGAGTTATTTTACAATAAGATATTACAAAAAAGGGCTATTGGGAGAAGTAGCTTACTGGCCTCAGAGAAGTCTCCTTGTTCTAGGTTAGATGTAGTTTTCGATGGCAGTCATGTGCCAATCATCAAAATCCTTGCCTAACAGGCTTGCAGGGGATTGGCTAACCAGGCAGAAAATTGAGGACAAACCTCTTAGATCTGTAGACGTATTATGTATCCCACTGGCACGTGCTATGATGTCTGGCTGAAATTAATCTCTGGAATAGAAGGCAAGCAGCTCCTTTCTCTTCCCACCCCATGTTTTTATATATAGGCCTAGTGCGTCATTGCAATAAACCATAGCAAATGATTTACAGTAAATGCAGAAATTTCTCCTCTAGCATGAATGGGAGCAACAAACCACAATCCCCTGTGTAAACTTGAGGATTGTTGTTTATTTTACTCCCAAACCACAGAGGGAAGTCAAGGTTTATTTCTTGGCTTACCAACTGTGGTCTGTTCATAGTGAAACAAACCACAATCCTCAAGTCCACATGTTACACTAAGCCAGGACTGTGATTTGTTTCTCCTGCTCACTTTGTGGCAGGAGCCATCTTTATGTTACAGGTAAGCTATTAACTATGGTTTACCATGATGGGCAAATGCAGTAAGAGTGAAAGGCCTGATGCTTGGTATTAGTGATGTACTTTATGGGAAATGGTGTTGTCAGAATCTTGCATTTTGATCCTAAACACTTGTGTCTTTCTAACGTTTTGGAAACATGCATGGTTAGCATTATTGAAAAATCATTAAAATATATTCAACTAGCAGTTTCAGAGTGGAACTAAAGTGTTGAAAAGGGTCTTAGAAAATACAGTACCTAGAAAGATTACTAATGTGACCCCTTTGCAGAGTTACAACCACAACATGTCTGCCCAGTTGTCAGGGAAAAACGGCTGGGCTTACATAAACAACAAACATGCTATCCTCCTTTAAGAATTGATTCACATTGGGTGGTTGAAAATATTTCAAAGAGTAATTTGCCTTTAAATTTAAAGCAAAGGATGAAGATAATCCAAGAGATACATAATCTATGAAGGTATGTAGGCTAACACTTCTAAATTTTGTTATTGCAATTACAAATTTTAAACGTTTGTACAGGTTACCTTGGACACAGGAAACTATGTACTCCGACATAACACCTATGTATAAAATATAAAAGCAGTGTTATAGTACTGAGAAGGACATGCCTTATTGCTACTGCAATTCTTGCTTTTATATTATACTGTACCACAACTTATTTTGTGAATGTCATTTGCATAAATTATTCAAGTTTGAGAAATATCCACACATTGTGATTCTACAATATTTAAAATAAAACCATTTTCTAAGGTCTCTTTATTAAGAGAAATAAAATTGTCATCTTGTAATTCTCTTAGGCCAGACACAAGGGTTAAACCTTTTCTTCTTTCTTCCAATTTGCACAATGAAAGCGGCTGTTGCAACAGAGATTGAAGAGCCTTTATCTAATGGTGCTTCTACACATTCACAATCTGCAATTGTGAAATTGGCTATGAATGACCAAAGAATTACTGAACATAGGTTTTTTTTAAAGGTAAAACAAAATCCTTGGTTTCCATGAAAACACCAGGTTGCAATTTGGACACTTGAATCAATTTCAGTGTTTTAAAGCTAAGACTGAGAAAGGCATATTTGCTGCAACATCTGGTGGCAGTAATAACTTACTTTCAAAGGTATATGACTAAAATTTGCATAATTTATATTTTTTTATACTAAAGAGCATTTCTTTTTATATAAACCAGAAAAACCCTAAACTCTACAGAGAAGTTTTTTACCTTCAGTCACTGCTGCAGGTAAAGTTGACATCAAGCTGTACAGCGCAATCAAAAACATACTTACATCTTAGCTCGTTTTACAGGTACAGCCATAATCAAGGCACAAAGATCTTCTACAAGTATTTATCTTCAATAAAATTGTACAAAATAATATTACACTTTACAGTCTGTACAATATAATAATAAACCAGCAGTAAAACAAAAATAATATATATATTATATATATATTATATATATAGGGAGAAGACTGTTGTCCAAAAATGATCTAAAGTAGTTGGATCATTTGTGGACAGAAGAAACAAAAGTGAGGGTGAATTTTCTGCCTAGATGCAAGTAGTCTGAAAAAGTAGCTCTGAATTCAAATGCCTGAGGTGTGTAGAGACTCTTGACTCCAAACCTCCAGAAAAATTGCTCATCTTCCCTGTGCCTCACTATCTAGTCTATTTCCTGTGCCAATAATGGCTTAGAAGAGGAGGTCACCTTTGTCAGCTGACCTGCAACTCAGTTATGTTAAAAACTGTGACTAATATTGTGGTGCTGCTACATCACGCGTGTATATATCCTCAACAGTATTTCACAACCCTAAAACAAAGTGCATTATTCTCCCCCACTCAATCTATCAAGTACTCCTCAGCGTCACGGTAGAAAGGAAACCCATGCACACTGCAAGTATGACATGGTGTCGCCCACCTAGCAGATACCAGCTTGAACAAACCTGCTGGGGGAAAAAAACAACTAGCAGGCTATGTCCAATTAAAAACAAAACAAAAATGCAACCAAACCTAAGGAAACAGAGGTAGCCAAAGGCCTTAGTGGAATGACACAGAAGTGGCATATAAAAATAAAGCACACACATCGTCCCATAAAGCATGAACTGGGTTGAAAGGCTAATCAAAGTAAACAAACTGAGGAGGCAGACGTGTATCTAGATAGCATCTCCCTCTTACTTCACATGAAGAAGTCGGAAACAAAGATGATGTTTAAAACCACAGGCTCCATGGTGTTCTCAATTACAATAGTTCATACTGCCGAAGGTGCATTCTCTGAATGATGTCTCTACAGTCGTTGAACACTCTGCGGATGTTTTCTGTGTCAACTGCACATGTAAAGTGGGGGTAGCAGTAATGCTTTCCATCTCCAGTCGCCGTGCTTATTCTCTGCAGGGGGAAGAAAACCAATACAGAGTCAAGACTTGAAAGGCACAAACTGTACCTGCCATTGGACAGCTATCAACACAACAAAGTGCTGCTTTGAGAAGTGAAAGGCAGACCTGGAAATGGCAAAGTGTGTGTGCGTGTCCAATCTAAAACCAGAGGGTTATATGCATTAATCTTAGTTATCTGGTTCACACAAATGGGCTGGAGGTGAAAGGCAAGCCATTCTAAAAGGAATACCAGATAGAAGACAAAATAATTCTACGTAGCTAGACAAGTGACCAGGCATTTTTTCCTGATTTATAAAACGGGGACATTGTTGATTAATATTTAAATAACAGCTGGATTTCAAGATGTTACACATTTTCTATAACGTTCAAAGATTATACTAAAACTCCTTTCTGGTCAAATGAGTTTATCGATAGTAAATTAACACAGCCAGTCAATGTTTTTTAAAGTGTCACTTACTAAAAATTCATCCCGGATAAAAAACTTTGCTCTTGTAACTTTGGGGTCTTCTCCTGCATCTGGCGTTGCTGTTAGGAACATTAAATAAGTAAGTAGTAATGACATATAGATATAAAAAAGGAAAGCATGGTTAAGGCAGATTAGATAAGCATGGGCAATTTACTGCCTTTTATGTATCAGTACAATTTTATGGCTAATACTATCAAATGTAAGAACATTTATTAACTTAAATAAAATTAACCTCATTTCACACACTTAAACCCCAGAACTCCCTGAACAAGCGACATTCCTTGCAATAGTAACATTTAGGTACATCATTATCTACAACTTATACTTTCATCATTGTAATATACATCAGCTAAAATATTCCCATGTGGGCAAATGCTCTCTTGATTACTGACCAGTGGTGACTGGTGCTCATTGGGCCAGTAGGGCATAATGCAGGGAGGCCAACAGTAGGTGGAACCAGAGCCAAGGGCAGGTAGAGACCTTTGTATTGGTTTGAGTACTATAAGGGCAAAACTGAGTCTGGAGGAGGAGGAGGAAGCAGGCAGCCTTTAGGGTAGTTGTGAACAGGGTAGGAGGGCTAGGCATCAAAGTAGGTTTGGTGGGGAAGTGCCCTAACACGACGCAATACGGAGAGGCGTTGGAAGAAAGGAATTGCTCAACAAAGCAACAGTTGTCTGAATAATACACAGAACACATTAACATTTAAACAAGATAAGAGGATTTGCTCCCAGGCTATCTACATTTTGGTTATGGCAATGAAACCTTCATACATGATTCTCATCTGGTGTAGTCACATGGAATGCTCAATAGATCAAGGAGCTAAGCAGTTTTCAGTCTAGCTGCTCTTGAGTATTTGTTACTTTGTCTGGTGGACTTTGGGAAAAGAATTTGGAAATTAAGAAACCCAAAGGGCAGGAAGTCCAGAAGCAAGAAGGCTAATGAAAGAGTGAAAAGCAGGCAAGGGACTGAGAAAGATAAATATGAACAAAAATTACCGTATTTTTCGTCCCATAGGGTGCACCGGCCCATAGGACGCACCTAGTTTTTTTTTGGGGGGGGGAATAAAGGGAAAAAAAATATTTCCCCCCCCCAGGCGCGGGGCTGGGGCGGGGGATGCCCGAGCTTCCCCCGACCCCAGCCCCCAGAACAGGCTGCTATCCGCAAGCCTAGGGAGCCTGGCGGAAAGTCGCGCCGGTCTCCCCAGGCTTGCGGATATCTGTCCCCCGAGCTTGTGGGGCTGGCAGCCTCCAAACCAGGTCAGGGAACAGCGGGATGGCGGCGCTGCGCCTTCCCGCTGTCCCCCGAGCTTGTGGGGCTGCCCGATATCTGCACGAAGCCTGGGGCACGCTGTGCAGCACGCCCCAGGCTTTGGAATGCAGGATGCTATCCGCAAGCCTTGGGAGCCCGACGGGAACTCATGCGGAGCTCCCAAGGCTTGCGGATAGCTTCCTGAAGCCTGGAGAGCGAGAGGGGTTGGTGCACACTGACCCCTCTCGCTCTCCAGGCTTCAGCGAAAGTCTGCATTCGCCCCATAGGACGCACAAACATTTCCCCTTCATTTTTGGAGGGGAAAAAGTGCGTCCTATAGGGCGAAAAATACGGTAGGTAGAAAATGAGATAAAAAACCTACTGAGGCAAAGGGAGACTATAGAAGGGCTCTGAAGGAACAGTGATTAAGATAATGTGGGAGAGTAGAGGATTGTTAGCAAGGCACCACAAGGGCAGGGATCTACAAATCTGACCTTGGTAGTCAGCCAAAATTTGTGCCTGCCAGTGGCCCCACCCCACCCCTGAGGGAGGTGCTGGGTCTTGTTTCTGATATCGTACTGACCTTCATTGACCTGCAGAGGCATTCTGAAATGTGGGGACATGGGAAGCTACTATTTGTCCATGTCAGTATTGTCTTCGTTGGCAGGCAGCAGTTATCCAAAGCTTCAGACAGGGGAGTTTTTCTAGTCCTACCTTGAGATATTAGTGATTGAATCTGGAACCTTTGGCACTACAGAACTATGGCCCTCTGAAACTGCATGCAAAATTAGGAAAGAACTACCTTTCTGAGCTCTCCAAGTTTGGGAAGAGGAAGGGGTTTGCCAAAAAGGTTGTCTGAGGCAGCAGCTGTTAATTGCTTCTGTCATGACCATGTCAGAGCTGCAGAGGGGACTGGCGTATCTTGTCAGATCTTCTGCTCAGGCCTGCTGCGGCAGAAGTAGTGGGTGCTACTGAGATCCCACCAATCCTGAGGATGGTTTGCAGCTCAGCCCAATTGCTGGATGTTTTCACCACTCTTTCCTCCTTCCCTGCTGGTTTTCCTCTCTTAGGTGACTGCCAAGCAAGGCCACACTTCCATCTGAACTAACCAGCCTATTGGTTGTCTAAAGGTTTATTAGTGTTACTTGGAACAAAATATATCTTAACTTCTGCGTTGATATATTTACTTTGATATATATGTTATTTAAGGAATTTATGCATGACCTTAAAAGGAAACCAAAGATTACCCTAGCTACTTAATCACAATGCAGATAAGAAACTCACCATCTTCAGGTACAGTGTAACGTGTGAATTCAGGAAAATAATCTTCAATTTTAGACTTCCCTGCCAAGACTTTTTCAGCCAGCATATCTTGTTTATTCAAAAACAAAATGATAGAAATTGTCCGTAACCACCTGCAAAGACCCACATGTTAGAATAATCTCATACAAAACATCATTCAGTGTCCTAATTTCCAACAGCAGCCAGCCAGTTGCTTCTGGCGACACAGAAGCAAAGGAAGGAAGCTTGGAAGCAGGGGGGCCGACTTGACCCCTATTGAGGGGGCCTGGCATCACGTGATGCGTCCTGCACCCGCCTGCTGCACCAGTGCTCACCCAGTGGTGGTAGGGGATGGGGAGCACAGAAAGTGATCTTCACTCTCTGCATATCCCATCCCAGCCTGGTGTACCAGTGCTTGCCTGGTGGCAGCAGAGGATGGAAAGCAGCAGAGGATGGAGAGCTAGAAATGCTACATACTATTCCCCCTTCCCAATATAGTTGCTCTGTTGTATGGGAATTTTACCTGTTGTTCCAGATACTTTTGAAGAGGTCCAGGGACTCCCGTAATCTGTTTGTGTTGTTGTCTTCCCTTATGACCATGTTGTAGCTGCTACAGGCCACGACAAAGATAATAGCTGTGACATCTAGAGGAGAACAGAACACCCAGATAAAAAGATTTTTACTGTGTTGCCACAGTAAATAAACATGTTTTATGATGGTATTTATATAAATGCAATCTAGGATATACAGACAAAATGGTAAAGATTTCTGAAGGTTTAGAAACTCAGATCAACCTAAATTATGTACACTTACAACATAAAATAAGGGAGCTGGAAACATTCTTAGAACACATAATGTGAATATATTGCTTACCGTTAAAACACTGGATCCATTTTCTTCTTTCATCTCTCTGACCACCTACATCAAACATGCTGTTGAAAAGCCAGAGGGTGTTACGTTTTGGCATGCACAAGGAAAGTTACACTTTGCATGCTATGTTATTAAACTTCCAAATGAAATGGCAGTATTTATTGCATGAAAAAAGGGACATTCCCTCAGCTTCCCGAAAATGTTTTATTTATATACTAACAGATAGTTGGGGAAACACAGATCAGTTGTGAAAAGGGGGGGGGGTCTGGCTGAGAGTGCAAATTTATAAACATGTCTCAAAGGCAAGACCCAAAATGCAACAAGAAAGTGGGCCAAACAAGTCTACTGAGAAAAAGGGCAAGGATCCTCTATCTCAGGCATAGGCAAACTCGGCCCTCCAGATGTTTTGGGACAACAACTCCCATGATCCCTAGCTAACAGGACCAGTGGTCAGGGATGATGGGAATTGTAGTCCCAAAACATCTGGAGGGCCGAGTTTGCCTGTGCCTGCTATAGTGATTCAGAGGACAGAAGGAATTAACTTGACATTCCTACAATACTTTTACAAGGCTGAGAAAGTTATTCAGCTTTACTAGAGTTTTATAAGCACTGTTTAGAATGTAATCATTTTGAGATGCAGCATATCTTTGAGGCCTTAGAACATTCCAGAATATACAAAAAATTTCAAATGGGTAAAAGTATTAAAATGGTTCATTGGGAATGCTTCATTGCTGCAGTCAGACTAGAAAAAAGTATTAACAGCAAACATAGACTAAATGTTAATTAAGCTTCTCTTTGTAGTAGCTATCATTGCTTTCGTAGGTATCAAATATAAAAATTCAAAACCCAGGGATTTTAATGTGCTATTTGAATTAGGGCTTGTGAAATAACACTTCAGCTCTTTCATTATCATTATATAAAGCCTTGGAAAGACCTCATCTGAAATTTGAAAGTTCAAGGACCATAATTTACCAAAAGAAGTAAATAACCAGCAATGGCTTGTGCAACAAATGGAGCTGTTGTATACGTTTCAAGCTTTGCTCTTCTCTTGTGCAATCCTGTTGCAGCCCACAAGGTTATTTGAAAAAAATGGTTCTATAATTTTTTTTAAGTCAATTTGGTCGCCTCTACTTTACCATAATGACAAAAAATACAGATTACTACAGTAGTAGTGTACTCACTGAAAGTTTACTTTATCTACTTGGAATCTTGTCTCAAAAATCCCCGATGTCAAAACCCTGCACCTCAAGAGATCCTGGAAAGGAAAAACAGAATCAGAAGTATGTAGTTTTTTGGTTTAAAAAAGCACTTGTTTATACTAGGAGTACAGGAGTAGCCAACGTGGTTCTTCCAGATGTTTTGAATGACAACCCTCATCACCCCCTGACTCTTGGCCACTCTGCTGGGTCTGGTGGGAGTTGTTGCCCACAACATCTGGGAGGCATCACATTGTCTACCCTGGACTATACAATTTTAACTGATATATATCAACATTTCAGTGCAACTGATGCACAATGTGAATTGACACAACTGTTTCGTCAGCTGGCTCTCTCTTCTCGGTAACTTCTCAAACTGCACAGTTCTTCCCATATCTGACTAAATTCCCTCTGAAAAGGTATGCCTTTGTGTCTATGCCAGACACCATGATGGCACGTGCCTCACAATCAGCAGTGAAAAGGGCTGATGTGTTTTGCTTCTTGGGCATCAGGAAATGCAAACAAGGAGTTGGGTGATATTTACTTTTTGATACTGGCCAGGATCTGAAGAGCTGCTTAGAATCAAGCAAGGTGGAACTATTTTACTTTTGTTCTTTGAATGGCTGCCTCCACCCCGCAATACAATAAATTGTTTTTAATCTCCCCCCCCCGCCCCAGTTTCAAAAGCAGTCTGCCACGTGGCATGGAAGGGAAAAGGTTAAAGCCTCTGTTGTTCACAAAAACTAAATTCACCAGTCATGGATGAAGGACTAGAACACTTCAACAAATGATCTGCGTTCTTTCTGTGAATTGTGATCTCTGAATTTTAAGGAAGCAAACATGACAGAATTAACTCACCCTTCATTTGAGACATTCCCCCCACCGAACGGTTTAAAATTAGTATATTTAAAATTAAATGCTATGGGTAGCATCCAGTGGTGTCTGTGCACTCATGAAACAAATCTACCAGTAGAACAGGGACAGAGGCAATTTTCTGAAGCCTGTTCTGGAGGGTCCCTCAGGAACCCAGAGCAGGTTTCAGTGGCATAGAGCATGCAAGGGAAATACCAGACACTGCATTCCTGTTCCACGGACAGTTTTATTCTCTCAGCAGATGGACACCACTGGACATGTTAAAAAAAATATGAAGATGGCTTACAGTTCACAGCCAGTTGTTTCCCACTTTACTCACCTGATCTGTGGGTGTGTAATCAATCAGACTGACACTGTCTATTCTTTCTAGAAAGCTGAAAGAAAACACAGCTGTTAACCATGGAAAATCTAATATATCTAAAACACCCAATAACAGCTGCCTCATCCCCACTATTATTATGATACATATGATGGGTAATCTAAGAAACATGGTTAAAGTTGCAGCCAAAACACCATTTATCCAATACTTTTTACAGTACAAGGGCCCCCAATAGAAGCCTATACAATCCAAATGTTGGATTAATTACCTGTCAAGAAAGATGTAAAAGGTGATATTCAGAACTTTAAAAAGCTAATGCAACAAACAAAGAAGTTTAGGCAACCACTATAACAACCCTGTGGATGTGGATGTGCATTGTTTAGTGTATCTCTGCAGAAACAGTGCAGCACCTTCACTTTCTAAAATACAATCTTTTAAGAAATCATCATGCATATTTATTGTTAGATTACCCATCTTATTGGCCAACTAAGAAATTGAGTAGACCCCGTTAAAATGGAAAGACAAGTCTACTGATTTCAATGGGGCTATTTTGATTAACGAAAGAGCTCACCTATTATTTATATTTGTTGTACGTGGACCATTGCTTGCATTATTTTGCTCAATTCTGGTATTTTGTTAATGTTTTTACTTGAGTTTTAAAATATTTTTCCCTGTAAACAATCAACAAGATAATGTGCCCTGCATTACTTTTAGATTTAGGAACCCTATGAATCCACCAAAAGGTTTATTTTCACAAGGGATACAAGGCACAGCTACAAGCATAAGACAGGGAAGAACCAAGACAAGGCTCCTAGGAAAGATGTACGTATTAGCAGGATTAGCCCTGACTCATATTACCTGAATTTCCAACACCTGTTGCTATGGCAACAGGCTGACTACCAGGAAATAAAAGTGTGGTGTTAAAGTTTTAAAGAAGAGCAGACATCAAGCAGAGAGAAGTGCTAGGTTATTTCCAGTTTACAGGAAATGAGAAGCTGTTGTTCATTTGCAGGCTTATACGTCTCTCCTCAATAAACCGCTTTAGTTTTGCAACAGCAGTGGCTAAACTGCGGCCTCCAGGTACCAACAGCCCCAGCTAGCGTGATGAAGCATCAGGAATGATGAATGTGGAGTCTCAACAAGATCTGGAGGGCAACAGATTACACACACACACACACCCCTCCTGGTTTAGAGGATAAACCTAAAACCTCTCTCTTTCCCATAATAGTAGAGCTATTGTAATTTGGAGTGCTGGCTGGATATGACTGATTTTCTAAGGCTTATGATGCCACTAAAACAGACATATAGCCCCCTTTCCTGATGCCATATTGTAGGATACAGTTGTGGAAGGATCACACTACTCTGTGATTGGAGCTTCCAACACATTTTCCTTTTGCTCAATGCAACTACAAGCACTTTAAGATTTTTATTTGGGCTGTGACACTGCTTTAAGCACAGATGTTTCCCTGACTCCAATCACCTTTCAAAACTACTGCTAGAGTGGCAACAGAAGAGGTTCTCACATTGTACTGAGAGAAAAGAGTTAACTCCTCCCTCAGAACAATGGCCAGGATCCAAATTGGCAGGGATAATAGCAGCAGCTCTAAGTGAAAATACACAACATTTGGAGATCTGATCATAGATCCTCCACAGCATATCTATTTTGGCAAAATCTAGTGAAAGTTACAAGGCAAAGTGAAGATTTGTTCAAGGTTGGAAATGGCAAGGTACTTTGTACTTTACTTCCATGCCAATCCCTCCTCTGCAAGATGAATGTCGCCCCCCCCCCCATGCATAGTAACAGTGCAGAGGGATGAGCTTTTTGGTAGAAAGGCAATAGCAGCCTCAATGGGACCCTGACAACCTTCCTTCTCACACGTAAGTATTTAAAACCTGTGCATGACAGGTTGTTCTAAGGCACTTGTTTTTAAACACACACTACCTTTATATGCTGCTCAAAAGTTCTCGTTGCATCAGATGTCTGATAAACCTCTAATGATAACACACCAACCATATGCAACTCTCCTCTTAATATATACAGGATATCTATGTTTGCATATGTAAAAAAATTAATTGCTTGTGCTTTTTCGTAAAATCTGAACAACACTTTACACTCAAACATTTATTTGTCCAGGTATGAAACCGCAGTAAACAGTGCTGCCTTTGGCTGCCACATAAAAAGGTTTAACTGACTTCTTACAGCTTTTGTGAGAATCCTACAGTTCATTGAAGTAGCACATTTTCTTATAAATCAGTTGCACAGGGTTCAGTCGCGCTGTGGTCTAAATCACAGAGCCTAGGGCTTGCCGATGAGAAGGTCGGCGGTTCAAATCCCCGTGAAGGGGTGAGCTCCCGTTGTTCAGTCCCTGCTCCTGCCAACCTAGCAGTTCGAAAGCACATCAAAGTGCAAGTAGATAAATAGGTACCGCTCCAGCGGGAAGGTAAACAGCGTTTCCGTGTGCTGCTCTGGTTCGCCAGAAGCGGCTTAGTCATGCTGGCCACATGACCCGGAAGCTGTCTGCGGACAAATGCTGGCTCCTCGGCCTATAGAGCGAGATGAGTGCCACAATCCCAGAGTCGTCCGTGACTGGATCTAACGGTCAAGGGTACCTTTACCTTTAAATGTGCATAGGATCATGCCTTAAACAGGTTTGCTAATTGAAAAAGTAATCCATCTTAACCCTTGGCCACAAACATTCCTTGCAGCAAAGTGAGCTGTTTGTCCAGAACATAAAACCTGGGAGAGAATTTTGAATCAAGTTATAAGGCTGAGAAAATGGGATGGACAAACAAGTCAATCCTGCCTGCCAACAGGGAACTTCCTTTCCCTTTGCATCTCACTGTGTTTTCCTTTATCACTTTGCTCTAACATGAACTAACGCTGCAATAAACTGCCCAAAACAGCAATAGTTAGAAGGCTTCTGAATCTATCTTAAATATTTCACATTTGTTAAAGAGAAAAAGGCCAAGATGAACAATATTATTTAGCTACTGACATTATTATATCTATCTTTAGATTTCTAAGTATCTTTAGTAAGTTGCCTTGGAAACACATCTGACACTTTCTTTGACAAGCAATCTTAAAATTTATCTTATGTAGGCAGAAAACACAAAAGTGCAGATTTCAACCTGCACTTTTCCCCCCGTTTCGAAAAGGTTTGGAGCTAAGGTTTCACACATCAAAAGAAAATGGATATTTACTTGTGAGGAACCCCTTCTAAACTGCTGAAATTGAAAAGCCTGGAGCATGTGCTTAATACTACCACAGAAATCAATATAATGTGAACCGTTGTAACTGTTTGGTGTGTGACTGATATGTATATAGATAGAGAGAGAGAGAGAGAGAGAGAGAGAGAGAGAGAGAGAGAGAGAGAGGGAATTTTATAGAGAAAATTAAGGCATGCTTTTTTAAAAAAAGACATGCATAAAAAGGATTTTTTATTTGAAAGCCCTAAACAACCTTGGCCCTGTATACCTGAAGGAGTGTCTCCACCCCCATCGCTCAGCCTGGACACTGAGGTCCAGCGCCGAGGGCCTTCTGGCAGTTCCCTCACTGTGAGAAGCAAAGTTCCAGGGAACCAGGCAGAGGGCCTTCTCGGTAGTAGCACCCACCCTGTGGAATGCCCTCCCATCAGACGTTAAGGAAATGACTAATTATATAACATTTAGGAAACATCTGAGGGCAGCCCTGTATGGGGAAGCTTTTAAGGTTTAATGTTTTACAAGGTTTTTATATATGTGGGAAGCTGCCCAGAGTGGCTGGGGCAACCCAGTCAGATGGGCAGGGTACAAATAATAATAAAAAATCCTAATCCTAATCTCAACATCATCTTTACTATTCAAAGAAATCTTAATACAATCCCAGTAGAAACAGGTTCCTTGTGAATGATTGGTTGTTAGAAACATGGTACCTTTCAAAATGCTACCAAGACAACAATCTTAGACACCAGCCTTGGGGAATCTTTAGCCTGCTGGGCCTAATTTGTCTGGTGTATAGGACTGTTTCAGGCAGCCTTTTGAAACGTACCATGTTTGGAACAGATGTCCAGTGCTCCACTCAGCAAAATGAGCATTAGGGGTGGCTTACCACATTTTGAAGTAAGTACTGTAATTCACGTTACCACCTAAAGATGGCCCCTCCTGCAAAACCATTAAATTCAGAGTCTAAAGTAACTGTACCACTGAAAAGATGACCAATCCCTATCTGAACTCTACAGAGACGCCATATTATATAGCCTTTCTATCAGGCTGCAGCAAAGGAAGAGTTGGGACTGCCTGGTCTGTACTGTATGCTCTGCTGAAAAATCAGCAACTTTTGGCTCCTCCTTTCTTTGAACTGTTTCTATTCCAACTGGTTCTTATAAGAACTTTGTAGCTAATAAGATGTGGCTGAGGTTGGACTTTCCTTACTTCCTTCCTTTCCCCACCCCCCAATCCCTTTCCCTTTGATTATGGATTATAACAAATAATTTGGTCACATGGACAAAACATTTGGTCACTAGAAAACTGCATTTAAAGTTCATCTCTGCTTTTCCAAGCACCAAACTCCCTTTTCATTATACTTTAAGCAACCTGCAGAGGGCAGCAATAGCTAAACAAAATGTGCCAGCTCACATTACATTTGGGCAAACAACAAAACTGCCTTCTAAAGAGTTTACACCTCTGGTTTTCAGTCTAGTAAGGTAACAAACACCTTTAAATGGATTCCAATTCTAACAACCATTTAAAATAAAATTCAGTTTATTTGTTGTAACCTATTTATGTAACTGTTAAAATGGGTAACTCATGTTATATATAAGGGACACAAGTTTCCGTATCTCAAATGTGAAATTACGAGTTTTAGGAATTTGTCTGGAAACTATTTTTTGGTTTTACTATGAAAGTTTCAAATATTGAAATATTCACTTAGTATTTATTTGCATTGTCACACATAAAATAAATCCTCAAGCCTTGATTATAAAATGGTTGCCCGTTTGTATCGGCTGACTAGATTTAGTGAGATATGGGAGCATGAGATTTATTTAAACAAAAATATTTTACTTTGAGTCTACATCAAAAAACATAAAGGTAAAGGTACCCCTGCCCATACGGGCCAGTTGTGTCCGACTCTAGGGTTGTGCGCCCATCTCACTTAAGAGGCCGGGGGCCAGCGCTGTCCGGAGACACTTCCGGGTCACGTGGCCAGCGTGACGAAACTGCTCTGGCGAGCCAGCACCAGCGCCGCACACAGAAACGCCGTTTACCTTCCCGCTATGAAGTGGTACCTATTTATCTACTTGCACTTAGGGGTGCTTTCGAACTGCTAGGTGGGCAGGCGCTGGGACCGAAAGACGGGAGCTCACCCCGCCGCGGGGATTCAAACCACCGATCATGTGATCGGCAAGTCCTAGGTGCTGAGGTTTTACCCACAGCGCCACCCGCGTCCCGTACATCAAAAAACATATTCTCCAGCAATTCTAGAGACTTGCTGTAGCAACACTGTAGAATGTCTTCATGTGTTCATTAAACAATATTTCAGTAACACAAAGAGAGAGGCAAACTATGATTCTAATATAGTCAAGGTAGGTTTCTATTAGTAGGTATTAATTTGTGACAAACACATATTTAAATGCTTCACTAACATGTACCAAATTATTTGTATTTAGGATTGGAGATTAAAGAGCAGTTAAGAGTGCTTTACCCCTGTACACCTCAGGAGATAAAATTCCTCTGAAGGCTCTTCAGAGATCGCGATCTAAAGATCAGACAAAGTGATTCCTCTTTCAATGAGAGAGGAAATGAGAGCAAAATTCCGGCAGGTTCCAGGCGCTCACTCAGGGTGGCGTTTCCATTGGGAATCAAGACGCAGTGGAGGCTGTCCTGTCTTTTAAAATGGGCTTTATTAACATATTTTTACAACCTGTGCACAGATGGAGAGTGTGTGGAGTTGACGGCAGCTCAGTGCTGCTTTCAGAGGCTTTCTAAGTGCCATCTCTGTGCCTCTTCTCCAGCTTGTCTTCAGCCAGCCCTCATGGCATCTGCCCTTCAGCCCCAAGTATAAAGTTCTCTCGACTTCCTGCTTCTCCTTTCCAGAAAACCTCTTGCCAAGCAACCCCTGTCTGCTCACCTGTTCTCCCCGCTATTCTAAGCCCAGTTTTAAAAGATAACTATTTCCCTGTAATTACGTCATTGCTCAGCATAACCCTAGCCACCTCCGTTGGCACAGGCCCAAGGATTTCCCTGTGATGGGCTATCAGCACCTTTTGCCGTGCTTAATGACTTTTATCCCAGGTGAGACCCTGCCCTGGAAAGTGAGCTTAGTCTGTATTTTTCTACTGGCCTGGCATCTTCCCTTCAGTACTCAAAAAATCAGCTAAATTCCACTCTTTTATTATATTCTAACATTCACTAATTCTAGCAGTTGCACCCCCAAATTCTGTTACCCCAGATCTATAACATTATTGTCAGAAAGCTGGAAAGGGGAGGAAGCTATCAGCCTGCCTTGGGAACCCACAACCTTGAATCTGGGAAAAAAGCCCTTCAAATACATCATCCTTTTTATGAACTGCAATTGGAAATAGCAATGCTTCCCCATTTTCGGGAACCTCAAACATCAGTGCCCTTGGTGACATCAGCAGTCATTATTCCAAATTCTGTTTTCTATTTAGCAATGAACTCACTGACTGGCAAAAAGACCATGTCTACTAGCCTCCAGGGAGGTTCTGGAAACATTCTCTTTTAACGTAATAATGTTCAAAACTATTTGTCATATTTAACTTAAGTTGGCATTTAAATACAGAAGCAGTCATCGATAGGGGTGTGGATTTGGGGAGAGTTCATTTTACAGCTAAATTTAGTGTATAAACCATATTTTAGCTCAACTGATATTTTTGGCTTCTGAGCCAAATCATTAACCCCTGTCCTTATATAAACAATATTAAGATTTATATCTGGAAAACTGTCTTTTACACAGAGAGTTTAGTAGACTCCCACGGTTTCAAGGTTAAAATGTATATCTACAGCAAAACTATTCACATGGAACACTCAGGATTCCTACTGCTGTTACCAGACAATTTCCAGGCCCAAAACCCACAAAAAACAACACACACACACACACACACACACACACACACAAACAACAGGCAGGGAGGGAAACATCATTTTGTAATATCAGGTGGTGATGAACATTTCTTGCTAATTGGTGCAGGAACTGTTTAAAGCTATTGCCAATGTACAATTAAGCCAAATTTTCTCTCCTCTGAAATCGCTTGATTCGTATCTGCTGTAAATTATTCAGAGTGTACCCAAAAATAGAACTAATACTATTCTTATTATTTCTGTAATTTAAAGGTTATACAGGCTTCTGCAAAATGAAATCACTTGGGGCTCCATCCAACTGAGTTCAGGTGTAACGGCTGCGCACAGCAGTAGATCTCAAAGCTTTCCCACTTGCCCCCAGTTACACAAGCAAGCAGTCTGAGGGGGCATCATTATGGAGTGGGAAACCCATGCTTGTCTCACATATTTTTGCCCAGCCTTCCATGTACACGCCATTCATGCTACTCATGCTTCAGATTATGAGGAACCTGTGTGGCAAACAGAGGGAGGACTAGTTGGGGGACATGGGAGCTATGCATGGACCTCTCATTTCCAGCAATGCCCTCTCATGCCACCTGCTGTGCCTCTGGGGTGGGGAAACAGGGCTCTGTTAACTTTGGGGGCGGGGGGAAGAGTCTTAGTATGAATGCTGAACGGTATAAGTTCACATAGATAACTTCTGTGTAAGTCATTTGTATTCCCAAGCTCTTTAGCAATTTGTTCTAAATTGCAACACAATGGAATCATACTCTCAGTGAAACCGAAGCTGCAGTTCAAGTTCCACTCACACACTCTACCATCCTATTTCACACTTCCTCAATTCATTCTAGGCAGTGCAAACTGTGTAACATGTGTTGGGGACAGTAAACATCCTCTTCGAGTCCCTCATCTTGCCGTAATGAAGGACTGCTTTGCGTTACAAGACAGGATTGTAATCATTTTGTCGCTGGGAAAATGCAATTATTTCAGGGGCTAGTGTAATGTATGGAATTTGGCTGTGCGGGTGTCTTGGATGTGTCCAGTATAATATTGACTGTACAGAAGCACTGATAGATGACTAGTAGCACACTTCTCCCTTGCACCATGCTACACATGACTCCTGCTCAATCTGTACAACAGACACTGGCAGGCCAGATGCAACTGATAGCCTTAAGGCACGATGGAGAGAAGGCCATGTCAGTTTCATTTGCAGCATCAAGTTTTAAGACCTTGATTGGAGACATAAATTGAACTTATTGAGGGTGAAACTGAGACTGAATCTGCATGTTATAGAACACATTTCTCAAAAGATAAGCCTGCAACTCACAAAAAACCAACAACCTTGACTTGAAATTCTTAAATCATCTGGAACATCTTTCTTCTCAAGCAATTTAAATAAATGTGTGTGTGTGTGTCATTTTATAAGCCATAAATACAGGAAATTCATATTATTATATGTCAACAGAGTTGCCATAATGCGTAAGACATTAGGGTTACAAATGCAGAAGTGAGGTATTCACTTTGCCCAGGCATTTTATATGTTGATATATGAGTTTATGTTACCACTAGCATTGACTTTAGGGATTTTAACATTTACTGCTGCTGATAATGTTCTGCCATTTAATGAATTAATTTTCAGCATCACACTCTTTCCATATATGAGTCTTACTTCTGAGATAGCGTGTTAGAATATGGTTACCAGATTTTTTTCAATGAATCCGGGGACACTTTTTTTTTTTTGAAGCAGAGTAGCAACAGGAAGTCAGTAGTGGGGATGGTGAGGCAAAGGACCCTGGGCCCAAGCACACATGAATATTGTATAAAAGTGCAAAGCCCTTCTTTTGCACCCCGTGAAACATAAAAAACTGGGCAATGGCACGCCACCCGCCCGTGACTCCTGAGCCTTCCCCGATCTCCTTCCCCCTTTGTTTTGACAGATCAGGGGAGGCTCAGGAGTCACAGGCGGGCGTCTGTTGCTCAGGAGGGGCCAGCCTGGTAGTGCAGTTGGCTCTGTCTGGCTTCAGGAGCTGCTTGCTGCTCACTGCCGTGGCGCAGGAAAAATGGTGGGTGCAACGGCAGTGGGCAGCTCCTGAAGCCAGCCAGAGCCAACTGCGCTAACAGGCTGGCTCCGGGCTGCTGAGGCTGCTGCTGCCATGTTTCCTGGCGACAGATTTGCAAATCTGGGGACATTCCGGGGACGGAATTTGTCCGGGGACAGATGTGCAAATTCAGGGACTGTCCCCGGGAACTGGGGACGTCTGGTAACCCTATGTTACAAGTGTGGAGAGAGAATTCAATTAATCCTAAATTCAGATTGAATATCTGCGGTTGATTTTCCTGGCTTAGGATTTTAAAAATCCAAAACAATTATGTTTATATTAAAATCTAGTATACTTAAAACTATATAATGAATTATTTGTTATTTATATCAAACTGCACCACTCCAATCAGCAAGTACTATTTCTCCAAACTGGTTTTCAGCATTGGAGGTAGAGTTGAAAAGTGGGAAACAGTCTAGAAACACACAAATATAATTTAATAAGTGTGAAATAGGCCATTTTCAAATCTAAAGCTGCTACAGGAATTTATATGAAATTGTGGTGGTGCTTTTTAATAGTCTTCCAAGTCTATTTAGAGATCTTCTAAAGAGCCCGTTATGTTAAATAATTCTATTCTTTAGGACTTCACATAAGAAAAATAATAGCACTGCAGTATCACAAAATAGCATACTTTATCTGCTAGAATAGTCTGGAGAGCATTGCTCCACTATGGGGAAGTGATGTGACAACTGTTTAATTTGTCAGAAGTGCAAATACACCACCACTGGACAAATGTGGTCTGTGATGCAAGTAAGTTGCACATTAACTTCCACCAAAATATTTAACATACATATTGATGAAACTGCAGAGCCTTAAAGGGCTTGCAATTTCATCTTCCTTACTTTTCATTTTTATTGTATATGGTACATACACAAAACAGATTTAATTGGCTGCCACATGTCCAGATTTTCGGACGTATCTGGTAACAGTGTCCTGGCAGAAATCAGTAAAATGCCTGGGAAAATCTGGAAGTATGGCAGCCCATGTCGGCAATGACATTTCTGCCAATTTTCCATAAAAATAGCTCAAAAATGGCATCCCCCCCCCCGATTTTGCCCCCCAAAATTCAACAACTTTTCTGTCTGGATTTTCACTGTTTGAAATATGGCAACCCTAATTGTGAATATGAAAAACTTCACAATCATTCTATGTTAAACATTTTATATATTTATTATAGAGGCAGCACACTACTTACACACATTTAACTAACACACACTTAACTCGAGAGCGGAGGGTGGCAACATGAGAATGGGCCTTCTATGCAGTGGCTCCCCATCTGTGGACTGCTCTCCTCAGGGAAGTTCGCCTGGCACCTTCATTATATACCTTCAGGCGCCAGGCAAAAATGTTGCTTTTTAACCAGGAATTTGGTTGATTTGACTGACATCCTATGCCCTTTTAAAATGTGTTTTTTTGGGGGGTGGGGGAGTTATTGGGTGGTTGTTTTTATTTTGATTATGTATTCTGTGGTTTTGTATTTTTATTTTATTCTGTGAACTGCCCTGAAACCTCCAGGTATATAAATTCAATAAATAATAATAATTTCAACTTTACATGCTTGGCGATTGGCCAGTTGAAATAGCACAAAATTCATGGAAGGTGGAGAGTTCTTTTTGAGGTGGGAAACTCAGATTTGCTTACTGGGCTCTAGGGAGGCTCTTGGGTGCCCTGCAATATCTCATGGGTGCCCTGCAATATCTCATGGGAGCATCCTAGAGCCCAGTAAGCAAGGCTTGGTGTGTGTTTGTATGTGACCCATTATGAATGCCAGCCCCAGAAGATAAGGATGGCTGTGTAGGGTCAGTTTGAAGGGTCTTGTCTGACTATACACATTTTTGCACATATGCGTCATCCCTGGAATGTAACCCTCACACAGGTTGTGAGTGACCCGTAAAGTATATAGCATGGGTTTTTTAAAAATTAATGTTAGATTGTTTAGGTCAGATTTCCTTTTAGCACAAACTAACAAACCACTTTGACGGAAAGAGCCTAACTAGGGGAGGGGTCTGTGAAATACAAAACAATTGGGGAAATGTTTAATGTGAAAGGTCTGGATATCAGGACTTGCTGAATACTACTTTTTAATAATACTAACGTTTCTCAGTCTAACAGGTAAATTATCACAGAAATCATATAAAGGGCCTGGTGCAAGTCCATTGTGGGAACAGCACCTGCACGCAAAATGATCCCAATTGCATATAATATGAGACCTAAGCACATCAACCATTATGGGGAAATGGGTGAACTATGTGCATTTCAGTAATTCTCTTCCAACCCACGCCCACCTCAAGCAAACAAGCAAAAGAAAGACTGGGGTTGCTGCATGTGAGGTGACCTGTCCGTCAAGTAAATCAACTCCACTAAAGGCTAATAAAGAGTGGATTCGCTACTGTAATACAGTACTTAAATCTTGACAATTATCTTAAAGAGTTTTAAAATACTTTTTCACAGGCAAAACTGGTATAGCTCAGGAAATAAAACACATGGATCCTCAACAGCTCTTTTATTACATAAACAACTAAACTGTCACTTAAGTCTTACACAATGATATATTGTCTCTTGCTTGGCAAGTTACCGTGCTTTCATACTTCACTAACATATACAACCCTAATATTGGCTAAGGAAAGTACACAGGCATTCCTGCTTTTTTCCATCATGAAATCTTTTCAAATTTTAATGTTGTGAAATACTGAGGTAACATTTCTTGGTAATTTTCTTTTACAGGGTTATTGTACAGGTGAGCAACTTATCGTCTTTAAGGAAATATTAGGTATCCCTCCTGGCAAACTGTTTTCAGTTATATAATAACAGCAAAAGCTTCTGTAGGTCTTGTTTGTCCAAGCTTAGCTCTCCGATTCTACTTGATAAAATGCTTCTGGCTTTCATAAGCCATTCCTGTGCCCTACATTATTACAAAAGAGCAAGACAGGCTTTTGCCCCAAACAGGCCTTGGCTCATACAATCCTACTCTCTTTTAAAAATATATTTTATTGCACTCCCCCCCCCCAAAAAAAACACACCAATATAGCTAAATGAAACAAAATGGTCCTAAATTTTCCTGTGTCTTCTTATACTGTACACATTACAAACATGCTCCCATTTTTAATTAGATTATTTTTTGTCTACCCCGCATCCTATTAATTAACTATATTTACCAATTCCTATATCCTCATGATTTACTCATCCAGTGAAAGGGTTTGGGATTTCCCCCCAATTAGGGGCAAATTGTCTTATGTGCAGCTGTTAACAGATGGGCTGTCATTTCCTTATCTTCCGGCAGAAATCAGTCTTTTATACAGCCAAACAAAATTACAGTTGGGTTTGCTGGTACCTTATTGAGAATTAAAACTTTAATTTCATTTATAATCTTCATCCAAATGAGCTTTATTTTAGGGCAAAACTACATATGTCCTGGCTCCCACCATTGGCCAAAAGACTCAGAATCTTGGCTCAGGAAATCCCAAAACATTTATTGATACAATTAGTATGGGTTCAGCATGAGCTCTAAATACAGGATATATGTTTCAACCATTCATAAGCAAAGTTCTAGTGTTCATAGCTAGGCACAAGCAAATATATTATCCAAACACTTGATACTAAATTGTTCAGGGACATTAAAACAAAAAGAGATTGCAAGAATTTCTAAAAGGACCTCTCTAAACTGAGTGAATGGGTGGTAAAATGGCAAATGCAATTCAATGTAGAAAAGTGTAAAGTGAGGCATGTTGGGGTGAAAAATATTAATTTCACATATATGCTCATGGGGTCTCAACTAAAGGTGAAAGACCAGGAATGAGACCTTGGAGTCATAGTAGATATGGCGATGAAGATGTCAACTTAGTGTGCAGTAGCCGTGAAAAAGGCAAACTCCATGCTAGGCATTATTAGGAAAGGAACTGAAAGTGAAACTGCCAGTATCATAATGCCATTATACAAATCTATGGCACGCCCATATTTGGTACATAGAATGGTATATTCAAAAATTAAAACAATCGTTTTTGCAATACAGTGGTACCTCGGGTTAAGTACTTAATTCGTTCCAGAGGTCCGTTCTTAACCTGAAACTGTTCTTAACCTGAAGCACCACTTTAGCTAATGGGGTCTCCTGCTGCTGCTGTGCTGCTGGAGCACGATTTCTGTTCTCATCCTGAAGCAAAGTTCTTAACCTGAAGCACTATTTCTGGGTTAGCGGAGTCTGTAACCTGAAGCGTATGTAACCTGAAACGTATGTAACCCGAGGTACCACTGTACTGTGCTTTTAAAAACAGTATGTTTCACCTTCAATACATTTTTAGTCTCCTCCAACACATATTTGCCTTTAACTCCTTCCCTTTTTAAAATATAATTGACTGATTAAATGCTCATGAGTGTGTGTAACTCAAATCCCCAAGTATTTAACCTAAGGGGTTAAACATTTTTTACTTAACTTATTCTTTAAAGTCTTAATTCATATTGAATCCCATCCATCCCAATTTTATAAACTTGATTTTTTTTATAAATGAACATTTTGCTAAAAAAATAATAATTTCAAGTCTCTGAGAAAAGCTTACTGGATCATGCATAAATAAAACCATTTTTTAAAGCTGTACAGGTTAATTTTAAACTCTTCCTGCACCACCTTTACCCCTATTTCTTTATTAACTCTCATTGCTTCAGCTAAGGTTTCAATAGACAACACAAATAATAAGGTGTTTCCTCATCACATTCCTCTTTTTGAAGGAAAATGCATCCAAACCGCTGACTGACAGTGAGGCATTTGGAATGCCTCTGAGACAGGTACTCTAACCTTCTGATAGCATTATCAGGCATGAACCAGGTCCTTTTTGGACCACTGCATTAGGCTTTTAATTTTTGGGAGGCAGTTTATGAACTAGGGAATGAGAAAACAGCTAGAAAGAGGATATTGCCCATTCAAGAGGAAACAATTCCTATACATTCAAATTTTGAAAAGGGTTAATGTTTTGTTAATTATTTTTATCTTGAGACTTTGCTGTAATTCATCTATATTAGTATTTATTGTCTAAATAATTAGCTGCATTTGAGAATATCAGTAAGTGCTTAATCTGATAATCCAGTGGATTGCTAGCAATGACCTTTATTGGACGGCAGATGATCCATCTCTAATACTATCTCAGAGAATTTATTCATCTTAACAAGGCTACTCAAAATGAACTGCCAAAATCATACTTTGCTTAAAGAAAAAATAATCAAGATTAACTACAAAATCACTCTGTGAATAGGACCCATGGAGGAGATGGGGGAAGTCTCTAGATTCAGGGAAATATCTTTATATGGGCATGTATTTGGTTTTGTTATAAATTTATATTTGTAAAATCAAATAAAAATTATTAAAATAAAATACAAAATCACTGTGTGAAAATCTCTTTTGTAAACCTTGTGTTATTTTGTATAATTTGAGTATAAATTATCATAATACCACCCACAAACAAGAGAGAAGTGTTTGCATGTTGGGGGTAACCACAAGGTATAAAGAAGTATAAAATATTTAAAATTGTGACCCTCTGAAAGGGGTTCAACCCCACTAAAATGGCTAGATGAAGAATGTGTATGTGGGTGCCACACATGCTCTCCCTTGATGGTTTCCATTCCCTTTGCTCCAAGACGATGTGGGGAACCTGTGGCCCCAAGAGGTTGTTGGACTCCAACTCACATCAGCCCTAGGCCAGTGGATGATGTGAGCTGCAGTGCAAAAACATCTGTAAGGCCACAGGTTCCAGTTCCCCACCCCTGCTCTAGGATCTCCCATAGGAGAGGAAGTTTAAGGGGGTGGATTCAACACTCAAAGAGCCAGATTGGAGAGCTCTTTCAAAAAAAGGATTATAGAGCACACACTCCTAAATTCAGAGAAGCACAGAGCAGCTCACCAGCCAAAGAAGAAATGCTTCTTCAAGGGATGCAACATAGGACACAAAATTTGAGAGAGACTATGTGTGTGTGTGTGTGTGAGAGAGAGAGAGAGAGAGAGAGAGAGAGCGCATGTGCTAGTGAACAGCACAGCAGAAAGAAGAATAGCAGAGTGAAAGTGAATGAATTAATGAATGAGTGAATGAATAAAAGCCCCAAATATATACACAATGGCGGGACACACACCAAGGGCACAGCACATCATTTTGTTGCAGGACTCACTTGTGGTGTCTAGTTACAAGCTGATGACCAGTAGATAATTACTGGTGTGGTACAGGAAAGGGCTAAAATGAGGGTGTTGCTATTTACCGTATATATTTGACAACATTTAAGTTTTGTTATTCAAATGGGGGGAAAAATGTCACAATCAAATAAATACTGAATAACATTTTGAAACAAACAATGCTGTGTTTACATGTGTGGATCTCAGTTTGCTCTACCCTCAGTTCAAATTTCATCTGTCTCTTCTGGGTAGAATCATTAATAAAGCACAATGAACGTAAAAACTAAGTCAGATGGGGCCAGGAAAGGGGAAGTTTCCAACTGGCTTTTATCTGTGCTTCTGTTTATTATTCTCTTTCTGAGAGCACAATCCACTAGCATATGAGAACTGCAAGACTGTTCTAGTAGTAAGACAATTTTTATACTTTGTTAATAATCAATTCTTTCGTGCTAAAAACATAATGTTGATTATTTCACTAAAATGATCACTAGAAGAGAGAATGCAACAAAAGGAGTAAGTAGTGTCAACATGACCTAACTTAACCATGACATTTTCCGAACATGAAGCCATCACAGATTTTTCTCCAGATCCTTATTCACTTTCCTTACATTAAGATTTCCAGATTTCTATTCTTATCCCTATTATTCCAGCCTTACTTTTTACTTGCTTTTCTTTGTTGTTAAAATAATGATTAAATATTTCAGAATAGTTTATGGTTTTAATTGATAATACAATAGTTTGGCATTTTTAATTTGTGAAACTACCTTACAGTGAGTTGTCCTAAATGGTGGGTTAAAGATATATCAAACAAACGAACACAGAATATGTGTTATATCAAACACTGTGCGTGTTAACTTTTGTTCACACAGCAAGACTGCCCCTTCCTCTCTTTCCCTCCCAGAGTGCCTTGTGCATCCTCATAAGGGGTTGGGGGACTGCAACTGATAAAAGAAAAAGCTTCACTCAAGGGCAAACTACCGTATTTTTTGCACCATAACACTCACTTTTTTCCTCCTAGAAAGTAAGGGGAAATGTCTGTGCGTGTTATGGAGCGAATGCCTGCGGGTGGCGGGGGGGGGGATCTGCTGGAGTCGTGAGCAGAGGATCCATAGTTCCTCTTCCTTCCCTCCTCCGTGGTTACAAAGCATGGATCCACATGGATCCTCAGGATTTTTGCATTGGGCTACTCCAAACTCACTGTCAGATCACATGTCTGTGGCCACAGCATGAACCACAAAAATCATATATCTACTATTTCGTTTAGAATATTTTTTTTCTTGTTTTCCTCCTCTAAAAACTACGTGCGTGTTATGGTCTGGTGCGTGTTATAGAGCGAAAAATACGGTACATGTTATGATGCTTAATGATCCCAGTCCAACCACACAAGCTTCCTTCTCCACTCTTCTCTTGAGCATCTTAACTGAATTCTTCTGAAGGCTGTTGAACCATTTTTTCTTATAACATTTTGACCGGGAGATTAGGAGTGATCCCTACAAAGCAGTATATCAAACCATTAACGTACAAACAGCTCACTTCTAGTAAAGGGAGCCGCTGATTAAGGGGGTAAGGACGGCTACTTAGATGCTTAGTTAACAAGAACTGCTAACAAAATGTGGTGATCCACATTGTGTGTGAACATGGGTGAGTGGTATGTGTGTAAGGAAGAATAAATGGATGATGGATGAATGGGGAGTGCGCATGTGAGAAAATGGACAGATAATTGGGAATAAGTTTGTGGGAATAAGGATGCTGAACTAGATAGATCAAATATGGCTTTCCTTATGCTCATATCACAACAGGGAAAGGATATCCATTTTAGTTAAATAACAGTGGATTTTACATACCAAGTTATCCAATTTTAAACCACTTTTTCACCTAAGCCCTTCTCAGTAAACCCATGACTGACAGTGCTTCTGTTTCCACAGCAACCTTCCCCTCCAGGGATTTAACCCCCTCCTCTGGCCTACTCTTCTGTAACATCTATATAATTGAACTATTAAAATCTACATGCATTGTTTTCTTCTTTTTAAAAAGCCAATCGTGAAATTCTGTTTTTTTCTTTGAATTGTTCGTGTCATAAAAATAAGGACTAGTTACTGAATTTAAAGAAATTTAATTACGTTTGATTTCTTTGTGTACTGAAGCCAAGGGGGGGAAATGCTAAGGTTTAGAAGCTTACATTCTTGTGTAGAATCTGTCTCCCTGTTCTGCCTGTGAATTATCAAAGCCACCCACCATCCCTCCAACATGTTAGCTAGCTATACATTCTCCTTTAACATTAATTTTTAACTCACATTTTTTTACAGGGTGCTGTGTTCACAGAGGAAAAGGTGAAGTGATTATTCTTATCTAACCTTCGTCTGGTGTTGAATTAGCTCTCTTTTCGCAGAACAGGAGTAACCAAGCAGAATATATATGAAAAATTTCTATACATCTGGAAAGTAGTTTTTATTTAAACAGAGATATCCAATATTTTCCTAAGGGTTCCCAGGAGGTAGATATAATGGGGTAGATGAAATCCTGAAAGTTCATTTGCAAAAAGTTTATAGATATTTAAGGCTTATCTACACTTCCACTTGACCTATGCCTAGAAAGTACAGGTCCGATATGTTTTCTGCTTGTCCCGTGCTCTCTAGGCATGGGTCTGAATGGTTTTTCATTTGTCACACAGCTTTTCCTGGGAAAACCCACCGATTATCGCTGAATCAAATCCAATGCCAATCCACAGAAAATCCTATTGACATCTGCTTCAATTCAGCAGGAAACAATGTGTTTTCCCAGGTGACAGTGACAGGACAAGTGGAAGTGAAGTGGGATTAACAATCAACTTCCATAACAAAGAATAAAGAGAGAGAAATGGCAAGGAGAGCTTTAACTTTAAATCAGAGAGAATGTCATAAAGAGCAATGATGATGTTTTAAAATAATTTTAACATAGGAATTTGTGTGTGTGTGTGCGCGCGTGTGCAAAATACCAACTTTTTCAAAGCAGCATTTTTTCTTTAGAGATTACAAAGAAAAATGTTACAAGGGTTGCTGCATACTCCAAAGATTGCACGCTGGAAATGAGGTGGTCGATGTAAACATAAAGGGCTATTTAGATTTGTGGTGGCTGACAATTACATACACACACACACACATGTATACACCCTCAAATCCAACTGTAGTTTAAAATAATTCCAACTGGTTTATCAATTAATGCCTCCTCCCAGGGAAGAATGGGAACTGTAGCTCTGTGAGGGAAAGAAGGGATATTCTAATAACTCTCAGCACCCGTAACAAACTACAATTCCCAGGATTCTTGGGGGGAAGCTGTGTCCATTAAGGTGGTATAATATGGTGGTACCTTAGTTTTCAATCGCCTTGGTACTCAAATGCCAAACCTGGAAGTAAGTGTTCCAGTTTTCGAACGTTTTTCAGAAGCCGAACATCTGGTGCGACTGTCGGCTATTGTTTCTGGGGCACCTGAACCAATCAGAAGCTGTGCCTTGGTTTTCGAACATTTCGGAAGTCAAACAGACTTCCGGAATGGATTAAGTTTGGCGCTTTTATTTTTTGCTATTTATTTTGCGTTTTTGTTTTTGAGGTTTTTTCGGTTCATTTGTTTTTATGACTGTGTGGAACCCAGTTCAGCTACTGATTGATTGATTGATTGATTGATTGTGTGACTGCGGAAATGGATAAGCGCCCCATCCAAACTATGAGTATCATCATTGCAGGTAAGAAAATAAGAATAATTTTATTTATCATCTACAATACTGTCTTGTTTATTTTATAGTACAGTACATTGATTATTCGGGATGGGGGTGGCACTGTGGGTTAAACCACAGAGCCTAGGACTTGCCGATCAGAAGGTCGGCGGTTCGAATCCCCATGACGGGGTGAGCTCCCATTGCTCGGTCCCTGCTCCTGCCAACCTAGCAGTTCAAAAGCATGTCAAAGTGCAAGTAGATAAATAGGTACCACTCTGGCGGGAAGGTAAACGGCGTTTCCGTGCGCTGCTCTGGTTCTCCAGAAGCGGCTTAGTCATGCTGGCCACATGACCTGGAAGCTGTACGCCAGCTCCCTCAGCCAATAAAGCGAGATGAGCACCGCAACCCCAGAGTCGGCCACGACTGGACCTAATGGTCAGGGGTCCCTTTACCTTTACCTTGATTATTGCTTTCATTTTATGGATCAATGGTCTCATTAGATAGTAAAATTCATGTTAAATTGCTGTTTTAGGGGTCTTGAACGGATCAATCCGTTTTGCATTACTTTCTATGGGAAAGCGTGGCTTGGTTTTGTGACACTTTGGTTTTGGAACGGACTTCTGGAACGGATTAAGTTTGAGAACCAAGGTACCACTGTATTGCTTTAAATGTATGGAGCAGCTGTGGCCTAACTCTTCTGAATACAACCAACTGAAATTTTGTTTAACGTTATAATAGTATGCAATAGTACCCATCCTCCCTTCCATAACTGTCTGGTAGCCTTGTTCTCTATACCATAAGCTCATCTTTGATACTGGTAGTCTTTGTTTACAACACAGTGCTGGGATGTTCCCTGTGATACTGTCAGTCATGTGATAATTGGCCAGTTTTCTCTACTACAATTACTGCTGAACCTAAAAATAGCTAAACCTTGCCTTGGCCACTCATCCAATTTTACAGGAAATGAAAAACAATGAATCGCCCTACAAAAATGGTTTTGAATTCATGCCAGGGAACCATTGATATGAACTGAGTCTAGAAGTTTAAACAGGAGCAGAATTGGAGTTAATTTGTTAAGAACTGGTATCATCTACAAGTTTTAAAAAAATATTATAGAAATAATAGAAACATTGTTTAAAATGACAAGATATTTAACCTGGGCAGGTAGTTACCTAACAAAGTCCAGGTATTCCAAGCAATTTGCTTTATTCTTAAAATGCACCAGCCTTTTAAAAAAATAACTTTTTTGTTCTAACTGAGCATTGGGAAATTGAACCAGGCCTGATGGCTGGATCTGAAACTGGCCCATTAGTCAGAGGCCATTTTGGAAGGTGGGCAGTGCTGTCATCAGGAAATTCAAAGTTCAAGCCAAGGTCATGCTTATTTAAAAGGCAGCAGACAGAAGCTTATTCCTGAGCTTAGTGCTGTGCTCCTACAGAAATAAGCCCCAGTCTGCCATCCTTTAAAGTGCAGGCTGAAGCTTTTTCTATGGAATGCCTGTTTTCCACCTCTGCCTTTTGAAGAGCACCCAGTGGCTTATCTCCAATCTCAGTATTGCTCTTTGACATTTACTGCTTTGTTTACTGACAGTCTACTGTCAAATAGCAGGCAGAAGCTTCTTCCTCTTCCTCTTCTTCTTCCTTCTCCTCCTCCTCCTCCTTTCATATGCCGCCCATTGTAGAGACAGAATGGACCTCAAAGGTCATCCACACACACTTATGCCAATAAAGGAAATCTACTGCTACAGAATCCCTGCATATGACGCTAAATTTCATTCACATCAGTGGGCGTGCTATGACACAAAAATGAACATCACTGGACATTATGGCTACTCCCCCACCATTTCAGCACATATATGCTCCTGTTCCACCACAAAAAAACAGCAGGAAAAGAACTGTATACTGGTATACTACCCCAAATTTCATCACGTTACTACTGCAATTTTTTTGGGTTAAAGGGGCTGCAAATGGATTTTTAGTTTTCCAGATGTGGCTTTTATGTCACGTGGAAGCTCAAATATAATAATGAAATTAACAGTTAGGGAAGCACTGAAGAATTGAAATAAACTGTTGTATGAACGCAACCAAAGTGTGTCTATGCCGCAGGAAGTGCTCGGTACAAAACAGGCTTAGCTAGAGCTTCTTGTTTTAGTAAGTAAGCCAACATGAAGCCAGAATCTGATTTAAAGAATTACTTATTTACAATATTTGTATGCTACCCAATAAGGTAAGTTCCCTGGAGAGCATCTAAAAGAAATAAACAAATCAACATAAAACAAGATAATAAACTGATAAAAACCAATATAGCACAAAAGCCAATATAACAAAAAACCAGCAACAGAAAACAAAATCAATACAACAAAGCTCACAGCAGCACCAAACAGTTCTAAAGCAGACATGCAGTGGGAGGAAAGGTGACTGGGGAGAATAAGGTGTGAAGGTCCAATGGTCATTCTCAGCTTGCTAAAACCATGGTTTACCAAGCCAGGAAAACTATGTCTGAGAAGATCAGCAGGCTAAAAGCTTGGCCAGAGCTCTCGGGGGCGGGTTTGGAGATACAGTGGTACCTCAGGTTATGAACTTAATTCGTTCCAGAGGTCCGTTCTTAGCCCAAAACTGTTCTTAACCTGAGGCGTGCTTTCGCTAATGGGGCCTCCTGCTGCTGCTACACCGCTGGCGCACGATTTCCATTCTCATCCTGGGGCAAAGTTCTCAACCCGAGGTACTACTTCCGGGTTAGCAGAGTTTGTAACCCGAAGTGTTTGTAACCCAAAGCGTTTGTAACCAGAGGTACTACTGTACCTAAATTGTAAGAGGAACTGGTGCCATGCTAATAGCAATAATCTCACTTGACTTTCCCATCTGACATGTAATATGAACAATCTGCTTAAAAGAAATTGATGTTTACTGTCTCCTTGGCTGCTCTAATTTGACAAGTCAAATTCTCCACCATGGCAAGCCAGCATATTTACCCACACTTTAGTTATACCATGCATCAATCGAGAGTCCTTCAAATATGTTCCAACAGTGCACGATCTCTAACCTAGCAACAATCAGGAGAAAAGTTAACTTCTTAAAGTGTCGTATGTGCTGTATGGACTCTTCCATAATTCCCAGAAGGGCCAACAACATATTCTTTCCAATTATCTCAGCCAATTCTGAGAACTGCTCTCTGTCTTGAAACAGAGTGCCATGGAACAACACAACAGCTCAATAAGTTGCAGGCATAGCACCAGCAGGAACAGTGGGAAGAATACTCCACTCCTTGCTGATGAGGACAGCAAATATAACTTTTCTTAAGATATGAAAACTAAAGCTTAGGCTACAATTCAACTGTTTGTCTTTAAGATGACCAAAGAATCTCCGTTCTTTTCTGAACTGGGTCTTTTAAGAACAAAAATGATGACGGGAACACAATGACAATAAACATCTTGTCAATTATGCCCAATTACTACAAACTAGCATTTAAGCAGGCAGTTCATTAATGGAAAGGTAGCTAATATAGACAGCGGCTGCCATGCAAATGAAGAGAAGTATCTCTTATATAAATTCCTGTTTACACTGACCTACTGTATCATCTACATAGTCACACAGTTTTTGCATGATTCCTGTGGCTTTTTGAACCTGATGCAAACTTCTTGCCCCTTTATGCTGCCTCTGCCATTTTACCAAATTGAAAGACTGCTGTCAGATCCTATCAAAATATTCAAAGTTATCAGAAATATAACTGGGTCTCTTGGTTTTTTATTTTTTTGGGGGGGACGGACCAGTCTATCTGGGTTCATGGGCATATTTGGAATTTTCAAAATGTTGCACGTGTCATTTCGAAACTGCTGCAATGAGGGGCTTGTCCAGTCACAAAATGGCTGCTGTGGGGGCCACAGTGCCCCTCTCACTCCCACTGCTCTGTTTGGAGAAGGAGTTTGGGCATTAGAAGGCAAGAAGGGGAAAAGGACACCACGCAGATCCTAGAGAAGTGGGGGGAAACCAAATTCCCACCAATACAGACAAATCCAGACCCTCAGACAGAGATGGGGAAGAAAACCAAGCACAGACCTCCAGATCTTAGAAAGGAGGAAAAACATACAAACACAGACCCACTAGATCCTGGAGAGGAGGGAGAAAGCAAATATACAATATTCTTTGCTCTCTCTCTCCCTGCTTACGCTGCCCACCAGCCCTCTTCCAGCCATTGGCTCTTCTCTATCCACCCATTACCTTTTCCTTTTTTTCTCTCACGAGGCTTTGCTCCCTATAAGCTCTGTGTTTTGCTGAGGTGTGGATCTCGGTTTGGAAAGCTGAAAGGAGGGGTAGGAAGGACCAACATTCCTTCAGCATCTCAACTTGTTTTCAGAACTGAAGCTGCCCCCTCCTTCCCACTTCCAAAGAAGGAGGAAAAGGTATCTCCTGGAAAAGTGGGTGGGGCCAGAAGAATAGGGAGGCTTTACAGGCATTTCATGAGTGCTACTTTGGGGGTCCCAGATATAAACCATGGGTTTAAACCACCCCAATACCTACAGTTGTGTTTTGTCTGCAGTAAGACAGAAATATGCATTATGCCATTGAGGTAAATCTCATGACAACAAACTATAACACAAGTATGATAAGTTGCCACCCATTTAATTATTTAGAGGTGGAAACCCTGCCTTTCTCTCTCCAAAAGGGGGTACCTTATATTATTATTTTTGAAAAAGGTTAATGATTATTTGACCTGGAAGAAAGTAGCTTTAAATCAGGGACATGCTTTCTCCAGACTTTCAGGATCTACTTTGCTTTATGCTAAAATTGGAAGCTTCGCCAACCATGCCGAAGTGAAAAATAATGGAATACTGCAATGGGTGAAAAACTGTCTTTCAAACTGAGGCTGCAGAAAGAATAATAATCAACACTGGACTATTATAACACGTTTGTGATTTATATTAGAGAGCACAGAGCCACAGCAGGAATGACTGGGCATTTCTCAGGCTTTGGGACAAGGACTAGAGCTGACAAAGATGTATGTTGGGTGGAATTGCTGTGAAACTGGAAAAGCCTCCTTTTCCCATGAGGTTTCTAGAAATGTGTTGATGTTGTATTTTTTATTTGCATCAAGCTATATTGCTCTGTACAATGCCATTCTACTGATTTATTCTTTTCTGAGGGAAAGAAGGATTGGACTGGTCACTTATTTAACCGTTCTTACCAAGGAGGAATCCTTTATGGTTTGGGGGTTTTTTGGAAGGGAGGGAGTAACGTCTTCCTTCAAAAAATTTTTTTTAAAAGAATAGGAGCCAGACATACCCTTAGAATTAAAGAATGTAGTATCTCTGAGCACGTGCTCAGTCCAGGAATTTGTTTATAATACCAGAACAAAGTTCATGTTTCTTGCCACCCAGAAATCCTCTCGTGGCTCCCATCCAAGCTTTGGTGATTTCACTGGCCTAATTTGGAGTGGAGGAGCCTTTTTCATATGTTGCTTTTGTTAAATAACCGGGAATCAAAAATCTTGATCTTCTAAATCTATTACAAATCACCAAGAGATCTGCAAGTAGATCCCAAACTACTTTCTTTGTACCCCTTCTTTAAATGTATAATCATTTCCTCATAGAGAATTATTTATGTGTTTATAGAGTACCTCACCTATCTTCCAAAACAGATCAAAATTTACCACTTCAACTCCATCCCCAAATAAACCCCAACACTTCCCCCCAAATTATAGATGGTAATTATATGCTGGTTTTTTGTGGACCGTGTCTTATTACAGTATATATATTTCAAAATACTGTCTTTCTGGCATGATACCATTTTTCCAGTGTTCAGTATAAGCGAATGGAATAACTGTTTTAGTTAGAGGGGAAAATGTGTCAAGTTTTTGTCAAAGATATACCTAAAAGCACACATAACCAAGTGAAATATCCTGCTTAGTTTCAAGTTTTTTCCATTTATCATAAATCCTCTATTATATACTAACCTGACTCTTACTTAAACAAAATTCAGATGAGCTGAAAGGAAAAAGCTGATCCTCAAGTTTTATTCTTATTCAAGCTCTTAAAACAAGGATATTATTGAAAAAATGGGTAAAGGTAAAGGGACCCCCTGACCGTTAGGTCCAGTTGCGGACAACTCTGGGGTTGTGGCACTCATCTCGCTTTATTGGCTGAAGGAGCTGGCATACAGCTTCCGGGTCATGTGGCCAGCATGACTAAGCCGCTTCTGGCAAACAAGAGCAGCGCACGGAAACACCGTTTACCTCCCCGCTGGGGCGGTACCTATTTATCTACTTGCACTTTGATGTCCTTTTGAACTGCTAGGTTGGCAGGAGCAGGGACTGAGCAATGGGAGCTGACCCCATCGCGGGGATTCGAACCACCGACCTTCTGATCAGCAAGCCCTAGGCTTTGTGGTTTAGACCACAGCGCCACCCGCGTCCCCCCCCCAAAAGTGGATACATATCACATAAATGAAAACAAGCACCAAAATGCCCCATAGAATCAATATAATAAATTAGTATTGATTAGCAGAGGGGGAAACATATCAACTTGGTTCCTTATGCATAGTTATGTTCCAGTCCAAATTAAGCACATTTAAGTTCCACAGTTTACAGCTGGGGAGTTCCAAGTATGTGCATGACTCTCAGCTATTGAAATAAGTAGGACTGAAAAGTAGTCAACTTTGGCAGGATCAGGCTCTAAGTCTTTAAAGTGTGTGCGTATTTCATTATAATACTGATTTTAAAAGAACGATTAAGTTTTGTAACAACTTGCACCCCACCAAATGTTAGGTATTATGATAAGCTGATATTTACTTTGGAATGGGGATACTGTATAACTAAGAGTAGATTACATAGTTGGTGGACTGAGTGAGAGGAGCAGTCACTGTAAGTGTGGTTTGAGAGAGGAGACATGGCCATAATAAATCAGGGGTAGTGTATGAGGAACATTCCCTTTCCTGTGAAAAAAAACACCTCCCTCAAACACAAAGCTTTCTGTAAGTTTCCACTGGCCTCCAATCATAAATTTAGAATGCTGGTTTTCAGGCTTACACAAGTACATTGTTCTGTAAGAAGCACTTACTATTGTGCACAATCAATCAACTGGTATTCATTTGATCTCTCGAAGCATGCCTTTACTCCTTCGTCGTCCCAGAGCTTTTTTGCGTGTTCAAAGAATTCCTGAAAATTGGAAATGTGATAACATATTAATTTTGATGAAATATTTGAATTATGACTCATATTTATATAGAAAGAGAAATAATCAACTAAACTCTTCTTAAGGAGTTCAGGAAGCTCCCCAACATACTGTTTTCCTCCCAATTATTTTGTTGTTGCACCCTTTCAAAAATGGAAGAAGTTACAATACTGGTAAACCGCAAGCAGGATACTATGCTCTCTGCCTAAAAGAACTGAGCCATATCTCAACTTCGGAATTTAAATTTTATTGTCAAGGACAACAACCTTTGGAGCGTAGCCATGCATATGTTTTGTGGCAAAATCAAATCTTTAATGTGACACCTCTTTGTGGTTTTAAAAAATTGTATACTGTTTTAATTTATTTGACTTGTTTATGTTACGATTGAAAAAGATACACACATCATTTCAGTTGCTCATTTTGGACGGGCTTTCAAACTTAAATGGGTTGGAGGGAGGCATCAAATACAGGGACACCCCCCCCCCCCGTCTTAGGTGAGACTAATATGTGTGCACACGTGCACAGCGCTGAACCTGGAAGTGACCCAGAAACATCATTAAAAAGTCACTAAAAGGGCAGAACGGAGGTGTTTCAATTGCATGTGATTTCATGCAGGCACGCAATGACCCAGAATGCAACCCCTGAGCAAATCAGGGGTTGCCTGTACTTCACAGACAAAGCATACCACTTAAGAGCTTAGGTAAGATCTGAAGCTAGCCTCCTCTCCTGTTAAGTTTTTACTTTGGATTCTTTATTATGTAAAGGCACCTTCAAAAAAAAAATTCCCCCTGGGTTTCCAAAAAACGGAATCATCAGCATATGTAATACTGTTGGTTGCATTCAACTAGCTTTTATTCAGAAGAACGCTTGTAATGGGTCTACTCTGAGACGGACTAACATGGATATTTTCTGTATATGCAAATTATGACATGCATCATTCCGAAGAGCTAATTCACACAATCAGGTGATGATAAAGAGAATGGTTCTTGATGAATACTGCATTCACATTACTATTTACGACAGCTAATACGTGATACTGTTAATAACTTCAAACATATGCAATTATAAAATAAAGTTGGTCATGTGAATCAACACAAATAAAATATGAAAGAACAAGTTTGCTTCTATCCCTTCTCTTTTTAGAAATATCTTGGAAATGTTTCTGAATTCTATATTTCAGCTTTAAATAGTCAAGTTGCTCTGAAAGATTAATTTAATGTATGTATAAACCTCCCGTACCATTTCTAGTACTTTATGCACTCAATGACTAGCTTGACAGTTCAAACAGCCAGATAAAAAATTGCTGTAATTATAGGTGCTGTCTATCACAATTTCCATTTAAAATGTAACTTCACCCTGAGTCATACATAGGTCCTAGCAGAAGGTGGGATGTTACTTTAAAGTTAACAGGTTCTTGAAAAAGAAAGGTGGGGGGGGGGGAGAGACAACTAGCGAGGTTTTTAGTAAGGAAAAATTCTTTTTACATATTACTCATTAGATCAGGTCTCAAGAATTTCATTACCTTCAGCTCCAAAATGACTTCCTGCTTCAAACAAAAGGGAAAAAATGCAGTGCACATAGATGTTGCTAGATTTTTTTTAAAAATTAAAATGGTTTGAAAGGATGTGCTCATATTAGTTTATCCAAGTGTCAGAATTCTATGGAAAATTAATCAATTCACTAGAAAGTAAACATTTATTGATTTTAAAAACAGAATAAAATATTTGACTCAGAAGAGGAGACCATCACTTGGAAAGGTTCAAATGCTTGCATACCTATGTTAACAAAAGACATTTCACACTATTAAAATTCTGACTTAGGTGTGTGTTTGTGTCTGACTGGAGGCAAATTCTCTAACTCTGGACCATTGTAAAATCACATCCCTTTTAACAATGCTTTGTTGTTTTGATTTATTCTGTGTTGAACATAATCAAACATGTTTGATCAGTAGTCCTTTGGTATATGATCAGGCAGCAGACTGAAATCTAAACCACTTTGGAAAATCCTCTAAGAAACACTGCTGTGGCTTTTTCTCTTTTTAACTATGACTGTCCTTTCACACCACAGGTGAAATTTAAATTGATAAAAGAACTTCTAAAAAGTGGATTTTCCTCAGGTGAACATAAGATAGCTAATGTTTTCTTCAACTACAAAAAGCCCATAAAAGAGCCTAGAGCCTAGAGAGACTATGGTCAGCAGGTTCCATGAACTCTCTTTGTTGTGAGATCTGAGGAGGTGATTTGTTAGTTTGTTTGTGCCCTGGGTGAGAGACAAGGTGGAAGGGTAGAGTCCTGGGCGGGAACCAGGAGGTTGAGAAGTGTTGAGTAGGCAAGTGTTTCAGGAGGAAAAATAATTGTTTTTGTTTTTTAGAAGGACCATGCTGGATGGGGAACATAGGTTAAACACCTAGGAAGAGCTGAGCTAAATAAACGGTTGGGCTTGAGCTGTGAGCTTTAAGCACAGAAAGGTTACCAATGTATAATTAATCAGTTTGTTTAGCCAAGGGCCATCACAAAAGAACAATGTCCGAACAGAAAAGAAATGGGTAGAGCTGATCCAACTGGCCCCACAAGATAGTAAAAGCCACACTTTTTTCCAGCTCAGTATGAAAAGGAGCCTGCCCTTGGAACAAAGAATGGCAGTTCAGGAAACATGCCCATTCAACAGTGTTATTTTTGACAATAGGTAAACCTCAGACATTAGGATAGAAGAACTACTTGTTAAAGGATTCACGTGGCTGCATTAATAAACAATAAGGTTGAAAGTACAGTCACTTTACTCAGAAGTCTCATTTCACTCAGTTCAACAGGACATCCTCTTAGAAGTGTGCAAACTGATTTTAACTTTAAGCAGCAATCCGCCTCAAACTATGTGGACTGTGTCTTCTCTCTCCTACTATGTTAGTCATAACTCTGAAAAATGCTGGACTTGGTAAACTCTCACATTTCCTAATTTAGACTTTTTGCAGCTCAGAGCAGATGCTTTAGTATTGCTCATAAACATCCTCGGCATACAACAAGAGTATGCAATAATTATGTCCTGAGTACTGTATAGTTCTTCCCAGAGTTTTATTAAGGCCCTGCACTGTCTTACATGTTCTTCCTCCAAATTAAAGTAACAAACAGACCATGGAAGAACAGGGCATAATTTCTCCATAGCCATTCTCCTAAGAAGAACGCTTAATATAATCAAATGTCAATGCTAAATGTGTAGTTCAGAGTCTATTTGCTGCATCCCTTGTCATATTTGATTTGGATGTTTTGCTCTTTTAAAATATTTCACCGCATTAAACACAATCTAAAATAAATATCCACACACTCATATTTCAAACAAACAAGCAGATTCCCATGATAATCATGCTTTTGTTTAGAAGACAGGAAATGTCCCCTATGGCTTCAACACAGCCACCTTTCAATGCTGCATGTACAGGTTTGTTCAAAGGAGTTTACAGTATTTTGCTATGGAGACGCAGCAGCTTACTGTCCCATCTACTGAGCTAGCAACAAAGACAAACAAAGAGGGTTGTAATATGCAAATAAATCTCTCTCCCTTAATTTTTCAGCACAACTTACAACAAAAGCTTCATTAGCACACAACCTGAGACATAACACTCATTAAAACTCATTTAGGAATAGCCAAGTTGGAAGTCAAGGGACCTGCTTAACACGATGTTCAAAGTCTCTGTGTACACCTGCTTTAGTGTACACTTAATTAAGAGGGCAACCCTTGGGAGAAGATTATCTCTACCCCCAGCAGGCCTTTTTTCTAGAATAATTTCTAGGTGTGCAATAATCATGCAATTACCCTTGCTAATTAGTGAAAGCTATCACTACTGACAGAAGTAGCCCTTTCCCTAATTTTCTAAATATTCTACATATTCTTCGCAAGGTCATTTTGTTTCCATTACATCTCATCACATCAACAACTTGATGAATTGTACTATGAGCTTTTAAGAAAAGTGATTTGATGTATCAAACATTAGCCTGGAGAGTCAGTAAACAGTGTTCTCGCTTTCCTCCTCAGGATGTATTTGTGTAGGTCCAAGAGACTGGTATGACGTAATCAACTCCTAGCAGAATACTTCCATGCCATGCCACTGCAGGCGTCTGATGAAACAAATTATTTCTGTACGTAATACACCTTCATAAACAAAACACACAACTGTCCTTTGTTACTCCATAAGCCTGTGAACAGGGGCTCATTTTCATGTCCTTTTACATTCCTCTTTCAGCAAGTAGATTTATTTGCAACTTCATCCTATTTTTTAAGCATGTGGATGGATTTATCAAAGTATATAATTATAGATACAGAATTTAAACATAGATACACTGTGTGAAATCATACACATTGGTAATGGCACTCAAGTAAACCATTTGTGTTTATTTCTAATAGGTACTTAAGAACAGCTTCATTGGATCAGCCCAAAGGTCTCCCTAATCTACTATTCCATCTGTAGTCAATAAAATAAATGCCTGTAGACAGCTCACAATCAGGGTATGATGTTAATGGTAATCCCTTGTTTATCCCCAGCATGTAGTAACTGGAGGTGTTCAGCCTCTGTACATTTATCTATCTGTCCAATAGCTCAAAGACAAACCTATTCTCCATTAATTTGTTTTAATTTTTGCCAAGCTGGTTTCTGGCCATCACAGTCTATTGCAACAAATAAAAGCTATAGTGTGCTGCAGTGGAAGTGTATACTGGAATCCCATCTCCATAATTGACATAAAAAGGACTGTTGTGAGGAAAAGTGGGCCAACCCAATGTATGCAACTTGAAAGGAAGTGCAGCCTAGAAATGTGATACATAAGTAAGAGATATGGAATTGTACATTCAGACCAATTGTTCAACTAGCCCAATACCTAAGGAAGAGGTCATTCTAATTTCCTTCCATTTGAGATCATTTCGATTGAGCAGGGTGGCCCAACTTTTCATACCAAGTGGGCCACAGAGTACTTTGACACAGAAACCATGGGCTGAACACTGCCTTGTCATGTAGGGCAGGGAAGTGAGGCCAAAATTTGATCCTCCCCTTCAGGCCTTGGTGCTGCCTTTTGAAAGCCAGCTAAGCGATGCACGCTAGGCTTTGGAAAGGAGGCTCAAGGCTCTGGCATGGTCCTAGCTCTCCCGCCTCCTTCTCAAAGCTAGGAAAGTGCTAACAAGGCTTTGGTAAGGAGAAAGGAGGACTCTAGGACCCTGTCAGAACCCCCACAGCTCCTTCCCAAAGTCCAGCACCTCCTTATCCAGCTTTGGGAAAGCAGTGTGAGGGCTTGGGGGGGGGGAGGCATCAAAAGTTGCTGAGGGCTGCCAAAAAGACCCTGAGGGCCACACCTAGGCCCACCCTGCATATGATACACTACTGCGCTTTGCCCTTCCCCTAAAGGAGCATATGCAGATTTATCTAACAGTAGAAGCCAATTTGATGAATGGAGGGAAGGTCCATGAATTTGAGGGAATGTCAACGGATTGAAGTCCAAAGCTGTGCTTAATCTGAGTTTAGCTACAGTAAAATTTGGAGAATGTTAAGTAAAGTTATTGGGGGGGGGTTGTTACACATTTCAGTCTGCGACATTATTTTATGAAGTTTGCAATGGTGAATTTTACATTCTCCCTTGACAAGGCATAGAAAAGGGCAAGCACATCCTACTTCCTGCTCTGTAAGCAAGCTTCATATCCACCAGACAAACCAATCTAGTCAATCTATTCCCCATGCTGCACCAAATGATGTTCTGGAGGAATGCCCAACCTTCTGGCCTTGCTTGGAGGGCGGAGGAGAGAGAGATGAAGGGATGGCAGTGGAAGAGTGGTAGGAGATCCTGGAAGAAAACTGATGGTGGTTCTTGGGGTTCAAGCCAGGATACATACTGAAAATGGGAGTTTAAATTAATTAAATATTTAAGCATAATTAATAAGCTCAAAGCTTTAATCAGTTCCCAGCTCCAAAACTTACTGTCTTGTAAATAGTTTTGTGTGCACAAATAATGTTAGTAAAGTTAGGCAGTCAGAACAAAAATTCTTACAAAGTTTATTAATTCCATTCATTTAATTAAAATCCCATATAATCTTTATTACAAGTCAAAGAAAGAACAGCATTTTCAGCCTTTTTCACATTACAATCCTATATATTACTCTCAAGTAAGTCTCACTGAGGTCAACGGGACTTATTCCCCAGGAAAGCATTTTGAATTGAACCCGAAAACTAAATGGTACTATAGTACTCTAGGTTTTCTCTCTGTATTTTACTTTGGAGGGAATATTATCAAAATGCAGAGTGAGCACACCTTTTAAATATCTATCAGGCTCTTAGTTTCTTATGTGTTCTAGGAAATGCAATCTGATTTGTCATCATGCTGGATGAAAACTCAGTTATACACAAAAGCAGAAAATGGCATTTCTTAAAAATGTGAATATTCAAAATGAGTTGGAAGACTCAATTTAGAATATTTTTCCATATATAAACATATGTGAGTCACCAAATTAACATTTAAAATTTTTGCCCTTTCTTCTAATTTTGGAAGTGGTACTCTCATATTCTTACGTTAACTGCTAATTAGTTACAAACAGTTCAATTCTGCCATTCTTGAGCGGCAATCTTATGCTTGCTTATTCTGCAGTAAATTTCACTGGATACATACAATTTACTCCAAAATAAGCAAGCATAGGACTGCTGCTCAATTAATCAATCCATCAATAAGTTTCCAAATAACATGGGAGATCTCTGTCATATATTTCTTCATATAAACAAAATCCATTTATTTTTAAAAGCACCTTAATGCTACCATGATATTCCTGGGCAAAATGAAACCTTACTCATCCACCCATAGCTGTCAACTTTCAGATTTGAAAATAAGGGATCAGCAGCCTCGAAAATAAGGGATCAGCAGCCTCACTTGTCCCAGGGACAGTCAACGGGATATCTAACAATCCGGGATAGCAGTGGGAAGCAGCGGGAAACAGCGCTGGAATAAGGGAATTTCCCACAAAAAAAGGGAAGGTTGACAGCTATGCATCCACCCAAACCTGGATGGCAATAGTTTACAGAAAATAAAGCATTAAACACAATGACAAAAAGACTCACTGTACTTATCATAGTCTCTACCACTGGTGACCTATAATATTTGTCCAATATGATATATTCTCTGCTTTGAAACAAATATCACTTTTATCATTATTAAAAATTAATTCTGGACATCATTAATCAGATTATACATATTTAATTACATACTCCTTATATCAGTGGGTGGACAACCTGTGGCCTGCATCTGCCCCCCCCCCCCCGAATTTGATTTAAGAAAGTCACCTGCTGTGATGCTAAAGGGTTCCCCGAATCATTTATTTCCATTTAATTTTTAAATAATTATAATAATAATAATAATAATAATAATTTTTGAAACTTTTTTTTTACTGGCTGCTCCCATAAGTCCCCCACTCTAATGCCAAAAAGGGTTGGCCTGAAAGGATTTTATCTAAGGAGGTGTGACTAAGCCTATGTATAATCTTGAAGTTCAATGATACCACTGACTTGATTTTCAGATGAACAGCACTGCCAACATGACTTCTAAAGTAGCAACCAGGAACATCTTTGAGTTCTGATGCCCCTCCAACTCCTCACCCTGTATGCCCCAGTAGGCTGAGAGGTGCTAATTCAACTCACTGAATCAATACTTCTCGCTTAGGTAGTAAATACAATATAATACAACAACAGAAGGCATGCTGGGACAAGAGAAACATACAATGATTTTGGTATTAACTGATTGTTCACTGATCCTTGATCTAATGCTCTATTTAGATTATAGATGTCTAAGTATGCAGTGTAGTTTCAGGCAAAGAGCACAACAAGGTGTCGTATCGGTATGCATTTTATAGCTCTGTTTAATAAATCACCATGTTTTTAAGCCTTTGAGATTTGTTCTCACACTGTACTTTTTGAAACATCAAAGCTCCCATCTGATTTTAAACTAAACGTACTACTGAAACAGCAACCAAAACATGGAACTGATTCAAAGATGCCCAGTGGTGGTATGATTGCTGCGAAAAACAACTTCCATGGAGTTAGGACTCGTGGAATGTGTACAATTCAATATGCTTATTCACAAGGATTTGCAACATAAGGCCCTCAGAGTCAGAAACACAACAATGACATGCATACTTCCCACCAATCTGACCAAACTAAATGGGAAGCTGATTCAAAATGTTTCTGCAGCAGTGTAGAGACTCAAATACACAGAAGCGATTTTAAGTGGCAACCAGGATCTTGCAGGCATGCATAAATCAGCTAATGATAGGTTTTTTTCCATGTATTCAAACCAAATGTAAAATTAATACAGTATCCCAAACCAAGACTCTTAATTTGCTCATAGCTGATTTACAATTTTTGTTTATAATTAATTTTTAACTCAAGAAAGCATCAACAATTCTTTTAGCACATTGAGGCTTTTTAATGGATACTTGTATTGGCAAACAATAATGTGTACACTGCCAGCAGAATAATAAAAGGTGGTTCTCCCAACCAAAGTGATATGTAAACACAGAACAATTAAAAAGTAGCTTCTGCTGCTGAGACAATTCAGAAAGCATTTTTTTATCATCAACATTTAGAGTCATTAGGCTATACTTAGACAAAGTTATTTTATCTATTTTCTTTCGTGACTAAAGCTTTCGAGGCCAATCCCAAAGCTCCTCTGGTACTCAGAAAGTGTCATTATGGTGTTTTATTTGATGTTTTAATGGAGGGGTCGGCAAGATTTACCTCGCCTGGGACGGTTCCCTCTAGCAGAGATCCCTCCACGGGCCAGATCGCGTGTGTGCGGCCGCGATTTCCAGCATCTGCGCAGACACGATTTCCGGCATCTGTGTCTGCGCAGACGCGGTTTTCGGCGTCTGAGCATTGAAGACACTATTTTTAGCACCGCGAAAGTGAGTCCCCACACCCCACCAGTTTAGTACAGCGGGCGGGGACTGGCCGAGCGGGCGGCTCGGTTTGGGGGCAGCTTGTGGGCCGGTTAAACGATCCCCGTGGGCTGCTTGTGGCCCATGGGCCTTAGGTTGCCTGCTCCTGTTTTAATGTAAACAACTTTTTGATTTTTTTTATAAATATAAAGTGGCATAGAAACGAAATGAACAATAACAATAAGTCCCACTGGGGAAAAACGGCACTTGGACATTCCGTTGTGGTGACCGTAACCTATGTTTAAGGTGCCATTTGGTGATTAGTTTCTAACGCTGCACCTGACATAATTTGATTTCCGGAACCCCTCCCCCTCCAATATCCGCATGCCTGGAGTGGATGTCTGTTGGATGAAAACCCATACACACATAGGTCGATTTGAAAAGCCTTTCCCCTTCCAAATACCCACATCTACTGTGTGGAGATCAGGGAAGGGGCCAGCAGCGCAGTTCCGCTCCCTTGTAACCATGTGAAGATCACTTAAATCAGTAAAAAGAGTGTGAAGGGAATTATATTGCAAAGCAAGCTGGCATTCCTGCAACAAAGCACATAATCTATGAATTCAAACCACTTTTGACGCCATAATGTTTGTTTTTCCCTCCTCAGGATGCATTTACAAGAGGATAGCATCCATTCTTCCCATTTACATTTCTAGTCTGACTCCAAAGTCTGTGCCATATTTTTCAAGGGAAGCAAAACGTTTGCTATTTGAACTTGCCAGTTTGCAGGCTGGGCAGTCATGCTGGAAAACTCCCAACTATTTATTTTCAATATTCCTCACATTGGCATTCTGTTTTATCATGGTGATTTTTTTAAAAAAACAACCTGAAGATTTCAAATAGCTAGGAAAAAAGTTTCAAATAAAGGATATCCTGGTCACTCTGACTCCAAATTCAGACTCCAAATGTGGTTTATTACTACTTTTTAAATTAAAACATGCATATCCTGCCACATATTTGCCTTAGCAAAAGGTTGCTCACACCAAACAATAATAAAACAATTGTTAATGGAACATAACTACCCTAAAAAAATAGAGACAGTGTTTTTTGAGTAAACACTGGCTCTTAATCAGGGTATTGTGTGATCCAGATGTGGGAAATTTTGCACTGGTTGGAAGAATCTGATAATTAGCATAATATCATAAGAAAGCAAATTTCTAAGATATGTAAGGTAGTGATTTGTTTGAAAACAAACATACTGACAAAATATTTAAAAAAGAAAGAAGGCCTAAACCTTTCAAAGATAAAACAAAACTAACACCCAACATTCAAACTGGGTATGCAGTGGCATCTGTCAGGAGATACCAATGCAATGCAGAGCTGGAATGACTGACTGACTGAAATAGTGCATTGATTCAATTATTACTACACTGTATTTCTCCTACACATTTCAACTATTTCCACCAGTTATATATAGTATTAACAGAATAGGGAGTTGATCTGAAAGTACATTTCAAAATCCCAAGGCTTAATAACAAATGCGTTTTATTCAGTGCAGGTCAAGCCAGTCCACCATGCTGCTGAATAAAATTTAAATCTATGTAAGCAATTAGCTTTCTTAAATTTACACACATCATTTGTATCCGCTACCCAGTCACATACAATAATTGGCTGAGGGAGATGCCAGCACAGTTACTTAACAGAGCCTTTAAAAATACTTTCTACCTATTTTCATTTGACTCATCCTGAGCCCTCAAGATAAGGCGAGGCAAATTGTTAATAAATATTAATAAAAACACACATATTTGCTCAAGTAAAGTGGTTGCAAGTTGATCGATATAACAAGCCTTTTAAAACAGTCCTAGATACCGCTATCTAAACAAACACTGTGAACAATCCAGCCAAAGTTAAGGACCTTTTATTATTCACTATTTTCAATGGAATAGACTAAAGGGTATGTTTACCTTTCCTATTAAAATAAATGGCACTTAAATGTGTTTAACTTGGTTGACTGTGCAAACTATCATTCCTTTTAATACCGAACTTGACGCTGAAATATGGCCACCCATAGACAAGGTAGTGGTTTCTGCACACATCAGGAAATCCCTAGGGCATGCTGAAAACATGAGTTTGTAAATTAAAAAGAAAACAAACAAACATGTAATAAACTGTTCTTTTAAGTTAATAGAAAGGTTGCTATTTGGAAATGTGTTACTGGCAGCTAAAGTCATCTGAGCTCAATGTTAGATAAAGCTCCAGTTTAGGTAACTCCAACCACTGAAATGAATTGCAGGCATCTTCCTCCTTCTCTTTGCCCCATTCTCATACAGCGGTTTGAAAAACATGCCAAATCATGGTTGAAGTAAAACTTAGAACTGAAAGTGAAGCAATGTATAAATAACAGGGCAGCAAGAAGGAGCTGCCCATGGGTCACAGCTATTCCTCCAAACGATTTGGAGGATTGCTTCAACTGAACCAGTATCATCTGCTTCTGAAGGGTTTGAAAAAATACAGTGGTACCTCAGGTTAAGTACTTAATTTGTTACAGAGGTCCGTACTTAACCTGAAACTGTTCTTAACCTGAAGCACCACTTTAGCTAATGGGGCCTCCCGCTGCTGCCGCGCTGCTGGAGCACGATTTCTGTTCTCATCCTGAAGCAAAGTTCTTAACCTGAAGCACTATTTCTGGGTTAGCAGAGTCTTTAACCTGAAGCGTATGTAACCTGAAGCGTATGTAACCTGAGGTACCACTGTATTTGGCATAACAAAAAATGGAAAAACAGATTGAAACAATATGTACCAGACAAAATGAGGAATATGTGTTATTAAAAGTATACCATTCAAGAATTATTGTTGGGTTCAAGCAGCATTTTCTTGTTATTGCAATAGTATGTTAGAAACGTTTATAGTTTATTTTCTTTTTCTCTTGACAATAGGTACAAAAACAAAAAATGAGACCCTGTATGCCACTTGGTTTTACTATCATTTTCATATTTGCGTGTTATTGGGTTATTTTATTAATTTTACTTAACAAAATGTATATAATTGTAGTAAAACTTCAAAGCTGTTTACACCCCCCCCCCATTAAAATTATTTCAGTAAAACAGTAAAAACAGGTATTTAAAAACATTCAAAATCAATAATATACTAAAAACAGATTAAAACACATGCAACATCTACATATCTGGATAGGCCTGCCTAAACAAAAATGTTTTAGGCAGGTGCCAGAAAGTGTAACAGTGAAGTTGCCTGCCAAGCAGGGAGTTTCAAAGTGTAGGTGCTGCCACATTAAAAGGTTGATTTTTTTATATGTGTGTGGAACAAGTATACATGCATATATGTGGTAAGGTAATCCTGCAAGGAAATTGGTCCCAAGATGTTACAGGCTTTATCACCATGAACCTGGCCCTGTAGCAAATTGGCAAACAGTGCAGATGGCTAAGCAGAGTTGTCATATGCTGAGAGGTTCTTGTTCCTGTCTGTGACTGTGCTGCAGCATTCTGCACTAACTGCAGCTTCTGGATAAAGCACAAGGGAAGTCCCACACAGAATACATTGTAGTACTCAAAACCCTGAAGTCACCAGTACTTGACTCCGTTCCCAGTCCAGGAACAGCCTTAGCTGTTTTACCTGTCACAGCTGGTAAAAGGCCCTTCTAGCCACTGAGGCTACCAGGACTACAGTGATGAAGTTGGATGCAGAAGAACCCCCTGCCCCGCGACTGTGTACTATTTTCATACATGTGTAGGCCAGTGACAGCAATATCCACCCTCCCCAATTCCAGTGGCATATAGGGCAGAGATGAGCAGACTTCGGGCTTACAAGGTCTACTACCCTATCCTTTACAGAGCCAGATGAGAGAATACTGTTGCCAATGCTAGTCCTACTCAGAGTAAAGCTATTGAAATGAATGAACTTAGAGACATTTTTTATGTATGCAACAACAGCAGCAAGGATACTTCTCGCAAAACACTGGAAAACTCAAGATCTACCCACACTGGAAGAATGGCAGACGCAACTGATAGACTACATGGAACTGGCTGAAATGACCGGCAGAATTCGTGACCTGGGAGAAGAGAGGATTGAGGAGGATTGGAAGAAATTTAAGAACTATTTACAAAAGCATTGTAATTTGAGTGAATGCTAAATAAGATGCTAGACTAAAACAACTGAGCACCACTAAATTTAGAAGTTTTTAAGAAAATAAGTAAGACTGTGAAAATTTAGCTCTTTCTGAGAATTATAAGATTATGAAATATAGAAGGGATATAAGAATTTAAATAAGATGATAAATTGCTGACAAAATGTTATAACGATGAAAGTGGGAGCGGGAGATGTGAGGAAGTCCAAAGAAAATGTGAAACTATGTTAAGACAAATGTTATATTGTTTATTATGTTTACGCTTATTGTAAAACCCAATAAATTGCTTTAAAAAAAAAAATGAAATGAATGAACTTAGATCCATTAGGTTCAATGGGTCTGTCCTAATTAAAATTTAGCTGGATACAACCCATATCCTTCACATTATTCTGAGCCTAGGAATCTTTTTGGAGTACTGGACCTTAACTGAGGTCACACAGTCCTGCATAAAAATCAATTCCTGCTCTCCCCCCTCCCCCGACACACCTTTTTCATTTCATCAGTATAATAGGAAGAGCTCAATGTGTTGTTGCCATTGCTAGACAACTGGGAGTCATAAATCGTTGATGATTTACTTCAGATTGCAAGTTATCTACCAGGGAGGAGGAAGCCTCTGATTTTGAAGTAGAATAGCAGCTGAAAATAAGAATCATTCTGAACTCAGAAATCCTGGGTACTATCCCATACACCTCCCAAACACTTTCCATTCCCTATTTGAATTCAATTTGCTGGAAGAATTAAGGTCCACTTCACACATTTGTTAGGTCAGTTTGTATGGTAAAATAGCAGTGTGCCCTCCACCATCCCATGATGGACTGGTGCACCACACAGAGACTCAATATATGCAACGGCCCAATTAGATTCTGCTAATTAGGTCATCATGCATGCTTCTGCCCTGCTTAATTATCCTTCATCATGCAAACTGGAAGGCAGGTCTTAAAAGTTTATGAACTAAGTTCAATTATCTTGGCCAATCTCCAACCAATAAATTCAAATATTTAAAAATATATTGTGCAATCTGGCTATTATCGGTTTTTATTCAAAATTATTTCTACAGTAGACAAGGAGGAGGAGGGGAGAGGGTAAGACGGTACAAATGCAAATAACAACAGTACAGATTTTGGTATATATTCTGTAGAACATAAATTGCAGTAATGGCAGCAAGTCATATTTTAAAAGGATTCTTTTGGTATTTCAGGGTTTTTGGTACCATTTAGTGTGACCTATTCTTAGAAAGAACAATATCTCCTAGGCAACCATTTCTGATGGCATCTTAAGAGAATAGAAAATAAGAAGAGTGTCAAATGACTTAAATGAGTGAAGACAAGAGTTAAAAGCTACTAAAATTTTATTGGGAACACCAGCCTTTTAGAAGACTGATTAAAATCTTGATATACAGCACTAGCCCTCTTGCCATCAATCACCGTAAGTCTTGCTGTATTTATGGCAAATTTATTTATTTGGATTTCTATTGGTGTAAGAGTATATTTGCCATCATTAGAAATTGCATTCTGATAATACCACAACACAACATTTATGAGTGAACATTCACATTGCAGTCATACCTTGGAAGTCGAAGGGAATCCGTTCTGGAAGTCCGTTTGACTTCCAAAATGTTCAGAAACCAAAGCGCAGCTTCTGACTGGCTGCAGGAAGCTCTTGTAGCCAATCGGAAGCACGGAAGCCCTGTGGGACGTTCAGCTTCCAAAAATAGTTCGCAAACCGGAACAGTCACTTCTGGGTTTGTGGCGATTGGGAGTCAAAACATTTGAGAACTAAGCTGTTCGAAAACCAAGGTACGACTGTATAATATCCAAACACTGGATGAAACTTTAGTGCATTCTCCACCCCCCACCACTAAAAGAGGATAAACATGATACACACCTCCAGCTCTCTTTCCCACCCTGGGGAAGATCTGTAAACTCAGTGTAAACACACATGTTTTGCATGCATAAGGTTCTAGGTTCAATTTGAAGCACCTCCAAGGTATGGATGGAAAAGATTCCTTCTTGAAAAACTGGAGTGTCACTGTCAGTCAGTATCAACAGGACTAGATTAGATGGACCAATGACTTGGTAGAAAGCAACTTCCAATATTCCTAAGATTACGAAATGTAGTCTATGAGGGTGAAGGTTAGACAGAGCTAGGCTTCCTCAGGGAAAACAATGACAAGTCTAAGAAACAAGTTTAAACAAGTGGGGGAGGGCAAGAGAAATGAGACCCCCATTCTCCAACAAAGGAGCAGCACTGAGAAACCAGAAGACTTACAGCAGGAGAAAGAGCTTCATTTTTGCATTAATTGTGTCTGCTGTTTTGCTTTAAAGTGACAATGCAGAAAACATTTTGTTTCCTGGATTCTCAAAATAAGAAAAGTCTTCAAACTACATAATCTAGAGTAATTTAACTCAAACTAGTAGAATTATTTCAGAGTACAGTTGTACATTGGGTTAAGTACTTAATTCGTTACAGAGGTCCGTACTTAACCTGAAACTGTTCTTAACCTGAAGCACCACTTTATCTAATGGGGCCCCCTGCTGCCGCTGCGCCGCCGGAGCACGATTTCTGTTCTCATCCCTAAGCAAAGTTCTTAACCCGAGGTAATATTTCTGGGTAAGCAGAGTCTGTAACCTGAAGTGTCTGTAACCTGAAGCGTATGTAACCCGAAGTACCACTGTATAATGTTTGATAAAGCTTTAGTTAAAGGATATTTATTAATTAAAATATTTATAACATGTTCTTCATCTTTACCGCCACCAAGACATAGTACAGGAATTCAGATTACATTTAAATATAATTTATTCTCTTCCAATTAATTATGCAGCTTAAGTGTGGCCATTCTTAATCCTCAGGCTGATTTTTCATTTATAGTACTGTCTAATTTTATGTAGATGTAACTCGTTATCTTTGTAGGGGGAGAGGGAACAGTATTCACAACATTATAACACATAAACCACAAACCATAAATTGGTACTTAATTGCTAAATAAGAACATTTCCAGTTGCACCAAAAAAGTACTGTATCTCTCTTGCAGAGTCCCTCTGTAAATTCAACACATTTACTCCACAATGACTGAGCTAAGCATTATTTAATGGAGATTTTAATGTTGTGGAATATTTATGATTAAATATAATTCAGATACATTAAAAATAATATGATGAATATTATAATGTTAAATACAAGTTTCATTTATGTCAGTGATAAAGTTAAGTATAGGTTTAGATATCTTCCTTTCAAACCAATGAAATTAAACAGTGCTCAACTTGGTTGGACTGTGCACATTATAAAATGTATAGTGCAATCCTATATATGTCTGCCCCACAGAGTTCAATGGAGCTGACTCCCAGGTAAGAACATATAGGATTACAGCCTATCAATTAATTAATAATATTTATTTTTTTAAAAATGAAGCCTAATATAATTTCAGTACATAACTTCTCTTGATTCTTATTATGGCATTACTAATCCTATTTATTTTCCTAAAAGAAAATCAAGTGAACAATTAATTCCAATTCAAAAGTTATTAAAGAACAGTCAACTCAGCTTTTCTTGAACAGTTTATTTGAATGCAGCATACTGTACACTTTTAATTCTAAAACGGATTTTTAAAAATGTGTGATAAGCATCCAACCTCTTTTACTAAAACCATTTTCAAAAATATTCACATTCCAAAGATTTCTTCAACTTATCAGTTAAAAGCTCCACGATATGATGAGAGAAATATTTAATTTTTAGGAAAACACACTGTAACTGCTAGTGAGTTTATTATGGAAGCATCATTACTGACAAATGCACAGACTACATTTTATTCAGGAGAAGAGCAGGTTGGGGAGAGTGCACACAAGCTAGAGACTCTTCCTCTTCTAAATAAAAAAAAATTCAAGCAAGCCCTGAATACGTTTCTAGTTACATATGATTGTGCTGATCTCTACTTGAACACACAGTAGTGAAGGACTGGCAGAGCAGTGTGGGTAGATTAAATTTTGCACCAAACCATCAACAGGAACACCACTGAACAGTGCTGAGTGCTTGGTAAAAACAAACAAACAAAAAAAATTGGTTTAGAGAACTGAACTCTAGGCAACAATCCATGGATCAGAGACTAGTACAGAATCCAGACCCAGCTACGTGATTCTAGGATCCAGTCACATCTAGGGTTATATAATACATTTGTCATAAAAACGCCTCAGAGCTAAAGTCAAAACCAAACGTTATATTGAATACACGTGTCCTTTCCCCCAAAACGTACACTAACAACTTGGGCCTCAAAGCACTTCTACCAGCCTGTATGCCATCAAATTCAATTTCCTTTTGCAAACACTCCAGCTTTTGAAGATCAAAATGTCACCTGACACTGATCCAGGTTAAAGCTGAAGTTTCTAAACAAGATGTTGCATGATGCAGTACTGTGTATTATATAAAGTTCTTTGGTATCCACAGGAACTGTTACCAACTGAAGTGAACTTCCTTCCCTTAAGAGCTTGTTTTGAATAACAAGTTATACTATGGGGAAAACTTAGTCCAATGAAATGTTAAAATAAGGCTTATTACTTTCCAGGATCTTGCAACACAATACAGAAATGCAGGTGTGACCAGCCTTTAAAGTCAATGTAACTTGCATAAGGTTGACATGTGTTTGTCCTTATTTTGTGCATGTTTATAAGGTTTAGTGCTCACACCACACTGTCTCTGTGGTGCAGTGGGTCAGTACGTGGCTGTTAACCAGAAAGTTGAGGGTCTGAGCCCACTCAGCGATGGCTGTGGACAGCATTCCTGCATTGCGAGGGGTTGGACTAGATGACCCTTGGGGTCCCTTCCAACTCTACAATTCTATATGATTCTATATAATTCAATAGATGGAATTTAACTGGTTCTTCTAGCACTGCTGTTCCAGGGTACATGTTCACTAATGGAGCAGGAGAAGAGTTTATTTCTGCCAAATGCCCATCCTTTCTGCAGCTCCCAGCACCCCCAGAAAATCTATTATGGAGGGTTGGTGGACCCTCCAGAACAGATTGGGGGGGTTGCGGGGGGGGATTGGGGGGAATTGCTTCACTTCCTCTTCTGACTGAGGACATCTGCTGGATTGTAAGTTATTGTGCTTAGATGCTAGGTAGTAGGTAAAAATACTATGAAACTGAATACTGAAAAAGAATGAATTGTCTAGGGTCCATTCATATGTTACTGAGAGTGGAGTAGGAGCCTCTTTCACATGCCCTTTTTCATCATTGCCCCAGTAAAGATTGCATGCAGTAATCACTTGGATGGAGCCACTAATGCGGCTTCTGAGCACCTCACCAATACTCTGCAAGGAGCTGGTAAAACCAAAGTACACTAAGGTAAAGGTAAAGGACCCCTGGACGGTTATGTCCAGTCAAAGGCGATTATGGGGTTGCGGCGCTCATTTCGCTTTTCAGGTTGAGGGAACCGGCGTTTGTCCACAGACAGCTTTCTGGGTCATGTGGCCAGAATGACTAATCCACTTCTCGTGCAACGGGACACCGTAACAAGTTCCAGAGTGCATGGAAACACAGTTTACCTTCCTGCCGCAGCGTTACCTATTTATCTACTTGCACTGGCATGCTTTCAAACTGCTAGGTTGGCTGGAGCTGGGACAGAACAACAGGAGTTCACCCCATTGCACGGATTCAAACCACCAACCTTCCGATCAGCAAGCCCAAGAGGCTCAGTGGTTTAGGCCACAGTGCCACCTGCTCCCCTGAAAAGTACACCATTGTTCCTTGGCACGCATGCATATGGCTGTCTCAAGTCAATTCTGCTCCCTGTCCTTAGAAGATGAATGCATTTGTGTAACTGCCCTGCATTATCTTTTTAAGTTAGGAAGGTCCCAAAATCACTAGATGCTGTACAAAGCTAAAAACAGGTCTTTTCTTCAGGCCTACAAACCAAGGATTTCAGAGCTATTGCCATGGAACAAAAACACAAAGGAAAGGAAAGACAACTGAGTTTCACATTTTTCTCAGCACTACCAAGCTGCTTCTAATAGGAGGACATGTCTTTTACAATTCCATGTCCCATAAGCCAGAGATGGGAAACTTGTGACCCTCCCTGTGGGAATCCAACTCCCATCAGCCCCAGTGAGCACAGTCCATGGTCAGGGATGGTGCAAGTTGCAGCCCAGCAATATCTGGAGAGCCACAAGTTCCCCACCCTGCCATAAACCATTAAAAAGTAAAAGTGGATAAATTTTTTTTTTGAAACAATGGCATCAAGAATAATGAGAAGGTACCATATCCATTGATTTCTTATTTTGTTAAGCTTATTTTGTTAAGCTTATATACTGGATACTTGCTTCAACATTTTACAACTCTCCCAAGTGGAGAACAGCAAGCTGACCATTTATAAAGCAGCAATAAGACAACTGTTAAAATTAGCGAAACACAGGGGAATTAAACTAATACAAGGCAGGTAAAATCTCTAGTACAGTGGTACCTCTGGTTATGTACTTAATTCGTTCCGGAGGTCCGTTCTTAACCTGAAACTGTTCTTAACCTGAAACACCACTTTAGCTAATGGGGCCTCCTACTGCTGCCGCGCGGCGGCGGCGGCGCGATTTCTGTTCTCATCCTGAAGCAAAGTTCTTAACCCGAGGTACTATTTCTGGGTTAGCGGAGTCTGTAACCTGAAGCCTGTAACCTGAGATACCACTGTACTCTAGTTAACTGCCTGCTTAAAAAGGTCTTCACTTATCACATGAATGCCCCAGACATTCAGATCTGATGAATAAGACTCTACTGGTTATAAATTTTAGTCTGATGTACATGGAACCCATCACAAGCTTTAATTGATAGACCTGAATGTATGAAAAACTATAGCCACAGGTGCTCCCTCAGGTTTCCTGGAGCGAGGCCATATGCAGCTCTAAAGGTTAAAACTAGCGGCTTGATTTTAGTCCAGGAAGAAAATAGTAACCAATGGAATTCTTGTAATATTTATACTAAGTGATCCATACAGTTAATACCATGCCCTAACTTTGTAACTGCATTTTGGACTTTGATGTAGGCACATTGTCAAGCTGACAACTTGCTTCTGTAAGAGAGCGTGCTTCCATTTATAACAGCTGATTTTTAGGAAAGCACCATGGCTTATATCTTTCAGGCTGCTGACAGTATCAACATCTCATCCTTACTCAATCCACAGATAACAACAAGTCTGTTCAGTGTGATGGGAGCCCTAAATTTGGGATAAACAGGTTGTATGATGATGACAAAACAAACCGAAATTGTGTTTATAGGAATGGATTACATTACATTTCAGAACCACCCTCCCATAGCACTTTGCTCTAAGGAGGAGTGCAACACACATTAAACACGTGAAGCACTAACTCCTTCAATTCAACATTTCTACTCACACCATGATCCCCAAATGACAGTAAGGACAACATTTTTGGGAAAGCAGATGGAAGTGGGAATTGGTATCTGAGCAAATACTTGCCGCTCCCATACCTATCTCACTCACTCAGCTAGACATTTATTATGTAATATATTCCACTTCTATCCCATGTTTCCTCTGGGAAACTCAGACCAATGTGTGTGAAATTCCTTGGCAGTTTCCTATCCAGGAACCATCCACACTGAGACCTGCTTAGCCTTTAACAATGTAAGAGTTTCATGTATTCAAAGAACTCCGGTCAAGTGAACTAGCAGCTAGTGCTATTCCCCCCCCAGCAAACACCATTTGTCAGGGAGTGATACTCCCCAGCTGTTATGCTAGGATTAAGGTGGAAGAGTCCTAGTAATGTTACCATGAAAGAGTGCCAAGGGCATACAAGGAAGAAAGACAAGCACAATCCTCGTGGGTTGGTTATCCCCAGAACAAGCTGCTGATATGAACAGTTGCTTTGCAACAACTAGCTATAAAGCTACGAGCATAAACAGCAACAGCTCTACACAGCAACACAACTGTACATTCAGATAAAAGCAGCTACTTTGCACGCTACCAATGAAGCAGGCAATTTCACATCACAGCCTACAGAATGTTAACAAAAAGCAGAACCAATTGTACATTTCACATCACACGGGGCTTTTATAAACTATTTCAGAGCCATTTTAAGAGGGTCTTAGCATAATGATTAGTGTTATTCCCCACCCCACCCCCACTGTGCCACTGTTAGCACAGACAAAAACTAACGTTTTGATATCGAGTTACTTTAAAGAGATGGCCCTGCAATCTTAAGAAAAATGTATCTAAAGCAATGTATGCAATTACTGATACTTTTATATATTTGCTGTTTACAAAAAAATACAGTTTATTTATTTATAGTTAGGTACTGAATCAGCACAATACTGCTATATTTGGGTTGCAAACACTACAAGTGACTGTTTATAAATATCATTGTTGCTGTTGTTAAAAACAAAAGAATTCACTGCTCCATGCTAAGAATGTGCCAGTATCATGTATCATTCTGGATTATTCATGTGTCTATAATTTTAATGGCTGATCAACATTGAGGGATCTAACCGGCATATAAGTTCCAGACAGAACACAGTGGCGTGGTTCACACACAACAGCAAAACATTACTCTGATTGTTCATGCCTCTGTTTTCTCTCTTCCTCCTCTCACACATTCCAGTTTTGTCTCTCACTTCCTTGTTTGATCATACCATAGTTTACTGTTACATCTAAACTATGAGAAGAAAGAGGAAGAAGTGCACCAGTCCATGGGGTTGCTTCTATCAGCAAATTATGCTCTGATAATACTTCTAAATTTCATTCTAGAACTGTGTATTATGTGAGAACTGCCACTGAGCAACAGCCATTTCTGTAAAAGAAGCTAAAGTTCATTGTATATAGTAGGGGTGTGCATTGAGCACAAGATGTCTGCAGCTTCTGGAAGTAGCCCAACCTGTTTAATGCCTATTCAATTTGCTATTTTGCTCCAAAACAGATCTGTTAAATCTGAAGCTCTGCTTTGCCCTCATTGACTATAATGGGAATCAAAATATTGTTTGTATTTTTATTTTCAGATAAAGTTGCATCTCCAGAGTGAAATATGCCTGCCAAATTTCTGGTAGATACATAAAGAGGTTTTAGTACAGAGAAGTTTAAAACTGGGGGGGGGGGGGGGAAAGGACTATTAATTTGCTATATTCTGCAAAACCTGGATGAAAAATTCAGGCATGGACACCCATTCCCAAGGAATGAAGACTGTCAAATTTCAGAAATATAGGTTCAGAAGCAACTCTGCTTTGGTGTAAGAAAATTGAAGTCATATTCCCTATCCTTTTTTATTCTTCTTTGGAGGGGCACATGAAAATTGGATACATTGGGGAAGTGCCCCTAGTAAAAAAAAACCTCTACCAAATAGTTTCTGGAACTACCCTGGTAGGTAATTTTACCTTTGCTATAAAAATTCAAAGTGTCAATTTTCTCTCACCCCTCCCCAGCCAGCTTGGTTTTGCTTCACAGGGTGGGGTGGAGAGGTGGGTAGATGGCCATGCATTTAACTTTATGGGGGGAAACTAAGCAACAGAGCTTTTTGAAAAGTTTAGTATTCCCTAATCAATCTTGATATATATAGTTTATGAACCATGGGGTAATGTGAAAAACTACTCCAGTTCACCTCCTTAGCTGGGGTGCACTCAAGAGTCGCTTGACAACCATGTTGCATAATCCCATATAAAATAGGCAAACAATTCTCCAAATAACTCTGTCTCCTTCTAGACCAAAACTTGCGTGTACATTGCTTGAGCCAGACTCATGTCTCAATCAATGTAGTGTCAGTGATGTACAGGTTTAATTTGTTTTCTTGGATTGAGAAGTGTCTTAAAGTTACTGAAACTAAACACCAATACACGTTCTAGAGAATGAGAATTCTGGCACGTTGTACATGTCTAACATAGTAACTAATTATGTGACAAAATGTAGTTTTAATTGTACCCATCTACTAACACATAATAACTATTTTAAAAAAGAAAGATAAAAGTTGAAAAGAGAAAGATAATTATAGTTGCACTTTTCTGAATCATGATCCAATAAAAGTTGCATGACTTTTACAGACTGATAGTTTTAAAAGACAACTTTAAATTAATCCAACTTTGTTACACCTTTCTGACCCAAGCTGTGAATTAGATGGAATTACAACAATTTATATGAATGAAGTTGTTAGGAAAACATTTCTTTATATCAAAGCTACAGCATTCCTCTTTCCCTCATTACAAGAAATTCACTTATGTTTCTGGCTCATGGGTGTGAACCTTCTGTTGAGCAAAGAGGTGCTGCTCAGTGGTGATTGATGCTGAGAATGCTAGGAAGGAAGTCGGGGTAGGTAGGTAGGTGGAGCCGACAGGAGGTGGAGCCAGAGCCAAAGACAGGCAAAGCCAACTAATTCTAATTTTGGCACCATCTTTCTCTCTGTTGAGTTCTACAAAGACAACAGCTTTCCAACCCTGTTAGGAAGTTATCTCAAACTCTCCCACCCATATATCACCAGCACTCTGGTCAGCCAACATCAAATCAAGAGTCTGCTCTGTAGAATGGATAGAACTAGAAATTATTTGACACAGGTCCACAGGCACTGCAGGCCAGTGGCAGAAGTCATCCTCAGCTGCTGTAGATGAACAATTATCAAAGGAAGGCCAACACTACCCCTAAAGATCACCTTTGTTGGTCATGGTAGAGAACTTGTTGGCCAGTGGGATAGATGGTTTTTCAAAAGAATCCAAATCCTGCCTTAATCACCTACCAGGAGGGCTCACACAAAATTTGGAGACTGTCAGAGGAACAGAATCACAACAGATCATTGCAACTCTGCTCTCTACCTGCCAGAAGTTACCAGATGCTGTACATAGTAGACAGAGATGGGGTAGATTAATGTCACCCTCTTCATCCACGTAGGTCTCTGCTACATAAACTAAGTCAATATGCTGATCAAGATAAATCCTGGATATCTTACAATGTGCCTGCCTGTTGTTTAGCAGCATAATTTTATGATCTGGAGGGCTACTGCCAAGACAGTAAGAAAAAATATTGGCTGGAAGAACTGGAAGGGGAACATGTCTAATTTTCCTTTTGCTATGCTTGCCTATTCTACTTCCACTGCCATACCTGCCTCTGCCAACCACATGAAAGATAGCATGATCCAAATTCTCCTCATTTCCTTCCTGGCAATTCTTCAAAACACATACATGGTCCTCAAGCAAAATAATAAATACCCTTACCAAAACACAAAAACTCACAGCAAGAAAGAAAAAAACATTTGGAGCAGAGGGCTAGCTTTTGTGTCTTGCATTCCTTTTCTCTTTTGCTGGTCTTCTTTCTTGTTAGTTAAATTTCTGTGATTAATATTTCAATAGTCACTTATTTTTTTTTTCATTCAAAAGTAAAGTATTATCAAATAAACAAACACACAAAAAACCAAATGTCAATTTTTAAAGTTCATAAACTTAAAACTTGTGCAATAGATTTTCAACAAGCTAATGAAAGACACCATTCAAAACATGTGGTTTTGAAATAATTCTGACCTCCCAAGTGAACATGTTAAATGTACTGCAGAAAAAAATTAATAGAACTAGACCTTCACTTATCCAGTCACAAATTTTAATTTTTTGTAAACAGTCATTTTTCACCCATTTTTCCTGTAATCTGGACATCTTAATATTTCAACAAGCAGATTCTCATCAAACAATTTCATATTGAATGCTCCAACAACTATAATGGAACAACAAAGAAGAAATAGAATTTTCATGATTTATAATGCAAGACTACTAAAAATCCACCTAACCTTACATCTAAAGCCACTACTCAATTTTGCTATATTTTAGCATAGCCAAATCCCTTAAGTCTCATCATAAATTTGTGGGAATCCTGAGCTCACCATATTACTTGGAAACTGGGGAATTACCTGTTTTAGCAAACCAGCCAGCTAACAATGCAGAAAATGGCACTAATTCATATCCTGTGAAAAAGAAAATGCATAGAGCAGCCCCAGAGGAACCCAACAGTCTACATGACTGTTTTACAGTGTTGTAGTTGCTTAAAACATAAAAGCTATACAGCCTTCATTTTTAGCAGATGTAACTGGGTCCTGAATAATGAGTCAAATTGGAATGATGCAGAGCAGCTACAAACAGACTGCTCTGTTTGCCAAATCTACAGATATACATAGAGTCTTGTGGCACTGGCTCAAACTTAGGGCAAAAAGGAAAAAGGGTAAGAGGAAGGCAAACCCTCACTGTGATCAACTCTCGCTTGGAAACCTATGTCTCCACTGTGGAAGGACACATGGATCCAGAATTGGCCTCTACATTCACTTATGGACGCACTGTTCATGGAAGACAATCTTACTCGGCTACGACTGATTGCCGAAGAAGAAGAAGAAGATCAGCAGAAGCTGTAAAAAAACATTCCTTAGTGCTCCTCCACCACATCATGGTTTCAAATGGGTCTTTATTTCACAAACAAGCACCTGGAACCAGAGAATGCAACTGAGAAGAAGAGATACAGTGGAAAATTAATAAGACAGGGGCAGAGCTAAGAACTCACTGTCCCTCTCAAGTGCTTCTCTGCTCCAAATTGCCTTCCCAAAAACTGTTTTGCCCTAAGCAGCACTAGTATGCTGCTCATTTACACAGACCACAGTATGCGATGGTTGAACCAGGTCAGTACACAAAGGATTTATTACCAGAAATCAGGTGTATACTTTTATTAACACCTCTTGAAAGATAACCAGCCCTTACTCCAGCTATATAAGCTTAAACCTAAAATGTATTTTCTCAGATTTTTAAGTTTTTCTATTACGTACCCATAGCATGATTAAAGAATCTGTTGTGATTCTGAATATATGTAAGCATCTTTTGTCATCTTAGGTTACTAGTGAACTCAGATTTCATTTAGAAAGCAGGAGAGAGGGAATAATAGAATCATAGAATAATTGAATTGCAGAGTTGGAAGGGACCCTGAAGTTTTAACAAACTGGATATTATCATCTGATTATAATTTTTTCATCTAAAAACAAGCAAACAAACAACCATATTCCCAGGCACCTTCTACAGATAGTTGCTAGGGCACTCCTGGAAGAATGGAGTCCCACAGACAGGGAGCAGCTTCCAAGAAATCAAATTTTGTGGCTCTCATATTTACTTGACCCAGAGCAGGGACAGCCACAAGACTACTTTTGAGAGCAAGCTGGGCTGCAAACACAACTAAGAGAACATGCCAGGCTGCTGCTTGTAACAGTCACAGGTCTGTACTTTTTGCTCATTTTCATAAGCAAACAGTTTAGGCAGTAGGCCTGGGAGAAAGGGTGAGTGACATGTGACAGCTGTAATAGAAGACACATAAAGATCTTTCTAATCTTGCCTCTCTCATCCTCTTCCCACTCCCTGAAACACCTGTGTATAGCTGCTGCTAGGCAACCAACCAATGTACTCTTACTGCTTCTAGGCTATCCAGAAGCAAAAGGCTATGGATATGCAGAACCTCCACACATTTCGGTTCTCCACCTCTTGCCGGAAGTTGAGGTTTTGGAAAGAGGAGAGGAGAGGGAGGATGTGAAAGAGTGGGGGGAATCACCTGTCTTCCCAGTTGCCTTGACAAAATTGTTTGTTGCTGAATCTAGTTGCCAATCATATCTGTAAAACCGTGGGCACAGGAATTCAATATTGTCAAGGCGTTCCTGAAGCTGTGATGCAACTTACTGTTTTACAACCTAGATAGGATTTGCTCAAGAGGATATCAAGAGTGGTGCATGGCAGCAAGGAAGAGACTGGAAACTTCTGCTTCTGTTTTCAACTAAACACAGTTACTCATATGCCAGAACCTGGACTGACACTGGAGCTTTTCAGTCATGGTTTAGTGACACAAACCAACTTTAAAACATGGGTAATTGTTCTAGCTTCTCCTGCCCCCCAACAAAAACCACAGTTAACACTAAAAACAATTCTCAGTTAAGATATAATAAATAACTATGGTTAATTGAAAATAGAAGTGAACACTTTCAATCTCTTCTTCATGGAGGAGAAGGAAGGGCAAAGTGCAGGTTTTGAGTTACAGTCTACATGCAGTCCGTTTTGTATTAGCAAAGTACCTTGTCCTCTTGAGTCAACAGCACTGATAAATCATTTCTGTCCAGCTACTACTATGGCTCTGTGGAACCTTAATTAAGCCTGTACTTGAGGCACAGGATCTACTGTAGTATCTAGAGGTTAGTACAATGCCAAAAGTCAAGCTGCATATTTATTTTTCTCTGATAATCTGGATGCTATTTAAATAAAAACAAAACAAAACAGCAAAGTGATATTTTGTGCCAACTTGCTAGTTTAGGCTATAGATCTCTCTTCCTACTCCCCTCAATCCAGCATGGATCAGAGCAAAATATATAAATTCCCGTGAAGGACATAACATAATATTGAGAAATGGTGTAATGCACAGGCTTAGAGCAGGAAGTGGGAACTTATATCAGCAGGTAATCCTAACTCAGGCATAGGCAAACTTGGCTCTCCAGATGTTTTGAGGCAACAATTTCCATCATCCCTAGGGATGATGGGAGTTGTAGTCCCAAAACATCTGGAAGGCCGAGTTTGCCTATGCCTCTCCTAACTTGAGTCAAGTTATGCTCAGACTCCTTCCCCACAAGTTTGGGGGAAATATCACTAACCTCTCTGGGTTTGTTGGAAAGATTAATGAATTAATGGCAATGAAGCACTCTGTACACTAAAAAGTAATTATGATGGGATTTTAGTGTTTGGAGCTAAGCCAGCTAGGTCACATCCTAGACAGCAACTGCAGACAGTATCTTTGCTTTAACACCAGACAGAAAGGCCTTTCCTTTCACATTTAGTGTTTTCATATGAGTGCTTCACCTGCTCAGTGATACAGAATAAAAAGCCTGGTCCTATACAAAATAATTTCAGTGGAAAGAGATGCAATGGAATGAGATTATTAATCTGTGTGGTGGACTATGAACACCCTAACTGTGAACCAGGGGACTGCAGATGGAAAGGATTTTAGCCATCTTCTTGCTTGACATGATGCATTGCAACCGCTGAGCAGCGGGGAACATTTTCCCTACAAAGTGTCACTCAGCCATGGAAAAAGTTGCTTAGAAGTCAAAGTCAAACCCAAAATATATAACTTTATATGTATAACAGTACAGCTACAAAAAACTGGGTAAAAGTGAGAAAAATTGGAACAATTAAATTGATAATACACATCTATCTATCTACAGTGGTGCCTCGCAAGACGAAATTAATTCGTTCCGTGAATTTTTTCGTCTAGCGAATTTTTCGTCTTGCGAAGCACGGTTTCCCATAGGAATGCATTGAAAATCAATTAATGCGTTCCTATGGTCAAAAAAAGTCCAAACAAAGCCAAATTTGGTACAACAAGAGTTTATTAAGTGCTCTTTAAAGTCACACATACTGTAAAGAGCATTTCAAAATTCAAACCCAGAATTTTTTTTTAAAAACAGCAGAGTTGCCCAATGGTCACAGAAAATCATAAAAATGCAGAAAAAAAACCGCAAGCTTCCAGATTCTTGCAAACCCCGCCCCAACACCAAGTCCTTGAATTCCAAACACCCCAACCCAAAATCCAACCCCCCAAAAAAAGTTTTAAAAGCTTAACTTACCAAATGGCTGCAAAAGAAGTTTTGGAAAAGCTTCAAAAATCACCAAAGTCTTTAAAAACCTCAAAAAAGGCTACTATGTACACTGCGTTCTATGAGTTGCTCCTCGAAGTCAAGTTGCAACTGTATTAACGGTGTTAAGAAAAAGGAAACAAACTTGCAAGACGTTTTCGTCTTGCGAAGCAAGCCCATAGGGAAATTCGTCTTGCGAAGCAGCTCAAAAAACGGAAAACCCTTTCGTCTAGCGAGTTTTCCGTCTTGGGAGGCATTCGTCTTGCGGGGCACCACTGTATCTATCAGTCTATCTGTCTCTGTCTGTCCATCCGTCTGGGGTAACAGCCAATGGTAGGTGGGGTTCAGGCAAAAGTGTGTCAGGTTTACTGCACTATAGGACTGCCTACATTTTTTTTAATGCTGTCTCTCCTAGTGATGTGAACTACTACTAATACAATACAGTGGTACCTCTGGTTGCGAATGGGATCCGTTCCGGAGGCCTGTTCGCAACATGAAAAGAGCGCAACCCGCAGCGGTGCATCTGCGCACGCATGGGTTGCGATTCGCCGCTTCTGCGCATGCGTGTGACATTATTTTGCGCTTCTGCGCATGCGTGAGCAGCAAAACCCGGAAGTAATCCTTTCCGGTACTTCCAGGTCGCCACAGGATGTAACGTGAAAGAACGTAACATGAAGCGGACATAACGAGGTATGACTGTATGTTTCTTTTTTACAAAGTTCTTTTACAGACTTTTTATGCAAATACATAAAATATAATGGTTTCATATTAAAGAAAATAGAATATGTTTGGATTCACCCTCAAATAAAAGAATTAATAACATTAATTTTAAAAATAAAGAAAATAAACCTTAGATTCATTTGGCTGATATATATTGACTGTGATTGGATGATCATATCTTAGCTTAATAAGCCAATATAAGAACCAGTATTTGTAGAGTGTACATAGCACCTTTGCTTCTTGCTTCATGAGAGCTGGCAAACAAACCAGGAAGCCTTCCACCAAACTACTGTTTTGTGTTTTGTCCAAAACGGAAAACTATGGCTGATAGCTTTGGAACAAGCCAGGATATAGTTTGAGCATGGCTTAATACCCTGACTTTCAAAACAGAAAACTACAGTTAATGGAATCCTTCCTGGTTAGCTCGTATGAAAGGTGGAGCAAAGGGGCGGTATGTGTGGTTTATTAAGCCACGATCATACAAAATACTCTGTTGGGTTTCTCCTTCTGGAGCAAATATGGCAGAGCTTCATGCTCTGGCACCGGGGGGGTGGAGAACAGGCGGGGGCGGGGCTGGCACGCGTCCCAGGGGTGTGGCACGCCGCCCGCAGGGGCGTGGTGCCCAGCGCAGGTGGGGGGGAACAGTCACGATGGCACCCTACCCCGGCAGTGCGCTCCCCCCGCACTCCTCTTCCTCTGCCAGTGATCCTAGATTTAGCAAACAAATATAACTTGCCAGCAGGTACAACTATTCTGAAGAACAAAGAACAGGAAAGGACATCCAGAAATCTAACTTAAGTCTCAGGCTTTGATCTTTTATGCTGTTCCATTAAAATGCACCCAGTAAAGTTATAGAATTCAACCAGTGGAAGTATTTAGGTGAACTCAACTTGTTAATAAATTATTGTTGTAACATAAGTTGCACTTTCTCAAATATTCACTCGTCTAGTTTCTACCTTTGCTTTCCTAAGGTTCATCTTTGGGCAAAATTTGGCCAACATCTGAATCTACATGCTGCTCTCTGCATATAGCTGCTCTTTTTGATAATCTGCTTCAATTACACCTTTTGACATTTCATACTGAGATGATTTTTCCTTTAAAAACATAATCATTAAGGGGGAAAGCTATATATTTTTACAGTCATTCTGTACAGGCTGAAATTCTATACACAGTTAACTAGGAGACAGCTCCATTGAGACTTACATCTGAGTAGGCATGTAGAGTGGCAGTCTCACAAAACATAGTGGGCTCATGCATGTATGAACAGGACTGAAATTAAGGTTATTTTTCTAAATAGTCTTATGAAAATGTGTAGGATAGCACGGAAAAATCAATGCAGTTCTGCACATCTGTCACTTGATCAGATATTAATTAATTGGCACATTTCCACAAATTCAACACCACCACCATTCACATGTATGTTTTGGATCTGGCACATATCACAAAACAAATATTATATGCTGAAAGATAGCTCAGTCAGTACAGCATGAGGCTCTTAATCTAATGGTTTTCAGTTCAAAAGGGGGTTGGACTAGATGACACTTATGGTCCCTTCCAACTCTGCAATTCTATGGTTCTGTGTCTTCTATCCCTGTTAAGAAATCGTATAAGGAAAAGAAAACATGGAAAACAATCCTTAATAGTCCATTTAAGACCAAGGAGGAAAACCAAATTTGCTTTATTATCTTTTTTAAAAAAGCAGTTTCCTAAGTCTTTAAAGCTATTTTTATGAGTCATATCTGTTATTGCAGCAACATTTGTAATGTTTTCAAGCAAAGAGTTTATTCACTAAGTTTGAATCCTCAGTTAAGGATAATGGTTTAAGAATATGCCAGATCAAATTAATCCAAAATTATCTCTGTACAACCTTCATTGTTTTTCTTCAAACATTCTTTGAGATATTAATTTAAAATTTAACAACTTTTTGCCTCCCCAATATAAATAAATCATATGAACAAAAACATATAAATGGTCTTAATTACAGTCATACCTTGGATACTGAACGCCCTGGAACTCGGACGTTTTGGCTCCCGAATGCTGCAAACCTGGAAGTGATTGTTCCGGTTTGTGAACGTGCTTTTGGAACCCGAACGTCCACCGCAATTTGGTTTTTGAACGTTTTAGAAGTCAAATGGACTTCCGGAACGGATTCCATTCGACTTCCAAGGTACGACAGTATAGAAATATTGAATAATGTGATAAATTTGTTGTTGATTTTGAAATCTCATCTAACATAGTAATCCTGTCCCCTGAATTCACTGACTGGAGGAGGTTAGGATTGGGTGGAGGCTCCTATTTGCCCCTGAAGAAGTGCTCTGTTGGTAGGGAGGTCATGTCTGTTGGAAGCCTCTGCTTGATCCATTTTGGGAGGAGGCTCTAGGATTGAACCTCTTTTACACAATAAGGATTAATATTAGTTTATAATTGATATTTACATAGCTTGAAGTATGTGACACACAAATGATACCATCTGAAAGCTGTCCTAGGATATAAAAAAACAAATGGCACTAAATGTACAAGAATTTTAAAATTATGTTAATGTTTAGTAATGAAATATCCATTATAAGACAACACTTTCTTTATGGCTGGTATGCAAATAGAAAAATAAAACATTATATTAAAATGTGAACCATTTTATGGCTCCAATCCCTAGGCAGTGTAACGCTTGCATCTCTCTTTACCTATTCCTGCCAGTGAGAGACAGTGTGAAAGGCATGCAGGTTGCTATCTCAGCAACACATAGGGACAAAGTTGTTGAGTGGCTAGCAGCACACTGCGTGGGCCACTGAAGGCAAGATTTCCACCTACACTGGGGCAGTGTTAGAAACTAGAATAGAAAAGCTAGGAGCCAACTGGCTCCTGGAACCTGGGTTGTGGGCGCCAAAACAGAATGGCTAGTTGCCATGTGGAGGGGGGTGGTCAGCAACACTTTTTATTTATTATTTTGATAAGCATGAACTAATACGCATTTCACATAAGTGACACATTGGTAATATCACATTTTAAACAGAAATTGTTAATACATTTGTTAATTGTTAAGAAATTGTTAATAATTTGGTGTTTACAATAAAAATATTGGTAATTAGTACTATACTTCAGTTTTCAAAACACCCTACTCTTTATTGTTAAATTCCTTAACATACTGCCTATCCTTAACATATACTTTGAGGCTTCAAGGTACATACATTTCAATAATCCTTGAGTGTCAGCCAGGCGCAAAAAATGGCACCCAGACCTTTTGGAGAATGGAGAATCTCTAGGCATGAAATACGCCTGGTGCCCTGCTAGTTTCAAACCCTGCACTGGGAGCAGCAATTACTCACTAGCTATGTATTGAATGTCTGTCTATATGGTATACAGTTAGTATCACATACAACATGCTATTTCACTGATTGTATGAAGTCTATGGAATGCCCTCACTGTTGAAATTCAAGAGGCCTCAACTTATTGGCATTTGGATGGCTCTTGATGATGAACCTGTTTATTTAAGTATCTTCCTGATGCCTTGAACTGGGTCTGGGTTTTACTATTGTATATTATTATTATTATTATTAATTAAATTTGTAAAAACCCCTTCATCTGAAGATCACAGGGCAGTTCACAACATCAAAATACAAATGAGAACACAAGATACCTAATAAAAACAAGAACAAGAAGAAACCAATAATCCCATCCTCCCACAAACACATTCAGAAGGACATGGAATGTTAATCAGCCAAAGGACTGTTAAAAAAGAAATGTTTTCGCCTGGCACCTAAAGATATGTAATGAAGGCAACAGGCGAGTCTCGCAAGAGAGGGCATTCCACAAGCGGGGAGCCATGGCATAAAAGGCCCATTTTCGTTTTGCCAGCCCCCAGACCTCTCATGGAGGAAGAACACAATGAAGGGCTCAGATGGTGATTGAAAGGTCTGGGTCGGTTCATATGGAGATGTGGTTTTTGAGGTATTGAGGTCCTGGGCCATTTAAGGCTTTATAGGTAAAAATCAGTGCTTTAAATTAGTCCCGGAAACTAATTGGCAACTGGGCAAGGATTGGTGTAATATGCTCAAACTGTCTTGCCCCAGTGAGCAACCTGGATGCTGAATTCTGCACCAGCTGAAATTTCCAAACTATCTTCAGAGGCAGCCCTACGTACAATGTGGTGCAGTAATCTAACCTAGAGATTACCAGAGCATAGACTGAATTAGTTAGGCTATCTCTGTCCAGTCAGAGCTGGTGGAAGGCACACCATGGCACAGTCGCCATTTGAGCCTCAAGCAATAACAATGGATGCAGAAGTACCCCCAAGCTACATACCCACACCTTCAGAGGGAGTATAACCCAATCAAGAGCAGGCAACCTCCCATCCATTTGGTCTAGGGAACCGCCAACTAGCAGTGCCTCAAACTCGTCTGGATTGTGCTTCAGTTTGTTGCTCTATTACTAAGGCAAGACAAGGGTCCAGCACATCCACTGCCACACCTGCAGCTGTAAAGGAGCTGTGTGTCATTAGCATAATGTCAGCATATTGCTAACAGATAAACTACAGATGACCCTAGTCAGCAGTTTCATGTGGATGTTAAAAAGCACAGGGGATAAAATTGCTGCTGATATTTTTGATAAATATGAGTTTTGTAAACTCAGGCATTATGTAATATGTATGTAAATAAATGATACTCCTGGCATGAAGGGCAAAGGCTGGCTGTTGGTGCTGGGCCTGTTTTATAAAAACAAAAAGTGAAAAAATAAAGTAATATTTACAGTGAATGTTATGTTTACTCATTAACATTAAAAGGGACAACATGGAGGCATAATTTTAAACTTTTCTGAAAAATCACAGGGAGGGTACTACTCACAAAAGCAGTAAATCACTCTGTATGTTCCAAAGAAAGTTAAAAGATGTTAACAAACCAATCATAGGAATAGTTGCACCCCCTTGAGACTATTTATTTCTGAACAGAACTTTAAGAATGCTTAACTGGTTCAAAATTTACCTATTAACATTTATATTTTATATGCAGATTAGGAATTCAGGCCACAGTTGTATATGCATTACCTGGGAGTATACCTCATTGAACACAGTGGAACCTACTTGAGTAAACATGCACAGTACTGTAATGCATGTTACCAAGAACATCTCTTAAATGTGGTTCAACTTTCCAAGCACTTGCTGTACACATCCCTACAGATTGAAAATAATTATTTTATGCATGTGCAAACAAATAGTTTTTCTTCTTCTAGACATATACCCTCAATATCTAAAGATAATTATGTACCAACTATGTTTGCAAACAGTGTCAAAATATTTAAAGCTTAATCGTCTTTAACAAGTTGAAACTTACATAACAGACATAATACTAGTTCACAGCTAGTAGCATAATATGCCCTTAATATATTCACTCTGCCACACAAAGGGCAAAACAACCATCAATACAGAATTAAAAATGGCACAGGTCAATTTCTGTTAGCCTAAAAAAATGTCAATCACCACTCTATCCCAAAGGTCCAGATAAACAGTAGAGCTTCTTCTTCCACTGTAAACCTTCCTGCTGTACCTAAATGCACTAATCTAATTAACATTTATTTCTTAACTTGTCCATAATACACTACAAAATCTATGCAACATCTATCCCCAAGCAATGACATAAAATGCTACAACTGCATTTTTTCAAATGTCGTTGACAAACCTGTTTTTTCTTTTAATATCGTCACACATCTTTATAAAAAATAATAGAAGAAACTCTAGAATAGGAAGCACTCTCCTAGAAAATGCATACCTCAAACTAAGTACATCTTAAAGAACTCAAAACATCAGATAAATCGTTAGCTATACATTAAGAAAAGTTCACAAACACCAGCAACAAAAATTATAACTCTGTTATAGAGCCAGAACTAATATAATAGAATTTGTTTAGCTTAAAACATAAATGTAATTGTTATGAAAACAATTATATTGTAATATAATTGTTTTCATAACAATAAACGTTGGACATAGTTTAGCAGGATGTCTGCTTTAAATTATGATGCCTATATGTAACTGAATCCGTAGCATATTTACTTATAATTAAATCTCACTCATTTCAGTGCTGCATGCTTACCAGAGAGTAAGCCACACTAAACTCAATGAGAACTAATCATTCATTAGTATGGGTATGGAGGTTACTGATGGGACTCAAGTGCCCAGATTTGATCCTCCCCCCGCCCCATCCCAAGTATGTGTATGCAGGCAGGCAGGCAGGCAGCACAATAATTCCTCATTGAATGCCCATTCAAAAAAGCTCTGCTTTGCTCCCTCCCTGACTATTTTTTTAAAAAGGTCTTAAAAGACCTGGACATTTCAGTATGCTTTTAACTATTTTCTATAGTTTCTATTTTATGGTTATAGTTTTCACTGTTAATTGTATTTTTATTTTGATATGGATTATTTACCGCTGTTTCAGTTATAAGCATTCTGCTGTTTCATGTTTCTGTTTTGTAAACTGCACTGAGAATTGCTTCATATACATGGGAGGAGGGGGAGAAACCACGTATCTGTTGCAGTGTGAGAGGATACTGCCTAATATATGCATCAAAGCAGAGTAAAGCTTCGCCACCTGTTACAATGTAGGCTACTAAGAATCTTAAATATGATTTTTCTTCTTCAGAAAGAGAAAAAAAATACTTTATCAAGTTTAAATCACTGCAGAGTACACTTCAAGTCAAGAACACACAAGAGTTATTTTCAGTTGAAAGAAATTTTGGGAAACAAATGCAATTATTTGCTGAGGCATTTCCTCATTTTGGACAGCCATATCCCATTTACCAATTATTACTAAATACAAATTATAGGAATTTAATAAACAATAGATGCCTGACAATTCACTTTATGTCTTTTTAATTTTATTTTTAAAGCAAAGCAATTTGGTGTCACAAAAAACCACAATTTTTATCCAACTTTGGAGTTCCTCCATAGAAATCAAGTGCCATTTGTTGTTTGGAAGCCAAGAACCTACTTTAGGGGATCCACGTTGCTTGCAAGTGCACGCTGGGATTCTCCCCCCCCCCCTTTGAAAAGCAGTCTTGCCATTGGTTTCACATTGCTTTTGACACATCTATAATTTTCAGAAATTCTTTGCCATGTAGCGTGAGGGAACTCTTGTTTGAGAAAATTCAAGCCATTTTGGTGCCGTTTTGGAACTACTTACAAGAGTGTAGGTGGTATTTAACTAAGTTTTACTCAGAGCAGACCCATTAAAAGTTAGGCCCGTTAATTTCAGTATGTCTCCTCAGAGTAAAGTTAGTTGAATACTACCCTATGGGTGGAATTCAACATCACACTATTAGAATAGTTCTGCCACTGCAACCCTGTGCTCTTAGATCCTGAATAATGAACATCTCACACAGTGCTCAAGACAGACAAGAAATTCAAACATTTTTAAAACCATGTAACTTTAAAAAAATCACTAGTTCTATAGAGGTAAACCACTTTGGTTCTGTAAAAATGTGCAGAGGTGCAACGAAGCGAAGATGGCCTTAATGATACCCAAATATGCATAATATCACAGAACAGCAGCTAAAACACTGACTTGTTTTTCCCCTAAGCATGATTTCGTCTATAATCTGTATCCTTTACAAATTTATTTCATGTGAATACACCCAAGTAAACATATCATAAACAATTTCATTTCCAGGTATTTGATACATCTTGTGCCTTTGCTCTTTTTCAAAGGAAGCCAAAAGCGCCAAAAACAAAACTCTAAGATCAACCCTGATTTCCAAGCTTGGCATGCTTCCAGAAAGGATCCAGCGCCCAACTTGATTTAAAAACAGATCATTGAAAATATTTTTATACTGGAGAAAGGATGACCTTTACGTTTCATGAATGCAGAAGAGAGCTGCATTCTTTACTTGTACAACATCCTGTCTTTTAGACCTAGATCAAGCTTGTCATCTTCTGATGTGGTAATTTTCTTTACAAGGAAACCACATACAAATACCTCACTGTACAAGAGTCATGTAAAATCTCTCTAGATTACCGGTAATTATAACGCATTACAAAGGGATGCAAAAGTTAAGGAAGCAGTAGCTTCACATTTACATCTTTGAAAGAAAATTCAACATCATTTAATTTGGTTAAACATTTGAAGCTCATCATTTTTTTATAATTTCTGTCAAATGAGAGCCAACAAACAAACAAACAAACAAACAAACAAACAAACAAACAAACTGTATGCAGGTAGTTTTCTAGATAACTGCATTTGAGACAAATTTATAACTACAACAAAGCCATTCTTCTAAAAATAAAAATTCCAAGTGTTCAAAATGGAAAATGAACCAGTCCAGAGTATCAGGCTCCCATCCTATAAACCCCTACCAGTGGGTAAGTCCCACTGAACTCAGAGTTACTTCTGAGAAGGCATGCACAGGATCACAGTGTTAGAAACAAGCAACGAGGCAGCAGCTGCCTGTCCAAAACCTCTATCCTTAGAATAATCATTGTAAGTAGATACAATGAACGACAGGAAGACAACTTCATACTAGAAGCAAAATGAAACATTTCTTCCCCAAGCAATACAGCTACTTACATATAAAAAAAAGAAATGCTAGATACTGTCAGTATTCACAAGCCATGAAGAACAAATGTTTGAATCTTAAGATAAGTTAGCTTAAGAAAAGTTCATATAGGAAAGTTTCTCAGCCTCTCTTTCCTCCTGCAGCTAACTGTTCCCCCAATAAAAGCCTCTCTGGACAGTCAGAAGGCTCTCCTGAATAATATGTGCAGAGAGCCACTGGGGGAGGAAGAACTCACCCCAAATCAGGCCTGGCTGCTAAAGTAGGCTAGCTTAAAGCATGTTCACAGAAGGAAAGTTGACAGTGTTCAGTAGGGGCCCCTGAATTACTAGTAGCTTTCAGGAGACATAGGTGGCTGTAATGGTGAGAGGGATAGGAGATGTAGGATGTAAGCCTAAACAATTTAACTATAAAAGAATGATTATCCAAATATGCCTTAACTGAACATTACTCAAACATGCCACCAGGAAAATACAACCACCAGCAAAATAATAAACAGATCCATCTCAAATCTGCAAAGATTACACTATTTATTCATATTGGTTTTATCTGGTCTCCTGCAATAAATAATACCACAAAGGTGCTGCAAAATTTGTTAATCCAGGAATCTGAAATCCACATAGTCCTTGACTGCTTTTCATTATATAACGCTTCCTCACGAACAGAAAATGCAGCACTATGGGTAGTATTTTTTTCTATACATTTTATACTGTGCCAAACAAAATTATCCAATGATAAAGTCAATAATAATAAATTTATCCCAAAGTGTAAGCCTTCCAAATGGTAAACAAGTCATTCCATGCTTTTTAAACATTGCAACGGGGAGGAAGAGGGCAGAGTACTTTTAAATCTTACCTGTGTGTAGTCAAAGTCAGAAAGGGGAGCTATACTCTTGATGTAGTCCGCTCGAAATTGGTTTTCTTGGTTGGCCAGTGGAACTGGAGGTATTAAAGTGCTCATTGCTGAAACTATGGTCTAGAATAAGCAAAGGAACAGGACATATTAACAGAGATAAATCACACACAGAATTACTAGGTGATTTGGACTTATCTGAACAACTTATCTGCGGGGTCTCCTCTGCAATCACAATCCTAATCACTAAGTATATACATTTAAGGAATAAAAATGTTTTCTTACCACAATTGCATCTTTTACATTTTTCCGAATATCCAGAATTTTCTGTTTCTTTTCTCTGTATGAAATCAAACACAAATCAATTTAGCCAAGTTGTTGTGAGTGTTCACCTGCTACTGAGATGCTGAAGTTCAAATTTTAATAGCTGTTTTTATCCCTAATATTTCATAGTGGAAAATGTAGTGTACAATTTTAATCAAAATAAATTATTTATATTTCTGCCACATGACAAATAACAATGTATAAGCATTTTTTAAAAAGGGGTGGAGGGATTATTTTAAAAAACTGCTTACTTTTACCATGAACTGACTCAAATTCTACATTTCTGAAAATGTCTAATCACAAAATATGGCATTCTCAGAAAAATCTGACATAAATAATACAGTCTACAGACACTTTATAACAAAACACCATCATGTTAAACTGATTTCTTTTTTATTAACTTTAAAAATGAGGATAGTTCAAATATGTACTTGACACACACACACAAACACATCTATATCTATATCTACATTTACACACGCATGACCTAATATATTGTTAATACTCAGGCAATATTTAGTTATTTGCTGTTGTAAGAAGTAGTCGCCATGTTGTTGCTACACAAGGGCCTATTAAACACTGCAGTAGCAACAGTGTAAAATACAGCAGAAGGACCAGGAGAGGAAAAATAAGGAATTCATGCCTCTCTTAATATATATGAGCAGTAATATCCATGCTAATAGGGTAAGTTGATGGAGGTAAATTACCAACAAGCTACATACAAAGGATAAGAAAGATCTGTTAACCAGTTTGGCTTAATGTGTTTCTAATGCATCTTGTTGGGGTTTGTGTGGGGGTTTTTTCTCTCCACCCCCCTCCAAATAAGAAGAATTCTTACTCTGAATTAAATCCATTTACATGCAAGATCCTCATCTGCTTGACAATAGTGCTTTTTCCTGACTCACCAGCCCCTGAAAAAGAAGAAAAATGTGTGATGTATACATTTAGGGGAGGGGAAAATGGGGAAAGACAGAATGGAAGCATCTCTGTTTTCCTAAAACATTCAACTCTTCTCTACACATACCTAGGGCAATTTGTGCATTTCACGCACACAGAATTTATAAAGCAGGTCTGCATTCTTTCCATCTCATTTTCTCTTGCACATAAATAGTATAGTTTGCTTGCCTGCCATGGGAAACTGAACTGCACCACTGCACCCTCATCGCCCTCCCCCACCAAAAAGCCGTTCTTCCTTACCCAGCAGAAGCAAACGGTGTGTGGCTTTATAAGCCAGTCGCTCTTTCTGCAACTGCTTCTCTATTTTTTTGTTGGCTTCTCGCTGTGCTTTCTCATCAATACGCTGATCCTCCGTTTTGCTGTTGCCCAAACACCCCATTGCTATCGCTTAGGGTGGATGTCAGACTGAACAGGATTATAAATAAATAGTGCAAAGAAATAAATTTTAACGGATGATATTTATATCCCTGTGATTGTATCTCTCCTCTTTTCTTCCCCACCAGTTGTTCAAATAAAATGGTTTCTGGTCGTTTCTGATCACAGTTGGTTTCTTTTTCCTCCCCCAAAGGGATGCAGAGAAGCTTCCGGGAGAGGTAAGTGTTTTTTAAAACAGAACAAAAATCTGTACCAAAAAAAAAACCCCCAACACACAGTGAAAAAGAAAAGGGCTCCTCCTGGAAACCTAATGCTGGCTTTCTCTCAGCGCCACACGCGCGCGCGCGCACACACACACATAGAGAGAGAGAGAGAGAGAGAGAGAGAGAGAGAGAGAGAGAGAGGCAGGCGCGCGCACACACTTACAATCCCTATATTTCTCTGTAAAGGTCTATTTTTGTCCTTGTAACTCAGCACTGCCCCTTTCTGTGAGACCAGGAAGTAGTCAAAGTACAAACGCTGCAGGAGTGGAGGGGGGAGGGGGAGAAGTGAGAGCTGGATTCTATGGAGCGTGCTAACTCTGGGGGTTTTTTATAATCCAAATCCTTAAACGGGGTATGAGGGAAGAGAGAGAGAGAGAGAGAGAGAGAGAGAGAGAGAGAGAGAGAGAGAGAGAGAGTCCGGCGGAGCTACTAATTTTAAAAATCTGCTCTACATCACAAAATCGCCACTTCAAAAAATCTTACATGTGAATTCCATTTTGATCCATTGCCCCCATGTGTTAATGCATATAGCACACGAACAAGTTGAGCCTAGGCTAAATTCATCACCCATTTTCCCACCCTAATGTTTCTAGGTGGTCCTTGTAGAAACATGAATTCTTATATACAAGATTGCTGTATGTTCTCAGTCTCCACCCCCCACCCCCATTCCTATAGATAAAGGGTGTTGGAAACTGGCATATTCAGGAGGATGGGATTCTACCAGTTTTCAGAAATGTTGGGAGTTAAACAAGCGGCTAAGTGCTAAATATAAGTGTAGTACAGCAGATTTGCATACAGTCAATAAAAAGCACATTAATGGAAGGAGTTGTTTCTCAGACCTGACCAAGGATTGAGTTAGCGTGAAAGTTGCAAGGCAGAACATAGGGATACAGTTGGGGGGGGGGAGTATTTGATCCCCTGCTAAATTTGCCCATTTGCACTCTGACGAAGAAATGACCAGTCTATAATTTTAATGATCGGTTTATTGTAGCTGTGAGACACAGAATAACAACAGGAAAACCCCCGGAAACCCAGAATACAAAAGTCAGAGGTTGATGCGCGTTATAATGAGTGAAATAAGTATTTGATCCCTTTGCAAAAGATGACTTAGTACTTGGTTGCAAAACCCTTGTTGGCAATTAAGAGAGTTCAGACGTTTCTTGTAGGTGGCCACCAGGTTTGCACACATCTCAGGAAGTATTTTGTCCCACTCCTCTTTGCAGATCCTCGCCAAGTCAGTAAGATTTCGAGGCTGATGTGTAGCTACTCGAACCTTCAGCTCCCTCCAGATTTTCGATGGGATTAAAGTCTGGAGATTGGCTAGGCCACTCCAGGACCTCCATGTGCTTCTTCTTGAGCCACTCCTTTGTTGCCTTGGCCATGTGTTTTGGGTCATTGTCATGCTGGAATACGCATCCTCGACCCATTTTCCCGTCCATCGTTCCTTCGATGCGGTGAAGGTGTCCTGCCCCCTTAGCAGAAAAACACCCCCAAAGCATAATATGTCCCCCTCCATGTTTAATGGTGGGGATGGTGTTCTTGGGGTTGTAGGCAGCATTCCTCCTCCTCCAAATATGGCGAGTTGAGCTGATGCCAAAGAGCTCGATTTTGGTTTCATCTGACCACAACCCTTTCACCCAGTTCTCCTCCGGGTCATTCAGATGTGCATTGGCAAACTGCAGGTGGGCCTGTACATGTGCTGTCTTGAGCAAGGGGACCTTGTGGGCTCTGCAAAACCTCAGTCCTTCATGGCATAGTGTGTTACCAACTGTTTTCATGGTGACTATGGTCCCAGCTGCCCTGAGATCATTGACAAATTCCCCTCCATGTAGTTCTGGGCTGCTTCATCACCGTTCTCATGATGACTGCAACTCCATGAGATGAAATCTTGCATGGAGCCCCAGACCAAGGGAGGTTGACAGTTATTTTGTGTTTCTTCCATTTGCGAATTATTGCACCAGCTGTTATAACCTTCTCACAAAGCTGCTTGGCAATAGTCTTGTAGCCCAGTCCAGCCTTGTGCAAGTCTACAATCTTGTCCCTGACATCCTTGGACAGCTCTTTTGTCTTGGTCATGGTAGCTACTTTGGAATCTGCTGGATTGATTGCTTCTGTCGAAAGGTGTCTTTTGTACAGGTACTGTAACGAGCTGGGATTACAGGTAAGACCTCTCCCTTACAGCAGGTGCTTCTAATCTCAGCTCGTTACATACATTGAAGATACCAGGTAGCCTGACATCTGGCTGGCTGATAGGGGATCAAATACTTATTTCACTCATTATAATGCATATCAATCTCTGACTTTTGTCTTCTTGGTTTCTGGGGGTTTTTCCTGTTGTTATTCTGTCTCTCACAGCTACAATAAACTGACCATTAAAATTATGGACTGGTCATTTCTTCATCAGAGGGCAAACGGGCAAATTTAGCAGCAGGGGATCAAATACTTTCCCCCCTCACTGTAGCTGGCAGTGATTTCAATAACCAATGTTTCATGAATAAGATAGCTCATTCACTGTCTACAGACAACAAAACCAATGCACTCTACAATCTGCCTCACTCATATTATTTAACAGCATTTTCAACAAAAATGCAAGCAGCTTTGTACTAACCACAAAAAGGAATTGGGCCAAAAAGGAAATATCATATTCCAATGGACCAGTGAGTCCAATTCCCTCTGCTGTCTCCTACATTGTTCTCATCCTGAAGATGGTGGGAGAGGTAAATGCATAGAATCATAAAATTGTAAAGTTGGAAGGAACCCCAAGGGTAATCTAGACCACCACCCCTGCAATGCAGGAATCACAGCTAGAGCGTCCATGACAGATGGCCATCCAACCTCTGCTTAAAACTTCAAAGGAAGGAGACCCCCACTTCCCAAGGGAATTTGTTCCATTGTTTAACAGCTCTTACTATATCAGAAGGATGTTTAGTTAGAATCTCCTTTCTTGGAACGTGAATCCATTGGTTTGGGTCCTACCCTCCAGAGCAGGAGAAAACAAGCTTGCTTCATCCTCCATGTGACAGCCCTTTAGATATTTGAAAATGGCTATCATACTTCCTCTCAGTCTCCCCTTTCCCAGGCTAAACATACCCAACTCCCTTAACCGCTCCTCATAAGGCTTTGTTTCCAGACCCCTTCATCATCTTTGTTGCCCTCCTCGGTACACTTTCCAGCCTGTCAATATTCTTCTTAAATTGTGGCACCCAGAACTGGACACAGTATTTCAGGTGTGGTCTGACCAAGGCAGAATAGTGTGGTACTATTACTTCCCTTGACCTGGTCACGGACTAGGGAAACTACATTCCCAACAACTCCAGCAGAAAAACAATACTGCCAACATTACCATGGTACCAAATCTTCATGTTGCAAACAGCTAGGAGAAGGAAAAGAGGCCCAGCGGACCTCATCTATAGGGCAAAAAATACGGTAGGACGCACTTTTTCCCCTCCAAAAATGAAGGGGAAATGTGTGTGCGTCCTATGGGGCGAATGCAGGCTTTCGCTGAAGCCTGGAGAGCGAGAGGCGTCGGTGCGCACCGACCCCTCTCGCTTTCCAGGCTTCAGGAAGCTATCCGCAAGCCTTGCAAGCCCGGCGGGAGTTCCCGCGGGCTCGCAAGGCTTGCGGGCGGCAGCCTGCAGCCCGAAGCATGGGGCGCCCTCCGGAGGATGCCCCGTGCTTTGCGCAGGTGTCCGCCAGCCTTGCGCTCCCGGGGGGAGTTCCCGCGGGCTTGCAAGGCTTGCGGATAGCAGCCTGTTCTGGGGGCTGGAGTCGGGGGAAGCTCGGGCTTCCCCCACCCCAGTCCCGCGGCTGCGGGGGGGAATAAATTTTTTTTATTCATTTCCCCCCCAAAAAACGAGGTGCGTCCTATGGGCCGGTGTGCCCTATAGGGTGAAAAATACGGTAACTTCCATTTGCTTTGAGCGATGTGATTCTTGGAAGAAGGAGGCAGGGTAACAAAACCAAGGAAGGAACAGTCTACTCGTGGTGCGTTTGCCTGCCTCAATTCTATGGGATGAAAGAGGGTTTTAAAAATGAAATATATTCTACTTGTTTTAATATGCACAGGGAAGCACAGTTAAGCACCCTTGTGCCAAATATTCGCCCTAACCCCACTTTTCAACATACACAAAATGCTTCCAACAGTGATACTGCAGATAGCCAGATAAGTAGGAATTACCTTTCAGCTGCTTTTACTCCTAATCCCATACCAAATGCAACTTTACTAGATAGTCTCAAATGAATAACTGCAACATGCATATTGACTACTTGCATCATGTGAATCCCCTGTTCTTTCTCACCTCTAACTAGGTCTGGCTGTTTCATTTCCTTGGGCCTCTCAGGTACACCAGCCCAGAGTTAACAAACAAAAAATGTTGAAATGAGCCCAACTTTGAAAATAGTGCTGCTTCCTCCCACCCCCATAGAGTTGCTTTACTTTATGTGTGAAGTTGTGTTCCCCCCTCCCATAATGCGCATTGATTCTCGCTTACACTGTACCACATTTGTCTTTCTGTTGTCCTTTAACCCAGCTTCAACAGATATTTTGGATTTCTCCACAGTTTGCTTGTGTTTTACCATCACAAATAATCTGGAATAATCCATAAACTTGGTTATCATATTGCTCTCCCCTGACTATTTATGAATATATGAAGATAAGAAAGTAGCACTGGCCTAACACAGATCCTTACAGGACTTCACTGTTAACTTACGTTGTCTGCTCATAATTCCTATTTTCTTTCTAATAGTTCCCCATTCTTCAATACTTCCTCATTCAGCTACTGATCTATTAAAAGACATTGTTTTATCCCATGACCACTTCATTTACTCAGATGCTTTTGGGAAGTCCCCATATTGGATGACTCCTATCTGCATGCTTGTTTATACACCCATCAGTTCCAAACAGTGAGGCAGAACTTTGCTTTCTAGAAGCAATGTCATTCCTTCATTTTAAAGTCTTATTCTTCAATATGATTAAAAATCTAAGCATATTAATGCTTTCCACTAATTTATGCGGACAGGCATTAGGAAACATGCCTATATTTTCCATAAAATCCATGCACCCTTTTTTAAAAAACAAACAGTGTTGCACTACCTTTCAATTCTCAGATAAACTGATTTTAGTGAATATCAACCATTTCACACTTAAGTTCTTCAAGAACTCTTAGGTGTATGTTATCCTCACTCAGCCACGCTCTTACTTATTCGCTGGCTGGTCCTATTTTTCCTATGCTATTAATCAGTCTCATCTGTTGATACCGTCCCGTGGTGCTTCTTTGAATCTAGACCCTAGTGTCTGCCTAATTTTATTTCTATTCCATTCATCTATTTTCTTTTCTGGCACTCTACTGAACTGTTGTTTGACTGTCAATTAGGTGATTATTCTTCATGACTTATTTCATGCTGTTTTTCCTGTTTTCTTCCAACAGAGACTTGGTTCTCAACTAATTCTGTTACTCCTGCATCTCTTGGCGATCACACACTTTTCACTTCATGTGATGGGTCCAGATGGAGATATGGAAATTGCTCCTATTGTGCCTTTTCTGTTTTCGCATCTTAATTTCTTATGTATTCTTCCTTTTTATTTTGGGTATTATGTTTCTGTTTCATTCTGCTATTCTTCTTACTGTGATTTATTGTCTTCTTAGTCTCTTGGCTAACTTCTTATCTGACTTTGAACTTCAGTTTTCCTTCTCACTGAGTTATCCTCCTCCTGTTCTTATTCTGGATGATTTCATTTCCATATTGATCAATTTGCCAACTTGGAGGCCCAATCTTTTTTCAGCCTCGTTGATGTGTTTGGTTTCTTTAATACGACTTGTACTTACTCTGCATGTAATGGATTTGATAACTTTTTCTTTTTTCAGTGTTGTTCTCCTTTTCCACTGTCCGAAACACGTCCTTTCTTTATGCTTCTCTGGGATTCTACATTGTCTGACCCTCTTACTAAAATAGTCACACTCTTTATCCAGATTCTCTTTTCTTCTTCCCTCAGTGAGACAGTTTCACTATTTAACACTGCTGTTTCAATTGATTCCCTCACTTCTGTTGTCCTATTCGTTCTCTTTCCTTGTTTACGTCTTCACTGTGCTACCTTTCTACTTGAGCGGCTGAATGCTTATGTCATAATAAATCTGTTAGTTTTCAAGGTGCCACAAAGACTCTTTGTTGTTCTGGGGCAATGAACAAATATGGCATTATCTGGATGCTACAGGTCCCGGTCATTCCCCCCCCCCCGCTATAAATTCATGTTCAATGCCCTTTATTGTTGTTCTTCCTAAACAATCTACAGTCATACCTCATGTTACGTTTGCTTCATGATACATTTTTTCAGGTTGCGTCCCGTGGCAACCCAGAAGTACCGAAAAGGGTTACTTCCAGGTTTTGCCACTCGCACATGCGCAGATGCACAAAATGTCATTACGCGCATGTGCAGAAGCGGCGAATCACAACCCACGCGTCCGCAGATGCGCGGCTGCGGGTTGTGTTCTATTCATGTTGCAAGCGGGCCTCTGGAACAGATCCCGCTTGCAACCAGAGGATCCACTGTATACCTTTTTTAAATTTGCAAACGCCTTTGGAAAAGACAAATGAACTGACGTAATTCATCCTCTACAAATTATTTTATCCTGATCAAAAACAGTATTCATTTAGTAGTCTGAGAAACTTTCTGACAGTAGGCGCTGTTTGGCAGTGGAATGGACTATTGAGGAGAGTGGTGGACTCTCCTTTATTGGAGGTTTTTATGCAGAGGTTGGATGGCCACCTGTCAGGGATTCTTAAGTTGTGATACCTTCATTGTAGGGGTTGGGCTAGATGACCTTTGGAGTCCCTTCCAACACTTACAATTCTACTTCTACTTAAAGGATTTTACTCTTTTTTTAGCTGAAAATAATCCCAGAGAAACTTAGTAAGATCAACAGAGATAATAACAAATAAGACAGTTCCAATACTGCAGCTCTAGAATGTGCTGAAACTCTAGTAATCCTTATCACTCTTCTTTATCTTTGATGTCTTCCTTAGTTAGGCCTGTTCCAATGTTTTAACCTCCTTTCCCCTCTGCTAAAGACTTTGCCTCCTTCTTCAGTATCTCTTTACCTCTATCTTCTCCCTTCCCCCATTTCCTGCTCTCTCTTCTTCAATCTCTCAGCCCTTAGTCTGTTCTCCATTTCATCACCCCATCTAACACTTCCATGTGCCCCATCCCCTTGATTTCCTCTTGTCCTGACTTGATTTCCTCTTGTCCCGACTCAAACTTTTAGCAGGTATTTTAAAAATTCCTGTTTACACAATTGTTTGATTGCTGAAGGATATTGATCCTGACAACCCTGAAATTACCTGTAAAAATATGTAATTTTTAAGACTTTTGGACTGTTTCTTAAGACTTCTAAAAGATTGTTTTTAGACATTTTGATGTATTGTTTTATTGTTGCTGTGTTTGCCATCCTGGGAACCTTTCTGAGGAGGGGTGTGATATACATTTCATAATAATGAAAATATCTGGAGAGCCATTTGTTTCCCATCAATCTCTAGCTCCTTTCCATCTCTATGATCTCAGTCTTCTTATCTGCACTTAGATTCCTCTGGCTCTTTGTTGCTTGTTATATCTTCCTCTCTTGCACACTTTGTAGTTTTTAGATTGATCTTTATTTATGGACCTTTTCACCAGTTGATATTCAATTAATTTATTCTTACTTCTTCCTGTTGAAAAACACCTTAAGGTTTTAATCCTATGCACACTTTCCTAACAATAAATCCACTGATACAGTGGAACTGCCTCCTAAGTAAATATGCATTGGTTTGCACTGCAAGACTCATTTTAGCTAGCCAGTTTCTCACTTTACTCTATTGTACACAATGTTCTCTCCCTGCCAGCACTCCAACCCCCAATTTCCTCCCTCTTTTTCTGTATCTCCAGCCAGAGGTCTGTCTGAAACTCCACCTTTGTTACCTCCCCTTCAGGGGTTCAGACAGACCAGTGGCAGTACAGAGAAAAACCTCTATAGAAAAGGATGTAGAATAATATTAGGGAAAGTCAACGTGAGTTCTTCTTTTAATTTTTATTACATTGAACTTTGTGTAGGGTCCACTTGTTTCCTGAGGCCCAGCTCTTATCAACAAATTCATCAAACATGTTTCCAGTATCAGTCACATGTGTTAATAACTTCCAGTCCTAAGATCTGTGTACCAAAATCATTAGATACAACGTATGCTGCTATTTCTGTCTGCAACAAACACTCCTCAGTTTCTCTTACATCAATACTTCTACCTACCATTATTTGACAAAGCCATTAGCAATTACCACTGTTGCTATTTCCGTGGTCCCATCCCACTCTCTTCTGCCATTTTGACTCTCCCTCTCTCATTCTCCCCCTCCTACATTAAGTGCCCAGAAGCAAACTGCCCTTATTATAAGCTAATTGTGGTGATGCAATGCTTCGTAACCAAACTTCGTACTGATGGAATCTAATAAGGGTATTTGCTACACAATAATATGTATTCTCAAAGAAAACACACTGATAAATGCAGACATGCATCTTCATACTTGGCCGCAATATTTTGTACTTTGTTATCTATATTAGAATGCATAAAAAGTGGCTCCCTTACAGTTCATTTCAAAGCACCATCAATTTCACACTAATCTACTACTACCATATTCTTTGACATGTTATTGTCAGTTTGATAATAATCTTCAAGTCATTCATAATCTATACATATCCTGTACATACTGAGTTGCCCCTTCTGAATCACCACAAGAGCAAGGGTGCCGCCCCCTTAAATTTGTATTACTGAATTTATTATCCGCTAGGATAAAGTTAGTGATGTATTATTGAGTGGTAACTGGCATTGCGTTTGTTCCGTTTGTTTTGCTGTGCAGAATGTGAGTCTAGGGTGTTGTAAAGCTACTTAATATCACTCCATGTGAGAGACTGAACCATTACAAAGGCCCTAAGTGAGAATTGTGGGTGAGGGTGGTTCCCTCGTTTCTTTGTCACTGTATTGCCCCAGATAAGAATCAGTACATCATAGTGCAATTTTTGCAAAAGAAAAAAGAAAAGTACTGGCATCTTAAAGACTAACACATTATGGCCTAAGTTGTCTTCGTATACAATTTGTTACATCAGAGGTAACATTACAGTTAACCTTGAAAATCTATGCAATAATGCATTTGCTAGCTGTTGAAGTGCCACTAGACTACGGTTTTGTTTCTGTTGTAAGCCATGGCTAGTTGACTGAAAGCATACTGTAATAATGTACCCAAAAGTCTGTGGCAGATAAAGAATTTTAAATTAGATCTCTGGATCTGGTGGGCTTCTTCTTTTAAAAAAGAAGGTTATTCCCTACTGGCTTTTAGAGAAATAAAATGTACAAGTAATAGTTTACCCAATCAAGTATGATGCAGTCTAAGGGGGTTCACTTGAGCAGGGCAATTCACGATTAAGAATTATGAGCCTCAGAAAAACAGCAGCATGAACATGCACTGAGTGAACCTGACTCACCAATAGAGAGTCTGTTTGTAAACCCAATGGAACAGTCTCCATTGTAGGCCTAATCTAACACTTTTTCAAGTCAAATCATCCTTATCTTAAGCACTAAAATTCTCATTTCTCTCTCTCTCTCTCTCTCTCTCTGTGTGTGTGTGTGTAATCTGCTTTGGGACCCAGTTAGTGAACAGCGGGGTAATTAAAAATAATTAAACTTGGTATGTGATGCTCAACTCATTGGGTGTGTTACCTTTTTAGTTTGTAAATCTGAAGTAAAAGCTTGTGTTTCATTTCTGATTGATGCAAGCAGCTTTGGGAGATAGCACTTGTCTGAAAAGCAAACTACATATGTACATATATAATCTCAATCATAAAAATCAAAGAAGCACAACCAAGGCAGACAGTCACATCCACACATACCATGATGTTTTTGCCTGATTAAGCTATCATTTTATGAGTTATATTGCATCCTGGGCCCCAAGAAGTGTGCAGCTGAAAAAATAAACTAACACACATCTCAGATACATGTTTGCTTTTCTAGCTGAGTATCAAATCATTCAGTTACACAAAGGACCAGAACACCAAAACACCATAACTGCAAAAGGTTTTAAAATGTAAATGATCTATACTTAAGTAAACAGCATACTGTTTATATGTTATATTAAACTGCAGCATTTCCTTACAACTTCTCTGTAATTAAAGTTTCTATAAATCAGCTTGAAACCTAAAAAAATAAACAATTAACTAAACTATTTCATTTTAGAAGAAATCAGTTGTGATTAATGTCACTATACAGAGAAATACAACACTTACTATAAAGAAGAAGGAATAGTCAACATAACAAATAACTTTTTTAACTTCTTAAAAATCTAATGAGGATGCAGGCAGGAGTTATATACAGAAAAACATTTTATTACATCAGGGAGGTAGGAAAGGGTTAAGTTTTTCTCAAGTCTAAACAATGTTGGGTATAAGTCAAGACACTGGAGGAAAGACAAGAGTATGCCAAAATCAGCCAAAAATTTACAAGAGAAATTCTCTGCTCCATGTGTGCAACCAGCCAATAGTAAGGCGAGCTGGTGATGATGTAAGGCTGTGATTTTCAAACTTTTTGAGTCCATGGCTCCCTTGACCAACTACATCATCACCAGGTCCCCTTACTATTGGTTAACTAGTTGGTTTTTATTTGGGACAGGGCCTTCTCAGCAGCAGTTCCCTATTTGTGGAATGCCTTTCCTGCTGTGGTTACTTGTCTCCTTATTAACATTCAGGAGCAATTTAAGAATATTTCTGTTTACCTAGATATTCAATAGCTGAAATAAACTATTCCTGGCAACCTTGACATTATTAGCTGTGTAGCTTTTTGCTATTTCTGCAAAAGCGCAGCATGTGGAAGATCAGGCTTCCTTGTGATCTTTGAGGAAATCATCTTTGGGTTGATCTCTGGGGGAAGGGAGAAATTATCGCCATGGTAGCTGGAGTTCCAGAAAGAGGAGAAAGGATTGCCATGGTTGCTGTATTAAAGGACTTTGTAAATAGATTCAGTAATAGAGTTAACTTCAATAGACTTTTTGCATTATTGGAGAAAGAAGAGAAGTCCCTCAAACCAAAAGCAACCAAACAAAAGAAAGGAAAAAATGACTCTTAAAAATAGTCCAAAACACAAGGATGAATGTGCAAATGATGAGGCTCCAGTAAAAAATATATCTGAATTTCCTATTCTGTCCCCCCTATGAGTAGACACCAATGGACAGGAAGCCATTCAAGATCTCTTATCACTGAAATGCCCCTGGCTCCCTACAGCCAAAGGTCACTTTCCATGTCAGATAGAGGAGGAAATGCTGGCTAAGGAACAACCCTCCTCCAAGTAGCATTGTGTAACTACCCCAAACCCAAGGGACTAATGCCACAGATGGAGCGAAGAACTCATCTTCTACAGACCCTGAAACAGGCAAATGTGCACTCCATTACTGCAGAAGACATTGAGAGTGTAGACTTTCTTTTTTATGATTACAAAAATGCCAGAGCAATTGTAATACGTCGTAACCAGCAGGTGGCAGATATTATTTTGAGGGCCAGACCCTCCCTTAATAAAATCAGAATTGAGGCAATGCGATATTTCAAACAAACAAACAAACAAACAAACAAACAAACAAACCCACCCCCTAACAGGATGAAGAGTGCCAACAAGGCAGTTGGTTGGCCTTGATAGCGATGTGGAGAACCTAAGCCAGCAAGGTCTAGCCGGAAACAGTATGGCGCGCCTACTGGCTGACAGTAGACCAGACACCATCAGTCTTCTTGCATTGTCCATGGAGGATGGAACAACCGCTTTATCTAGGAGGCCCTCCAAGGAAGTGGATGTGGCATCAAGGTTCCTGGCTGACAGGCCCATCCCTGCCACAGAATTGATGCAGGAAATAATTAGCAGCCTCGAAGAAGTAGCTTCTGGCACATTATGGGAAAGTCTATCTTCCACGAAAACATCTATAATTATAGACAAATTAAGTGAAATTCAGAAGGGTCTGCTGGTTATAGACTCCCAAGTTGATCCAAATTCCATTGATGGATACAATCACGGTGTTGAGTAAGAGGAAGCCATAGAAGCATCTTTCGATGCCCTACCAAGGACGGGTCAAATTTTAATAATTTAATTTATATTTGTTTTATGGTTCTATTTTGTAGGCTATCTTGGAAATCTAGATTTAAAAAATTATGTTAAAAAAAGTAAATAGATTCAAAAAGACGGGACTATAAGATTTTCAATTATCAATGCCGATTTATTTTTGTTTTATGAGCTGCACATTTTATTGCATAGAAAAAGAGAATAAAATAAGGCAACTTCACCCTTGCTTAGTCTGAGTTAGCACCAGCAAGTTACTTGGAAGTCCAAATCCCTCTTTTTCAATATATCCCCTGCAAGTGCCACTGAAATAAATGGAACATATGTTATGATAGTGCTGCAATCCTACAGATGTTTAAGTCTTAACTGACTTAATGCATGTAAAGTTCTTGGGGTTGTAGCCTTTGATTAATACTGACAGCAAAAGAAAACACATGTATAGTTTTAAATATGGAATTTTAGAAATGTGTGCATGTTGGATTCAGATACACCACTGATGTTGTTCAGAATATGAATATGCCTTCCAGCTTCTACAACTTTAAAAAATCTCTTCCGAGACTGGATGGCCCCTGCAAGATAAGAAAAAGATATTTCCTTGTTTGAACACGGGGAAAATGATGGTGGTGGGGTATTTGCACAGCAATGGGAATTTTACAATGAATTGAGTTGGCGGGTCTAATAATTTCACTTCTTGTTCTCCAACCTTTGAGAAATTGTGTTGTCTCTACTCTTCACAATTTTATTAGAGGTTAACAGAGAATAAAGTTATACTTTCCCTGCAATCCTCTCCCCTTCCCAATTTCCACCAGGCCTCTTGTTTACTCCTATCTCCTGCTTGTCTATATTTAAGTTATTTTGGGCCTTTTCTCTTTTCTTAATCTCTTAGTGCTTGTCCTACTGCTCATCCTTTATTATTCTATATTGTTTTCAAATGCTAATAGCACAGTTAGAACTCTCTTTTTAGTTTTCTTAAGCATTCATGGAGTTGTTAATATGTTTTGCTTGTGAAAGGAATGAGAACTGATCAGTATTGCAAAAACAAGCAATGTAACAGGAACCTGTAATTTTTTTTAAAAAGTTATTTATAGTTTCACAATATGAACATGTGTGGGGGGTTTTATTCCCTTTCAGAGAAAAACAGAGTAGTGAGACAAAATGTTACACTGGTACACTTGCTATAGCTCTGGATTGACAAAACACTAGGTGGTACTAAGAGAAAATAGACCACTGCAAATTTTTGCTGCAGTAGATTAAAGAGTTCTGAAGCACTTTTTAAAAGACTAAGACATTTATTAAGCTTGAAATGTTAGCCTAAGCCTACTTTACAAGATGCATGTAGTGGCCTGGAAACATGGTATATCTAATACAGTAGAGATGAAGCAGTTTTACACAGAGTCAGAAATATAATACATGAGCCTACGAGAGTGTGATACACCTTCGATGTACTAAAGCCTAACAACACAAATTGAATACATGATCTGAGTTGAATGCATGATCCATTCAAAGTTGGGCCTCAATTACTTGGAGCTGGGAATTGTAGTTTTGTGAGGGATAAACTACAGTTCCCAAGAACTGTAGGGGAACTGTTGGGGAAAGGCAAGTCTTTTAAAGTGCTATAAAATGTGCTTTTAAATGGGGTGTGGGTGTGACCTCATTCGGAACTGACCATCCAAATGTAATTTCTAGCTCTACTAATAAGCATTTTATTTTAGATAATAGAATTTTGTGTTAAAAAAAAAATTGCAACAGAATGCAATAAAGAAGAGAAGACAAAATGAGAAGAAAGATAAAATTTTGGGGAAAATAAAAGAAAGTGAAAAGAAATTGAGAGCAAAACCAAAGTCGCAGGAGATTTTGAGAGAAATAAAGTTATATCAAGTACAATATATGGAAATGATGAATCAGGAAATAGAATGGAAAATTAAACAAATGAGACAAAAAAACATTTGAATCAGCTAACAAATGTGGGAAATTGCTGGCCTGGCAAATGAAAAAAAGACAAAAATTAAACACTATTACAAATTTAGAAGTGGAAGGAAAGAATATACATAACCCAATTGAGATTAGAAACTGTTTCCAGAGGTATTTTAAACAACTATATACACAAGGGCCACAGAAAGAAATGGATATAGACCAATTTTTGAAGACAAATGGATTACAAAAAATATCCCAAGAAAGTAAATTAATGTTGAACTATAAAATATCTGAACAGGAAGTAGAAGGTGCCATTCAAAACATGCAATTAGGCAAATCTCCAGGACTGGATCGGCTGACTTCTAGATATTATAGATCTTTGAAAGAGTGGCTATTACAACCTTTAAAGGAAGTCTGCAATGAAATATTGGAAGGGAAAAGGGCACCAGAGTCTTGGAAAGAGGCGTACATTACACTTATACCGAAGACAGAGACTGAAAAGACGCAGCTTAAGAACTACCGCCCCATATCATTACTTAATGTGGATTACAAATTTTTTGCAGACATTTTGGCCAAGAGATTGAAAAAAGTATTGATGGAAGAGATTCATAAAGACCAAGCGGGCTTTCTCCCAGGAAGACACTTGTCCGATAATTTGAGGAATATAATTGATATTTTGGAAAAACTAGAAGTGAACATAAATACTAAAGCAGTTTTGATATTTGTGGACGGGGAGAAAGCTTTTGACAATATCTCTTGGAGTTTTATGAAGAAGAACCTACAGGGGATGGGGGTAGGCCAAGGTTTTGAAAACGGTATAAGTGCAATTTATTCAGAACAAAAGGCTAAACTAATTGTAAATAATGTGGTGACGGAAGAATTTAGGATAGAAAAAGGGACAAGACAAGGTTGCCCAATTTCCCCATTGCTTTTTATATCGGTCCTGGAGGTTCTGCTGAACATGATTAGAAGGGACCGGTTGGTTAAAGGTATACAGGTTGGAGCTAAACAGTACAAATTGAGAGCATTTGCAGATGACTTAGTATTGACGTTACAGGAGCCAGAATCTAGTACCAAAAGAGTTTTAGAACTGATTCAAGAATTTGGTCAAGTTGCAGGATTTAAGTTGAATAAGTTAAAGACCAAGGTTTTAGAGAAAAATTTAACACCAATGGAGAGAGAGAGGTTTCAGAATGAGACAGGTTTAACAGTGGTTAAGAAAGTTAAATACTTGGGGATTAACATGACAGCAAAAAATGGGAACTTATTTAAAGATAATTATGAAAAATGCTGGGCTGAAGTGAAAAAAGATTTAGAAATTTGGTCAAATTTGAAGCTTTCACTGCTGGGCCGTATTGCTGTGGTAAAAATGAATGTATTGCCTAGAATGTTGTTTTTGTTTCAAACACTGCAAATTGTGGACAAAATGAACTGTTTCAAGAGGTGGCAGAGAGATATTTCTAAATTTGTCTGGCAGGGCAAGAAGCCTAGAATAAAATTTAAAATATTAACAGAAGCAAAGGAACGAGGTAGATTTGCCCTGCCAGACTTTAAACTTTACTATGAATCAGCAGCTTTTTGCTGGTTGAAAGAATGGTTGCTTCTTGAAAATACTGACATTTTGGATCTAGAAGGGTTCAACAATGTATTTGGATGGCATGCATATCTGTGGTATGATAAGGTCAAAGCACATAAAGCATTTAAAAATCACATTGTCAGGAAAGCATTGTTTAATGTCTGGATAAGATACAAGGACTTATTGGAAAATAAAACTCCAAGGTGGCTGTCACCGATGGAAGCAAAAGCTCTGAAAAAGCTCAATATGGAAGCCAAATGGCCGAAATATTGGGAAATTTTGGAACAAGACGGAGATAGACTGAAATTGCAGAGTTTTGAGAAATTAAAAAACAAAGTGCGAGATTGGCTTCATTATTATCAGATAATGGAGGCATATAATTTGGACAAGAAAATTGGCTTCCAGGTGGAAAAATCAAAATTAGAAACAGAACTGTTAGAACCCAAAACTAAGATTTTGTCAAAAATGTGTAACTTGCTGTTGAAATGGAATACTCAGGATGAAACGGTGAAATCTGCTATGATTAAATGGGCACAAGATGTTGGACATAACATAATGATGGCTGACTGGGAACAGTTACGGACCACAGGTATGAAGTTTACGACATGCAATGCCTTAAGAGAGAATATTATGAAAATGATATACAGGTGGTACATGACCCCAGTCAAGCTTGCAAAAATTTATCATTTGCCCGATAATAAATGCTGGAAATGTAAAGAAACTGAAGGTACATTCTTCCACCTTTGGTGGATGTGCCCAAGGATTAAGGCTTTCTGGGAGATGATATATAATGAATTGAAAAAGGTATTTAAATATACCTTCTTGAAGAAACCAGAGGCCTTTCTCCTAGGCATAGTCGGCCAATTGGTGCCAAAGAAGGACAGAACTTTTTTTATGTATGCCACAACAGCAGCAAGAATACTCATTGCAAAGTATTGGAAGACACAAGATCTACCCACCTTGGAAGAATGGCAGATGAAGCTGATGGACTACATGGAACTGGCAGAATTGACTGGCAGAATCCGAGACCAGGGAGAAGAGTCGGTGGAAGAAGATTGGAAGAAATTCAAAGACTATCTACAGAAATATTGTAAAATTAATGAATGTTAGAATGATGTTGGATAGAAATTAAGTGGTTTCCAGCTGTAATGCTTTAAGGGAATATGAAAAATGGGTTGTTAATAGGTAAAAATCTAACATTACTATTTTAAGACCAAAGATTAGGATAAACAAAGAGGGTAAGGATTTGCTGAACCAACAAATTGAATACAAAAAAGGGAGGTATGAGGAGGTCCGGGAAACAAGTTAAGGAAAAATAAGTAATGGAAAAATTGAGTGGTTTTTAATCATTTTTATTTTGTATTTTCTTTTTCTTTTTCATTTTTTATTGTAATATTTAAAAAAATCTTAATAAATATCTTATTAAAAAATAATAATAATAGAATTTTGTGGAGTGCTTGTTTCAGTGACAAAGAGATGTTTACAAACGGCAAAACTTCCAACATGGAAAATTCTGGGTATGAAATATCATGTTCCTCGTATATGATCCTTGGAGTCCCTTCCAAGTCTAGAATTCTGTGGTTACTTATGATTAACACATGCCAATTACGACCTGCGAACATACAGTGAGAAGCCCCAATTTGCAGTGGGTTTCCTTAGTACAGAGATGCTTCACAAAGACAAGTGTTCATTAATCAGGTGATCAGTGAGGGATGTGAAGCACGAGCAATTTTCTATATAAATACATTACTCATGTAAAACCAGAGAGCCACTTCACCTGTGCCCTATCAGCCCAATTCCACTGAAACAGAAGAACTTTTATAGCCTCAGTCTGGGATCTGTTTTAAATTATTTGCAACATGATAAAAATATAATGTTATTTGAAGTTAGCCATCTATGTTCTAACATATAATTACAGGAATGTTTGACTAGTTGATCTTAATGTGTGCAATGCTAGGTTTCTGATTTGGTGAAGAAAGAGAGTAATTTAAGTCCAAATCAGAATCTGGTTGTCATGAAAGGTGACTTGAAAGGAGAGACTGAATAGACAACTATCAGACTAGGTCTTTACCAGCAGAAGGGGATGGGAGTGGCAATTTTGTCTTCAGGCAGGCCTTAAAAACAAGAAATAATTTGTTTACCACTGATAAACCTAGTATATTCTCTCAAAGATAAAGTCACACTCATTCAATACCTGTTCGTTCTTTCCCCATCAAATATATCAATACTTCCAGGCACCAGTTCAAGACCACAGCATCTCCTGGTTCAGATGAAATGAGGGATAGCTCAGTTGGTAGAGCATGAGACTCTTAATATCAAGGTCGTGGACTCAAGTCCCAAGATTCCTACATTGCAGGGGATTGGACTAGAGGACCCTCGTAGTCCCTTCCAACTCTACAAATCTATGATTCTACCAGCCTTGTACTTAAGTATTAGCCTGGTAGCCATAGGCAACCTAGAATTGTACGCAGGTGACTGAGCAAATAGGCAGAGGAGAGATGAGGTGTTTCGTCCCACCTCTGTGGCCAGCATAGAACCTAAGCAAAGTGCCAGAGCAAGGAAAACCTTTCCTCTACTGGGCCGCCGTAGGAGCGATGCCAGCTATCTGAAGCATATACTTTTTTTAACAGGCTATTAACTTTTGTCAACTGTATTATTCTCAATGTGCTTCATAACAAAAGTGACAGGATCCTCTTCAATCAGATTTATTTTTGGATGACAAAGCTCAGGAATACAAATTTATTTTTCTTTTGTGGAGATCATACATATTTGTCCCACAATGTACACATTAAAGGTAAAGAGACACCTGACCATTAGGTCCAGTCATGACCGACTCTGGGGTTGCAGCGCTCATCTCGCTTTATTGGCCAAGGGAGCTGGCATACAGCTTCTGGGTCATGGCCAGCATGACTAAGCCGCTTCTGGTGAACCAGAGCAACCCATGGAAATGCTGTTTACCTTCCCGCTGGAGTGGTACCTATTTATCTACTTGAACTTTGACGTGCTTTCAAACTGCTAGGTTGGCAGGAGAAGGGAGCGAGCAACGAGAGCGGGGATTCGAACCGCCGACCTTCTGATCGGCAAGTCCTAGGCTCTGTTGTTTAACCCACAGCGCCACACGCATCCCCAATGTACACATTACGTATACATTAAACTGGAATCCATTTCACAAAATCTTACAAACCAATAGATCTGTTTTTTAAGGTGCCATTACATTCCTTTTCGGTTTCCCAATCAAACCATAAACCAGCATTCTGCATGGTCAGATTCTGCCTGGAACCACCCAGGCTGCATGGATGCAGTGTCCTCCTGTCTTGTTCTATCTTGGTATTTACACATCCATACATGACTGGTAATGGGTGTGAAGCACATGAAAAAAATTTTAATGCCTTCTCTTGCCTGAACCTTGCTTAAATACCAGCTCAATTGCAGGGTTAGATCCTGCTACCACCCTGCCTGAGGTCCTGCAAGGGCTTATCCGCAGGATAATCCTACTTAGCTGATCTAAGCTTATCTTCTTAGGGACACCAGGACAAGAGTATATTTGAAATGCCAATTAATGTCTAAAATGGGAAAACACAATTTTTATTTATTATTTTTAAATCAACATTATTAAAACTAAACTGTAACAGGAGTAAAGAGGATCAACAATGAAAACAAGGTGAAGCACTCAGGCAATGGACTGATAAAAACTAAGGTGTATTCTAGGAGGTATTCCAAAGGCACATAAGAATGAAATTCCCAGGGTTAGAACTGTCTACTGGAATCAGGGTGTGCATTTTTTCCTATTGCAAAACAAATGTCCCCCCACAAACAGTGAAGCGATATACAAGAAGGCTACCTTATTCATTGCCTGTTCACTGCAACCATCTGCTGAGGGCTCCATGATGCCACATACATTGGAGGTTGATTCTATGGTGATTTGGACTAGGTCCTGTAGAACATTATTATTATTATTATTATCATTTTGCATTTTTATATGCTAAAAGCTTTTTAATTTCCCAGAAGGATGGCCACTATCTAATGATTATTTAAATAAAGGTTTTATCTGTTTTGTATTGAATATGATGTTTGGTGGCTTGTAAATATTTTTAAAACATTTCATAAAACCTATTTTATGACTCGCTGATAAGCCAACAAGATCAACCAGGCCAGATACATCAGCTGCTGTACTTTGCTCTTCTCTCATCTTTCCTTGTTAGAGGCAAACCACAGTTCACGATATCACTCAAACATTGGTTTGGAGTTCACTTGCAAACGAGAACTGGAAAGCAAGACCAAAACCCCAGAAATATGCAAACCCAAGGCTAGGACATGTAATGCCCAAACCATGGTTTGGTGTTCCATCTGAACTGCTTCAACATCAGAACCCAGGATCACAATTAAAAGCTATGCAGTAGACTTTTGTTACAGGCAGTTTTTTTTGGCTCTGGCACAAACAATTACTGGAGAGGTGCCAGCATAACAAAGTAGTTTCTTTTCAATTAGATGATCTAATAGACCCCGTGATGATCCAAGCACAACAAACAAATTGTCTGAGGACTTTCTCTCTGAGTCAACATGCCAAACGGCAAAAAATAAATAGCAAAAACATGATTTATTTTTTTTTGCTATTAGTACCAGGACTTCACTTTCCTTATAGTAAGCTCTTTTGCAAGTACTGCACACACAATTCCTCCCAGCCCCCATTGCTATTTTTATTAAGATACTTGGTTTTCTTTAACTCACGCAAAGATTCTTGAAAGAGATTAAGAAAACTGATGTATAAGCATCTGTCTGGGATGTTTCGCAACCTTCCAAGGAGGCTACATTGCCGGGTTTGGTAGTACACAAACGATTTGGTACAAGACTTATTACAGCATTTCTCATGTATTAAACTGAAAGTGACAGCAACAAAAGTTTTAGGTAAAGATTTCAGAAAGATATGATTTAGAGCAGTAAGGGGCAGAAAAGAAGCAACCTATAAAAAAAAGGACCCACTTATCACATAACGTTCTAAGGCCATATAACGTTATATGCTCATAGGTAGCAGAATGGAACATTAAAAAAAAAAATGTGCCTGCACATGAAAATGGTGTACAGGGACATTGGCACTTCCTGGATTCATTGGTGAACAGGACTATTGGCTGAGGTTAACTCTGTTTATAGGTGAAATAAATAAAACATTGTCCTGTAGCACCTTAGAGACCAACTAAGTTTGTTCTGGGTACGTATTACCTTTTGTGTGCATGCACACTTCTTCAGATACACTGAAACAGAAGTCACCAGACCCTTATATATAGTGGGAGGGTGGGGTGGGGTTTTTCTCAGGAGGGTAGTAGGAGATGGTTTTTTCTGAGGAAAAACCCTACCCCACCCTCCCACTATATATAAGGGTCTGGTGACTTCTGTTTCAGTGTAACTGAAGAAGTGTGCATGCACACGAAAGCTTATACCCAGAACAAACTTCATTGGTCTCTAAGGACACGGGTGGCGCTGTGGTTTAAACCACTGAGCCTCTTGGGCTTGCCGATCAGAAGGTTGGCGGTTCAAATCCTTGTGACAGGTTGAGCTAGCGTTGCTCAGTCCCAGCTCCTGCCAACCTGGCAGTTCAAAAGCACATCAAAGTGCAAGTAGATAAATAGGTACTACTCTGGTGGGAAGGTAAACAGCGTTTCCATGCGCTGCTCTGGTTTCGGTGTTCCATTGCGCCAGAAGCGGCTTAGTCATGCTGGCCACATGACCTGGAAAAACTGTCTGCGGACAAAGGTCGGCTCCCTCGGCCTGTAAAGCGAGATGAGTGCCGCACCCCAGAGTCATCTGCGACTGGACTTAACTGTCAGGGGTCCTTTACCTTTTACCTTTTTTAAGGTGCTACTGGACAATTTTTTATTTATTTCGACTGTGTCAGACCTACCTGAATCTGTTCATAGGTGTATGACTACTAACCCTGTTCACAGAAAAAAAATTAAAGAGATTACTAATCCTCACATGACTCCATGTGAAGGTACATACTGGATCACTTTTTAATATCTAATTGTAACACAGAAAGTGAGAGCAGTGAGCAACAGTGCAAGACTTACAATCTACGTTTGGTATTCCACCTGTTTCCCTTCCCTCATTTATTCCAAAACAATCATTTATGCAGAAGAATCATTACATGGCCTTATTTAGGGAAAGCTTGGGACAAAAAAAAGTTTTTAAAATCATCAGATATAATTTTATCTATCACTTTTTAAAGTGATAGAATCAGTTATGCTTATTCATGTACAAAACACATAGGAAGGCACCCTCCTTCACAGATAATAATCACATGTTTTTACTCCTACTCAGTTTGCAGTGCGCTGTGGTCTAACTTATGCGTATTAATAGGAGGGCAATATTTTGGTCTTCTCTGAGCCTCTATACTGAATCTCTAACAGATGAACATGGAACTGAAGGAAATAAAAAGACATTTTGTACCCAGGTGATACAAATGAATCCATAAAACTGGCACCAGAATCAACAGCAATAAGGAAGGAATAATCATTAAAGATGCAGATACGCCCTTTTAACAATATACAAATACTAATATGACACACTGACACTGTATCTGTAAACAAGGAAACATCCACTACTGAGGAGAAAATCTGAACCTTAGAAATTGAAAATCAACACACATTAATCTGATTTCAAAGCTTTCCCCATGTTCTTGGCTTTCAGCTCCCCATTCCATCCAGCTGATTAGTGTGGACACAATGGTCACACCAATACTACTATTTTTATACATTCATTTTAAGGTGTGTGTGCGTATTTAACGAATGTCCGTGTATTTCTGGAACCTTATCAAGAATATGAATCTTCACTGTGAAACTTTGCATGCATCTTCAGATAAGGCTTGTAAAATATATGCCTGAAGGAGTTGCCCTAAAGACCAGTGCCGGTCGACTCACCATGAAGTTGTTACAGTAAGTGCTACTCTTTTAACATTGGGGGGAAAAGGTGACAGTACTTTGTAACCTTGAGTACCCCCAGAAAAAGCACTGAAAGACTAACCAAATACAAGTGGGGGTAGCATGCAAACATATAACGTGTAAAAAAAGGTAAAGAAATTAATACAAATTTACTTGAAAGAATATTACCTTTCCCAGGTATCACTAAATAGCACTGCTTTGGGGAAGGTCCATAACTCAGTAGTAGAGCATCTGCTTTACATGCAAAAGGTCCCAAATGTCATCCCCGGCATATCCAAGTATTATTAATTAATTATTATTATTATTATTATTATTATTATTATTATTATTCCCACCTACCCTTCACCCTAGGGTCCCAGGGTTGGTTACAACATTAAAGCACAACACTTAAAAAATTTTAAACCTACAACCACAAAAATAAGGAGTGTCCTGAAGTGTCAAAGGCCAGGGTAAAGAGTATGTCTGAATCATTCTCCACAAGCTGTATAATGAAGGTGTCAGACACACCTCTGTGGGGAGGAAGTTATACAGTTTAGGGGCCACCACAGAGAATGCCCTCTCCTGGGCTGCCACCCCCTAAGCCTCTGAGGGTTGGGAAACTACCATGAGGGCCCCCTCTGCTCATTTCTCCACCCAAGAGGGTGTGTAGTGAAGGAGGTGCTCTTTCCGATATTTGGGGCCTGAGTGGTTTAGGGCTTTAAACACTTATGTGAGTAGCTTGAATTAGAACCATAAACAAAATGGCAACCCGGGCAGTTGTTTTAAAACAGGAGTTGTATGAGATCTAAATGGAACCACAGCCAGTAATCTGGTTACTGCATTTGGACCAACTGAAGTTTCTGGGTCATCTTCAAGGGCAGCTGTACATACAGAACGTGGCAATAATCCAATCCAGAAGTTATCACAGGATGGAGTACAGTGTTCAAGTCATCTCAATCCAAAAGAGGTCACAACTGGCAAACCAGCCAGAGCTGAAGAAAGGCACTTCTAACCACTGAGGCCACCTGAACCTCCAATGACAGTGCTGAATCCAGGTAGGGCTGCAAGTGTCCCATGAAATGCTGGAGGGCCACTGCCTGTCAGTGTATACTGACCAAGATGGGAGCAGGTGGCGCTGTGAGCTAAACCTCTTGGGCTTGCAGATCAGAAGGTTGGTGGTTTGAATCTGCACTATGGAGTGAGCTCCTGTTACTCTGTCCCAGTTCCTGCCAACCTAGCAGTTCAAAAGCATACCAGTGCAAGTAGATTAATAGGTACCATTGCAGTGGGAAGGTAAACGATGTTTCTGTGCACTCGGGCACTCATCACGGTGTCCTGTTGTGCCAGAAGCGGTTAAGTCATGCTGGCCACATGACCCAGAAAGCTGTCTGTGGACAAACGCCGGCTCCCTTGGCCTGAAGCAAAATGAGCATCGCATCCCATAGTCGCCTTTGACTGGACTTAACCGTCCAGGGTCCTTTATCCTTTCTTTTTTTACTAACCAGGATGGACAAACAATATGACACAAATAAGGCAACTTTCTACGTTCAATCAAAATATATTTTGAGCAATCTCATGCATCAGTTTCCTGTAATTTGAAAAAATGATAGGGGAAAATTAATTTACTGTACATTTTTTTTAATTAAGTATGTTTGTTCCTCTTTTTCGTGGACAAATGGAAGTGGCTTAAATGAGATTGCAGTAGTCTTCCATCAATGTATAGATGAAGTCCACATCCAACTAACGTACAGAACCTAGCTCCCACAACATTATGATTTACTGAACAGCCAGAGACCAAAGCCTATGTATTAAAACAATTGCAGGTCAGCAATCAGCTCTTGGATAATGTTAACTATGTTTGTGAATCTTACATTCCAGAAGTGAAATGCTTTAAATGTAGAAGAGAAAGAATGCATGACAATCACTAACCATGTAACCAAGCACCTGTTTCCAGGCAACAGAACAGCAGTGTGGCATCTGCCTCACACAATCATGCTCTCCTCTCCTTAGAGGTATTGGAGATAGAAACCCAAGAACCCTTTCAATGGAAAAATCGCATAGGCTGAAACCAAAATTATTCTGAAGGAGAAGAAAGGACATTTTATATCCACAGCTTTGGGTACAATAGTCTAGATCTAGCAGTCAGGAAACAAAATCCAGAAACAAATGCTTGGCAAAAAGGAATGCACACCAGCAAAAATTAACAATTTCTTACTCATTTATTTTAACAACCTGGAGCACCACTGTACATGATTACCATGGTGAGGGGGGGAAATGCAAGTTTAATACACTGCAGAATTGTGTGTCCATGCATGTACGTGAATTTTAAATAAGACAACAGTACATTCTGTCTGATCAAATACATTAACATAAATTCCAACAATTTACAGATGAAAGGCTGCATCTAGCCCAGTGTTTTTTGCCCAGCCAATGTAGTTTTGTGTGTCAGTTGGTTGTTTTAGTTGGTTACATGCCCTGTTTTCTTTTCCAAGGTATTTGTTTAATTTGCAATTCTAATTGTTGTACCCATTGCTACTTAGTTTTGTGATGGAGTAATAATTATTTGTTATTTATTGGATTTGTTTTATGGATTCTGTAATTTTCATACATTATCTTTTTACTGTATTTCATTTCATTGTGCCCCATTCTGGGATTGAAATACTGAATGAAGAGTGAGTTATAAACACTTAATAATAATGCATACAAAATGTCACTGCTTTAAAATTCTTTTATAATTTAGCCTTATACTAACATTGTTAACGCTAGATGAAGAGGGGCAGAGCGATTTTAACCCAGCTTGGGGAGCAGTGGGATGGCAGACTGACCGCTGCATTCCAAACTATGACCCTTGTCCCACCAAGGGAGATGGCTTGTTGGGTTTTTGTTGTTGTTGTGAAGCTCCAGGGTGGCACAGCCAAGGGGTCTAGATTTAGCTCTTCTCAGGAAGCTGGAACAGCTTCCCATCCAGCAGATCCATGGGTTCACTCTAGCCCACCTCATTTCAGGGACCTATCTTTGCTACCATCTGGAAGAACTCAGCACAAGCAGCTTCTCAACTGCTTGCACTTTTGGCAGGTGAAGCGGAGGCACACACACACACACAAACACACACACAGACACCCCACCAGCAGAGAGCCATCTCTATCTTATCTTAACTCTCTTCAGCAGCAGAGATCTGGATAAGAGGATAGCTGTGCTGATAGCAAATGTTAAGCAGTGATTTTTATAACTGGAGGACGGTTTGAATGTAGGCCTTGGACTGAATCCTAAAATTTCGCATGTGGATGGGTAACTTGAAATAACAGAAGATAGTATTGCTATGAGATGCCACATCAAAAAGGCTAGTTCAAGGCCAAGCTGAGGTAAATTTGTTTGCATAGGCTTGACAGACACTGAAAAAGCCCAGGTGGTCTCTTTTTTCACTGTAGTTCCTGCTACAATTGCACTCTGTAATATGTTTTGCTAGTAAGCAACTATTTCTAATTAAAATACACAACATCTCATCTGTATAAACTATAAAATACGATATACAACACTATTATCATGCAGCATCTCAGAAGGAATAATTACAGATACACACACAAAGGATTTTTGGTGGGGGCCTTGCAGCAAAAATACAGCTGCAAAATAAACCATGTATTTAACCCAAACAGAGCATGGAAAATGTTGTGGTGCTCACAATAAACAAAGTTGTGCTTGCACACATCTTTATGCATTTACCTTGCTTCTTTAACTGTGGCAGTCACAAAGTCTATACAGATGTGTGTGGCTATTGAAGGTTTTTGGTTTGCAGTTTTTGCAATAGCTCTTTACCAAGTCATCGCATTGCTGTTTTTAAACTACTCATTATTCCAAAAGAAATTAAGCAACTACAGTGAAGGAAAGCTTCCAAAGCAACCATATATGTTTATGTGCTAATAGATTGGGTGTATAAAGACTCAGTTCAAAAACACATTGACCTGGCTTTTGTTTATCTGTCATGGGCCTTTGCTTTCATCTGTAGAGATCTGTAGAGGCTCCAACAGACCACTTTTGACCATAGGATACTCTTTTCTCTTTTTTATTTTTACTTATTGGAACCTTCAGACTCAGAGGCAGTGCCCTTCTGAACAACACTTGTTGGGAAGCAAGAGAATGGCCCTTCTTGTGGAATTGGAGAAGCCTCTATTTGGCTGGTTGCTGAGAAACAGCATGCTGCACAAGACAAATATTTGCTCTGATCCAGCAGGGGTTGTTCTACATTATTTATTAATTCATTATTACATTTATACCCCACCTTTCCTGCAAGGACTTAAAGGTGGTGAACGTGTGTTGGCAATAGGGAATGGGTGATGGTCATGTACAAAGCCAATAAAATGGAACAGAAGAATAGATAGACACAAGCTACTCAAGTGTGCCTGGTAGGACCACATCCACCATGCAAGTCATCAGCACCTGTGATTTTAGTTTAAAATTGTTTTTCCTAGTGCATGGTTGAGGAGGGGATCTCCTGTATTCCCAGCTGATGCTGTATGTACAGCACCAAGAGTGTTACGCAATAAAGAAACATATAGATCTAGCCAGGAAAATGCATTCAGCAATTTTTGATATGATGCAAGACAGTAAGAGTTACAAAAGATGAAGAATGCCCTCTACTGTTTTAGTGAGTAGCTAACAGTTGAATGTACATGGTTCTGAGATTTTTTTAAATTGTCATACAAATATCTAAGGCTACTTTCACCTGTTCAGAGAGACTTCACCACACAGCCACAGTCACAATATAGGCTAAAAAAATTGCACCATTGTTTCTTCTACATACTATGATTATTTTCAAGCTACTGCATTTATCTTGTCCCTAGCCTGGCTAGCGATGCCCCTTCAGAAGAGGCATCCAAAAGGCTTCCTCCAGAATTTTCTGGGAGAGACCAACTGATTTTGAGGTTTGCTCTTGAAATGGCTTTGCCCCTAAGAATACTTTATTGCCATTCCACCACCAAAGGTCTTCCTAGTTTCATAGGAGCTTAGTAGTAAGAAACAGGAGAATAAATCATTAACACAGAGGAGGAACTCAGTGTCAACTAATTGGTCCATGATCAGTTTTGCTATGACTAATTATAAATCCCGAGAGAGAAATAATTCCATACCGGTTGCAGAAAAAGTGCTGGACTGTTCTGTTCCTTCCTGTTTAAAACAATTAACATTAATGTCAAAAGTTGAAACACATATCCTTGCTACCTTGGCTACTTTAGTGCTGGAGTTAAACATAGCAACAAGTTTTAACAGATTATTCAGTATTCTTACAGATCACTTTGCCAAATACTGATAAATTGGGATTTATGGACTGAAGTATAATAATTTGATTAAATTTAATAACTCTAGCATCAAGCTACTACCAATACCTGTAAAGTCAAGAAAACTGTATACAGTGGTACCTTGCAAGACGAATGCCTCGCAAGACGAAAAACGCGCAAGACGAAAGAGTTTTTCGTTTTTTGAGTTGCTTCGCAAGACGAATTTCCCTATGGGCTTGCTTCGCAAGACGAAAAACGAAAACGTCTTGCAAGTTTGTTTCCTTTTTCTTAAAACCGTTAGTACCCTATGGGAAACCATGCTTCGCAAGACGAAAAATTCGCAAGACGAAAAAACTCGCAGAACAAATTAATTTCGTCTTGCGAGGCACCACTGTAGTTGTATAGTTAGAAAAACATTCACATTTATATACAACACAATAAACACTGAAATAAGGGCTGCACTGGTTCCCCAATAAATTTATTTTTATCAAAATAAAAACACTCAGCCCTGCCCCCCACCCACCAATCCTGAGATGATCTTCATGTAGGAAAATATCAGGTGAACTTAATTGTGTGTGTGTGTTTCCTGATATTGGGGAATGCTCCCTGTTATTGGAGGTGGGGAATCAATATTGTGTGATCTCCACAATCAGGACCAGCAAGACATAGCTGACTTCTCACAGCATGTCAACTGCACTCTAATTCTATGTTATACCCACCCCCCACAAACACACAGCACCATTTTGTGACTGGTGCCCACAGAACTTCTGAACAGGTGTCGTCGGAGTCAGAAGAGACTAAGGTGGCACCCTTCGGTCAGAGAGGTACTTCCACAACAGGCTTCTCTTGTACAAACACTTCTGGTTAGTTATGCAAATCTGGGGATTGCCCTGAAGGCAATTTCCACTTTGAATCCCCAGCCTTTTCCCCTGAAGAGGGGGAGTCTTCCCCAGAGCCATAACAAGTTGTACATTGGCTGTGCATCAACATGCAACTGAGATACAGGGTATGCACTACACTCTACACAGCACAGTCACCAATATGATCACTGTGTTTGGGATCAGCAACAGTTAGTGCTGAGCTGTCATGTATCAAACAATTTCTGGTAACAGCAACAGACAGTAATTTAGAAGTCTTCCTCTCACTTCCTGCCACAGCAGAGAATGCATACATAACAGGGTAGATTCAAATCATCATGTCTCTTGAAACATATTTGCTGAACAAGTGTGCATATTAACTAGGCTTTTACACATTTTTCTATATTAAATCAGTTCTTATTTTAAACCAGAATGGTTTTGTAAATAGAAATACTAAGTATAATCGATTATTTTTTTAAAAAATAAAATTTGATCAATTTGTATCCATTCTGAGATGCATTCCAGAGCATGTTGCATAGGAATGCACATGTATGAGGATTATTCTGGCAAACCACAAAGCCTAATGCTATGGTGGAGTCGTAAGGAAATTCTAATAAAATCAGGCAGATACATCAGCATGAACATTAAGTAGTGTGGCACCAGAAATCAAAGATGAATTTATTTTAAGTCAAGCCAACAATCCTAAATATCTTAAAAACAAAGAATAAAGTTTTGCCTAAGGGCATCAGTTCTGTTTTTTGTAAAAGCAATGAATCCCTTAGCTATGAAGCCAGTTTGATTAGCAGATATCTTCATGTGAGATTATAAAGTAATACTGTTGAGTGCACAAAAGCAGAAGTGTGCCTCATCTCTTCTTTTGACAGATATAGGGTTGCCAATGCGGCCATACCTGCAGCTTTACACAAAATTTGTCCCTCCTGGTCAACCTGAAGAAACCTCCTATCATGGCAGTTCATCTGCCTTTTCCTTTAAACTGCTTAGCCTCATCCCTCTGACATAACTAACACTAGCTGAGGGGTATGTGTGCAGGCACATATAGGTGCACATACATGTGCATATGAGAATTAAACGTAGCTTTAAGCAGTTTAAGAAACCCTGGTCTAAAGAATTAATACTCATAATGTCATAAAGAGTTTATGTGCTTCATAGATCACCTCAAAATAATCCTCAGAACAATTAATCTTTCTATTTTCAATTCAAATTGTCTTTTCCATAGAGATGACCTAGATAAATTATGTGCTACAGTTTGAGTGCTATTTAAACCTTCTCCTCTTAGCAATCAATTCTTTGTGTAGTAACGCATCCCTTTTCTGATAACAGTTGACTCGCAACATGCACAAGCAGTTTTATATGCTTGGCGGCTGGCCAGCTAAAACTGCAAGAATCAAATGCATGCAAGGTGAAGAGCTTAAAAGCTTTTTCTGTGCCAGGTTTTCCCAGCTGTTAAGCTTTCCACCTTGCTCACCAGGCTGGGGAAAGGTCTCAAGCAGGCTCTAGGAGATTCCCGTGAGATCTCATGAGAGCCTCCTAGAGCTCAGGTAGACAGAACATAGGAGTTTACAGTAATCGGTGGCGCAGGATGTCCAGGTCCTATTCCGACTAACATGAAGTGGCAGTTGCCAAAATTAATTAACCATGAGCCAACTGTCTTACTAGATTTAACTAGAATAGTAAGCTCTTCTGCAGGATGACCCATCACAGCAATACTTCAGGAAGGTGGGCACAAAACCAATGCCCATCGTCAATTTAAGCACATTAATTTGCAGTGGCAAACACACTGTACAACATAATGAACCCGTGGAATTTCTTGTCAAAACAATGTGAATTCCATTCAGATACATTCCAGGAGTCACTTGGTGAATTTTGAACGGTACTTAGTTGTCACTGGATACTGGCAAGGGAATCTTAACATTTGAGTCAATACAGCAAATATTGATGTGATTGGTGATTTCTGATGACCAAAGTTTGGAATAAGGTAAAACTGGCCTTTGATCATGTTTGTTCATTGTTACTCTTATGTGGAAAATACTTACGTTCAGAGAACTGTTTTTATTCAGTACATCAAACATTATTTATTCTAAAAGTATGGTTACTTAATCTGGCATCTAAAATTCACATGAAGCCACTCCAACAATGGATATGGTTTAAGTGGCTCAAATTCCAAGAGAGAACTAAACTTCAATAACCTAGCTTTATTACAAATATCAGCTACTATCCTGGAGCCTCAAAAGGCAGACAATCTCCACATTGGCTCTGTTACGGGGGAGAAAATAAATTTAGATGCATTAAACATTTTCTAGTTATGATCTAGAGTCTAGTTATGATCTAGTTATGATCTAGAGAAAGTTACTTTTGCCTCTCTTAATATTTGCTGCCACCATCAGGATCTAACTAATAATACAAACTACATCAACAAAACTAAAACACTTGGTAATTTCATGACCAAGAAAGGTCTTAAAACAGGCAAATTTATTAAAGCACTTTGTGGGAAGTGTATAGCCTATATCACTAAAGAAAGGTGTGGTGCTGACAACAATTACAATTTAAAGAACTAACAAGGAAAAGCATGGGAACACACACAAACAAACCTGTATTAAGGGACAGCGACAGAACAGGAACAGAGATGTGGAATCAAGTAGAGCTACAAGGTTTTTTAAGGCCATTAATACAACTGCATTTGAGAAATGAGATCAAAGAAGGAATGATATGAAGGAGCAAAATCATTTCTTCTAAAAAGGAAAGCTTAGAGTGAATACAATAAAAAGCTATAATAAAGAATGAAACAGAAAAGAGACAAGGATGGCTTCAACAGTAGAGCCCTTTAGTCAAGCTGAAACACTGGTTTTCCACAATTAATTGCAATTTAAATTAAGATGGAGCTTCAACACCACACTGCCCGGCAATATCCTTTCTATATATAGCCAAGAACCTCCTACAAAATTGGCCCAAATGTTGCCAGCAAAGTTCAAGTTTCTTCCTTACAGGTTTTTCACTTTTTATCAGTTCATGATAAGTGTAAGGTAAAGGTAAAAGGAGCCCTGGGTGGTTAAGTCCAGTCAAATGCAATCATGGAGTGTGGCGCTCATCTCGCATTCAAGCCAAGGGAGCCGGCAGCTTTCTGGGTCATGAGGCCAGCATTACTAACCCGCTTCTGGCGCAATGGAACACCGTGACGGAAGCCAAATCACACAGAAATGCTGTTTACCTTCCCGCCGCAGTGATACTTATTTATCTACTTGCACTGGTATGCTTTTGAACTGCTAGGTTGGCAGGAGCTTGGACAGAGCAATGGGAGCTCACCCAGTCACATGGATTCAAACTGCCAACCGTCCAATCAGGAAGCCCAAGACTCTCCGTGGTTTAGACTACAGTGCCACCCATGTCCCTGATGATGAGTGTAGGATGGGATGACACAATAGAAAGCAAAAAGGATTACTAATAAATAGCATCTCTTAATTAACCCAAGGTCAGTTCCTGTTCCTGTAAGAGAAGGCCTTAATAATAGATTTTCTATCATTTTAATAATAACGCAAAAATAGGCTATTCATCATTAATCTCCTACCCACTCATCACCAGGAAGCAATAAAATGGGCCGAACCAGCTAGGAGCCCTTAAAGTTTCAATAATGGTTTGCCTGTCTACATTAGACAGACTCATGTAACCACATTTTTATTACGAAAAGATTTTCACAAATCTGGTATGAAAAATACAGAACGAAACACACTCAAAAGCAGTGAGATAATGATGACATCATCTGGACATTCTGGCAAAAGTGAGCACCACAGAAAGGTAATTCCAGAGAAATAGGTTAGTATGTCAGAAAGATGGGCAGAATTTATAACTGACCAAGGAAATATATATGATACAGGTGGGGCAGTGAAGAGAACATTTACTTTTCATCAGAAGGGAAAACACAAAGTGGGTTAGACTCCTAATTGTATCAAATATGAAAAGCAGAGACACTATTGAGGGACAAGCAGCAATTAGGCAACATATTAAATTTGGATAAGAAAATCGGGAAGAGAAGGAAATTTTCAGTGATGTTGTGTTCATGGCAAGATAAGTACCAGAAATAGTTTATATTTTTACTCTGTCCCTCCAACTAGTTATAAATCAATAAAATAAAATCCAATAACCTATAATCCATCAGACTAAAGTCACAATAAAAATACCAGGTCATGCATGCACAATCCCCAAAAGGAATGTCAGACAGGAAGAGTCACAAAACAAAAACACCATCTTGGAAGGAATTTTTTCTTTGTTTCTTCCGTTGTCTTTGTTCCTGGATCCTCTTTCAGCTCCTTTCCACTATCCTTACCAGGTTTTCATTCTCTCCCGGTTCCATAGATCTCTCTTTTCCCTTCATAATTAAGCTTTAGAGTAAGGGTAGGGCACATTCCCTTTGCAGCAACCTTCCAGGGACCACATTTCAGAGGTAGTTGGGGCCAGAGACTAAAGCTAGTAGAGCAATGAATGTAAAACTGTACTTTTGCACAGCAGGCTACTTTCTGCACAAACTCACACACCCCTCTTCATCATCCATTCAGGCAAGCAAAAGGCATCATCAGAGTTCAAATAAAAGTTCCAGACAGGAAGACACATTCATGGAGGGTTCAAAGCTGGGTCAGTGAGAGATGGATGGTTTGGGAGCAGGTTCAGCCTAGATTTGAAAGAGACTTGAGGACCAGGAAAATCGTCTGGAATGCCACATTCAGCTTCCAGGGCCTGAGCTTTCCCAGCTGTGCTGTAGAAAATGAAAGCACATTCAGTGCAAAATTACTAGTGACAAGCAGGCCAGGGAGATGTAAATGGAACAGTGAGGGTGGAACCTAAGGTTGAAGACATCTATGTAGAAATGCCAAAAGACACACAAATGAATACAGGTAAAAATATAAAGACTGCAAAGGATAAGACATATTCTTGATAATGTCAACAGAAAGGGGAGAGGAATTAGGAGAATTAATTTCAAGGGAATTTATAAAATCCAAAAAATGATGTTGTAAATGCAGAAATGTCAGCAGCCTATGCAAAAACTTTGACACCTTTGTGTGAATGTAGGCTGGTTGCAAGCTCAATGGCATTCCAGTCATGGACACATGCAAGATGATAAGAAGGTGGCATAGTCAAATGCAAACAGTTCCCATCTTCGATACATTTAAAAACTTATTTCATTCTGGTCATTGCCCTTCTTCAACTGAAACTAGCTTTCAGGGCTTTTGCATATTTCTAAGCTGTAATTAATGTAAAAACACACACACACAATTTTTACATTTGCTTAGCCGTTTGTTAAAAGGCTTTTTCCTCAACAAGCCAATTTTAACACACAAAATAAATATATTCTAGGGCTTTCCAAATCGAAGAATTTAGTTACCATGAACAGTTTTTCAAATGTATTTGTAGAATGGGAAGTTACCGGTAATTAGAAAATGCAAAATGGCTTTTAGCTGGAAAAGAGAGTGCTTAACACAATCATTTTACTATCTCTACATTTGTCAGAAACAATGTTACTTTTAGTGTAGCAGTACTGTGTAAAATTACCCAGCCATGGAATCCTAAATATATCTACCCAAAAACAAGTCCCACTAAATTCAATGGAACTTACTCCCAAGAAAGTATATGTATAATTGCTGCCTTAAAACATTCCTTTTTCATTTTCATTTTTAAAGATTTTAAATCTATACATGATTTGTTTAAATAGTAATGTATTATATGCAACAAGTAAACAGATAAAATATATTTCATGCTATATTTTGTCTAACAATTTAAATGTATCTATTTCAGGAGATGAAATCATCCATGAACTATACTGTAACACATCTCTGTAAGGCAACTGTAGGGTAGCTTTAGAAAGTGGCTCCCTGCGTGGAAAAGGTTAATTAAAATTTTACAAGATCCAGCTCTGGCAGAAATGTTTACAAATGCATCCAATAAAGGGAGGTAGTATCATTCAAACAGTAATGATACTTGCCAGCTATCTACATGACCAAAGAGCAATGAAAACTGTCATTACTTTACATGTGTAAATAACAGTAAACATGTAAGTTGTTTTCCTCCCTAATCTGCTGTTTGATAGTTCATACTCTGGAACTCAGTTCAGCCATCTAGTTATCTTTTACTTTCTAAAATGCAGAATATTATTTACACTGCATGACTTTTCAACATAACTGATGCCTGCTTCCAATTAAATTATTGGGGTGTTATAACTTATGTAACTGCAACAGTATAATATTATGAAGGAGATATTAGCAAAGTTAGGATAACCCCAAGGTTTGCAGAAGTACAAAAATTGTTTAGAAAAACCCCTGAGAAACAGAAGCCAGCCCCAAACAACCCAACAAGGATTGAGCATGCTTAGTGGCCACAGAATGATAACTGAGTGGGAAGAAGGGAGCCCTGAAATGGGGGAGGCATAGGCCATTTCCTACTCTATACTGAGAAGCTACTTTTGAATGACTCACAGGGACAGATAGGAGAGCTGCCTATAGAAATCAATACAGATATGAAAATTTTAGCTCAGAGTGAATGACTTGCAGCACAATCCAATTCATCTCAACGCTGAAGCAGGTCCCTTATTCCTAGGTACATGGAAAATGCAGCCAACATGCTCTTTGCTTGGAAAAATGCAACTGAACTAAATATGTGTTAGTGAATGTGCAGTATCTAATGATTACTGATCACTTCAGGTTAATTTTGTGCATGTCTGAAAATAGATGTGTATTTCCTCACTTTAGGGGCATAGTGTCTGCCAACATTCACAAAAGTATACATGAAAGCCAACATTCACATGTGGGGAAACCCAGCGAGATGGACGGGGTATAAATAATAAAATTATTATGTGAATGCCAACATGACCAGATTTCAGGTATTCCATAATATATATACACCAAGATATTTATTATTATTATGACCAGAAAGTCATCTTGTTCATTTCTCCTGCAGCTTGAATAGGGCCACACATCTGTCTCTCAAAGACATTTCCACACGTGCTCAGTAATTATGCACCACAAAGAGAAGGTGCATCCCAATTAAGCTGCTTGCAGCAAAGATATTTATACCCTGCCACACATTCTCAAATGAGAAGAAAGCACCATCCAATCAGATAACAGGGAAATTATTTTCCAAGCATAACATGGTAACTAGTTCAACTAAGAGACTGGTTCAAACTCATTATCTTATCAAAAAAACATTTTCCACATCAGAAACGGATTAGCCACAACATTCCATTCCATTGTAATTCCTCAGGGAGCAAAAGAAGTTACTCTAACAAGGTTGGTAAAAGAAATGTGTCTCACACATAAAAGAAAAACAAAGGTGAATTTTGGAGAATATTCACACTAAACAATATCACATATACTGCATATATGTATCATTATCATACTTGGTCAATATGCAGAATCTGACTCTAAAGCAAGTAAGATAGAGGACTCAGGCTCAACCCATTGCTGAAGCAGGGTGAAGCACTGGTCTTGAACAGCAGAAACTGAAGTGGTGGCACCCACCTCTGCCCCCCCCCCACTTCTGCCACCAGAGAAGAAGCAGTCCTCTCCACCACATTCTAATGGTGCATTCAATTCCTTTTCCATCTACACCCTTATCTCCCACTAAGTGGCTGCTCCATAGCAACATCATTTCCAGAAGACAGGCAGGGGCAGCAGAAGCAGCTATCAGTAGTACTGCACTAATGACAACTATCCTTGCTTTTATGCAGCTGCCATGGCAGTCTCCATGTGAAACAAGGATTCAATGTGGATGGACAGGTAGGCCACTGTTCTTACCATCCTTAAATGCAGCCTTCCAACACCATCCCAGAATTAATTAGGACAGTCCAATATGCTCTCTCTTTCTCCTTGGAGTGAAACATACATTTAAAGACACACACTGGATATGGTGGTGGTAGTGGATGTGGTGGGGTGGAGCTGCCCTCCTGACATAGGTGTCACTGTTGTTTATATGGGGCAGGGCCAATCCAGTGGTCCCACCTGTGCAACCGCACAGCCCCAATATTGCCACTGCCACATCCCAACCATGTAATTGAAGCTGGTGTCAGGAAGGCTGCTGTACTTCACCACACACACTACTACTGGGGCATAGAGTTATGGAGTTAGCTGCTAACCTTGGAGAAAGTCTTACTTTCCATCAATCAGCTGTGTGGCTAATTCTAAACCTGCTCTATTGACTTATCCATCACCCACATAATTGGCTGCATCACATACCCTTTCACAACTCTCCAAAGCAGCAGTGGAGCAGCCATCTCAATTTTTAATTTGCTTGGCTTTCACAGTGTAAGTTAAGTGCTTAAAGAATCACACTTTGAAACTATTACTAGTCAGAGACCGACTGTCAGGATTTTTCTGGTTACCAGCTAAGGAGTACTACTGTGTGTACTACAAACTTCCAGACAATAACAGAGCCTATGCTTTATTTTTAGAACAGATCCTGTTTTGGCAGTCACCTCTGGCACATTTACAAGTTGAAGTATTTTTAACATATCTATTTCCTTCTTAACGTTTATGGGGAAATCTGCTGGTTATATGCAATTCTGAATAAATAGAAGAAAGTAATGTACAATCTAGCTACTGTTCAATGGTAAGACATACCATTCTATATGTAACAGAAATTAAGGAGTTCTAATCTTACTTTGGGATTCCTCAGGAATGCAAATACCCATTTGCTACTCAAAAGAATAAACCAGATAATTTATTTCTTCAAGGAAATCAGATGTTTCACTTAACTATCCCTAGAGTATTAACACTGTAATCGCAGCAGTTATAATGAGGCTCTAGAGAACTAATAATTATTAATTTAGAAATCAGCAACAAGTGCTTGATATTATTCAGAAAAAGAACTTACCTTTTACAATTCAAGAATATTTGATTATTCAGACACTTCACATGGGGTCTTTCCCACCCACACCCCCTTCTGCCAAGGCCTACTCTGACGCCATCGGATAAATTCTCTGCAAAATATAGGTCTTGTCTACTGCTAAACTTTAGGTCAGGTTTCTTTGCAGTTCTGAAAAAAACCTTTCACTTTATATACACAGCATAGAACAGTGAGCTTTTTGCTAGAGCTACCAGAGTTAGCTTCACAACAACTTGATGCTTATCCAGAGGTACCTCTATTAAACTATGCTGGAGTATTGTTCTCTGTTTCTAACACATACTTTTTATTCTACAGGCAAATCTGAAGAACAAGATGTATAAGAATCCAACACTATGTATTCTCAAAACTCTCTTCCAATCTTCTTCAGTGTTTTAGGGCTATAAATACAGAGGCTATAAATTGTAGCTTTAATCCTTCTATGTAGTGTTCATAAATTCCTCATCTTTCCATAATTACCTAGTCCATTATTGTCTTGCATTTCCATTGGCTCACTCTGAGTCATAAAATCATACCACCTCATCTCCAAAGGGCCGAAGCACTTGTGTCCAGCAGCAAAAAGGAAACATCCTCATTAATAGATTCTAGCTGCAACATTTTTTATTTATTAGCAGCCAAACATGTTCGCAGTCTTGAAACACCAACACAAATGTGCTTTTATTTTTTATTATAGCAATACAGCAGGCACGGGCACAACGAGAAGCAGAGAAACATCATGATTTCTACACTCCTGCTCAGAAGCAACACCTCCTGTTCCACATTATAGTACCACTTTCCTAACTGAAGAGAAGAGACGAAGCTAGGTCATTTGGAGGAGAGGAGAGACGGGGAACTAGGATGCAGAGGGAGGAGAGAGCCGGGAATTCAGAGAGAAGACAGAAACACGTAAAAGGGATTGGACAAATGCAATAAATCAGTTCAGGAGGGATGTACAAAACCCGAGAAAAAATGTTTTTATAAAGAGGTGGGAAAAGAGTTCCTAGGAGAAGGAACGCTCGAGGTTTGGCAGGCACCCCTTGGTTTCTGAAGAGCGCGCTCTGCCAGGGGGCAACCCCCCCTCCGCTACTCCCACGGGGCCACCCCTAGGGGCCGCCGCAGCCCAACCTGCGCGCCGAGGCGAGGCGAGGCAGGGCGGGGGCGCTACCTACCCAGCAGCAGCAGGCGGTGCGTCTGCTTGTATTCCCTTTTCTGCTCCTTGAGCGCCCGGTCGATGCTCTTGCTCACGCGCCTCGCCTCCTTCTCCGCCTCCCGCTCCTCCAGGCGCAGCTTCTCCCAAGGTCTCTGCAGCGCCAGCGGCTGCTGCTTCGCCGCCGAGCCCGACTCGGGCTTGGCCTGGGGCGCCGCCGCCGCCGTGGCAGCTGCGAGGGGTGGCGACGGCCCCCGTTGCCGCTGCCGCCCCTTGTCCTTCTCCGCGGGAGCCGCCCCGTTGCCCGCTCCGTTCTGCAGGAGCAGCAGCGGCCCGTCCAGCTCCACCGCGCGCGCCTTGCCGCCTTCCGCCTCCCCGCCGCTGCAGATGCTGCCACTGCCGCCGCCGCTTTTCCCCGCGCTCCTTCCTCGTCCTCCTCCCCCGGGGGCCGGGGCCCCGGGCAGGGGCGGCTGCGGCCGGGCCAGGGGCTCCGCCGTGGGCAGCGGCGGCGGCTGTTGCTCGGTCTCCGAGGTGGTGGTGGTGGCGGCGGCGGCGCTGGAGATGGAGCCGCCTCCGGAGTCGCCGAAGAGCCTCGGGCGCAGGCTGTAGCAGAGCCCCATGTCTCGCGGAACCGACGAGCTGTGCGCGCGTCCGGGCTGAAGGCGTCCGGCAGGCAGCGGCTCTCAGCGCTCGCCGCGGTCCCCGCGCGTCAGGGCCGCGGAGGGCGCGCCAGGCAGCCCCTCCTCACAGCCCCGCCGCCGCCGCCGCTGCTGCAGCTGCTGGGCCATGTTGCATTTTCCTCGCCTCTCTGCCCTCCTCCTCCTCCGGGCAAGCGGCGTCGTTTGGGCGGCAGCGCCAGCGGCAACTCGCCTCAGATCACCTGACACGGACCCGCCGCCGCCGCCGTGGCTACCTTACCGTAAATACCCCAGCGCAAGCCCACCACCACGCAGCTCGAGGTTACCGAAGGACTGGAAGGGGGCCAAGGCGCGCACGCACACACACGTGTGTGTGTGTGTGTGTGGTGTGGACACACACACGCAGGATCCTCGTTCCCTCTAAGCAAACCCCTCTCCTTGAGACACCGGCAGGGACAACCCTGCCTTTCCTCAGGCTGTCCCTCCTCCTCCGCAAATATAGTCATTTACTACAAACCCTTTTTACAGGCTGAATGGCCCTCCCTAGCTATTAAAGCACTTGGATGTTTATTGCCACAGCATATAACCGCCCTGAAAGTGATCAGCCTCCACAGCACTGTGTTGCCTATCTTTTTGTTTTGTTGGCCATCTCTGGCGTGGTAGTAGTTACTGCACATTCTCACTCTCAGTTGCAATGCAAATACACTGATGTGTTTGAGTGCACATACGGAGAGGTCTGGCACAGAATGGCCTTTTTGAAACCACACTCTTCTGATTGTGTAGAAGAATCTGAGATTTAAATGGCTTCAGTAAGTGGCACTTATTACCTGAGGTCAACAGACCCAGCAGCCTCTGTGCCAGCTGCAGACATGAGAGTAGATGGTAAAAGCTACTTTTCTGACACTACATTTCTCAGTGCGTGCCATGAAACCCGCTGATTATGCTCTTTGTTATAGTGGTAGGATAGCCAGACATGAAGGCAGGTTTTGCAGCACTTGGGATCTTCTATGCAATTTGCTATTAAAGAATGGTAGAATATGCAATTCTGCCATCACAGAAACACCCCACACACACACTAGGTCACTTCTTATCTTTATTTATTTGGAGAGATCACTTGCTGACACCAAGTTTTCTTTCTGGGTAGGACACATCAATGGCATGCCACTGGTTCTAAAGGATGTCAACATCTTCATGGCTGACACTTTCCCAGATGATGTTCCCAAAATCCCTCTGCCTGAGAAACATCATCACCTGGACTCACAGATAGGAGGCACTTGTGCAGTTCTACATGACAAACCTAGAAGACATGAGAGACTACAACACGTCACTGACAGCTCCTAATTAAAACCACGACACTTCTCTCTTACAGGCCTTGGGTGACATTCCTGTACTTAGTAACATACAGTCCCTCAAATTAAAACACATTCATCAGCAACAACAGGTCACATAACTTGGACCAGACTGCGTGGCAGGTTCAGGTGCCAGTTCTGTCCCATATCTGCTCTGGCAACACAATTTCAGGACCTAATAATGTCATCCACAATATCAGGGGTTCATTTATTTTCTCATCTTCCAATGTGTTGTGTACCATCACCTGCCAGCAATACCCTTTTGCATTTTGCAAAGAACAAATATGACAGTCTCTACATGAAATAATGGACACAAATCTGACATTTAAAAAATGGCAGCACAAAAAAGCCAGTGGGGGGGACATTTCATCCTCCCAGGACACTCTATTACTGACCTTAAGGTGACCAAGATGGAACAAAGAGAAAACATGAAACTGCTAAATTACCAATAATCGCAAGTAATGCTATTACTTGTGAAATGAATTGAAGCAATGAATTTTCATAACAGTACAGTATATGTGTTAATTGACTTAAAAATGCCAGGATCTCTGTGTTACAAACATAAGCCTTTTTGGAGAATGTCCACCATTCATGGAATTATCACTGTCTGTAGAAGAAGCAGAAGAAGCAGAAGAAGAGTTTGGATTTGATATCCCGCTTTATCACTACCTGAAGGAGTCTCAAAGCGGCTGACGTTCTCCTTTCCCTTCCTCCCCCAGAACAAACACTCTGTGAGGTGAGTGGGGCTGAGAGACTTCAAAGAACTGTGACTAGCCCAAGGTCACCCAGCAGCTGCATGTGGAGGAGCGGAGACGCGAACCCGGTTCCCCAGATTACGAGTCTACCGCTCTTAACCACTACACCACACTGGCTCTGTACATTTCTGCATCTAATTTTCTTCTGACCTCAGTGTTTACATCTGCCTCCCTCTAAGAGAGAGAGTGTGTGTGTGTCACACAAAGATGCAACTCAGGATAGCACTAAATGCATCTAATGAAGTGGACTCTACTCCACAAAGCTAGTTCTTAGTAATCCAAATACACGAGCTAAAAATAAAAATCCTACTTCATTTTGTCAAGGTAAGAGAGAAAATATACTAATATGCATTTGAACATTCTAAATAATAAAGCATTAATGAATGTTTACTCTACACAAATTGATCATTTGCTGAAGATTGGCACAGCTAAGTTTTCTTCAGGATGCAATTGTGGAAATCAAATTAAGTCATATGAAGGTCAACAGTTCAAAACTGCACTTCAAATTAGGAAACAGTTAATGGCAGAAAAATGAGGGAAAGCACAGGAAATTAATGATAATTGGTCTAAATGTAAGAGAAAGAGATAACTGACAAAATACTGCAACACAAATAATGAAGGGCATAAGTAATATTTTACCCTTTCCAAAATATGTATATAACATTTAACCAAATCTAAGTTGGCAAATCGCTGTTGGTAATAGTAATACAGTGGTACCTTGGGTTAAGTACTTCATTCGTTCTGGAGGTCCATTCTTAACCTGAAGCACTACTTTAGTTAATGGGGCCTCCAGCTGCCGCCCGCCGCTGGAGCACGATTTCTGTTCTCATCCTGAAGCAAAGTTCTTAACCTGAGGTACTATTTCTGGGTTAGGGGAGTCTGTAACCTGAAGCGTATGTAACCTGAGGTACCACTGTAAAGAAAAACAAGACTATTGTTCTAGTTCTGTAGCTAGAGCAGTAGTCTTGCTCCATAGCAGGGGTCAGCAACCTTTTTCAGCCGTGGGCTGATCCACAGTCCCTCAGACCATGTGGGAGGCCGGACTGTATTTTTTTTGGGGGGGGGAGGGAATGAACGAATTCCTATGCTCCACAAATAAACCGGAGATGCATTTTAAATAAAAATACACATTGCACTCATGTAAAAACACGCTGATTCCTGGACCGTCTGTGGGCCAGATTGAGAAGGCTGTTGCATTGCCACCTTGGAACATCAGGCACCTGCATTCTGCCACATAGGAGAGGGCACTTGGGAATGATGGCGGCAACCATCTGGGTCAGAATGGTGTCTGTATACTACTAGAAGCCCTGGTCTGTCTCTTTACCCAGCACCAAGTAAAAGCAGGCAGTCTTAGTGATCTGTCTAATGATGTAATCAGTGAAGTGGGGAGGACTACAATCCAGCACCTTTATGGCAAATAAGATAGCACAGTCAGATTGTGGATGCACTTTTCTGAAGACCTATAAGCCCTACTTATCAGCATGTGATTAGGGCTTCACTAAATAAGCTCTGCCCCCAGGCATCTGGGCATGTAATGATTACCTCAGAGTACAGTGGACGCTCGGGTTGTGAACGTGATCCGTGCGGGAGGCACGTTCGCAACCCTCAGTAGCGCTTCTGCGCATGCGTAAGCGCCGAAACCCGGAAGTAACCCATTCCGGTACTTCCGGGTTTGCCGTGGTGCGCAACCCGAAAACACGCAACCTGAAGCGTATGTAACCCGAGGTATGACTGTACTCTGATTAATGCCAGTAGTAGCAGCACTTGGGGAGCAGGATGATGAATGGGAAAGAGATGAATGGGATGACACAATGGAGTAGAACCTGGTTGATGGGAACACCCCTCCGCCTCTGGATGCATCTGGCTCTGCAGTTGAAGCAGAAGTCCCAGAGGCTTCCAGTTCCCAGTGGAAGAGAGTGGGAAGTTACAAAGGCCACTTCTCCACCAGAGAATGAGGAAGGTTCCAGGGTGTAGTGTGTCGTGACATGGTGGGAGGATTTACAGGTGGCAGCATGTCCAGCATTATCACCCAGGGAGAGCTGGCACATCAATACATCGATAGAAAAGAAGAGACATGTCCCTCTAGACAGGGGGTGGACCTAGTCAGGGGCATGGCTAGTTCATGTAGCCCTGTGCCCCATTTATCCATTGGTCTCAGTGTAAGCAATAGCTTCTGAATACGACTATAGCAGAAGAAATACATGTTTATTCCATGCTGAATTGTATTTTGAGGATGGAATTGGAATTGGATTTTAAAAATTAATTAATATGAACTGTTGTAGCTTCCTGGGGGTAAATGGCATGAGAAGTCATATAATCCACTCAATCTATGTGATTACCAGTTACAATTTTTTATTGCTGTAGCATGGGTACCCATCCATGCCACAGCAATTTGTATGAATAGTATCTGTCAGGGCTGCCTCAGGTCTCAGCTCACAAAAGACCAACGCCAAGTTCTTCTTATATACAAAAGTGTTTATTGGAGTTCATTGTTTGCTTCACATCCGAGGCGCGCAGCCCCACGTCTGTTACGCTTAGACCGTTGAAGTCCCCTCTGAGTCAGTCCCTCCCCTGCACCAGTTTAAGAGGCTTGCGCTGCTCCACCTCTTCCTCTCTTTCCTTTTCCGCAGGGTCTTCCTGCCCGCTGGGGTTTCGCCCCTCCTGGATTCCCCTGACGCGGAATCCCCAGATTGCTCTTCCCCCCTCCTGCGGGCTTTGGGCCCTGGCTCCTCCTCCGGGCTCCCTGTACTTCCGCGCGCCTCCACATTTGAACTTGGCGCGCGCGCCCAACCTCTAACCTTCCTTTTGACAGTTACACTACTCCCTTCACTACTCCCCTCCCCTTCCGGGAGGGTGGCTTGCTCCGACCTCCCTCCCTTCTCTGCTGCTGGAGCTGCTTCCCCTGGTACACTGGAACCTCCACCCCCTTCGCTGCACTCTGGCGGGGAGGCTGGTCCTGACGCCCAGCTGCCACTTTGGGATCCCCCGCTGGCCCCCTGCTCCTGACACGTCCCCCCTGGGGCTCCCCTGGCCTTGACCACCGGCGCCCCCTTCTGGGAATCCTCTGATTCGCTGGAAAGACTCATGGAATCTCTTGAGTCATTGTCATCCTCTTCCTCGCTGTCCTGGGATTCATCCCCATCGCTCTCCATCTCCTGCCTACCCTGTGCCTCTGTCCCTGAACCCCTGACATCCATCCCCCCCTCGAAGCCCCCCCTTCCCCCCTCCCGCTGCTCGGGCGCAGGTTCTGGGAGCTCCGTTGTAGCGGGGGTAGATGCTGGATCCAGTCCGTCGACGTCGATCTCCTCTGCTTCCAGTTCAGTGTATGAGTGCTCGAAACCGGGGTCCTCCCCCAACACATCCAAGTCCTCCCCTCCCCCTGTTACTTCAGGCGATGCTGCTTGCCAAGGCCCCCTTAGCCACCTCCTGCGCCACTCCTCTTCTGGTTGATCGTCCCACCAGTAAGAGCGGTCCGTGTCCACCCCCGAGCACGATCCCCTTGGAGGGCTCGATTCTGGCATGGTCTCCTCTGCGGAGGAGAACCCCCGGAAGGTGCTGTCTGAAAGTGTGGGCGTAAAAAGCCAGTCATCAAAATACTCCGCTGGCATGGGCCTGTGTGGGAAGAGTGCATGGAACTCGTCTTTAAGAAGAGGTTCCTCCAGAGCATAATCTGGCACCCAACTGTTGGCGCTGGCCGGGGTACCTTCCCTGGCGAGGAGGTATTCTACTCCCTCCTCCCCCCATCTCGAGTCCAGAATTTCCGTGACCTCGTTGAGTGTCGGGGCCCTCGGTGACTTCCCCCCCCGGTGACTTTCTATGTGGGTCTGGTGCCGTCCCTGGCTCCTGAAATCTGTGTGGGGCCTTGTAGGGTGTAAGCACTGACCTATGAAAGACCGGGTGCATTCTGGAACCTTCTGGGAGGGTCAACCGAAAAGCTACGGGATTGATCCTGCCCTCAACTTGGTATGGCCCTAGCTGTTTGTGTCCTAGCTTCTTCTTAGCTAACGACTCGGCCGGCACCGCCTGGGCTGCTAACCATACCCAGTCCCCCACCTGGATGTCTTCTCCTGCCCTCCTGTGCCTGTCTGCCTGCACTTTGTAGGCGTGTTTAGCTAGCTCCAAGTGCCGTCGTAGCTCCTCGTGGACCTCCTGCAATTCTGCTGCTAAATGCTCAGCTCCCTGCGGCTCCCCCTGCGTCGTTGTCTCCAACCCGGGGAAGGTTCTGGGATGTCGCCCATTGTTGGCAAAGAACGGTGTCACCCCCGTTGACGCGTGCTTCGTGTTGTTGTAGGCAAACTCGGCCATCGGTAAGTAGTCCACCCAAGTTGCAGGCTGTTGATTGGCGTAACATCGCAGGTACTGCTGCATGATGGCGTTGACCCTCTCCGCTTGGCCGTTGGTTTGCGGGTGTCTCGCCGACGCTAAGTTGATCTTGACATTCAGGATGCCCAGGAGCTTCTGCCAGAAACTGGAAATGAATTGGCGACCCCGGTCAGACAGGATGGACCGTGGTAAGCCGTGTACCCGGAACACGTGGTCTATGAACAGCTTGGCGGTCTGTTCCGCTGTTGCCACCTTCGCGCAAGGAATGAAGTGCGCCATCTTGGTGAACAGGTCTACAACCACAAGCACCGCCGTCTTGCCTCGCGAACTGGGCAGATCAGTAACAAAGTCCAGCGCCACCCTTTCCCACGGCTGTAGTGGCGTCTCCAGCGGTTCCAGCAGTCCCGCTGGCTTCTTGTGCACTGGCTTGGACCTCTGACAAGTGTCACACCTGGCGACGTAATCCGCGACCTCTCCTCGCATCTGGGGCCACCAAAAGTCCCTGGCTACTAAGTCCGCCGTCTTTTCCTTGCCGAAGTGACCCGCGCTGGGTGCGTCGTGTAACTGCTGCAGAACCTTCGCGCGGAGATCGTCTCCCGGCACGTAGAGAGCACCTTTGCGGGTTAGCAGGCCGTCGCGTATCTGGAATTCGTTGTCCTTTGCTGTCCCTCTTCGCACCTCCTCCATCTTGGATTGTGCGAACGGATCCGTCTGCAGCGCGCGTCGCACCGCGTCCAGGTCCACGGCGGCGGAAGCGCACGCCCATGCCTGCGGTGCGAAAATGTGCTTGGCTGCCACTGGTGCCACTTCCTCGAGATACTGCGGTTTCCTGGAGAGCGCATCCGCTATGACGTTGTTGTCTCCCGGGATATACTCTATCCTGAAGTCGAAATCCGCAAAGAACTCCGCCCATCGTATGTGCCTCTGGCTCTGGAGCTTCGCCGTGCGCCAATACTCTAGGTTCTTGTGGTCCGTGCGGACCTGCACGGTGTGCTTGGCTCCGATGAAGAAGTGCCTCCATGCCTTGAAAGCCGCGTGGATGGCCAACAACTCCCTGTCCCAGATGGTGTAGTTCTGTTCCGACTTGCTGAGCTTCCGGGAATAGAAAGCGCAGGGCCTCCAGTTCCCTTGCGGATCTTCCTGCAAGAGGACGGCCCCCACTGCTCTGTCAGATGCATCAGTCTCAACCCGCATGGGCCTGCCGGGATTCACGTGTAGCAGCTGTTCTTCGGACGCGAAGAGGCTCTTAAGTCTCCTGAAGGCCTGCTCCGCCTGGTCCGTCCAGGTGAACTTTTTCTTCTTGGAACTGAGGGTGTCCGTGATAGCTGCCGTCTCTTTCGCGAAACCCCTGATGAACTTGCGGTAAAAGTTGGCGAAGCCGACGAACCTCTGGACCTCCTTCCGATTGCGCGGGCTGTTCCAGTCCAACACCGCGCGGACCTTGGCGCTGTCCATGGCTAGTCCCTTGTCGGACAGCCGGTAGCCCAGGAAATCCACCTCCGTCACGTCGAACTGGCACTTCTCCAGTTTGGCGTAGAGTCTGTGCTCCCGTAGCCTCTGCAGGACCTCCTTTACGTCTCTCTCGTGAGTCTCCTGCGATTCTGAGAAGATCAGAATGTCGTTGAGGAAGCATACGCACTTCTTGTAGAGGAGTCCCGCTAGCATGTGGTGCATGAATGCTTGGAAACAGTGGGAGCCATTTTGGAGACCAAACGGCATAACTCTGTATTCATAGGTGCCCAGCGGCGTGAACATGGCCGTCTTCCACTCGTCACCTTCCCTCATGCGTATTAGATTGTATGCTCTGCGTAGATCCAACTTGGTGAAGACCCTCCCCTTCCTCACCGTCGCGAGCAGGTCGTCAATTTTGGGCATGGGGAAGGCCTTGGGCTTTGTCATCGAGTTTATGGCCCTATAGTCCACAATGAGCCTTTTTTGGGGCGTGTCCTTCTTCTTCACGAAAAACACAGGACTGCCCCCCACTGCCTTGGATTCTCGGATGAATCCCCGCTTCAGATTGTGATCTATGAACTCCCTGAGTTCCTGCATCTCATCTTCAGACATGGAATACAGCTTCGCAGTCGGCAGCGTCGCCCCTGGTAAGAGGTCAATTGCACAGTCGTAGGGCCGGTGGGGTGGTAATTGGTCAGCTTCCTTTTCGCAGAAGACCTCCAAAAACCCCTTGTACGTGTGGGGCACTGCCTGCACCATGCCTAGATGCAACTGTTGCCCTTCCTCCTGGCCCTCCTCCTCCTGGCCGGTCTGGATGCAATGTTGTGCGCAGTAGGACGAGCCAAAGGTGAGCTGCCGCTGGTACCACGCTAATGATGGGCTGTGTCTATCCAGCCAACTCATGCCTAACACTATAGGCGTGTCTGACAGGCGGGTGACGTTGAAACTGATGACCTCGCGATGATTCCCAATCTGCATCACCATGGGTGGCGTCTGCTGTACCACTTGCCCGCCCAGGAACTTCCTGCCATCTACCGTGACGACGTTCAGAGGCAGCGTGGCTGGTAGAAGCGCTATGCGATGCTGCTTGATGAACTGCACCCCCACAAAGTCTGCGTTGCTCCCTGAGTCAATTGTAATGGGGACTTCCAGGGTGAGTCCATTAGGTAGCTGGAGAGTAGCAGTGAGCTGCACCACTGGCTTGGGTGGTAAGGGATTTGTAGGCTGCAAAAGCGCTGGGGACTGCTTTACTGACTCGCCTGGCTGAGCCCCAGCATCTCTGCTTCCAGCCAGGCATTGTCGTTTCCCTGAAACTGCTCTCCTTGGAGCGCTGCTTCTGTTACTGTTGCTAAGGCTGCAGTGTGCTTCTGGAGCCTCTGGGGACACTCTTTGGCCATGTGCTGCGCACTGTCACAGATGTAACACTTCCTGGTCCCTCTAGGAGGCTTCGCCTTGACTGCTCCGGACGCTGAGGCTCCGGCAGCTGTCTGAGCCTTTGCACCACCAAGTTCCATTGGTTCCTCCCCCTCCCTCAGCAGAGGCGAGGGATGCGTACGTCCCAGGTCCCTGGGAAGAAAAGGAGGCGCTCTAGCTGGTGCGCGGACTTGGCGCCCCTCCTCACTGTGCCAAGGGCGTTCTTCGTGGCGCACTCCTATCGTGAGTGCCCTCTGCACGACGTCTGCTAGGGTTTGAGGTCTGTCCCCCCTGGCCAACTCATCTTTTACGGAGCCATGGAGCCCCTCCCAGAACAAGTCTCTCACTGCCAGGGAGTCTTTTTCCCAGCCCAGCACATTCAGCAATGCAAAAAAGCGAGAATGGTACTGACGCACTGTAGCCTTGCCCTGCCGCAATCCATGCATCTCCCGTCGCGCCACATCAACGTCAACGGTAGATTGGAAGCAAGCGTCCATGGCTTTGATAAATTCGTCAGAGTTCCTGCGGGCAGGACCATCTTCGCGCCACAAATTGCGTAACCAGGCTCTAGCTTCCCCATGCAAGTGGGACACAATAAAGCCTACTTTCTCCTCCTCATCTTTGAAGTCTTTCCGAAGCAAATGCAGCGCGTATACGACGTCTGCTCTGAAACTGGGATAATGCTTCAGGTTCCCATCGAAGTGGGCTACTAAATTGCCCCCCCTCCGTCCGAGTCCGATTCCCTCTGATCTGGACCCCGGGAACCCCTCTTTGCACGCACGGTCCCACCTGGCTTGCAGATCCTGGCATCGCGCTTCTGCTTCGTCAACTTTCCTCTGGGAGACCACTACCGCAGCGGAGAGCTCGGCGACTGCGTTTCGCAGGGTCGTTATCTGCTCCTCAGTAGTCATGTCTGCCAAACTTCGTGAGCTTTGCAAAAAAATTTTTTGCGGTTTTAGGAGAGGGGACTTACTGTCAGGGCTGCCTCAGGTCTCAGCTCACAAAAGACCAACGCCAAGTTCTTCTTATATACAAAAGTGTTTATTGGAGTTCATTGTTTGCTTCACATCCGAGGTGCGCAGCCCCACGTCTGTTACGCTTAGACCGTTGAAGTCCCCTCTGAGTCAGTCCCTCCCCTGCACCAGTTTAAGAGGCTTGCGCTGCTCCACCTCTTCCTCTCTTTCCTTTTCCGCAGGGTCTTCCTGCCCGCTGGGGTTTCGCCCCTCCTGGATTCCCCTGACGCGGAATCCCCAGATTGCTCTTCCCCCCTCCTGCGGGCTTTGGGCCCTGGCTCCTCCTCCGGGCTCCCTGTACTTCCGCGCGCCTCCACATTTGAACTTGGCGCGCGCGCCCAACCTCTAACCTTCCTTTTGACAGTTACACTACTCCCTTCACTACTCCCCTCCCCTTCTGGGAGGGTGGCTTGCTCCGACCTCCCTCCCTTCTCTGCTGCTGGAGCTGCTTCCCCTGGTACACTGGAACCTCCACCCCCTTCGCTGCACTCTGGCGGGGAGGCTGGTCCTGACGCCCAGCTGCCACTTTGGGATCCCCCGCTGGCCCCCTGCTCCTGACACGTCCCCCCTGGGGCTCCCCTGGCCTTGACCACCGGCGCCCCCTTCTGGGAATCCTCTGATTCGCTGGAAAGACTCATGGAATCTCTTGAGTCATTGTCATCCTCTTCCTCGCTGTCCTGGGATTCATCCCCATCGCTCTCCATCTCCTGCCTACCCTGTGCCTCTGTCCCTGAACCCCTGACAGTATCTTAGGCTGGGATTCAGGAGAATAAACACACACACAATTTCCCCCAGACTATCATTTTCAGAAGCTGATCCCAGAATACCCTAACTGCTCTTTAAACTCTCCAATAATAATTTGAAGATTAGTCATAAAAGCATTTTAGAGGAAACTTGTCCTGAAGCAATGCATTCTTGCCTAAATCCTTTGTTTAAACTGCTCTCATGCGTAATCTCTTAACTGCATAGATTCCAAGAATATGAGGGAATTTTTTCATAAACTGCTCTCTTCATGGCACCAGTTTTAAATGGCACTCCACATCATAGTCTGACAACATAGCTATTCCTGAGCCAGAATATCCTGGCACCAGTTGTCGATGCTCCAGTGACCTCCCAACTGGACTACTATAAAGTTCCTCTAGGTAGGACTGTCATTGAAGATGGTCTTGAGGCTGCTACTAGTGCAGAATGCTCAAGGTGCTAGTACTAGCATAAAAGGTAAAGGTAACCATTAGGTCCAGTCGTGACTGACTCTGGGGTTGCGGCGCTCACATCGCTTTATTGGCCCAGGGAGCCGGCATACAGCTTCCGGGTCATGTGGCCAGCATGACTAAGCTGCTTCGGGCGAACCAGAGCAGCGCACGGAAACGCCGTTTACCTTCCCGCCGGAGCGGTACCTATTTATCTACTTGCACTTTGAGGTGCTTTCGAACTGCTAGGTGGGCAGGAAGTACTAGGTTGGAAGGAAGTACTAGAAAGTACTAGGTTGGCAGGAAGTACTAGCATATAATTACCTAAATGGCTTGGGACTCAGGCACCTAACACCTAACAACCGTATGAAACCCTGTGTTCAGCAGGTGAGACCTTGTTGGTTGTGCTGCCAGTTGTTCCCCAGTTGTGGGATGTCCTCCCAACTAAGGTCCACCAGTACCCATTATTAACTTTTAGGAGGAATTTGAAAACATTCTTGTTTATCTAGGCCTTTTGTGGTTGAAGAATACTATTCCTTGCAACCCGTAAATCACTGCATGAAACTGCATGAAAGTGTACCGTGGAACCCCGACTTACGTACGGCTCTACTTACGTATGATTCCAGTTACGACCTTCAGTAGGTGCTTCGACTTATGAACTTTCCTCTAGATATGAATAGAGGCCTTGCCAGCAGCCCGGAGCTCGCCTGGCCGGCTGCGGAGCAGTACTGGGGCCTCCGCCGCCAGGGAGAGGCCTCCGGTTTGCAGGAGCTCACCCTGCCAGCTGCGGAGCAGCGCTGAGGCCTCTGCTGCCAGGGAGAGGGCCCTCATCCCACCCCCAAAGCTGTGGAAGAGGTGCCACCTGCAAGAGGCACAGCAGTGTGCACAGCAGCCCCAAACCCTGCCGAGGAACTAACCTGAAGAAGTCCAGAGAAGAACCTGGCCAGGCAAAAAAAAAGTGACCCTGGCTGAAGTGAATCAGATCTTTACTGACCCATGCCCCACCCCTAGCTTGTAGCCAGGTAAGCCCACCCACCCACAGTGCACGTAAGAAAAAAAAATGTTAATTTTTTTCATCTACAATACTGTCTTATTTATTTTATAGTACAGTACATTGATTATGGCCTTCATTTTATGGATCTATGGTCTCGTTAAACAGCAAAATCCGTGTTAAATTGCTGTTTTAGGGGGTGTTTTTCATCGTCTATGGAAAAGTGCACCTCTAGTTATGTACGTTTCTAGTTATGACCGGACCTCCAGAATGGATTATGGTTGTAGGTAGAGCTTCCACTGTTTTTAGATTTATTTATTTTTTACTGTAACTGTAGAATGATTTAACTGTTTTAGATTGTTTTTAAGTTCTGGATGTGTTTGCAATCCGGGGCTGCTTTGGGAGGAAGGAAAGGATATAAATTCAATAATGAAAACTGTTGTTGTTGTTGTTAATGTAAGGCAGTCAGTTATGTCAAGAGCTGTTGAGAGTCCTAGCAAAATCAAACAGGATTTTTGCACCCCTGCTGAAGTTCTAATGCAGAAGTTTCACTGGAACTACCACCAGGAAGGTCCCCAAAGAGATGGATGGCCCAGGGCAAATCACACACACTTCCTACTTGTTCAGAACGCTGCAGGGTTCTCCTGAGCACCCATTTTAAACTTTTAACTACTGTAATTTGTTTAAAGATTTGCTAGCTGTAATGGCAAAGCATAGGCCTTGCAGGCACTCTCCTAGACTGCATTGTCCAGAATGCATTGGTCTGAGGAATGAATTTGTGGTACGTAATGGGAAATTATAGAGTTAAAATACTGTCTCCCTGTATGGGTTGGAGCTAAGTTTCTACTCTTAGTTTGTTGTCAAGGTTACTTTCACTTTCACTTTCCTGTGTAGTTACTCTTGTTCTGGGGCTACAAAGTGAGCAACTGTGCCTTACGTTAAAAAATACAGCATTGGTCTGAAGACACGCCCAGCTCATAATCTGCACTTAGTGTGTCGTGTCCAAATCAAGATGAATGCAAGTGGTTTTATGTGCGCAATGTTTAACAAACATGCCACAGAAGCTGCAGCTAATTCCTTCTTTAAGCAGCTCTGACCTTCGTTTTATAGCCCATAAGCCACCTGGAGTAGCTCAGCTGGATGATAGCTCATACAATGGTGCCTTATCAGTATCACTGCCATAGAAAAAGCCTTCAAGTTATTTCAAGTAAGTCTGGATTCACATGAGATTTTCTCCATCTGTATTTCAGTCATCTTTCCTTGAGTCTCATTGAGCTAATTCTGTATTATACTAATTGAGGTCGTGTTAAAGTTGATACATCTCAAGCTAACTGTGAACTTTTCATGCCATCCTCTCTTTATTTGCTTTCTATTCAGAAATTTTATCTGACCACCACAGTGGTACCTAACATTAAGGTATTGTTGTATATGAAATAGAAACATTTCAATAACATTTCTATTGTTGATTTTTAAAATTTCATTTCCCAGTTTCTAGAAGACTCTTGCAAGCAACAAAGAATAGAAAACCTCTAAAAAATAGAAAAATAAAGCATTTGGAAATTTCCTGACACAAAGGAAATCCCTGTAGAATTACACATGAGTAAATGAATGTCAAGCCTGATTTTCAAGGTGAGTTGTAGTTGTGCTAGACCTTTAGTAACAAAAGGTGGCACTGTTGGCTCTCAAATGGGAAAGAATAAATTCTTACTGCACAGAACAAATGCTTTAGTTGGTGCAAAATGTATGTCTTTCAGTTATTTACATTCTACTCTAAAGTAAACATCTGTTTTAAAATAGCTATCTAAAAATGTACGCTATAGCAGTAAGATTATCAGCACACGTTTACCAAAATGTAAGCCTCGGGTTTGAAACGATTATTTCTCAGTAAAGCAGCTTAGGATTGTAAGAGTATCTGTTTTCCAAAATTTAACTCTTAAGCAAGGCATTTTAGATTGCAACTCAGTTTTTGTTGTATTAATGTGCAATAATCTAAGAGTAACCATGTGTCCAAGCTGTTAAGGACCCTGAGGACTAAGGTGACTTTAGGGGCTGCCCATCTCCCACCTCTCAGGGCTATTTGGAAACCGGTGTGCCTGCAGGAGGAGGATGTAAGAAACGAAGTCCAGGCCAGGGAGCTCACACCATTCCTCACACCACGAGGAACATCAGTGGCCTGGCCTGAGGCAGGTAATATTGGTCCAATATATTTTGCTGTCTGCAGCAGAGCCCAAATCTCTCTTATCCCAGGTCCCTAGCTAATATAACTGTACTCTTCACGTATTCTTTGTTTAGTGCCACCAAAAGCACATCACTTCATGCTGCTGCCTGGCAGGGCCAGCCTTTGTGGAAAATGTAAAGACAGGCCTTCCATGTCTTCCCTGGGGCTGCTTGAAGACCTGTGTGCTTGAGGGAAGGCCAAGAAGCTCATGTTATCTCCTTCTGAAGGTCCCTGTTAATCTTGTAGCAAGCCCTGTGAACAAAAGGAATCACACCTACAACACCTCATATACATTTACAGGCTCTTGCTAACAGTCAAGACAATAGGCCTTTGGGTTCAGATGTATACCATTTCTATGTTTCCCATCATAGTTTAAAGTAAATAAGGTCCTTGAATTCACATGACTTCATAGATCACTGCTTGAACGAGCTGTGTTACTCTCACTTCCATTAAAACTGAACCATTAAAATAGGCCGTGTTTGCTTGCTGATGCAACAGAGGTTCCGCTTTCAAATAAACAGTGTCTATAACTCACAGTGAATTGTCTATTTTTTCTGTCTCTGCGTCTTACAATTTCTGGGAATTAGTCTCATTTGTTTATGTAATACTTGCCCTTCGCTAAAAATATTACTAGACCACTTCCTTCATCATTTGAACCTGAACTTTTATAACTAAATAATTCCCTTTCAAGAGCTAATAAAAACTAATTATGAATTCGAGTTTCTGAGAATTGGAGCGATTTTTTCCTAAAGCCCTTTTCTACTGAGTTGAATTGTTAACCATACAATTCCACTCCAGGTAACCTCCAATGAATGGGATTTACAGTTTATGAGAAGAATTTCATACCAGTGATCTAAACCCACAATTTTCAATGTATCAGACTAGTGTACAAATTGGAAACAACTCAGCTTAAATCATCACCTAACTAGTTTGTGGAGTGCATTTTTGTATGCTATTTTTCCTAATGTATACATTGGTATGCATACTTCACCCCAATATATGATTTTTTGGTACACATTATGTGACTGGAGAATTGCATTCCAAAATCGGAAAAAACATGAATTTTGAAGGATGGCTGTGTTTCTGGTCTTGTGAATTAGGTAGGTTCGCTTTTAAATGTGAACTGAATCAAATTTCTGCCCCCTTCCTACCCTAGATAGAAAAAAATGTTCTTCTGAATGACATAGACTTGCCTTGGTATGGGCTGCGATTTTTCACAATGCTCTGCAGGCATAATAATAAAGCCACACAAAAAAGCCACACAAATGCATTGAGAAGGCCTAGGATTCTGTACATTGCACTGCAGGCCCCTATCTATCTATCTATCTATCTATCATCTATCTAACATCTATGTACTGATAGTTATTGCATTCAGATTGAGAACTGATGATTGTTTTGTTGTTGTTACTAGTATTATTTATGTACTATTTTTCTTTATTTCACTTCACTGTCTTTATTTTTTAATTTTATTTTCTTTGTTAAATTTGTAGATTTCCTGAACCCAGTACACCGTATGTGAATTGGTGCCCTCTGCCCTGCACAATCTATTGGCAAGAACTGCTGCCTATGTATGTATATTAACAAAGCCTAGTCTACCTCACAGGGCTGTGATTATGACTGATTTGATTTCTGACCTGCCCCTCACCATAAATTCTCAGGACTGATTGCAACAATATAAAATTCATTTTTTAAAAAAACAGTTTAAAACAAATTACAGTTAACACTTGAGCCTTAAGGCTTCAATTCTATACACTTGCTCCCAGGTATGCCCTACTAAACTTAAAGGTGCTTACTTATAAGTAGATCTGTTGTATAGGACTGTATTACACATGCTGTTTTGTTGAGGCTCTGAATCTAGTTAGTGCAGGGCAGTTGGGCTATCATTAATTTATAACTAGAATTAGATTGCTGTTTGAATAATTAACCAGACTATCAGTTTAGTGGTTTCAGAATTTTTACATGTTTTAAGAGAACTGTATTATGTCAGATTCAAACTTTTTAAGCCAATAAATTGTCTGAAAGTCCATTAGCTGTACCCATAATGATTTAATTTATGGAGGCAGATAGTTCCAGCATGCATATGAGAGAATTGCTAATATTGACTTGTCTGCTTAAATCAGCGGCCCCCAACCTTTTGGGATGTATTTGGAAATCTAAGAAACTGTAGTGGGCATCACAGAAATACCCATTTCTACAGAAGAAAAACTGGTGATATTCCCCCTCCAAAACAGGCAAACAAAGACCTACATGCACCCCAAACAAACACAAACAAGAAAAGTCAGGAACTCTCCCATAAGGCAATCCTCTAACCAAACTAAACAAAAAAACAACAACCCCTATTTTTTTAAAAAAGTATGAAAATTGGGAGGGGTTGTGGCTTTGATGGGTGCTATGCTCAGGACCCCAGGTTTAAATTAATTAGACCAGAAAATAAATCAGATGTGATCACTGAGTGTGTTGGAAGTTTGGTACTGGCTGAGTAGTGGTGGCTTCAGCAGTCCTAAGATGTGCTAAGTTAAATCTTTGAGTGTATAAATAGGTTGTCATTGATAGGAACTTTTTTTAGTCTGGTTTTGCAGGCTCCTTACAGTTTGATTCTAGGCATGTCTATTCAGTAAGGTTCAATGGTGCTTACTGAGTAGGTACAGGGTGGAAGCCTAAGTCACTCATGTTAGCTATCTCCACTGCTAGTGGATAAGGGTAGAGACAGAGGTGCCCACCCTCCATGATTAAAACCAAAAGAGTAAAAGGTTGCCCGATCAGCTGACTAGCAATAATAAATGGATAATGAAGGAAGTCAATTTGGGGATATTAAGCTAGTCTCATGTTACCACAAGGTAACTACTTTCTGAAAAGTAGGGAAGGCTGTAGGTGTCCTTTGTGACTGAAGCGCAGAAGGACAGAATCTGACATTGGGTGAAGGATTCAGCATTCTGTGAATCTCAGTATTCCTTCTTAAAAGAGCAGCTTCCTAGCGCCTAAAACTGAAAATCAATTTGAAAGTCTGTGGTCAATGCCTGAGCTGAATATCCACTGACCCAAGAGCACGACCTCAGTGCCCTGCATGGGCTCTTGCCACAGTTAGCAGTATCAGAAGAAACTATGAAATAAGTAAGAAAATATATGTGCCATTTAGTTTGCTTTATTACAAAAAGCATGCAACACCGAGGTTTTCTGAATGTGGAATAATAATAATTATTATTATCTCAATCTTGAAAGGTGCCTTAATTCAATTCAGTACAAAGATATAGACTAGGCAAGGTGTTATCTTTCTCAAATGCTTGCAAGTGTTACTCACACACAAGCCTTCTTGTGTCTCAGCCTTTAGATTAACACTTCTCAACATGAGGCAATGTGAAGTTTATTCTGTAATTGTTGTTTATAGTTCCCCTAGGAAATACAGTATGTTATGAATGCATCTTGTGTTACACTGCACAGTGTAGCTCCTCATAAGCAGGTGGTTTTAAGAATAAGTTCTTTGTGCTTTAAATGTAGCTGCCTAAGCATTTCTTAAGAATATAAACATTTCCAGTATCAGAAACTGGGTCTGTTATTTGTGTGCTGCAGGAGATAAGAGAATGTCAACATGAATTTTCAAATATTAGACTGGTCCTAAAAATATGCTCTAAAAACTTATCAGAAGCAGATGATTTTCTAGATATCGGTAACTTCTCAAACCATTATGTACTGGGAAGTTTGATATTGCTACCTTAACAAAGAAAGCCCATTCTGACTTTTGCTTACAGAAAATGATTTCCTGAATTCTTTATCATGCTATGATGCTATGTGTGTGTGACTGTGTCTATGTGAAGAACTGTAAATCTTTCTCATTTTCTCTCAATGTAATATTTTTCAGCTTCTTAAATATTAATGCCTTTGGCAAATGCATTAGGATTCAAGCGATAAATCTAAGAACACATATAGATAGTTATCTCCAACATTAAAGTTAGACTGACAGTCTCCTGGGTATTGGAGAATGGCCATGTATATACATTATTTATATGAACTGTTATATGTCATTAAGTGCTAAACCCATTTTGTTTTACATTCTCCTGTGCTTCAGGAAGCAAGACACATATTAGACTTTTGCAAAGTATATTCCAGATCAATATGATAAAGCTTTAAAGAAAACTGCCTATGCATAGGTTGCTGACAAACCTACTAGAATATTTTTCATGAACTAAGGGGCTAGTTTAATTATTCTAGCATATTGACTCTTGCAAGGTCTGCTGTAACACTATACTTTGGAATTTGACTCTTTGAAAAAGACCTGATCAAGCAGTAATTTGTCATACATTAAAGTCTCCCATTTGCACACTGTGCATGATCGGTTCTGAAGGAGTTTGGCTACAAAGATACTTTTCCAAACAAAGATACTTAATATCCATTTCAAGTTTTGACATGACCAGGGGAGGACTGGAATTTCATCAGCAACCAAGATGAGAAGTGAAACCAGGCCTGATTGCATCATCCTACACTGATGATAGTAATTTACTAGCCCTTATTTGGGGTGCTAGTCTGGACCTTTTATGTGGTTTTATATTTATGGATCATGGTATTGGTGCAGCTGGCAAATGTTTGGTATAAAAGGCATCATGAACTATGACTCTGGTAGAGTTCCTGTCTCATACGTGACCTGGAAGAACAGCTAACATCTTGATCTTAATAGTTGCAGGAAAGATCAGAGCACTAATCCTTGTATTTACCAGAAAGATTTATTTATCAATTCCCTGTAAGCAGGGGCCAGTCTTCACACAGACAATGAATATATCTTTTAAGCTAAATTTATGATTCAGAAGCTGTAAAGTTAAAGACATGGTCTTCTGAAAAATAAGGTCATATCTTCTTCACTTCAAATTTATCTCCCAGGAACACAATAGTAAACAAGAAGGAACAAATATAGTTCAAAGGATTTGGTATTGTGTCATTCACCCAGTAACCAAGCCCCACTCCCTTCTCTATAGAAGTTATCAACTCTCCTAGAAGGCACAGATCTCAAATCCCTGACCTTGTATTCCGCTTTCTCCAATGTTATGTATATTCCTCCTCTTCAGTATGTTCAATATTATGTTACAGAATGCAAGTTAGAATATTGCATTCTGGATTGCAGTTCTAAAACTTTAAGATATCATAATTAGCAGAGAAAATTCTAATGCTTGTTACTGTAATTTAAAATAATTAAATATGGCATTTTCTAAGTAAAATCAAGGGGTTTTAAAAAACATTTACAAGTGGTGAGACATAAGTAGTTTGTGCTCAGTGCTCCAAAGGATGGTGAGTATCTCACTGCTTTTGTCATTGAAGCCAAACACCAGACTACAGTCACATGAGACTTGATTTCCATGACTTATTTTAAATTGAAATGCAGCCTTAGGAAGTTGCCAGTTTCAGGGGGCCATGGAAGGCACATGGGACCAGAACTGTCTCCTGGGCCATTTTGCCAGCCGCAATTGCTTCTCCCCCAGCTTTTATATACTCTGTTGACTATAAACTGTAGTCATTCATAGTTTCAAGCAACTAACTTCTGTTAACCCCTAACATATGTGGCCTTAAAATATGAATATCTCCAGCTATCATATCACTGAGAAAGGGATGATAAGCAAAATATTCCCTTGGTGAAAAATGTAAATAACACATTATCCACATAGCATGCTATGAAGGCTGCTTTGGAGACTTTTATGATAAATTCATTGTATTCATAGGTAGCACAGAGATGAACCTAAAGTGAAATAACTTTCATTAGGCTGTTAAAAAAAAAAAAGTCCACGACAGTGACCTCAGGCCAAGTTAGAAATAGAACACATCCATTTTTACAACGTATACCAGACTACAACTGTCAGGAAAATAGAGTAGCACCATTCAGTGTCGGATATGACCAACTCTTATATGTCAAAGCTTTGAGCAGAAATTTGAACAGGGGGGAAGTTCTAATGGTTTTCAGTTGACTATCAGTAATAGCTGCAATAACAGCAGACTGTGAGGAATCAGGTTAACATTTTTTTCTCTTCATAATCCAAAAGTCTTGCACTTCTGCCAAATAATTTAGAAAAGAAAAAGGAGACTCCAGGAACTGCAGATTTGTGTAGCAATTTTTTAAGGGTTTTTTTTTTTTTTAGTATTTTAAAGAACAAAAATTGAACTGTATATACTCCCACTCTGAATATAATGTTGGGATACTGCCAGGGAGACAAAGGCCATCATTCCCCCACGCCGTCTCTGGATGATCCATCAACCTCCCGTAGAAATGCAGTATCAGTCAATTAGCGACACAAGCCTCAGAAATAGCTTGCCACATTCCAGGGACTGGTGCACACTGTTTCAGCAGAGTTCATACAACGAAAGATGCACTCAGGAGAGCATTATTTACAACTTTATTCAGCATTGGTCAGAACAAAGAAAAAACATGACTGCCTGCTTCGATGTCCAGACACAGAGAGAGAACGAAAGCTATGTACAAAAGAGAAACTTCCTGTGTGCCGGAAGTACGCAGACTCTGTGACTCACAAAGCCTGCTCCCTTTTAAGGTGGAACGGAAATATCCTAACATATAATACAACAAGTTAGGCACATCTGAGTCCCACTGAAATAGAAGGAATTAAAAAAGGACAGTTAATGCTTTGATTCCAGTGAAATCAGACTGCAGTCCTCCCCCTGCCCATATATGCGGAGATAGTTCCACATGGTATGCATTTTGAATATTCCAAGCACATAGGTTAAGCATAACATAACATAACATAAGGAGAATTTTAGAGCAGACCATAGACTGATCCAGTCCAGCATCTTGTCCTAACAGTGGGTCAACAGATGCCCACATGTGGGACCTGAGTGCAGGTTGTGCTGATCAAGGTTCCTGTAATTTGTGTTGCAAATGACTTTTGGAATTTGTATATAGAATACATGGTCATTGCACCTGAGTGGTGAACAATGTATTTATATTTATTTTAACACACAGAGTCAAATCTCAGGCACTGGTGGGGAGAGAGGAGTGCGGGGGGAGCGCACCGCCTCCGGCAGTGCGATCCTGGTAGGGTGCCATCGCGGCTGCCCCCCTGCCCATGCTGGGCGCCACACCCCCCACAGGCGGTGCACCACGCCCCCAGGATGCACATCACGCCCCTGTGGGCAGCGCACCACCCCCCCGGGACGCATGCCAGCCCCGCCCCGCCCCGCCTTCTCTATGCCCCTGGTGCCAGAGCATGAAGCTCTGCCACTGATCTCAGGTTCCATATTTTAAGAAGCTCTATTAAGTCCAAATGCACTTGTAAAGAGAGAGATATTTTAGTATCAGGTTTTTAAAAAACGAAACAAAACAAAACAGCAGCCCTATGTGCAACATATTACAATAGCCTAATCTGAAGATTACAATAAAATGGTCACTATGGCTAGGCTATGTCTGCCCAGGAGCAGTTGCAGTTGGTTTACCAGCAGACACAAGGTGCCTCACACCACAGGAGGCACCTGGGCCCAGGGTCATAATTGTATCTAACAGTACCCCAAACTAATTTTGAAGGAGGCAGTCCTCAGTTATTCAATGTGGGCACCCAGGTAAGAGAGCTTATGTGCACAGCACTTCATTGCAAATGCTCCACTCGAGAAAGGGGAATCTGCATGTAGAAGATTTCTTCTGCACACATATCTCCCTTGCTGAACGGAGGAGTCTGAGTAAAATTCATATAATGGCACTGGCATTCTGAAGGCCGTACAGTGGTACCTCAGGTTACATACGCTTCAGGTTACAGACTCCGCTAACCCAGAAATAGTGCTTCAGGTTAAGAACTTTGCTTCAGGATGAGAACAGAAATCGTGCTCTGGCGGCGCGGCAGCAGCGGGAGGCCCCATTAGCTAAAGTGGTGCTTCAGGTTAAGAACAGTTTCAGGTTAAGTATGGACCTCTGGAACGAATTAAGTATTTAACCTGAGGTACCACTGTACAATCTTTTAAAAGACAGAATATATTGATTAACCTATGCCCAGTTGGCTAGTGCCTTTTGCACCCATCCTTACATCTTACTTGCTGAGGACTAGGCAAGAGCCCCAAGGTATGAAATGGTTATTTGTTCATGGGGAGGTGTCATTGTTTATGTTGCTAAAAAAGCACAACTCGTGCAAGATCAAGGTATCAGCAGTCTTGGGGGAATCCTGAGGTTTGCAGAAGTAAAAAGATATTTAGGAGGAAAAACCCCTAAGAGGGAAAAGAACCCCCAAATAGAGGAATGGGGTATAGTGGCTAGAATCCTCAACAGAAAACACTCCACACTGCAAAATTTTGCTTCAGGACCCACGTGTTATAGATTTTACCCATCCTTTGAAAATAATGCAAGGCTCTTAGTTCAATATAGGAACAAGACGGGAGAACACACTGCCTTTTTCCTATTGCAAAGATCCCAGTTTCTTCCTCCTCTGCTAATGTTCTGAGGATTGTTACAAGAAGATATGTTTTATGTCATTAGTATTTGCAGACCTTGCAGCTTGGGTGAATTAGATTGGAAGAATCACTTACAGTTACTGGCTTTATTGTCCTGGCCCTCCCAATCCAAGGAAGACACATTTTTGATAGTTAACTCTTTATCAACAAAAACCCCCACTTACAGCAGCTTCCACAGTGCTCCATATACAAACATCCATGCTTCTAGCCTCTAGGTAGTTGTCAACAGGTCTAGGCCCTGTATAGTGGTACCTCTGGATGCGAACGGAATCCGTTCCGGAGCCCCATTCGCATCCTGAGTAGAGCATAAAACGCGTCTGCGCGTGTTGCGTTTCTCCACTTCTGCGCATGCACGTGACGTCATTTTGAGTGTCTGCGCATGCGCAAGCGGTGAATCCCGGAAGTAATGTGTTCCATTATTTCCGGGTTGCCGTGGAGCGTAACCTGAACATGCTCAACCTGAAGCATATTTAACCCGAGGTATGACTATAGAGCAGTTGCAACAGGGAAACCCCGACCTCCAGCTGTTTTATATACCCTCCCCATATGCGTTGTGTGCCCGTAACCTGAGACTTCGCCTTCACATTGCTATTCTTCTTGCTTCAAGTGCCTCCTGGCTCTAGGAAACAGAGGTGTGGAGGAAGGTGAGGAGTCTACTGACCCATCTGTTGGCTGAACAACCTCTTCCCATACACGCGCATCTGGCATGCCTTTCTTGGTCTAGCGGGTAGAGGCACTGTCTGTCAGCTTCCTCCTACTTAGTCTCTGTTTGGCCTTTGCAGAACTAAGCAGGTTTGGGATGTGGTTTACCCACGCTATTAGCCACAATCCATATCTATCATGAACCTATCATCTTGTTTCATACTGCGTTTTTATGCATTTCCCTCAAGCCGCTTCAATCTGAATTGAGAAAAAGAATGAGGTAGCTTAGTAGGCTCTGCCTGTCATTGGCTGTGGTTCCACCTAGTGTTGGTCTCTCTGTCTTATGGCCTAACAGTTCCATCTGCCACTAAGCCTGACCCTCATGTAGCCCAGATGTTGTGCCACAATTGACAGAATTAACAAGAATCCTGCTCTCCACTGTGGTTGTGTTGAGGGAACGGATACCATAGGGGAAGTTATTTGGAAATGTTAGCGCTTACTAACATTACAAAACACTACACCATCAGGACTGGTGTCTAGTCTCAATTTAAAGTCCATTTCTCTCCAATGCATCCAGCACTGTCCTGTTCCCCTGCTGGTACGCCTGGAGTCCTGTCAGGGCAATGACATCTAACCTTGTATATTTTTTTTGCTGGGGTAACCCTGTGGCTATAAGCACAAGGGGATATAGGAGCTATTCTACCATACTCCAAAGTGTCCACCAAGGATAAGATTATTCTATTGATGTAATATTTTGTTGTATTATTTGGAAGCCAAGTTCTGCTTGGGACTGTTACAAATATTATCTTGGTGGGTTTTTTTAGCGTAATGCATCTGTATATTTTTTAACTAAGGAGTCATTATATGTTTGTATTCTTATCACTTTGGTATTAGACAAAAACATGTTTCTTAGAGCAGATAAATGAAGACTTCACTTAAGATTTATTGATTGGCTCCTCTAAGCTATAATATCCGGCTACCCACTCTCCTATTGATTTTGAATGTTGTTAGTAATCACAAAGCTCAAGGTCAGAGCAATTCTATTTAGTTCCATAAGCAACAGCACTTGTGCTGAACATAGATATTTTGCTGGTGCATTCTGCCATTGTGGAACAAAAACAACTTAAGAATTAGCAAAGAGGTAGGTCGTTTGAAATGAAGATCACCTGAAGCAAACAGCATGTATCCCAGGTATATGAACATATGATTTAAAATGTTTTATCTAAACACCAAGGGCTTATTTAGCCAGTCAGGGAAAGCATACTCTCAGTTAAATTTTAACCTTATGCAATGGTCTCCAACACCCCAGACAGTGGATAGCAGATGAGAGGGTAACCATACCCACTGTCCTCTTTTTAAACAAAGAGTCAATATTTACTTATTATTTACCATTATAGACTAGACCCAATTTCATCTTGTTGGATCCCGGAATACTGAACACAACATAAATGCGTGTTTCATATGAGCGGGACCCATAGCCTTTAAGGGGGTGGGGAATTGAAGCTTCATAAAACGGTTCATAAGAGATAATTGCAATGGTGCAGCAACATTGTCAGGGCAGGAGAATGGCGGCTTGTAAAGGCTATATGAGTGCTCCTTTATAGCTGGCGTTTGGGAGAAGGCAGTTTGTATCATTTGGCACCATTCATATTACAGGCATATACCCATTAGGCTATTGCATTCCACATAGAAATCCTAGTAGCATTGAAATAGCAGTCAAGATGCTATATAAAATACAGCACATCAAGTGCTGGGAACATGTAATGCCTTTTCAATAGAAGCACAGCTTCAAGAGAAGACACCTGAGCATACTATGGTCTATTCTGGATATCAGTGAGCACTTGTGGTTTCTGCAGTGCAGCAGTTGGGTCTTGAAGGTGCTTTGAGTCCCTTCAAACTCTAGAGTTCTAAGATTTAGGGTCCCGGGTCCTTTCCCAGTCCTATTGTAAGAGATCCTAGAACCTGGAGATGCCAGGGATTGAATCGGACTGAACAGTTTAAAGTTTGAACTGCATAAAACAAATGAGTAATAATGACACAGCTAGTGGTCTTAAAAACTGAGCATGGGTAATGCATGGGTGGGACGTGGGTGGCGCTGTGGGTTAAACCACAGAGCCTAGGACTTGCTGATCAGAAGGTCAGTGGTTCGAATCCCCGCGACGGGGTGAGCTCCCATTGCTCGGTCCCTGCTCCTGCCCACCTAGCAGTTCAAAAGCACGTAAAAGTGCAAGTAGATAAATAGGTACCGCTCTAGTGGGAAGGTAAACGGCGTTTCCGTGAGCTGCTCTGGTTCGCCAGAAGCGGCTTAGTCATGCTGGCCACATGACCCGGAAGCTGTACGCCGGCTCCCTCGGTCAATAAAGCGAGATGAGCACCGCAACCCCCGAGTCGGTCACAACTGGACCTAATGGTCAGGGGTCCCTTTACCTTTACCTAATGCATATTAGTATTTTTTTTTTTTTTTTAAATGCAGCAGACTAAGATATGTTCATGCTGAATTGGTTCCATTCCCACCTTTTTATGGCTGATTCCTCAAAGCTATTTTAGTTGTAGCATGGTATGCATACCTTTCTCTTTGTCATTCCTGAAATGACTACTTCTATGCCTCAACAGGTATTGTTCCAAAGCATCACTAGAGGGTGCTGACATACTATGCTAAATGCTGAATGAGAAATTGGACTGAAGTACTGGAACACACCCAAGAGAAAAAATGATGCTTAATGTGTATTATACAAACAATAACTATGCCAGTTGCTCTTTACTAGTTGTACGGTAAAGTTTGAACCGAGGAGTCTCCTCTATTCCTGAGGGCTTCCTGTGTTATCTAGAACCCCAGTTTTGCAAGGTTCTAAATAAAGCAGGTATAGGAGACTCCAGATGCCCACCAAATCATGGACAGTGACAGGCATAGGGACGCAAGAGCAGAACGTAGCTTAGTTCCAGCTTTCTTAGGTCGAGTGCAGCCTTTACATGTGAGCAGCATAGCCAAATATGGCTAGTACATTTCCATGGTGTTGAGAGGCATAGGAAGACAAGGGTACTTGTACATTTAATAGTTTTATAGAAGAAGAAATTTGAGTGGATGCAGGTAGCTTCATAGCAACACTCTGTTTATGTTTAGTCAGAAACAAGTTCTGTACATTTAAATAGGGTTAGTACAGCCATTAGGAATTAATCAACCATAAAAAGGTGGGAATGGAACCAATTCAGCATGAACATATATTAGTAGATAGTCTTAGTCTGCTGCATAAATTATATTTCTAATTTAAAAATATTTTTTTTGGAGGGGGCATTTACAAGCAATATGCAGCTAAAAAGTCAACTTCTTGTAGATGGAAGTTTCAGCAGGAACAGGATCAAAACGTCAGGGTGCAATTCCTCATTATCATATCTGCGTAGAAATAGAAATAGACTTGTACAAGCTCTCTTTGGCTTGTTCTAATATGCTACCACACATGGCATTCAACTTTTGGCATGCTGCTACTTATCCACATTTAAAGAGATTTTTATTGGCTTGCTATAAGCCTGAGTGTAATGAGTATGGGTTGCTCGTGCGTAAGTTGCCGCCTCTCCTGGCTATGTTGCCTTGTTAAACCTTTCTGTCTGGACAGCCCTTCACTTCGTGGCTGCCTCAGTCGCTAGCAGAATCCGTCAGTGGGCGTTTCTTAAACCTTTTCCAACATAAAAGTTGTTTGACGCCAAGTCTCCTCCTACTCTCCCTGCGCAGAAGCCTTCTGCGCAGGGAGGGCGTGGGTAGCGGAGGACCCGTGCTCTCCCCGCTGGTGTCCGGTGAAGAGTCCTGGAGCCCTCTCTCCGATTCCCCCATCTGCCCCCCTTTATCTCTGGTGTTGCACTGATTTGCTTCCCCATCTGCCTCTCTCCCTGCTGGGCCCTTCTCCAGCATCATTTGAGAGCCTCCCCTCCGCCTCTAGCTCCGATGTCAGTTCCCTGACACTGAGTTTAGCACAAAGGAGATAAAATCAAAGAAATGGATGGTTCTTTTCGGGTAATCTAGCCAACCATCAGCACAGTGCAGGATTTGCAATGTGAGATGCAACTGCAGCAGCCCTGACAAACCTCTACTTAAATGCCGCTACTTCCTGAAGCAGTTAGTTCCACAGTCAAACGGCTTGAAGTTCCTCTTCATGTTTAGCCAAAATCCATTTCCCAGCAATTTCCACCCATTTGTAGTGGAACCAGAAAAACTGCAGAAGAGGGGTGTGTGAGAGAGATGGAAAACCAAGGTTGTGATATAGATTGAGGGTGATGTCAGGACATCTGCTTGTCATATGGCAACATGGTCCAATGAGTCATATGCATGCATTCCTTCTCGTGTATGGCCAGTCATTTCCTCTTTGCCTCAGTTTTCCATGTGCAGTGACACACATTTTGTAATGCATGCAAAATTGTCAAGACTGTGCATGGAAAAGGCAAGGGGAAGAGCAGGAGATGTCTAGTTCTCAGACTTCCCCAGATCAGGCCATAGGTCTTCTGAATGAGATGGCCCATTTGATAAATGGTTTGATAAATAAATATCTTTTAAAATTAACTCTGGGTCTTTACTTTGTTTAATTCTGTATCCTTATTCCATTAAAAGATTTGCATTTTCCCATGCTTTCCGAAGAGAGGAACTTCATGCAAAAAGATTGAGTTTTACGCAATACACAGACTTAATCACAGTTACTTCCCTGAAGGCAGCATAAAAATAAAATAAACAGTCCCACTGAATTCAATGAAACCCATTTGCAGGAAAGTGTGTTTAGTATTAGAGCCTTACAGGACAGCACTATATATGTCTACTCAGAAGCAAATCTCAGTTGGTAGAACATGAGACTCTTAATTTCAGGGTTGTGGGTTCAAGCCCCACGTTGGGCAAAAGATTCTTGCATTGCAGGGGATTGAACTAGATGACCCTCATGGTCCCTTCCAACTTTACAATGATTCTAGGTCCTGTTAGGTTCAATGGGATCTGCTCCTAGGTAAGTAGATATAAAACTATAGGTTGCAGTGTGATCCTATACATATCTGTTCAAAGGTAAGTCCCACTGAGTTCAATGGGGCGTGTTCCCAGGTACATGTGCCTAGGATTGTAGCCAAAGCACAGTCAAAGAGACTATATTTCAGGGATTCTTCTAAGATTTAAACACTTATTTGGGTGTAGCACAGAAGTAATGGATTCATAATGGAGTGACTTGACACTAACAATGCTGCTTAAGCCTAAGTTAACATATATGTATAATGATAAAAGGAACAAGTTGGGATTTGTAAAGGCACAGGCATCTACGTATATGAAAGAAATTAGTATGGATAAAATTAACAAACACATGTAATGGAAATGTCTGGTTATACAGATCTTGCAATGAGATCCATATGGTGAATCCTTTATGTTTGCACGCATGGTTTCCTACTTAACTTGCTCCAAGGAGGTGCTATGGTATGTTGAAATTGATTTCATTGCTGGATTTGAGTTTTAGCATGGCGTTTCTCATACATTTATGACACCCCTCTCCTTTTCTAAGATTACAGTTACATGCTCTAAATCATATCTCACTGGATATTCCAGCTTGATCCTAAACATATTGTACTGCCTCAGCTCTTATCCAGCTGTGTTGCTTTAGACAGAGATCTATCCTTCCCTTGTTCCACCTCCTGTTATGGGAAGCCTTGAGCCATGATTGTTTATTGGTCTGTTATCAGTATATGACACATCAAATTGTTGCAGCTCCCTCTCCTGGTGTTCCATCATCCCAAGGGAAGAGGTTCTGCATCCCAAAGAGAGACATTGCCTTTTCAAGTTGCAGACATGCTTATACTAACATAAGCCTACATGAGTAGCTATTGAACAGTGTATTTTGTAGATAATATCTCTGTATGTTTGACTATGGTGGCTAGTATAACCCATAAAATGTCTATGAGACTAGAGCAAACTGAGTCTATAGTCAGTGGACACAGCTGACTATAAACATGGACAGGGACTGTGAATGGGCAATTAAACTGGTGTTGTGTATGAAGGACCTAGGGTGGCTCATCTTACAAGGATACACTTCAGTTCCGCAACCACTGATATTCATTATCATCTTATCTCAGATCCATAATGCTTGTTTCAACCCAGCTGGCTCTTTAGTAGTTATTTAAGTTATCCTCAATGATCAGCACCTGCTTCTGCCTCTCTTCTTAGCCATACATGCATACACAACAGTATTGTACTACATCAGACTATATTATTGCTGGTATAAGAATGCTTACCTATGCCAAAGCATGAGTGTGATGCCATAGATAAAGTAGGGCAATGTCTGAACTTGTGAAACGCAGCAGCAATTGTACTGATTATGAGCATTTTTCTTGAAAGTTCAGCGCACAATTTTATCGTTTCTCTTTGCAAATCTAATCCACAATACAGTTTTGAGGCAGTTATAATTGATTTAAATGAAATATCTGTCTTCTGCGATTGATAATCAATGAGACATAAAACACTGCTCAGTTTGAAAAATGATGGGTCTGCATATTGCAGTGTTTACTTTTTTAATTAATTTCTCTGAATCAACATTGCGATGCTACTGTATTCTGCATTATCTATTGTTTCAAGATGAATGTGTGGCATGGAATTTAATACAAGCACTACCTATTCAAATTGAAATGTAGGCATTACTATTCTGTTTAATGAAAAATGAACAGATGTGTAAACGTTAAATTGAGTTGGTCTTGATTAATGGGGTTAAGAACAATTTTAAAACTAAAAATAATCAAATTCAGTTTTATACACTTTATTGGTTTCACGGCATCAGCATACATCTGCTGGGACAGGGAAGACTGACAATAGTACCACAACCTGACTTGGGAAAAAGATGAGACCAGGAAATATTGGACAATGTAAAATCTTGTACATGTGTACAGCACTGAGCATGAAGAGATGAGCAATGGGGGGTATATTTGGAACCTTTCTGAAATGACATGATGAGCATTCAGGAAACTATAAAACAGAATGTCAATGTCAGAATAATTTTGAGAAGGGAAAGCAATGTACAAGAAACCTAAGGGGCTGGACACATTCTGCAGCTTGCAAGCATGATGAGGACGGAGTTTACTGTAAAATGCTGAATCTATGTTTTCAAAACGGTGCATCCAAGATTGATTTTTTAATGTGTAGAGCAATCCTATAAAAAAAACTGGTTTCCCGAAATATGAGGAACATTGCCTTTTGCAAGAGAAGTGATTTTATCTACTGAATATGACATGCATACACAAATATTTTCTACAAAATATCACAGTAATAGGCAAGATTATGTCATTGTTGATTTTCCTACCCTTTTCTTAAAAGGGTATATACGGTGGTACCTTGGGTTATGAACAGCCTAGTTAATGAACTTTTTGGATTAGGAACACTTCATGAGTGTTCCGGGTTAGGTATTTTTTTATACGAACGTACTCCGTTCGGGGGTGCACTTCCGTTTTGAGTCCCGCACTTCCATTGTCCGGCAGCAGAGAAGGGGGTTGTCATGGCGTTTCCTGCAGCCGTGAGGAAGGAAAGCTGCGCGCCCACCAGCCATATAGTGGGTGGGCTCACAACTCTCCTCCATGCAGCTGAGGGTGGAGAACAATCCCCGCAGAGGCTTGGGAGGGAAGCTGCATGCCCGCCAGCCATCTGGTTGGTGGGCGCACAACCCCCCCCATGCCGCTACGGGAGGTGCGCGCTCTAGGAAGCATTTCCCGCAGCGGGAGGGGGGGCTGGGCGCGGATCTGTGTGGATCCCAGTTCAGCTACTGAGTGACTGCGGAAATGGATAAAAGCCCCCCATCCCAAAAATGACTATCATCAGTGCAGGGAAGATTTTTAAATTTTTGTTTTTTTATCATCTACAATACTGATTTATTTATTTTATAGTATAGTACATTGATTATTGCTTTCATTTTATGGATCAATGGTCTTGTTAGATAATAAAATTCATATTAAATTGCTGATTTAGGGGCTGTTTTTAAAAGTCTGGAACGGATTAATCCATTTTGCATTACTTTCTATGGGAAAGAACACCTTGGTTTAAGAACGCTTTGGTTTAAGAACGGACTTCCGGAACGGATTAAGTTTGTAAACCAAGGTACCACTGTATAGGCAATATATTTAAAAACTATGCCTGATAGACAAAACTGAAAGCCAAGACAAATTAAAAATGCTACATGAGAGTATGTTAGGAGATCATAGACATTTTTTGTTGTACCATGATGTGGTGATGTAGCTACATTTTTATTTTTATTTTGTCAGGGAGGGTCTACAAACTTACTGTAGCAATGGCTACAATACCAGCAGTAAGTGGAGAGTAGCCTATCTCTAGTATACAAGACCATACTAGCAGTAAATGGAGAGTAACCTACACATGATACATGAGGACTATAGCAAACAGCATGATTAATACTGCAACCAAAAACCCCAGTAAGTATGCCATCTTTGAAGGAGGATAAAACAATGCTTGATGAAGGGAGAATCCATTTTGACCTGATAGTTCTCTAGTGAAAAACAAGATGGGTAAAACTCATTGTTAAACTTTTTAAATGTGAGCTGAAAAGTTACATAAATTAGATACTGTACTTACCAAGCTGAACTCTTCCCTCAGTTGAATGTAAAGGTAATTTATGATTTACCCCTGTAAATGGAGAATAAGCAAAACCTATGAATGCTCTCCTCCTTTCCTTCCCACCACCATTCTGGTTTTATTTTAGTTCGTTTCTTTGTTGCTATTGTTGTTTTCATATAAACAACCCCTGCAATGCAATTAAATATAAATTTTAAAAAGTGAGCTGATAAATTTTAAAAATAAATGCGGTCATGTTGTTTTGCCTACCCTGCGCAATAACTTACCCGAGACAGGGATCTTTTTCTGTGGGTCATAGGAGCAATATCCTAGGGGCCAAGGGGGCTTTGCCCTCCCATGAAATATTTGAGGGGACCTTGCCCTCCCAAAGTTGATGGGCATTGCCATTCAAATGGTGTGCATGCATCATGTCATGTGATATATGGGTGGGGCATACCCCCTATTTTTTTCAAGTTGGCATCCTTGCTGGGCAGTGCTATTTTTCTAGAAAAAGAGGTGCCAGAACTCACCATGAAGGCCTCCATTGTTCTCTTATAATGGCAATGGCGCCTACCTGAGAGGTGCCACCTGAGAGGTGTTCACAAAGTTCCCCAAGACTTTTGCACAAGCCCTTATAATGTCTGGTTTCTACTTTAAGAAGAAGGAAGGATTAGGAACACAAGGCCTTGCCTCAGATGCCAACAACTGCCAAACTTTCCAGCATATATTAAGCTGTGAAGGCACAATATACTTTGTTAATCTAGTGTGTTTGGGAGAAAAAACATTCAAAACACAATTTCCCTTTAATTCCAAGGGCACACAGCCAACGTAAGAAGATTTATATGCTCTCCTTGTGGTGCTCTGTCAAGCTTCATGTAGCCAACTGCTTTCTTTTGTGGTCTTTGTATAGGCAGAGAAAAAAAGTGTAACAAGCATGTTCAACGCAAGGGAATGGGAGTGACGACTGTTTTCTAGTGATACTTGTTAGAAGTGAAATATTTTTAAAGAATGCCCTAGAGATCAGTTGGAGTGCAAGTTTCCTCTAGTCGTGATATCCTGCTGCAATATCCCTTGATTCCGGTAGATGTAAATTTGTTCATCATCACTCTGTAAACACTCAAGGGGCTGCGGGGCTCACACACTTCCAGATGTTGAACAATAAAACCCATGTTTTTCTTTGTTATTCCTTCTTTGTCTTCAAGCCAATAAGGGTTGCAGGTATTCCATTTAAAGTGCATATATATGGACGCGGGTGGCGCTGTGGGTTAAACCACTGTGCCGCTTGGGCTTGCCGATCGAAAGGTCGGCGGTTTGAATCCCCGCGACGGGGTGAGCTCCCATTGTTTGGTCCCAGCTCCTGCTAACCTAGCAGTTTGAAAGCACACAGTGCAAGTAGATAAATAGGTACTGGTCCAGCGGGAAGGTAAACGGCATTTCCATGCGCTGCTCTGGTTTTGCCAGAAGTGGCTTAGTCATGCTGGCCACATGACCCGGAAAAACCGTCTGTGGAAGTGGACAAACGCCAGCTCCCTCGGCCTTTAAAGTGAGATGAGCGCCGCAACCTCAGAGTCATTCACGACTGGACTTAATTATCAGGGGTCCCTTTACCTTTACCTTTTTATATGTTTTCTTATTTTCTAAAGGCAAATTTCTGGCCCTTAATGTTGCAAGGATAGGTATGAGTGAGCATAGGCAATGTCTGATTTAAAAATCCCTAAGAGGACTGATGTACCATTGCTTAGGTAAAGGTAAAGGGACCCCTGACCATTAGGTCCAGTCGCAGACAACTCTGGGGTTGCGGCGCTCATCTCACTTTATTGGCCAAGGGAGCCAGCATACAGCTTCCGGGTCATGTGGCCAGCATGACTAAGCTGCTTCTGGCAAACCAGAGCAGCACACGGAAACACTGTTTACCTTCCCGCTGGAGTGGTACCTATTTATCTACTTGCACTTCGTGCTTTCGAACTGCTAGGTTGGCAGGAGAAGGGACCGAGCAATGGGAGCTCACCCCGTCGCGGGCATTCGAACCGCCCGTCCTTCTGATCGGCAAGTCCTAGGCTCTGTGGTTTAGCCCACAGCACCACCCGCGTCCCAATTGCCACCATTGCTTACCAGTCCTTAAATGGCTACTGCCGATTTCCAGGCACACTTCAAAGTGCTGATGCTTACCCATATATTCCTAAATGACTTAGCACCTGAATACTTAAAGGACTGACTTCTATCACCTAAACTTGCCCAAACACTGTGATCACTTCCTGAATTGAATACTCATCCTGATTTGTTTGTACAAAGTTTGTGGGGTTGTTAGATGACAGCAGCTGTTTATTGAGCATTCATTCTGATTTGTTTGCAGGGAGGCTATACAACACCACATCAAGCAATTGTTATCCCACACTTTCCAGTGCATTTCTCTGTCACTTTCCTTATTGCAAAAAGTCTGATTTGGGGATATGGGTGTGGAGTGGATTTGTTGCACAAGAGCTCCAAATCAACCTAAATTCTCTTGAATATGATTGATTCCCATCGGAAAACAGCAGTGGCCTGAAAGCATCCTGTGTCTGTCATTTAAAGCTTTCCTCTGGATGCCCCATATAGTTGAAGTGGGGATGACAGCCAGAGAAAGGGGCTTCTCAGACATGGCTCTTTATTTGTGGAATGCTGGGCCCAAGAAGGCTTGCCTGATGCCAAGTGTGATGTCATTCTGGTGCCAGGCAAAGACATGATTATTTGCCCAGGCATTCCAGCAGCTAACGTGAGCTGGTATATAATTGCTTAATCTATTCTGCTGACATTTTCCTGCAGAATTATGAGCTGCTGCTTTCCTTTGTGTTTCATTTTAACTGTGATTTTATTTTGATGCTGATATTTTTGCTCTATGCTGCCCTGTATGCTGCCCTGATACTGAAGGGCAGCTTCCCACCCTGCTACCCTTTTAAACAAAGATAATAAAATAATATTTACACCATCTTTCCCCAGTATTCCCCTGCACTCATAAGAACATGGGGAAGCCAGCTGTTTAGCACCAAGGGACTGAACTGGAAAATTGGAAAGGAACTTCAGACTCCAAAGCCAACACAGGTCCTGCAATTCCCCCCAGATTGTATGTGAAAAGGCAAGGGACAATTGTTTGGCCTGCAGAGGTTATGTACATGGGCGTAGCCAGGGAGGGCAGGGAGGGGCAGCTGCCTCCCCCCCCGCCGATCAAGTAAAACAATAGAAATACTTAACTAACTGACCAATCATGTCGGTTCTGCCCCCCCCAACAAAAATCCTGGCTACACCCATGGTTATGTATTGAATGCATATCCACTGCGTTTCAGGCTGCTGACCAGAGTCCTGGCTTTCCTGTAGTTTAACAGTCCCATTTAAAACCACATTTTAAGAAACAAAATTTCCTCCTTTGTTTACTGGGTAAGAATACAGGTTTAAAAGCTTAGGAAAATGGTTATTTTTTTAAAAAAATTGTAGTACCCTTCAGCAGCCATGGGATAACTTACAGCTCTATAGAGCACTGTGCCAGAGTCTCATAGTTATGCATAGGGATAAAGGTTTGTTTTTCCTGTGAGCCTATATGGGATTGTTGGCCCAAGCCCGAACATCTGGCAGAAGCAGCAAATGCTATAGTTCTGGATGAAAATCAAGGCCTAAGCAAGAACCCACAGAGCATACTGTAGATTCCTGGTTACTGTTGCTGGCAGCCGCTGGGTCTCATTTTATTTCACTAAAACCTAAAACTATTCCAGCAATAATCCAATACCTCCTCTCTCTGCCACATATATTCACCCTGGGATTTAACACAAACTTTTTGCCCACACAGAACTGCATTTGCCTTGTCGTTTTGCATGGAGCGTCAATTTTTCTTAATCCTGAGCCTGTGTAGATCATAGCTCAGGTGACATACCTAATATTAAGTTTTTGTATTAGACCAGTGAGTTTTGATTAAACTTGATTAAATGTTTGGCAGAGCACAGGGATATTAGAGGGACAATTCAGGGATTTTTGACAGTGCCAAATGTATTTCTTTAGTTTTCTTAACTCTTCACTCTAAGGTTCTCCTAAAAATTAAAATAGCTTTAGGTACAGCTAGCAATAGCAAACTGAATAAAAGGTTTTCTATAATTCTACACTAACAGTGCAGCCTTTTATGCATCTGCTCAGAGGTAAACCCATGAAGTTCATTGAGACTTATTCCAGGTAAGTGTATATAGGATTGCAGCCTTAAACTGAATATTTTATAGGGAAATAAGTGTATAGTAGGACTGCAGCCTTAAAATGAGTATTTTATAGGGAAATGTAAGATGACTGGATAAAAAAGCAAATGTGTAAAATTTTTAAAAAAACTTTTCACCAAAGAATGTTTGTAAAGTCAGTAATCCAATCGTCACCATGGTGAACATTTCATCAGGGGTGAAGGAAGGCGTTGTGACACCCTGGGTGGGCGTCGTTACATAGGACACATGCGCTGTACATAGCGATGCCGCACATGAGCTGTATAGCGGTTTTCCGCCAGCACCGCTCCAGAGCCGTACGGAGGGTGCCGGGATCCCTCCATCGCCACTACAGCCGCGAGCAGAGGATCCTGGCACCGTCCGTATGCCTCTGGAGCAGCACCAGCGGAAAACCGCTATACAGCGTATGTGCGGCGTTGCTACGTACAGCCCATGCATGCGATGCCGCACATGCGCTGTGCTTAACGGTTTGCCACCAGCGCTGGGATCTTCTGCTCATGGCTGCAGCCGCGAACGGAGGATCCTCCACATGTGGCTGTGGTGGCACGATGGCTGCTCGTGCTGCCGCGAGACCCCGCAGAGTGACTTCTTGTCACTCCCACAGACATGGAACCCAGGGTGCACCTCTCCCCATCCCCCATAGCGACGCCACTGCATTTCATGAACATCAGTGTACTTAGTTAATCGTAACAAAATCACATGAAGCACTGTAGTGCTTGACTAGTCCTGTATGGAATACTTCATCTTTTATTTATTTCCATTTCAATACCAAACAGTCCCTGCGACTTAGGACAAGCCATAGAAAAGAAGTAAATCACCACCATAATCAGCATCACCAGCAGAAGAAAATGCCAACTTAAAAATATATCATATAAAAACTGGCTAAAATCACAACACACGTTCTTGCTCCCAGCCATTAGGGATGGTATAGTGGCAGGCACTATACTGAGACTGACACTAGCATCTTAAAAAACAAACAAACCACCACACACACCCTAAATACCAGTGTTACTACAAACTGCCTTACTGTTTTGCCTTGGCAGGTATTAATGTCATTTTTTTGTTTATTAGCAGAATTAATAGATTTTGGGGGATGCCAGCCCATGCCAGCTTCCTGTAAGATGAAGGGTTGGCAACCTGTGGCCCTCCAGATGTTGCTGGACTTCAACTCCCATCAGCCCCAGCAAGCATGGCATGGAGTCAGGGATGATGGTAGTTATAGTACAACAATGTCTGGCAGGCGAGAGGTTCCCCATGTCTCTCTTAGAGCAAAGGAGTGCCTTTTCAGTTTCTTATCTGCAAATAACTGTCAGCACTAAATAAAAGGAGCATTATAAAATGGATCAAATTTTTATATTTATTTTGTTAAAAAATATTATTAACAAAAGTTTAGACAAGACTCTCTCTGCATGTGCTCACTGCAACTTTCTAAGGCTGAACTAAGACCATCTATTGAAATTTAATGGGTACAGTGACTGAAATACCTTTAATTTTATTTCTGAAATAAGCAGGAGCCAGAGCTGCCATGGAAGTCAAGTTGAAAGTGAAGTCGGGTGCCATTATGCCTTTTAGCAGATGTTGGCTTCCTGTCCATCAGCCTGGCTTGCCTTATTCTCTCCTAGCTTTCATCTATCACTGATAGTCATTCCTGACATTCCCCTTCCATTACTTCAAAGATCAATAGGCACATGGTTTGCTTACTGCTACTTAATATATACAGTATTCCAAACTATTCCACCATAAATTGGATAAATAATGTTTTGCAATTATTGGGTTGCAAGAACCCCTCCACACAACTATCAAATTTTTTATTTTTTATTTTTAAGCAACTTTCTTGTACTGAGAAACTAATCACAGAATTTTCTAATCAAAATTCAAACTCTGATATAGCGAAAGGTGTCATATTACATATATAGCCTTGCAAACTCTGTCCTATCTCATGAAGAACATTAGAGTCAAATTTGGATGAGTGCTAAGGAGGAGAATTGACTGAGAAAGCAGAGTTTCAAACTATTGAAAAGATAATCCCATTTGCAAATAAATTTGGCATTTCAAATAATTACTGGAACGCATGGTCACCAGTGCTTGATTTGTGGATCGTCTGTCACAAAAGGTAGTACTATAACGTACAATGCATTGGTCAGAATTTTGTGCTAATATTTTTTATTTTAAAATATAATATGAAAATTCTTAGCAGATATGGCTTGATCTATAGCATATGAATATCTTCATATGTTGTTCAGGTTGGATCTGGCCTGCAAGCTGTCAGTTGCCATCCCACATGTATAGCATCCGCACTGTCAATTGTTTTTCAGCCAGAACTCACCAGAACTCAGTGCTGGCACCTCTCAGATGGGTGCCATTGCCATGCTAAAGGAACGAGGAAGGTGTTCATGGTGAGTTCCAGCACCTCTTTTTCTAGAAAAGTAGCACTGGGTAGAATGGAATGATCTAGTCACAATTATGCACTGTTGTCATACTATTTTCAGTGCAAAAGGTAAGGACGTCCACTGTTCTATCAATGGGTTTTGGAAGTTTAGTTTTGGATGAATTGTACCCTATGTGTGTTTATATTCACACTCTCTTATCCTTCAACAAAAAATAAATAGTCCACTCTGCCTGGTATGAAACTGCTCTCTTAGCAAAGGCAAAAGAGTATCAGAGCACATGACTGAGAAACAGGTGCCCTTTAGCTGATCTAGCAAATAATTCAGTCAGTGCTTGCATTAAAACAATTCCCTCTTGGAGTACTGGGTTACCATCTCACTGCTGGATACCCACAGATAAAGTCAGTACTGGCATCAGTCCTGACAAAAAGTGCTAAGAATGATAAGTCTTTCAATTAAAAACCCATAAGGGGTCAAGATTTTACAGAGGAAGAATAAAATGCAAAAATAGAGAAGAATTTAGAAAACCATTAGAAGGGGTTGAGGGAAGTCTTAGGCTGTGATAGCCAAAGATTTGTTATGATATTATGAAGTTGTTATGTTGGAAATTTTGTGCAAAAAACCAATATTAAATAATAATAATTTTAAGTTCCAAGTCACATTGCACGTTGCTGTAAATAAAGATTATTGTTTCAATCCTTTTTTTTAAAAAAAATTTTTTTACAGAGGAAGAGGAAGATAAACATTTGTTTCACAATGTTTGGGAAGTGAAAAAGCTGTTTGTATTTAAAAAAAAAAACAAAACAATTTGTGAATCTTCAATTTTTCACAAATGTGTGAAACCAATTGCTTATGGTCCACTTTTCAGTGACTACATGCTTCTGTATTCTTGCATATTATTTCAAATTCAGCCAGATACTTTTCAAGTGGTGGTTATATAGTGAAAATTACACAGAGCATTTAACTGGCAGGTCTCCATTCTCTTCCTGATGTCATCACCCATGGACCTTAGTGGGTTTCTACAGTTTGGCCAAAGATTAGACGTTAAATATTTAATGTAGAAAGAAAAGCAATTCAGAAATACTTGGAAACAGTCTTGTACCTTATGGCAATTATGATCTCCCTGAGCTCCCCTTAAACAAAGAGCTTTGTTCTTCTAAAGCAATTACCAGAAGTTAAAAAAAAGTTACAATGCCAGTAAGACATTCAAATGGCACATCTGCAAAATGGGTTTCTTTCAGGTTCAATCAGCATGCAGATGGCTTGCTACTCTACATGGGTTTCACACTATAAAAAGGATAGACTGGAGTATGGCTTCTTAAAAGATATGAAGCCTATGGCGATCTGAAAGTTAGTTCAAAATCACATTTGCCAAACAGCAGGAAAACAAGTAAAAATCAAAAGTGTGTGATCTCATGCTTAATCCATGGGTATAATCATGGGCTTGTCCCTAAAATATAGAGCTACCCTATCTAAAATGTACAGGCTAGCTGTGTCCTATAGGCTCCAGTGTGTACACTGGCCAAGTCCCTGCTGCAGCTGATGCATGATTGGTGTCAGTCTGAAAGGGGCATGTACATATATGGATCCTGTGCATTGGTAACCCTCTACGGGGACAGAAATCATGAAGGGAGCACATACAATCGTACATATATAGGTCCCCTTCTAGCTGATGCCGACACAGCCAGGGTTGAGTGTGTGTGTATGCAATGGCATTTTGGGTATGGGGATAGGCAGTGTCCTCACAGGTGCCAACTCAGGGGAGTACAATCTGTGGCAAGTATGGGTGGTGAACTGAGTGTGTTTAGCTGCTCAGCTCCAATCCTTTGCTTCAGAACAGCTGTTGCTTAGCTGGCTGTGGCCAAAGGGAGACAGAGGAGGACAGGAAATTCTGCCTGAATTATCCTGACACCATATGACACAATGTCATTTTCCCCCCTACTGCTATGCTTAAATGCAACTGTGTTGTGCAAATCTTTTCTAAACCACTTTGAGAACCTCTTCAGGCTATAAAGCGGGGCATAAATATTTTAAATAAATAAATGTGGGACAGCAGAATAGTTATCCAGACATGATCCCATTCAATCTCACCTTTCAATTTATCTGCATTCTGGGGGAATGTGTTTCACGCTCATTGGTACTGAATACTTGAGTAGGGTTTCCATAAGGAAACCCATATCCTCTAATGTGTAGAGTTAGACACAGGTATGTACTCTTTCTCCAGTATTTATAAATGCTTCATCAAGAGTTGGGATTTAGTAGCTGAAGTATTTTCTTCTTATTTACCCTTTTCTATTACATTACAAAATTTGTTCATAGTGCTATCTTCCCATTCTTGCCAACGCTGAATATAATTATGTCCAAGTATCTGCATGCAATATTAGTTTAAAACCCATAACTCCAGCAGTATTAAAGTTTGTGCACTTGTTATGTAGGGACAGCATTAGATCATCCTAATAGAATAAAGGGTAGGCATTATAAACTGAGTTGAGAAGTGTTCAGCAGGTACAACTTCCTTTACCTCTGCAACACTATGTAAGGAAGAGCAACATCAACCAATATATTTTCTTCTGAAAAATAGTGGGACACAGAATCATTCTTCTTTATAGAATCTAGCAATCTTACTACTTAAGCATTCTTGATATTTCAAATCTTTTGCACTGGGGCATTAGGGCTGCAGTCCTCTACACAGTTACCTGAGAGTAAGGCTCATAAAACTCTATGGGGCTTAGAGTAATTCTGAGTAATGAGGGATCACTCTGACCATTTTGGTTTCTCTCTGTTTCTCATTTTTCTAATCTTAATTTCAGTTTTTCACATTTCCACGTCAGTTTGCTTTTTTAAAAAAAGTCCTAATGAAAATTCTTCAGCATATTAGTGCAAATTTCTCCTAATAGACACATATTTATAGGCAATTTTACTTAATATACACATTTTTGCAAGCAATTTTCCCTAATACGATGCATTTTTTGTTATTTTCACCATTGTATGTGTTTTTATGTACACTTTAACCCCAGTTTGTGAATTTTTTACAAATGATTTGGCTGGGGAACTGCATTACACAATCTGGAGAATTGTGAATTTCAAAGAATGGCTGTTTGGGTTTCAGAAAGCATGAAATAAATTGAATTTCTCTCCCATTTTTACTTTTGTGTATACTTGTAAAGAGGTTTGTGCTGTGAAATAGTGACTGCCTTAACTCTTGCTGCTACATTCTCCTAAAATAGGAACTCTAATTGTGTGAGAATCCTAAGAGTTTTTGAGAGATCCATGATCCAACATTGAATTTTACATTGGAGACCATCTTGGCTATGAGTCCTGGAAGACCCGCTCCCTGCCTTGCTGGCCTTTTACCACCTGGCCTGGGAGGGCAGGGCCCTGGCTGACTCCAGCTACAAAAGCTGAGGCTGCTTAACAGACCCTTGGGCTGGGGTACAGTTTAGGATTTTTGTTGCTGCCACCAATATTAATGTATTATCTTTAGATGTTATTATGATTTATGTGGAAATTGTTCAATTTGGTTGTGTTCTTTTTGATATGTTTTATTTACTGGTTATGATGACTTTTGTTATGTTTGTAATTTTGCAAATCTTTTCATGTTGTAAGTCACCTTGAGCATGGTTTTAACCATGGAATGGTGGCATACAAAGAAGATGACAATGGTGATTTTATATTTTTGATTATTTTTCATACAGAAACTCCACCACTGAAATAAGTTGGAACAATGTATATTTACCATTTACTAGGCATCTTCATAATCATCTATATACACTTTGTTTAATAGAGTTGTTCAGATCTAACCTCTTTGGTTTTAAGTATCCAAACATTCAGGACACTATCAGCAATACAATAAAATATAATGCATGAACAAGTAATACTTGTGACATTTGTTATTAAATTCAACAACTGCAGAATCTCTGACATTCTCATCACAAGTGAGAAAAATAACCCCATGTTAAAATGCCTTCCCTTTTTTCCTGGATAACATTTGTCTGTATATAAAGCTGGGCGTTAGCTGAGGAGATATTGGACAGTGGAATAAGTGATTCTATAGTTGGCATTAAAATGTTTTGGCTTTGGAGCATGCAATCCTGATTTAAAACCCTTCATTTCTTTTCTTTTCCCAAAAAATTCTCAATGAGTAAGACTGAATAACTTTGATGGCTGCTGAAGACGGTTGTGTCTTCCTTTTTACTAAAAATTTGCTAGCCAGTTCTTAAGATATAGAAACAATATGTCTGGCCCTCTCCCATAGTAAGCTTTCACAATTATCCAGTACCATTTGAATCTAGGAAAGCATGCAGGAGAGACCAACAACTAGGGATGTTGAGAAATTTAATCAGAAATGGAAACAGGAGTGGAAATTCCTGCAATTTTCATGGTTATCTGAGGTCAGGTCAGGAATGGAAACACGTAAGAGAACATGGGCGATATTCACAATCATTTTTAGTCCACAAATGTTATTTAAATAGTTACATTATTTTCGCTGTTTTGCTTCCATTGAAATACATTGAAATTAATTACACAAGTTTGGCCTTAGCAGATAGTGAAATAACATAGGTTTTAGCAGAAGCTGAAGTGTAGCAGGATGGAAACAGCATTGATTGCAATAATCCAACACCTAGATTATAGCTTCTGACTTAACACGTGAGTCCGCTGTGTTCAATGGAGTTTACATTGGATTGTGCATTGGATTGCAACCTAAATCACTGAGCTTCTGTTCTTTCTTTCAATGTGACAGAATACTGTGAAGATTAAAGGAAAGTTCATGACTTCCTAACTCTTTTTGTGAGAAGAATCACAGAAGTATACAGAAGAAACGAGAACTGGAAGGCATCCAGTGTCTTCCCCTTGAATATGATGCCCATTACCTAACATCCCAGACAGAGGCTTAAGTATAGCCCGGCTCCGACTCTTCAAAAGGAAGAGATTCTACAGACTTCCTAAGTAGCCTCTTTAATTGCTGTACCAATTGAACTGTTGAGAAACAATGAGTTCTTCCAGATGTGGACTCAATGTTGCAAGCAACTTCGGATATTGCAAGCGAGTCTTTGGCAACATTTTAAAAAAAACCTACTTATCAGATATTCCATAGGAAGGGTAAATATGGATTAAATGGGGGGAAATACAGGCTAGCATTCTGTTGTTGACGATGTCATGTGGGAACAGCAACAAATTTGCAGGAATCATAGAATAGAATCATAGAGTTGGAAGAGACCACAAGGGCCATTGAGTCCAACCCCCTGCCAAGCAGGAAACACCATCAGAGCACTCCTGACATATGGTTGTCAAGCCTCTGCTTAAAGACCTCCAAAGAAGGAGACTCCACCACACTCCTTGGCAGCAAATTCCACTGTCGAACAGCTCTTACTGTCAGGAAGTTCTTCCTAATAGTAACACCAATTCCATAATCTATACATGTCTGGAAGCATAATACAGTGGTACCTCGGGTTACATACGCTTCAGGTTACAGACTCCGCTAACCCAGAAATAGTACCTTGGGTTAAGAACTTTGCTTCAGGATGAGAACAGAAATCGTGCTTCGGCGGCGCGGCGGCAGCAGGAGGCCCCATTAGCTAAAGTGGTGCTTCAGGTTAAGAACAGTTTCAGGTTAAGAACGGACCTCCGGAACGAATTAAGTACTTAACCAGAGGTACCACTGTATTTTGAAAACCCAGGATATTTGGTATAATCTTATATATCAAAGAAGTATGGAAAAAAGTGGCCAGCTATAAACTATGTATACCTTTCTTTTTCAAGAAGGATTGAAAAAATTGCTTGGATGCTTCACATGGCCAAACCTGGAAACAAAAAGAGTGATGAGAGATTATTGAAATTTAATGCTGCATCAGAATTCTCTACAACGAGTGTGCTGCTGTGTGTGGAACAGTAACTTCTTCCATAGCATGTGGTGCAGGGCTTTACTTATATTACTAGAAATAAAACAATATATAATCATGGGTGGGCCAGTAGGCACAGCCTATGGAGTGGACTGGAGGGGAGCCTTACACCCACTGGGGGACAGTTAGAGATTTCATTCATTTGTTTAGACCAGCAAACTGAAAGTTGTCTTAATTGGATTTGAATTCATGTTGGTCTCAAGGTGCATGGGAAACTCTGAGGAATAAGATATTGTTAGCAGAGAGATAGCAATAAAACTCAGCTCCTTATGGTGCCAATTTGTTTATATCTCATAAAAGGCATCCCAAGTGAGCTGAAAACATACATTAGTTGTCTTTGGAGAGATGCTCAGAGCATTTTTTAAAGTTACATCTCTATTATGTGAATGCAGTTAAGTGTTAAGCAGTTAATGTGGCAGCATCTTTAATCAGTTATTTTAAAAATTATGCCCTTCTGTTGGTTAGTTAAGCACATAGCCGTCTGAACATCTAGCTACTTATATATTATTGTCATTGCTATTACTACTACAACTCACTCTCTGCTTCTACTTACCCAGATTACTGAAGGCAGCTGCTTATACCAGATAATTAGTTCACAGAGGAAACTGTTTAGATTTAACAACTAGTCCCTAGAAAAAACGATAAAAACATGCTACAATTTACACGATCCATCAGATACCATATAAAATAAAGGTTTTTTTAAACACTTGTTATTAAAACAAACTGTTACCATTAATAGTGCCTAAGATATAGGTTGCCTCATTAGACAAAGTTTAGTATAACACAGCCACACCCACACCCCTTTAAAAACCCATAACAGAAAGATACAATGGATAGACTGGAGATGCCAGAATAAGTAAATAATACTAATATAACCAAGCAGTCCCTCCCAGTGTATCAATCTCTCCAGTTCCATCCTATACATGTCTAAGAAATAATCCTCACTGACTTCAATGGAAGTTGCTTCCAACCCAAGTAGGTGTGCATAAGATTGCAGTCTTACAGTTAATTCCTAACCATATCTACTAGAAGTTAAGTCCTACTGAATTCACTTGTGCTTACTCCCTGTTAGGAGTAGGGCCAAAAGTGATATGAATGGTGATATGGCAAGGGAAGAATGAAAGCTAACCATCCTGAGACCTGCAGATAAAGGGCGGTATATAAATCCAATAAATAAAATAATAATAATAATTTGAACCCTCTCATCACTTGCTCCCATCTGAAGCAATGGCATAATATCATGCCTGCAAAAGTGGTGACGTAAGGATAAACACTGTCACTGGAGACCATAGGCAGTCACAGACAGACACCCACCCCTCCATCTCTCTTCATAGCCAAAACAGAAAATAGGATTCTTGATAACTCTGTAGCCAATCATGGTATACAAGACTCAGTCAAGTGACAGATGCATCTTCTAACAAGGAATAGGATGACACCACTCTTTTCTCATTTGCATAGAACCCAGAGTACATTAGTGGGTAATTATGAAAAAAGACACTTTCTCCAAACTGCCAAGGTTCACAACGAAGTGGAAAGTGTAAACACTTGTTTTCTCAAAACCCACACAGGTGTCCTATCTTAGGATTCCAGTGAAGCCTTGAAACAGGAGTTGGATTGAGGGATGGGACAGATGCCACCATGGCCAGTGGAGGCAATTCCCCTTCCTGGCACCTCATGGAGCTTCTTCCTCTCAGGGTTCTAGTGGGATCTTGGGAAGGGCTGGAGGGCTCTGTAAAAGGACTGGTCAGTCTCTCTCTTGCCTCATGTACAAATTGTTGAACTTTAGGCTAGTAATTGCTGTACCAGCATTAACTCTGGCTTAGCCGCTACCTGTGCTACCAGCACCATGGGATTACTCTGCAAGGCATGGTTACTGGAGGTTTCCCTGTTGGCATTCATGGGTGTAGCCAGGGTTTGGTTTTTGGGGGGGGGGGGAGGAGGCAGGCTTTAGGTTGAGTGAGGCAGAACCTCAGTGAAGTATTTTTATTTATTTACTTGATTTAGGGGGGGCAGCTGCCCCCCATCCCCCTTGGCTACACTCATGTTGGCGTTATAGGAAATACTACAGTCTAGCAAAGCACCTAACACTGCAGCTAAGCAGGTGACGAAACTGAAGAAGCCTGGAATGACTCAAAGACAAAAAAACCCCAAGTAATTTGTTCTTTATGGAAACCAGGGTAGTGGAAAATCAGAAGTAAATGACAAGGTCAAAGGGATGAGCCAGGGAAGTGCTGTGAGCAGCTAATAATAATAATAAGCTTTTATTTATATCCCGCCCTCGCCAGGCTCAGGGCGGCTAACATCAGATATATAACATTACTATAAAATCAAACAATAATTAAATTACCTCCTGAAAACAGGTCAAAATCTAATTAAAGTCTAATCTGGGGGAAAGTTACACTGCACAAGTGAGGTATGGAAAAGTTGTTAGCTGTTCAGACGGAGACAATCTTACAGGAGTTTTTTCCACTCCCTCAAGAAAACACGACATGATGTAGACAAGCTAATGCTGATTAACAATAAAAGCAAAACGGAAGATAAGCCAAGGTCATTGGTGACTTTGAGTGTGGTGATACTATTCACAAATGGAAAATAATACTCCATAAAAATAATAATTGTTTTGCTTGATCAGACCTAGGCTACCATTTTGTCTCAAATGGAGACCAGACAGATGCCCACAAGTGTGATATGATGGCAGTAGCCATCAGATATTGCTTGATCCTAGCATCTGGTAATCGGGTCGCAAATTGTTCAGTATTCTGCTACATCATGGCCAACAGCCATTGATATGTCTGTCCTCCATGAATTTATCTTATCCTTTTTTAAAGCCATTATATTATAAATAATAAATCACCTATATGGATTATTTATAAAGACATTTAAGCTAGTGCTGCTTGCCACATTTTGTGGCAATGAATTCCATAAGTTAATTATGCAATGTGTTGATGGAAGGTGAAGTCTTGATACTATTGCTCTTGGTAATAGCATTAGCAGCAGCTTTCTCCTGTGAAACAAGTACTAAAGAAAACCCCTCCATTAAGACTGAGTTTTAAGGTTTCTACATTACTTTCGAAGGGAAAATTGAAGTTTAATCTCTTCTTTTAAAATGTCACAATTTATATAAATAATACTCAGTTTATTACACAACTAGGTTTAGTGTTCACACTAATCACTGCATTGTATTCAACAATGCCATTTCTCACTGGGGCACTCAAAAGTAGGGATAAATGAATATATTCATGAAACCAACAATAGTAATCTTAGGCCTTTACATTTCCTGCATATTCCGTTCAGTTTTTCCAACTGTCTGACAAGAACAATGCATATTATGCAATAGCAATAATGAAGTGTTGCTGATTGTAAGAAAGAAATGGACCTGGTGCACGCAGCGAAAGAGAACGCTCAATGCTGCGTGCTCTGTATATAAAATCCTTGGTCCACCCCACAAATTGGCAACATCAAAATTTCCCCAGTAACTCAAACAGCCCAATCACTGCTATGGCCATCTATACGATCCCACCCAGCAACAGAGGGGTGGCCTGTCAGACCCCATCGCAACACGTGCTCTCCATGAAGGAGAACACGCTTTTTAAGAAAGAAATGGACCCCATACTGGAATTAAATAGGCCACATCTTTGTGCAGGGAACCTGTGGCCGGTGAGGCCCAAAGCATGGGAAGAGACAACAAACCTACAAGACAAACATATTGGGTTTGAATAGACCACAACTTTATTTATTACAGTGACAGGTGCCGACTGCTAGGGGCCGAGGCAGTTTTGGGCCCCCAAACATATATTTATTTTTGAGAGGGCTGGGCCCTCTCATTGTTCCGAGGATGTCATGCAACATTGCGTCCCCACTCCCCAATCCTTTGGAGAAACTGGCACCTCTGATTAAAGATGTAAGTAGGCTTTAGTGAAAGCATTTGGTATGTATCCTGAATCAATCAGACTGCTGCTTGATTATTTTACAGGGTTGATCCTGAGTTAAGGATCTCCCTATGACATACATCAAATAGGGGCAGTCCCTCCAGGAGATCCTAGACTAAGGATCCAACCCAATGCCTTATCTGCCAACAAGTTGTGACTATTATTATGGGGTAGGCAAAACCTCCAGATGGGCCCAATTTGTCTGCAGGCAATTTCCTCCCTGGCTCCGAATATGGTGACCAAATATTTACATAGGAAGGTCTTACACAGCGCCTGCCTGCACATCTTCAGCTCATCTGACTTTACGTCTGCTTGGGAGCCATTTGTGATTTATATGTTCAAACAATCTCATGGCTGGCACAGTTCCACTAAATATAAGGGTTGGTTTTTTTGCAACATTTATGAATATTGGGTATAAATAGTAGAAATATGACCCTTATATTGCCCTATGGAATATATTTTACACCATTCATTCTTTTTAAGATTTCTATTATCATCATGATTCTTATTTTATTATCTTTTAATTTTATTCTTCCTGTTTTTATGACTGTTTTTAAATACATATAGGGTGAACCTACAGAATCAGCAGCTTGCTCAATCAGCCCTTTGGAATTTATTCTCTATTAGGACCACTTACATTTAAGGAAAGGGCTGGTGCTGTGATCTTTTTATTGTAACGATCTGTATGTGATCTTTTATATGCATATATTGTATATGTGTATGTGTATATATACATACATATATGCTTATATTTTAATTCTACTATTAATGTCCTGCCTTGTTTATAACTGCCCATTCTTCAAATATTGGTATCCCCTTCTTTTCCCAATTAATAAAACCTTAAATAAAATAAAACAAAATAATAACTTGAACCATAACAACAACTATCCTAGTAATGAGAAGAGCTGTGTGACAACTTGCAATTCCTGTGAGGTTGGCTTGACTGTCCTGCCACAATACGCCTGAGTCTTCAGCTCAGTTCTAGTCATTCCTATTTGGCCAAGCCTTCCTGCACCACAAGGAGAAACTGGATGCTTCCCAATGGGCCATCTATTATCATTTAAGTAGGGCTCCCTTCTCCCATTGAACTGGTGGGCAACATTCATTGAACTCAGAAGTTGGAACCAATAGTTGTGACAGCATAGATTAGGCAAATTAATTTCTCCCTCTCCAGAACAGTGTCCTGAAGAAAGTACAAAAGTTGCCCACCATGGCCAATCAGTAAAAGCGTGAAAAGATCCCTTCCTGGACTTTCTAAGAGTCCAGGGGATCTACAACTGATAACAGGAGTGGTGGGTGAGACAATATGCCTGTTTGGCTCAAACTGAGGAAAGGTAGTGGCAGGAAACCCATTTCAGTAGACCCCGTTACTATTTCTCACTCAACTTCCCACATTGATCAAGCCCCAGACATCTGTACTGCATTTATCCCTTTATACAAAGGATATCATTAGTCGGTAGTGCACCTGACATTAGCTTCCATAAAAAGCAAGGAAATCTCATTAATTTCAAATGGACACACTTTGAAGTACAGTAAGTGTACTTAAGTAAATATTTAAACCACCTTCATGGATGGTAATCCCCACATTTCAATGGGGATTAATTCTGAATAAACAGTATTACAGTGCAATCCATTACATCTTTACTCAGATGTCTCAGTTCTCAGTGTGTTCAGTAGGGACTACTATTTAGTGCAGATGTGGGGAGCCAAATGTCATTTCATCCAGACCTTGGCACCCTCTCCAATTCACACTCCTTCCAGCCATCTAAATCTGCAATCCAAGGGTAGAGCAGCTGGGAATGCTGTTGAGAGTGGGGAGCACACCCCTGCCTCTCATCCTTGACTGCTTCCTCTTCAGCTGCAGCACCATGGAAGCCCAAGACTGCATGGGAACCTTTCAGGAGCCCAAATCTGGATAATTATTCGGGCCAGTTCTGATCCTTTTTTAAAAGTTGCACTTGTGTGTGAAGACATGACAGCTGGAGATTGGATTCATTAGTGTTCTGTTAATTGAGAACTAATTTCCTGAATATGAAACAGACCATTTTTATATGATACAGAATGGAATGTACACATCTGGAAAGCTTCAGCATGTGTAAGAATCTTGCAATCTGTACACAAGTTGTTTCTTGAGTTGAACAGCAACTCTGAGAATATAAAGTTGGAACTACAACACATGCCTTACTGAAAGATGTTTGTGGAGCAAACAAGCACAAAAAAAATTATGTAGGTTTACAGTCCCTATTATGTATATTCTCTCTAACAGGCATTCAACCACACAAGTACATTATCAGTGTACTGCCAATGAAATGGGATTACACAAAAGGGTTCAATGAAATGAAATAGGACTACACAAGTGTTTTTTGTTGTTTTTTTACATACTCAGGGGACTTGAGTGCATAATAGGTATGTAACTTCATAAATTAAAATAAAAAAGAAACTAAAATACACATGAAAATTGCTTGGCAAAGACCTGTGTGCTTGCAGAAGGCTGGTAACAACTGTGTGTACGTATACAGAAAAAGAAGTGAGACAGGAATGGGGAAGAGTGTCTGACTTTGAATCAATTAAGTCTATGGTTGATAGCAGATGCAGAATGTTCCTGTTTCAGTTGGAAACCACCCCCTTTCCCCAACAACAGGAAAATAGAGGGAAGGGAAATAGAGGAGGTGGAGGTATACTTTAGCCCTCTTTTGGAAATTCCACTGTATGCAGTACCGGCGTCTCTTTTTTGGTTGTTAAAAAGTGTGGCACTTAATGTAACAACATCACGGTCAGTACCAGCACCTATTTTTCTAAGAAAAAAAGCACTGACTGTAGGTATAATTTCTCAGAAACAATCCATCTCTCTCAAAAGTTAGAGGAAAAGCAAGTTCAAGGACTATTTCCTATAACAAGATTGCTATAGGGCAAAGGTGCGGTAAAAGAGGGAATGAGTCTGCAAGCATATAGCTCACTGTCATTTTGCCATGTGACCAAGAGCATTTCCAGATTGTCACTGTTTGCAGGTAGGATTCAATCACATATCAGCAAATGAAGTTTCTGCAATTGAAGTTGATTGGGAGCTCTTACATGAAAGTTCTGCTCTTTTTGTGATAAGAAAATGCATTGGAAAGTGTGGAATAACATTTGCTTGTGTTCTGCTGAGAGAAGAGTTTTTTGTTTTTTTGTTTAATTCGGACAAGACAAAGAGCACACTTTAATCCTTGATAGACAGATTTATATACGGGCAGGATGAGAAAAACCACAAACAAACAAGGACCAAATAGCAAATTAAAAGCAAAAGACAGACAGTTTACATCTCTCTCAAAAGCAACAATGGACAGACACCTGTAATGGCCAGAATATAGCACCTTCTGTGCTGAAGTTTGCAGAGTAGAATTTCCAAGCTCCTTTCACATCTTATGAACGTAAACTAGGTACCAGTGCTATGAAACCCTCCTAAGAGCTGCCAGTGACTAAGCAAAAAATTAGCCACTTATCAGCTGGTATCTTAAAAAGATAACAAATGCAGCTGGCTAATTAAAGTGTTCTAGGGCATGTGACGAGCCACTGCTGTACAGCACAAACTCCTCACAATATAAAGTTCTTCTGCATTTCCATTACAGTTTCATGTAAAACCGTCCCTGAAAACAAATCAGAATGCATTTTCAGTGTCGTTGAATTTCCCTGCAAACAAATCAGGAGGAACAACAAATAAACAGGTAATCTGGAAACAACCCAATTCTGTGTAAATTCACCTAACCCACATTCCAACATGCAGATGCACTTGTGTGAATTTAATTTTCCCTAAGGGATACTCAAAACACAGGGAGGCTGCAGATTTTGAATAGTGTTTCGGCATGACTTTCAGAAGCTACCAGGGCCATTTTGAAAACCTGTATGTCACCAGCATTTAGAGATGAAATGCAATTTACTTGTTGGAAGTTTGGTGTACTACAAAATGGTAAAGTTGTACAGTAATCCGATGAGACAATGTTTACACAGCTCCTTTCCATTCAGCTTGAGGTGAGCTCAGAAGAGCATCTGCATGTAGAAAAATTGGATGGATAAGCTTTCCTGTTTCTGATTTTGGTTTCTTTTTAAAAATCCAAATCTGGAACTGCTTCTGGCTCCCTGCAAGTAATGGACACATGATAGGAGTACATGAATCATGTATACAGTAGCCTAGACTGTTAACATTTTAAATGGTCAGCAGAATTTCCATTTGTTATTGTTATTGTTTACAGAGCACCAATATAAATGTTGTTGCATCGAAGTGCAAGGAAGTTTGGCATGGGGTAGATGTGTCATTCTTGGAAACAACTGTCACCCACAAAGCACTTTTAAACATTAACTGAACACTTTGTTTTGAATTACATTACAGTTATTTCAGTTTTCAAATGTAAGTACTGTAACAGATGGAAGGTCTATGTTTGTTGTGGTTGCTACTTCAGTAATGGACCATTTGGCCTAGGTGCTGTGTAGGGAAACAGAAAAGCATGAGAGTCATTATCTTGGAGGATAAACTATTAAGTTATGCTGCTGTTCCTCCCACCCACACATTAGTTTTATCTTCATAGAGTTTTGGCTCTTTGGGACATGGATTAAGTTTATATGACTGAAAGTGCTATATAACACTTCCCTGTTTTGGTTTTAGAAAATCGAGCACTTAACTTTAAAGAGGTAAAATCCATTCCTGATCCAGTCACAACCTTCCTTGAGAATACCCCAGGCAAGACATTTTTCAAGAATCTGACATGGTTCACTGAAAGCATCAAATGATCCCTATAAATTATCTTGTCTTGACCCAATTTCAGCTAAGTTTTTGTGATCTTTCATTGCGAGTGTTTGAGCGCTTGTGTTTAAGTGATCAAAAGAGGAGCTGAAAAAACAAGTGGATCCCTCTCCGTTTTATCTTACTCTCCTGTAGTGAAAACCCATTTCCTTTAAGAAGAGGGATTATCGAGTGTCAATAAGGGTGCGTTAAGGTTAGCGAAGGTATTGCTGAATCTCTTGTTAACTGGAAATGGTAATCCTGAGAGTGTAATTTCCTACCAGGACATGAAATTTGTAGCTCATTTGGTCTCTCAAATAGAACTGGTAATAGTACAGCAGAAATTACAAATCCCATGCTCTCTGGCTGTCATGCTAGGGAATATGGGACTGTAGCTTTCTCAGACCATCCCTTCTTGAAGGGAAATATATTCTGTGGGTGCTTTGTTTGTTTCAAAGGAACTGCAGGAGCAGCAGGAAGGCTAGCTAGTGGCAGGTGTAGGACTTGGACCTGAACTGCAACTCTAGGGCTCACTCTTACTGTGATTAGGCTTTTTGAATTAGGAGTGAACTTTTACCATCAAACTCAAGACAAAGATCTGTCCCATAACCAGAGCCCAGTAGCAGCTGTAGGGAACTGTGGAAGGACAGCGAAAACAGCAGTAACTGCATCCCCCTTTGGTCTTTTGTTAGCTTTTCCCAAGCCTTCAGGTCAGAGCTGTATAAGACTGCAGATCAGCACTAAATGCAAGCAGGAGAAAATGTAACACAGATGTGCCATTTGTGCAAAATGGTAGTTTTCTATCTTCTGCATCAGATCTGATCCTTGAAAATCAGGGAGACAAAAAATTTGCCTGACATCTCTCGGACTCAAGGTTTAGCACCTACAATGGGTCTGAATCCCAACACCCAGTGTATTCCAGAATCAGCTTTGGGGTTACTTTTAATGGGGTTATAATTCTGCTCTACTCCTCTGGTTAATATAATTTTAACAGATTCTCCCTGGGTGGAATCTACCACTGAACCATGTTCAGAATGTGCAAGAGCCTTAGCAACAAGCTTCACCAAAAATAGGGAACAAAACAGTGTAAAGAAAAATGAGTTTGGTTTATAACAGTTTGCAAAAAGAAGAAGCCAAGCATGGTTTAGATATAACATATTTAGCATTAACTTTTGAATTTCAATATATCATCAGTTAATCAGTTAGAATTCCTTTTCATGGGCCTGAAGCTCAAAGGAAACCTCAGATTTAGACACTTGTTAATTTGTTGGCATTTGATAAATTTCATAACTTGTGCATTGAGCCCAAATGTGACACTCTCTTAAAGCACAGAGCTGCAGACTGAAGTAAATTAGAGGTGTAATTTGGTAAAAGACTTTTTTTTGTCCATTTATGTAGATTTGGTCCAATCATCACCACCATCATCACCATCCTATTTATTGAATTTATATGCCGCCGTTCATTTGAGAATCACAGAGTGTTTTGCAGTATAAAAACACAAGAGGTTTTTATGTTCATAAATACTGAGGCATCTAATCATAGCCTGCATTTTTATCAAGGCTTATAGTTTGATTAGGGTCTGTATTTTAAAATGAGCTTAAAGATTTTCAAATGTTTTATGCCAGGCAGAAGACCAGCTGCCTAAGTACTTTGGCAAGATGTTTATCCTCCTGGACAAGGGGGCCCCCTGATTTATAGCAGAAAACAATTCTCAAAGTCGTAAAAAGAGAATTACAAGCTGAGAGCAAGGTTACACCACCCTACATAATTAAGAGTTGGTAAATAGTAAAAACCATTAAACTTGAGCCATATCTTTCTAAGGTTAAAGGCCAAGAGCAACTGGCTGGAGAAGGAGAAGTGTAAACAGAAAAAGAGGCTTTTTCCTATTTTATTTTGAGGCTGTAAACTGATTCCTTCCTGTTACTTTGAGAAGATTTATTCTTGTAAAAAGCTATCTATGATAATGTATGAAATATACTGGCTTAAATGTAATTATGCAAAGGATCTAGAAAGAAAGAAATGTTAAATTCTTATTTCATAGAGTCATATTGCTGTAGGAGACCAGAGGGGCAAATGAGCCCAGCCCCCTGCCAGACAGGAGACGCCATCGAGCACTCCTGATATATGGTTGTCAGGCCTTTGTTTAAAGACCTTCAAAAAGGAGATCTTTCATTGATGATGCATGAGAATGTGAACCCAAGATCTCTGACATCTGTTTAAGATAAAAATTTAAAATTATTAACCATCTGTTTTGGAGGGCAATAGGGCAAGGAGGGCAAGAGGTGAGCTGGTAATTAAGGTTCCTTGTTGAGACAAATGTAAGATATATGACTACTTATTTGTCATTTATAGATAGAAGAATATATAGCTTTTTGTATCCCATAAAAGGCAATAGGAAATGGGTGTATCTTTTAGGATTGGTTGTAGCAATCAGCCAATAGGAAATTCAACCAGGCTGATTGGACAGAGGCAGCCAAAGGAGGAGCAAGGGAGCTCGGCTGAGGGAATATAAGTGCTGGCCATAATGGCAGGAGACCAGGCCAGAGCTTGTTAACCATATACCACTGTGCCTCTCATTTATTTGTCTGACAAATAAATTATTATTTTAATTTCTCTATTGCTGCGTTGAATATTTCATTCCAGCTAAGCGTTAACCACAAGCAGGGTGCTACATTTTATGGTGCCTGCGACTCGGATAAGTGGTCTGCTGGAACGCAGCCCCTTCGCCTTACTGGGCAGGGTACAAGAGAGAGGACCACTCACTGCTTACCCAGCGCGCACTGGGAAGTTTTTTTTCCAGGGGAACGCAGAAGTCTCGTCTGTCTGATACCCTGCCCACCGACGGCGACGGACCGGGGGGAACCAGAGAAATAAACAGGCAACCAACTAAGGGTAAGTGCACTAAGGGGTTTTTGGCCCTCCAATTAATTGGGAGGAAGAGAAGTCTTGATCAAACTTCTGCGTCTCAGTAAAGGGGAACTGAGTATGCTAGGTGGTTGGGTACATCAGATGGTGATCTGGTGTAGGGAAAGGAAAGGTTGGGAGGTAGAGTATGGTGAAGTATCCAGCGCATTGTATGTGTGAGAAAGTACAATTTGTAGCTGACCTGAGTGTGGAGTGGGTAGTACTTCGGTTCCCGGTAAGGCGACTTCACCCGGGCAAGGAATCTCACGAAGCGTGTGTGTGAGTGACTGAGTGGATACTTCACAGGGCCATACAATGGGAGTTGGGGGTTCAAAGGGGGAAAATACACCTCTTGAATGTATGTTAAATAATTTTAAGAAAGCCTTCTCAGGGGCATATGGAGTCAAAATGACGCCAGAACGCTTGAGAACGTTACGTGAATTAGAGTGGCCGAAACAAAATACTGAATGGCCATCTCAGGGAACCTTTGATATAAATTTAGTAAGCAAACTTTGGTCTAACATCGCCAAAGAAACTGGAGGGTGCCCAGAACAATTTTCATATATAGATTCTTGGCTGAGCACATTAAATAAAAATCCTCCATGGATAAGGGAATGCAAAATCAAACGATGCAAATTGTTGGCTGTAAAAGCCGAAGCTAGGAAAGGAATCTTGCCAAATAAACTCAAACCCATTTTTGAGGGACCAGAGGAAGAGGTGCTTCCACCTCCACCCTATGCTCCACATCGAAGGGAGCCTAATCCAAACACTCCACCAGTTGTAACCCCAAGGCAAGAAAGTGGAATGAATAATGGGGCTGGAGTCACAGAACTCGATTCCTTGATAGATTATGATAAATATCTTCAGGAGGCATTGGAGGCCTATAATAAAGCCCAAGCAGAAGTGGTTATTCCACCTGTGAGTCCCAGTAGAACTCCATCTACAGTCTCTTTTAGTGGAACAACTGATTGCCTACCCCAAACCCCTGTACATCCAAGTCCTAGAGAATTATTACAGAAGTTACAGGGAGACCTTAATCGGTCAGCAAGCAATACAGCCAGGCGTATAAGGCTGCTAAAAGAACGCCTTGGGACAAATACCATCCCCTATGATTTGAGGCCCCTAGAGCAAAGCGAAGAGAAAGATCACGTAGTAGCCCCCTCAGAAGAGTATTTGATGCACTTGAGGAGCCTGTGCTGGTTAACGGGCAACTCGGACCACGGCCACCTCGAACTTCGACCCTCCAGTACATTCCATTCACAACTACGGATCTGATGAATTGGAAAACACACACCCCATCTTTCGCAGAAAAACCTCAGGCTATGATGGACTTGGTGACTTCAATAATAAATACTCATAGTCCTACTTGGACAGATTGCCGCCAGCTCCTGAATACTCTGTTCACCACTGAGGAAAGGAGAGACATAATTGAAAAGGCACAGATATATTTGCGTGAGCAGGCCAGAGTGGGAAATATTTTAAATGTTGACCGTCATCTCCGGGACAACTTTCCCTTGGAAGATCCTAATTGGGATCCAAACAATGCAATTCATCTGGCCAGGCTTACCACCTACCGCCAGACGCTTGTGCAAGGTATCCGCAGGGCATGCCAGAAGCCCACTAATATGTCTAAAGTCTCAGAAGTAGAACAGAAACCAAATGAGAGTCCAGGAGACTTTTTAGAGAGGCTGCAGGAAGCCTATCGTATATGGACTCCTTTTGACCCTGAAGCCCCTGAAAACAGCAGAATGATTACTGCTACATTTGTGGCCCAGTGCGCTTCTGACATTCGTAAGAAAATTCAGAAATCAGAAGGATGGGAAGGGATGCTGATGAGCCAAATTATGGCCATTGCACGCCGAGTTTATCGGAATAGGGATGAGGCTGAGAAGCAAGAGAAGAAGAAGTGGCAGAAGGAAAAGATGGTAATGTTAGCCACAGCAGTGAAGCAAGACTACCGCCCCTTAAATGGAGGGAGAGGGCGGGGAAGGAATCCACCACTGGGAAGGAATCAATGTGCGAATTGCAAGAAGGAGGGTCATTGGAAGCGGGAGTGTCCTGAACCCCTGAGGTTGGAAGAAGTACGCCCAGGCCCAGGCCCAGGCTCCGGCCCAAGAAACCAGGGACGGGGACGGGGGATGATCCGAGATGGAAGATATCAGAGACCTGGACAAGGACGGAGTAGGGACAATTTCATTGGACTGGCAGAGGAGAATTTTACCCAAGACTAGGAACGACCGGACTCCATAAAGTTAGGCTTCCAGGAGCCCACGGTCACGATTCAATTAGGGAGCCATTTAATAGACTTTATGATTGATACTGGGGCTGAATACTCAGTACTCCCAGAACTATTGCAGAAAAAGGCATCCAAAAGTGTAGTCATTAAAAGTGCCACTGGTCAGTCAGCTAAGAGGTCTTTCCTCCAACCTTTGGAATGCCAGATTGGGGGACATCGTTTAACCCATCAGTTTTTGTATATACCTGAGTGTCCAATACCTCTCTTAGGTAGAGATATGCTGTCCAAATTGCAGGCCCAAATCACCTTCACTCCTCGAGGTCCAGAAATGAAACTGCCATCAAAGGCAGCAGGAATAATTTCCCTCTCAGTACCTAAGGAACAATCATGGCGCCTAATGTCAGCCCTGCAAGTCCAACCCACATTGGATACAGAGTTAAACAAGCTCCTCCGAACCCTACAGGTGCCATCAGGAGTATGGGCCGAAAATAGCCCACCAGGAATGGCTAAGAATATAGCTCCAATTGTAGTAACCCTAAAACCTATGGCTACCCCTGTATCTGTAAAGCAATATCCTTTACCCCGGCGAGCAGCAGAGGGCATCCAGAAACATTTGGACCGCCTATTAAAATATGGTCTGCTTAAGCCCTGCCAATCAGAATGGAACACACCTCTATTGCCTGTTCGGAAACCTGGGACAGATGAATACAGGCCAGTACAGGACTTGAGGCTCGTAAACCAGGCTATCGAGACCTTGCACCCAAATGTACCAAACCCATATACCCTGCTGAGTTTGATCCCACCAGAAGCAACATTTTTTACTGTATTGGACTTGAAAGATGCATTCTTCTGTTGCCGGCTGGCACCACAGAGCCAACCTATATTTGCCTTCCAGTGGGAAGACCCTTTAACAGGAACAAAAGGCCAGCTAACCTGGACGAGATTGCCCCAGGGATTCAAAAATTCCCCAACTTTATTTGGCACTGCCTTGGCGAAGGATCTAACAAGTTACCCCTCAATACCTGGAGAAAAGGTGGTTCTGCAATATGTAGATGACCTTATATTAGCAGCAAAGGATTTTGATACCTGTAAAGAAGGGACAGAGGAACTGCTCCACTTGCTCTGGGAAGCTGGCTACCGAGTTTCCCAGAAAAAGGCACAGTTATGTTTAGAAAAGGTCAAATATTTGGGCTTTGACATCTCACACCAACAACGAGCATTGAGGCCAGAGAGGAAAGAAGCTATTTGCCTTATCAAGGAACCTACCACAAGGAAACAACTCAGAGGATTCCTGGGAACAGCAGGGTTTTGTAGACTATGGATACCTGATTTCAGCAGTCTGGCCAAGCCCTTACATGAAAGCACTCGAGGTGCAGAAAAGGACCCATTCGTATGGGGACCTGAGCAGCAACAAGCCTTTTTAGTTATCAAACAACGACTTATGGAGGCCCCAGCCCTTGGACTGCCTAATTCGGAAAAACCCTTTCAGCTGTATGTACATGAACAGAATGGGATTGCAGCGGCAGTCCTGACCCAGAGATTAGGAAGTTGGAATCGTCCAGTAGCTTATTTGTCAAAACAATTGGACTCAGTAGCAAAAGGATGGCCTCCATGCCTAAGGGCAGTAGCGGCCACTGCAAGCCTTGTCAAAGAAGCTGATAAATTTACCTTCGGCCAGACGATGTATGTGAATGTACCTCATGCTGTTCTGACACTCATGGAATATAAGGGTAGTTATTGGCTAACGAACCCAAGGATGGCTAGATACCAAGGCCTATTGTGTGAAAATCCCAGGATTCATCTACGAGTAGTGAATATGCTCAATCCAGCAACTTTGCTGCCCCTACCAGAGGTAGATGATGAAGAATCACATGATTGTCTCCAAATAATGGATGAAGTTTATTCCAGTAGACCCGATCTGAAAGATGAACCATTGAAAAATCCAGATGTTGTATATTATACTGATGGTAGCAGTTACCTGCATGAAGGTGCCAGACGAGCAGGATATGCTGTGGTCACCAATGAGGAAGTTGTGGAAGCTGAAGCTTTGCCTGCTGGCACCTCAGCACAAAAAGCTGAACTTATAGGTTTAACTAGAGCTCTGCAATTGGCAGCCGGATGTAAGGCAAACATCTATACTGATTCTAAATATGCCTTCTTAACCCTGCATGCACATGGTGCTCTATGGAAAGAAAGAGGTCTAATCGGAGCCCACGGGAAGGCCTTGAAATATGGACCTGAAGTAGAAATCCTGTTGGAAGCAGTATGGGCTCCAGAACAGATTGCTGTAATGCACTGCAAAGGTCATGGACGTGGAAGGGATCCAATAACCAGAGGAAATCATGCTGCTGATAAAGCAGCCCGAGAGGCAGCCCAAAAGCCTGTGGGAGGATTTATAGCAGCCCTCATACCAGAGGTAGTTCCAGGAGAAGTTAAACCTCACTATACCCCAGAAGAGAGGAAGTGGGCTGAACAGGAAGGAGCGGTTGTGAAGGACGGTTGGATGATCCTGCCGGACAATAGGATTTATGTACCTCATCACCTAGCAGGCACAATTGTAAGAAATTATCATGAATCTACTCACCTTGGCGGTACTGCAACCAGAGAGAGTCTCAGTCGGAAGTTGTATATTATTAACCTATCACAATTAGCAACTTGCATTTCACAGAAATGTGTTCTTTGTGCTAAAAACAATCCCAGGCAGGGACCGGTACAACCTCCTGGAATCCAACATGTGGGATATGTCCCCATGGAAAGCCTAATTGTGGACTTCACAGAGCTGGTCCCTTCTAAGGGATTCAAGTATCTCCTTGTGTTTGTAGATACTCTTACCGGATGGGTTGAAGCTTTTCCCACCCGAACTGAAAAGGCACGAGAGGTAACTAAGAGACTCCTCACTGAATTGATCCCGAGGTTTGGGTTACCTAGATGCATTGGAAGTGATAATGGGCCAGCGTTCATTGATCAAGTAGTACAAGAAGTATGTCGAGTCCTACAAGTGAAATGGAGACTGCATGCAGCATATAGGCCTCAGAGTTCAGGGAAAACTGAAAGAATGAATCGGACTCTGAAAACCCAATTGGCAAAATTAACCCAGGAAACGGGATTAGGATGGGTGGATGTGTTACCCATAACACTGTTTCGTGTTCGGTGTGCACCCACAAAAAGACTTAAGTTGTCACCTTTTGAGCTCCTGTATGGGAGGCCGCCCTCCTTTGTTCAGGATATTCCAGCTGACCTCAAACAAATAGGAGACCATGTGACACAGGAACAAGTGCAATCTCTCTCCCGTGTTTTTGTTTCTCTTAACAGGTGGGCCCTCGAGCGCACGCCGTGCAGCATTGCCGAGCCGATTCATCAGTTCCAGGCTGGCGATAGCGTATGGGTGAAAGAGTGGAAACGAGATCCACTTGCACCTAAGTGGCGTGGACCTTACACCGTCTTGCTCTCTACTCCAACAGCGGTGAAGGTAGCTGAGGTGACCCCCTGGATTCATCACTCCCGTTTGAAGAAGTCCGAAGGCAGTTGGACGTGCAAAGGTGACCCCTCTAATCCTTTAAAACTGACTCTCTCCAAAAACCCCTGTATCTAGCCCTACGGGGAACGGGCTAGGTCACGGGCAACATTAGACGACCGGCCTGCTGCAGCCACAACCTGGAAGCTGGCTGACCTGCGCACGCCTGAAGCTTGAGGAGCGTCTAAACCAGCGATTGTGAACGGGAAGATTCTCTAATACAATTAATTGACTGCCCCCCCCTTGTGGAACAATTATCAAGGATATTACTCATTGGGGATCCTTGGGATATATGTTTTGGTCTTGGTGGTTCCCCATTTCTGTCACTGGGGGAATTATATTGGGGCTAATATTTTTATGCTATCACAATAAGGTAATCTTTTGTGGAAGGAATGCATATACTACACATCAACATGATTTTATTATTAATCCTGATCCCTTGGGAAGGGGAAGGGTCCTTGAATCTGACCAAATTTACTAAATATGGATTCCGCCATGACCACAATATGTGGGTAGGCTTAGCTGAGATGGTAGCCAATGTTGCAAATAGGACCAATTGCCTTGTTTGCTCTCTTGGGCCAGATGATTCAGAGGGAGGTATGCCCTTATTACCGATACCATTAAATGCCATTGGTATGGTAAGCGAAATGCCACACCAAACAGAAGTACAGAATTTCCCCGGATGGAACTCAACTAAACCAATACGAGTTATACCTGTGCAAGGGGAATTCTGTGTACATAAATTATCAGATGCAGCTGATTCTACCATGATAGGCTCTTCTCATTGTCACTATACTTGGGATTATATTAAGAATAGTCAAACCTGGGTAAACGGTACTACCTATCGAACTCGGAATACCTTGCCCTGTGCACCTCCTTTTATTCATGCATGGAAAGTGGTATGGAACATAACTGTGACAGAAAAAGGCAATCTAACATACTGCACTGTGAACTCTGTACCCCTTTTGATATTTCGCCTTCTGCACTCCACGTACCAAAAACCTCAGACCCGATGGTTGTGGTGGATATGTGGAGAATGGGCATACAAGAAGCTCCCTTCCAAATGGAGTGGGACTTGTTTCCTGGGATGGGTATTACCACCAATGTGGATTATGCCCACTAATTCGGCCAAGCGTACACGAAGAAACGCTGATATTTCTCATATAGCAGGAGGAAGTACCCAAAGTTGGAGCGATACTGATGATTGGCCACCAGAGCGCATTATAGCCTATTATGAGCCTGCCTCCTGGAATCCTGGTGAGCTCATACAAGGGGCACGGGATCCTATTTATAATCTAAACAGAATAATTCGATTGCAAGCAGTAGTGGAACTTGTAACCAATGCAACAGCCCAGAGTTTGAGACTTATTGCACAACAGCTGGATGAAAGTAGAGCCGCCATTTTGCAGCTGAAAATGGGAATGGATTATGTACTTGCCAGGCAGGGAGGCCTATGTGGAGTCTTGAACTTGACAGGGAATGCCTGTTGCTTTAACATTTCTGATAATGGTGAGGCAATCCGTGTGTTGGCCACAAAGATGGAGAGTATAGCACACGTCCCAGTACAAACATGGGAAGGATGGGATATGGGATGGCTCACCAACTGGTTACCTAATGTTGCGGGACTCAAAGGGATACTATTGTCTTGCTTGTTTTTCTTGACGGTAGTAATAATGGTTTTATGTATGGTGCCATGTATCATTTCATGTTTTAGAAGTACAATTAGCAAGATGATTTCGAATGAAACTCTACCTCATATCATGGCCCTATATAGAGCTTTACCTCAGGAAGATGATGAAGGTCAAGCTATCAAGGACACTTGGGATGAAGGTCCTTGAGCTTGAAAGGGGGGAATGAGGCATCTAATCATAGCCTGCATTTTTATCAAGGCTTATAGTTTGATTAGGGTCTGTATTTTAAAATGAGCTTAAAGATTTTCAAATGTTTTATGCCAGGCAGAAGACCAGCTGCCTAAGTACTTTGGCAAGATGTTTATCCTCCTGGACAAGGGGGCCCCCTGATTTATAGCAGAAAACAATTCTCAAAGTCGTAAAAAGAGAATTACAAGCTGAGAGCAAGGTTACACCACCCTACATAATTAAGAGTTGGTAAATAGTAAAAACCATTAAACTTGAGCCATATCTTTCTAAGGTTAAAGGCCAAGAGCAACTGGCTGGAGAAGGAGAAGTGTAAACAGAAAAAGAGGCTTTTTCCTATTTTATTTTGAGGCTGTAAACTGATTCCTTCCTGTTACTTTGAGAAGATTTATTCTTGTAAAAAGCTATCTATGATAATGTATGAAATATACTGGCTTAAATGTAATTATGCAAAGGATCTAGAAAGAAAGAAATGTTAAATTCTTATTTCATAGAGTCATATTGCTGTAGGAGACCAGAGGGGCAAATGAGCCCAGCCCCCTGCCAGACAGGAGACGCCATCGAGCACTCCTGATATATGGTTGTCAGGCCTTTGTTTAAAGACCTTCAAAAAGGAGATCTTTCATTGATGATGCATGAGAATGTGAACCCAAGATCTCTGACATCTGTTTAAGATAAAAATTTAAAATTATTAACCATCTGTTTTGGAGGGCAATAGGGCAAGGAGGGCAAGAGGTGAGCTGGTAATTAAGGTTCCTTGTTGAGACAAATGTAAGATATATGACTACTTATTTGTCATTTATAGATAGAAGAATATATAGCTTTTTGTATCCCATAAAAGGCAATAGGAAATGGGTGTATCTTTTAGGATTGGTTGTAGCAATCAGCCAATAGGAAATTCAACCAGGCTGATTGGACAGAGGCAGCCAAAGGAGGAGCAAGGGAGCTCGGCTGAGGGAATATAAGTGCTGGCCATAATGGCAGGAGACCAGGCCAGAGCTTGTTAACCATATACCACTGTGCCTCTCATTTATTTGTCTGACAAATAAATTATTATTTTAATTTCTCTATTGCTGCGTTGAATATTTCATTCCAGCTAAGCGTTAACCACAAGCAGGGTGCTACAATACTAATACTAATACACAGGGCCCAGTAATAGGTGATTAATATTCCTCTCAGAACAACTGATTATGTAAACAAACCACTCTCTCTTTTTTGTGTGTGCCTTATTTTGTTATTGAGTGTCATAATTTTAATTTTTTGTGGTGGCTAGGGGCCACAAAAGCTGAAAATGGGTCAGGCCTCTCTGGGCCTCTGAGAGGGCCTGTGAAATACTCCTAAATTTATGTTACTCTAGCTCTGTCCGGGCTCAGGAGTCCAGATTCTCTCACACATTTTCTCTGAAGTATTTTACTTGAGGCTTCAGGATCATTCTCTTCACAAGTTGGAACCTTCTCCTTCAGAGTCCTTTTTTCTCCCCCTTTCTCCCCCCAATCTTTCATTTCACTAGCCCAGTTGGCAATTGTTGACTCAAGCTGTTGCTTAGCAACTTGGCTAGGGGAAAGTAGGGAGCCTTCAAAAGGGAGGGAATGGCAGCCCTGTGGTGAATAACAAATTGCACACTGCGAAAATATTCAGCTGCTGATGTCTGTCAGCTTCCTTCTCTTTCACCACTTGGGTATAGGTGTGTGTGTTCATACAAACATTAAAAGGTCTGTGAGGGGAATGTTTAAATTCATCACAAGACCTGCAAGTGCCGGTAGGGGCTTATCATGGAGGACACAAACGGCAGCGTGTTAACATACCATCACAGTGTTTTCTAGCTGCAATGGGAATAAACACTATCGCATGGCAAAGTGTAATGCAAAACATGAGGTATCCAACAAAGTTGGGAACTGAACAAAATTTCAACAAGGCTTAGGTGAGACTGGATAACTTTTATGTATAGTATAGTACAGGCCTGGCCCAAGACATTTTGGTGCTTGAAGCGAAGCATAAAATGGTGCCTCCTGCCAGGGAAGAAGGGGTGAGAGAAGATCTACATCGGAAGCAAGTGGGGAGTGAAGATCTACCTCAGGAACAAGCTGGTGAGTGAGGTCTACATTGGGAATAAGGCAGAAGGGGAATCATAGCAACTTTTCCAGGTTTACTTCACTTGGATTGCCATCTTCAAATGACAAACCAAACACTAGGTCATTGGCTTAGGTAACTATCTACTTTCTATTTGTCCAACATTACTACTGAGCTGCTTATACAGCGAAAAGGATACTGGCAAGAATATAGTGATACTGCAAAACTGGAAAAGCTATTCATTTATTGTAAAAAACACACACCGTCAAAGCGGTTTACAAAAAGATAAAACTATAAAATCAAGAAAAACCCACAACCATAATTTAAAACATACAAAAGCTAAAATACAAAAAATTAAAATTACCTCAACTTTCTAAGCATCTAAGAACAAAAGAGATCAAAACTGCTGAAACAAATACACAAGCAGCAACAAAAACAGCTGAGCAGTAAAAGATTGTGCCCTGTATTCTTGATGTGCTTTGAGTGGAGTTCTTTTTCAGGGAAAATTGTCTTTCAAATAAATAAAGGTAGTAGACTGACTCAAGCCCTTGTTGGAAATGGTAACTGCCTTAAACAGATGGAGATAATTTGAAGTAGAGTTTTTGAACCTGAAATTAGTTGTCAATAAAGAATAAATGCATTTGTGGGGTGCAGGTGGGGGTGGGAGTGGCTTCCTACACAGCTGTTTCCCCTAGTTCCACTATTATGATAAATGCTGGTGACCTGGCAGGGGAAGTAGAGTGAACCCCAATTTATTATGATAAATGCTGATGATGGTTTTCCAATCCTCTGCTTGCATCTTATCTGATTGTACTAGGCTAGGGGTTTAAGGCCAAATGGTTTGCCATTTGTATATATTTGAGGCTCAGGAGTGCTCCTAGAAAGTCTCCTACTGAAGGATTTTTGTGCCCTTTAGTAGATGTATGGCATAGCGCAAGGGTTTCTAACCTTTTTGGACCCGTGGACATGTGAAATTTTGAGTGTTGTGAGCCCCAATGACAAAATGGCTGCCATGGGGGCATGGCGCAACACATCAGCTTCAGGATATTGGAGTCAGCATTTTCCATAAACTTTTAAATCCACTGAAAATTATCCAGTAAGTTACTAATAATATACCACCGTGTTCTTACTTATACATTGATCTAGAAATCCATAATATATCTCAACAAGTAGTTCCCCATTTCAGAGCTTTTTCAACAGGTCTAACTTTAAAGCAAAGTCATTAAAGAGTCTTGCATCATATTGAATTAGGCTGAGAGTCTTCCCTATAATTTATTATTTGATTTACTTGATTAATGAGGCATGCTAGATACCATATTGATATGCTAAAAATCAACTTCTCCTACAGGTCCATTATCCACTTAAATTTTGAGACACTATTGAATGCTCTCAAGTTTTCTCTCAGTGGACTATCAAATCGAAGTCTGTTAGAAGTGATTTGATACATTTGTAGATGATGCCCTTTAATGCAGTTTAAAATGTCAGAATCAGTGTACAATTAAAGGAACTACAATATAAAAATATTTTAGCTTCAAGATACTAGACTGGATTTTGTAAATACATTGACGATTGTAGTGATTCAGCTGCACCATTATGAGTTATCCCCCCATCAAGGAAAGCACAGTCAGTTATTATCATTCAACATGGCAGGGTTTTGTTAGGAAAAAAATAAAACTTTCATGCAATCATGCATCTGTCTACTCAGAAACAAGGACCACTGAGTTGAATGGCACTTCCTCCCAAGTAAGTGGGTATAGAATTGCAGCCTTAATTGCTTTCTTCCAAACTAGATAGCACCTGGCAAAGAAAAATATGGCTGCAGGTAAATGTGTATTCCAGGAATTGTATTGTGTCTAAAGGCAATGGATAGTTGCTCTTTGAGTAGAATTCCACATGACTTGGACTGTACTAACTCCAGATCAATAACCTCAAAATATCAGTTTAACAGCTGTGACTGGCGATGTGACAAAACATTTTCTTGGGGCTGTAATGACCTGGAAGAATAGAAATAAAATGCAAAAACATATAAATATTTCACTTTGCAATAACAGCTTCTACTTGACTCTGAAATAACATCAGCTATAAAAAGGGAAAGGGACCCCTTACCATTAGGTCCAGTTGTGGACGACTCTGGGGTTGCAGAGCTCATCTCGCTTTACTGGCCGAGGGAGTCGGCGTACAGCTTCCGGGTCATGTGGCCAGCATGACTAAGCCGCTTCTGGTGAACCAGAGCAGCGCACAGAAACACCGTTTACCTTCCCACCGAAGTGGTACCTATTTATCTACTTGCACTTTGACGTGCTTTTGAACTGCTAGGTTGGCAGGAGCAGGGACCAAGCAATGGGAGCTCACCCCGTCGTGGGGATTCGAACTTCCGACCTTCTGATCGGCAAGTCCTAGGCTCTGTGGTTTAATCCACAGCACCACCCACGTCCCTAATACCAGCTATAGGGTTCTTCTAAAAACTGTTAACTAGTATCCTCTCATTATTAATGTTTTCTACTATATAGTGGAATACTTAAGATATGCTGCCTTGCTGAAGAAAGGATTGAAATTAAATCCCTTATGGTTGTGCCCACCCCACCCCCCACCTGGAAACATGGATGTCAACAAAAATAATCAGGGGAGGGGGCGAGTTCTATGACTTGTAACAGTTATTTCTTTTGACCTGCAAACAGACACGCATACACAGATAGATACTCAGGGTGAGAGGCAGATGTATGGCTGAGGTCAAAGTAATTCCTACAGCACAATCCCAAGCATTTTTTAAATTCAAAATACTTCCCTGAGTTTAACTGGACCTTTGGATAAAAGAAAGAAAGAAAGAAAGAAAGAAAGAAAGAAAGAAAGAAAGAAAGAAAGAAAAGCACAATACCTTTATTATGAGCAAATAAAATGTCTCAAAGAAGTGAGCAAAATTCTTTATTATGTTGGGTGTTCTATCATCAAACAAACAAAAAGGTGGCAGGGGGTGACAGAAAGCAGGGAAGCCTGTTGGGAAAGATGTAAGAGGTCATTCGGCATATTATATTAGCCTTAATATGGAATGGGGAATTTGGCATGCATTCGTTGAACTTAATTCTCAGTCATTACGTGCTGAGGAACACACCCTCTCTCTTGTTAGGGACAAAGGGTAAAGGAATTACATGAATGTTAAATTAGTTTAACAGCTGAATCCTATGTGTGTTTACTCAGAAGTAAGTCCCACTATGTATAAGGAGGCTTTCTTTGTGGTAAGTAATTATTGTACCTCAAATTTGTATTGCAGACATTATCTCAATTCTCTTCTTTAATGGTCCAAACAGCACAACTCTTTACACTCGCCCCTCTTGTCCCCTCATGTTTCCTTTATTCCCCCTGCCCTTTTTTGAGGATCATGATCAGCTTCAGTTTTTCTCCCACACTGGTCATAAAGCTGTATCAGTCATTTGTTCACAGCTCGCTTAGTTGGACCATACTCTTCTAGATCTCTGCAGGCCTCATAGTCTCTGGTATTTGCTTAACTATCCCCAAAGTTATGGAGTGAAGTTTTTCTGTGACATTAAATGCTTGACTTGTGGCTGCAGGATTTTCAGAGTTTTGGAAGCGGGCATATTGGGAACATATACAACTGGGCAACCAGCCAGCATTGGTCACAGGGGGCATTTTAGTATTCACTTATTTAAATGTGGGGAAAGTCCTGCCAAAACTGCATATATTTCTCATGTTACAAAGTACTGCTCTATTTACATTTCCTTCATTTTCTTTTTTAAAAAACCATGCTGTTTAAAACTGGATTGATACTGAGAATTTAATACTATATTTTAATTCTTCTTAACATTTGATGCTTGGTATCCTGTTTATTGATCATTTTTATAATGTTGCTTTGTTACTATATACAGTGGTACTATATTAATTCTTGGCTTTCTTGGGCATATGCAACTTTTGCAACAATTTGTCCAACATTACTCTCAGATTCTTCAGCCATGTTTTTGATTCAGGAATAAGTCATTAGATTTATACAATTCTGTTGCCTTTTAACATTTTGCAACTCCAAATTCTTAATTCCCTAAATGTTCTATGAACCTATACAAGCCATAATCCAACTAAAGTCAAGCATTTTATTCTATGGACAAGCGATGCATGTCAACATCTACGGTAATTGAAATTGAGTTGATTATTACACTTTTCTCCCTTACTACAGCAGCTAATGGATGAGTAAGATTTCAGTGAAACCTGTCGGCAAGAATCATAGGAGATAGACATGACTGTAAGGAACTCTGCATATAAAGAGTGCTGTGTGAAAATCATTAAGAATACGGTACACACCAATAATGCCCAGACCTAATTCCAGGGTTGTAGGCTTGTTTTACTAAAGGGACAAGAGCATAAGATATCTACTTGCTGTAGTCAAAACCAGTGGTCAGTTGGGGGTACTAATTCAGAGCAATGGTGGCTCACCAAGGCCATCAAACCAAGCTACTGATGCTATTGTGTATTGGAAATTGTAACTATTAAGCAGAGCTTTAAATGACTAAAAGGGGGGAAACAGAGCTCAACTTTCCTGAAAACCACTTTTCATAGATATGAAATTTCCAGGAAGTAGATGTGTGTGACTACTGTGAAGTGAGAGAAAGTCACTCTACATATGCTTGGGATTACTCCTTATTAAGAACACAGACTAGCTTTGGCTCAAATTTACTTTTTTATATGCATAGTTGAAACCTCATTTTTCCTGTGCAATATCCCCTCTGAATACTGAAAATGAAAAAGGTAGAAACACCAGGCATTTCTGCATCTGCCTGTTGATACTTTTGCTAAACATCTACATTCATTTAAAAAACACCCAAAAGATGTATGGAAAACAATTGTACCATTGCCACTATACTTAAAATAATAGTAAAAAATAAACTTTTTTTTATTTATATCCCGCCCATCTGGCTGGGTTGCCCCAGCTACTCTGGGTGGCTTCCAACACATATAAAAAAACAAGAAACCATCAAACAATAATAGTAACAATCTGATCCAATATAAAAAGTCACAATAACTTTAAAATAAGCAACTTGTACCATACAAAGCAACATTCAACAATCCATCAGAATCTAATAGTAAACAGTAAAATTAAATATCAGTAGATAATAATTAAACAGTTTACACTTATCAACCACAAGAAAGAATTACTAATCTATAATCATTAAAACAACAGCAAAATAATTTCATGCAAATATAGATACTTTGTGCATGCCATACATATGGTCTTTGAATGTATATAGATGCTTTGTTTTACTAATATAGAACTTATCTTATCTTAATTTGCAAACATATTTTGTAAAACCAAAGGAGACATGAATCACTTTGGCTCAAGGGAGTCATTTTTAAGGGGGGTATTTTGCAGGGGAACCTAGGGACTGGTGACACCCTGAAACACAACAGTACATCATGTATCTGTTAGGGCATAAAATATAAACAAATGTGACTATCACAATTGGTTGAGGTATTGTTCATTTTAATCTTCTTATACTGCACACAAAAATTTAAATCATAAAAACGAATCAATCACCTTGAGTTCAAAAGACAAGCTTTTGCATTGGTGTGTATGAATGTGCAATGCAAGAGTCCCTTGTACATGCGCATAAATACCTGTCCTACACATTCAGATAAACACAGCTGTGTTTATTCCAGTGTGCAAGATTCCAGGTGTGCGTGTGGTCACATGTACACATGGGGCACTCCACCTTATTACTTTACAATTTTCCATTACATTTTCAAATCCTTAAACTTTGGTGTCACAGAGACCTATTCAGAAAACACAAAAATGATGCAGCAGGAGATATTAAAGGCCTTCTTTATTTGAATTCATGCTGGTGGAGGGCAGTATTTCGTGCAGAGTTTCTGCTTCTCCTAAAAGGATTGGACAATATTTCTTCAATTTAATATTGGCATGAAGTTAAGACAATCCACATTGAACCGGAGAAACTAATTCACTTCTATCATGATGTGAGGACTTAAAATATGAGGTGAGAAGAGAAGGGGGTACAGTACTGAATCTTTTCCAGTGTTTACATTAAATTGCTCCACTGTATATATACCAGGTATAACTCTCATTCAGCTTGTAAAGTCTGATTCCATACCAAGCATACTTCATGGAAACTATTTGAACATAAATCTCCTTCGAATTACAGGCAATATACAAACCAACCAAACATGTTGGTTTAGAAGCAGATGCACCTGCGATGTACTACTTGTTGAAGGTTACAGTCCAGTTAACATCTGGGAAGTGCCTGAAAATTCCTATTTTGCCTTCAGAATAGGCCCCTAATAAAAGTAGACAATGAAAAGGAGGACACTGCTTCAGCATTACCCTCCATAAGTGTGTCATTCGCTAACGTCACATGTGCTCACTCAGCTGCTTCGATCTGCAGAACTGGCATTATTACAGGTTCCACGTAATACTCATTCCACGTTCATAAGAAATTGTAATTATTTTTAAATGTGCTTAATTGTGTTTTTTTACTATTTTTATTATTATTTTTACTATTTCTTGTATACTGCTTGGAGATTTTACTATAATCAAGCAATATGTAAAGGTTGTTAAATAACTAAGTAAACACTAACATTGCTAAGAAAATTGGTATGAAGAAATAAAATACATGTGTGCCTTAATAAAATTACAATTTCAGCAAAAGCAAAGGGAGAAAAATCCTGCTGTAGTAAGACATTATCATTAGCAGTGGCAGATTTATAGGTATGTGTGGTATGCACAGAATTAGAGCTCCCTGAGCCCCCAAGTCATTAGTATACATTGTTGACTGAGATGGTATTTTTGAAAAATTGACTGCAAACAATGAATAGCCGTTGTTGACTTCTAGTATTTTAGTTTGTTGCATTGTTTCCACTCTTCATTGCTCCTGCTCCCTGATTAAAGTCAGTATATTCTGGCCCATTAGGAAAGCAGGGCTTAGCCCTTCCAAGTGAAATGTCAAGCAACTTTTTGTTCAGGTTTCCCCTTAAACTTCAGAGCCACACTATTTCATGCCCCACACATCCTCTCGTGACCCATTTGAATTTAGAGAGCCAGGGCAAACATTTCTATAAATCTCCTTCTCTCTAGCCAGTCAGTTCTCCAAGAAACCACACAAGTGTAACAATAAAAATACTAGAATACTACAGGGTGAAAATGGCATTGTCTGGCTGCTCAGTAAAGTGAATGTATAAAGGGTGGCAATACTAGAGAAAAGGGCCAGTGTAGAAAGAGCTAACAAAACAGGACTAATATCATTATGGTTTATTTCCCATCTCATGCTGTTCCTGCTTCTAGACTTAGAAATTTACTTTTTCATATGATTGTGGGGTTTTTTTTAATAAGCCACTTTGTAGACTCATAATGTAGTGCCAAAATGCTTAAAATAAAAATAATAAATAACAAAGAAAGTTCCCGATTAAGACATGTTAAAAGTGACTGTATTCATGTCTGAAGTTTTTGAAATTGGCTTAGATTATATGGTTTTAAATCATTTGGGTATAAAGGGGTGTGTGTGTGTGTGTGTGTGTGTGTGTGTATAAAAATAACTGGACTGAATAATTAAATATCTTTGAACTAGCTTTGCATTTTATTAAATTATTCAGTTTTGCAAAATATTAAATATTGCTACTTAAAGATTTGCTGAGTGTTGTACATAAGAATTACTGCACAGAACACAATACCTTGCTGAAAAGGGATTTTTATGTTTCGCTGTTTCCTGGTTGCCAAAGGCAGCTTTCAGTTTTGGAAGAAATTCATTTTTCAGCTGCATGGTTTCTCACATAGCTAAAGAAAATGCTAATATGCAGAATTCTTGTGTTTTTATTGCATTCTTTTTTTTTTTTTTTTACTGTCATGGATCAAGGACACATCCTTTGAAGAAAAACTCCTATTTTACCCCAAAGTCAGAAGTGGACATTGTTGATGTTTGCCTATTCATCTGATGTCCAGCCAATTGGCATTTGCTGCTGTTGTTTTCAGTCCGTAAATGATACACAATTGATGACAACCTTCAATTTAAATTACCTCACCTTTGCATTGAAATGCAATAATTATGTAATTAATTACATTAAATTCATAAGTTATGTAAATAATTACATAAATGATGTTAAACAGCAGACAGTGTGATGAATAATGTATTACAGTGGTACCTCAGGTTACATACACTTCAGGTTACATACGCTTCAGGTTACAGACTCCGCTAACCCAGAAATAGTGCTTCAAGTTAAGAACTTTGCTTCAGGATGAGAACAGAAATCGTGCTCTGGCGGTGCAGCGGCAGCAGGAGGCTCCATTAGGTAAAGTGGTGCTTCAGGTTAAGAACAGTTTCAGGTTAAGAACGGACCTCTGGAACGAATTAAGTACTTAACCCGAGGTACCACTGTATTTGGAGGAAGCAGAACTGCAGCAGAACGGAAACAACACTGACCATTGAGGTGGAGACCTCAATGCATTACATAGTAGGGTCACAGGCTTTCTGGGTCTCCCCTGCTCCCCTAAGCATGTATCCCCAGTGCATGCTCGTGTAAATGTAAATTAAGTAAGTAAGTAAATACATTATAAACCAACAGAAAACACTATTTTCCTTCCCTTGCCCAGCAATAAGAAGAGGGCAGACTCTCTAAAACTACCCAAGGCAATAGTTGGCAAACCAATTCACAGGCTGAATCTGACCTTGTCAAGCTTTACCTTGTGCCATGTAATAGTATTAGAGGAAGGGGCTGTAATTCAGCATTTGAACACATACTTTGTACGCCAAAGTTGCCAAGCTCAATCCCTTGGGGGAGTTATTGGTTCGTTTGTTTTGTTCTTGTTTTCATCATGCATTTTGTGCTTTTATATTGTATTTTTATGTTGTAAACTGCCCTGAGATCTATGGATGAGAAGGAGGTTGAGGGGGTTGTCCAAAATAATAAAAATAAATAAATAAATAAATAAATAAATAAATCTGCAGTGTTTGGGCCAAACTAGACAAATAATCCAGAATGGGCCCCTGCACTTTTAGTTTACTTTTAAAGAGTCATTCATGGAATTTCTAATTGCTTGAATGATGTCTCATCTTCTTTTGTGCTTTTTAAAGCACCAATCCAGCATTTGGTGTCTGTTATTTCTGAGGGTCCCAATGTAAAGTCATACAGCATCATGTTTTCCCCCAGAAAGCTCTTATCAGTCTTGTTCCATTGTTTTGGTGCCAAGAACATGAAACACAAATTGCTCACACAGCATCATCACTATGAATTTCTGCCATAGGCGGAGAGCAGTGACTTTCTTTACCTGTACGGCAGCCTTCTATTCTTAAAATATCTTGCACCTTAATAAATAATATAGAGAAGCATTTAATGTTTCCAAGAAAAGCATGGAACAAAATGACCTCTTGTCCTAAATGAGGAATTTGCCTTAGATGATCCCTGTGGTTGGAAGCAAGTGTGATGTTTATCACAATGCACTTTGGTTGCTGAAGTACAGTGGTACCTCGGGTTAAGAACTTAATTTGTTCTGGAGGTCTGTTCTTAACCTGAAACTGTTCTTAACCTGAAGTACCACTTTAGCTAATGGGGCTTCCTGCTGCCACCGCACCGCCAGAGCATGATTTCTGTTCTCATCCTGAAGCAAAGTTCTTAACCTGAAGCACTATTTCTGGGTTAGCGGAGTCTGTAACCTGAAGCATCTGTAACCCGAGGTACCACTGAATCAGAGAACATAGAAAAGTTAACTCAGAGTTGTGGCAAGTGTGTTACAGAACCAGATGGACATAAGTAAACCAAAATATTTATTTCTATACTTCACTAACAGTGCTTCTGTTATTTTAGAAGATTCTGTTTTTCCTTCTTTGTAGTTAAAATAGTAGAGAATGTCAAATGTCTGCTACCCAAATCTAGCTGTGTGGACAACTTCATGGCAGTCAGAGTAGGGCCCTGCTACCACAAGACAAACTGAGTAGACAGAAGGCCTTGGAATTAGAAGACTGTTACAGGCTGGTTCTAATATTAGCCAGAGGGAGGAAGTTGCCTCATGCAGATGATTTTGGGTATCATGAAAGAGTAACAAATGGTGTTGTTGTTGTTGTTGTTGTTAACAGGTTTACTATTGGAAGTGTCAAAACTTGCATACGACAAATCTTGGCTGTGGGTTGGCACAATTTGCTGTTCTGCTCTGTCTTTGGCTGTGTTTATTTAGTAATCCTGAGCAACCCTTTGTCTTGCAATACTTTCTTATAATTAAAACTGAAGCAAACTAATTATCTAAAGCATATTTAAAAGGAGGAGGAAATACTGGATTATATAGCAATTATTGTGGTTCAACTCCTGCACCAAAACATATTGCACTGTACTCAAAATCAGTAAACCTCCTTGCACCAGCAATTCAAATAAATATCAGTTTAAATATATATAACGTATCATGTTAGTATCATTAACAAAGGTTGCTGTGCATTAAAAGTTCAATCAAAACTCTCAGTTGGAAATGGCCATTATTCTTGTATTGATTTGTGTTCATGGCACTCATCCTAGATGATAGAAAACAGTATCTCTCCTAGAAATTGCTATGGCAATATTGCTTTTTATGTTTGCTTTTTTGGCCCCCCATTAAGAATAATTAACTGGATTTGTGTCTCATAATGTGTCCTTAGTATATTGCTAATTCTTTGTGTATGCAATTCTTTCTTCAACCTGTTTAGGTCACAAAATTCTTCTGAGATTAACAGACCAAGTGTCCCTATTTTCCAGGGATAGTTCCAGATTTACAGAAGCCATCCCGGTATCTGATTTGATCCCGGAATGTCCCACTTTTCCTTAGAACGTCCCTATTTTAATCAGAGAAATGTTGGAGGGTATGGAGTTATGCGATTCCTGAGCCAAGGAAATAAGTAACTATACAACCTTTAGAATACATCTGAAGATAGCCCTATACAGTATAGGGAAGTTATTTAATGTTTAATGGGTAGCATATTATTATTATTATTATTATTATTAGATAGGACATCCCTCTCCATCAATTACCTTCTACCTTTACCTGATTGAAATATTGATCTCTAACAACCCAGGAACGTAATTCTCTCAGAGTTTATTAGGGGTGCCGCCACAAAAGACCAGTAATGGTGGGCAAGTTCCTTGAAAGACAATTGTGCAGAACTACCAATGTGCACAGATTGTGTACTATGTTTGGAATATGATGTGAAGCCTTAGAATGCAAGTATAGATCTTCTGCAATGTGCCCAAAAGGGATGTATGCTGCTTAGTGGCAAGCCCAGTGTGATGGGTAAAATGCCCCCGAAAGAATTACCACATTATTCCTTACCAGATACAGTATGGTAAAGCAGCTCTGGCTGTATGATCCAGTCTTACATTCCCACACATTTGACCAAGGTGAGTTGCCTTGCCCAAATTCTTAGTCCAGGGAAAGGTGCTGTTCCTCACAAGCTCCTTAGTGAGGGAATTTGCTTGAGCAAATGACTACAAGGGAAGTATGTCTTGTTACACACATTTTTGAACTACGAATGTCCCCAACTTTCTTAGTTGTTTGCCTATATTTTATCCCCACCCCGCCCACTCCATATACTATTAAAAGTCATTGAGGAGAACTATAGTGTAGAGAGAATCAGTTTGTAAACAATCTCTCTGGAGCACCAGCAATTATGTCAGAGAGAAGTGTGAAGGGGAGAAAAAATGGATTTGCTTGATGTTATTTCCTTTCTGAAGATCCAGACTGTCTGGAGCCCCTACTCTTTAGTACTCAAAGAACAGAGTTTACAGTTATGGACTTTCATTATGTTAACATTATTTTCATAAGAGGTGACAGTTAGTATTGGGGAACTGTATTTTACCTGATTTTCACTGAATGATAATGAGGGAGCTGATTCTAGAGTGTTCAGTCAATTAGAGTAATATATATTCAGACTGGTTACTGTGCCCTTGGAAGTTGGTCTTTTTGACAAAGCACACCTAGTCACTTCTGATTTTACCAGCCCAGTGCATCAAATTCTCATTGACAGATGGATAAGCTGAACAAAATCATTAAATGTGACTTAGGGCCCTGCTATATGTGATGCCAAATGCATCATTACTCTCTGGCACATCCAGGAAGGGCTGGAAGACTGAGGCCTAGCAAGTACAGACACTACTGAGCTAGCTGGAGATTTAAATCACACCCAATACACACATTTAAAGCATATGATTTTTTTGCAAAGAATACAGGGGACTGTAGTTTCCTCCTCACAGAGCACCCTTAACAAACTTTAGTTCCCAAGATTCCTGATGCGGAAAGTTTTGTGTTTTAAATGTGCACTGGGTGTGCTTTAAATCTATGGGTGTATCCATCCTAACTCCATATAAATCAGCTTCATACATTCAGTTTTGCATTAGGACTTTTAATATTGAACAAATAACCTCATGATAACCATTGCTTGGATGGGTTATAAAATATTTAACAATATCTAATTTATGTGACTGTTAAAGAGCAAAATATATTTGATGAAATCTGACTTTGGGTTGTATCCAACTCTTTACTCCTACTCAGAGAAGACCCACTAAAATTAAAGAACCTAAGTTAGTATTGTACATTAACATCAATGGGTCTTCTCTGAGTAGCAATAGCATTTGTTCTGATACAGTATCATGGAGCTTTGTAGCTAACACAAGCATAATAAAAACTATCTTTGCAGCATAAGACCTATGTGGTAGAAATACAAATTCTCAAAAGGATGTGGTTCTCTAATAGGAAGTGCATTACTGCCCTGAATAAGGTCAATCAAATTTCATTATTTTTACATTAATATAGAGACTGAATTTCAGGCAGTTGCAATACGCTCTGCAGGTAGATGAGATGTGTGTGGGATTATTTTTTGCTGACTCAGCTGACACTCTCCTTAGCTTAGCCATGGATATACTTTATTATCTTGAGGTTTTGAAAAGCAGTCATCAGGATCAGGCTGCATGCATTAACATTGTTTGGAGCTGCCTTGTCCCATTAGTAGTAGAATTTCCTAGATGGTTTTTGAAAGATCTGTTTGTCTACCCAATTTCTTATAGAACACGCCTACAACACTTTCCGCTTGTTTGGGCAAGAGGCATCCCATTTCATCAAAATGATCCTGGAAACTGAAGTTTTGGAGCTGTCCCCTTTTAAAACAAATGAATCACAATACAGAGAAGATAATTTTGGAACTGCTGTGTCCCACACTAGTGATTAAAAATATAAATCCATAAGAAGTCAATATAACTTTCATTAGCAGTCTAGCTTTTGGGAGGATGGCAAGATATAACAGCTTCAAGATGCCTAGAAAGAAGTTACAACATATATCAAACAGTTAAAACAATAGCATGTATAAAAATAATTTTAAAAAGTACAGTAACACCAGTCCCAAGTTAAATAGCACTAGATTATCAGGGTACACCACTTCCTTCAGGGCCCATCCACACTTTTGCTTTTGTTGTTCCACTGCTGTGTTCTGTTAAAATCTGATGTTACCCACTGAGTCAGATCTGAGTCAGAATATCTGAAGAGAGATTTGCCCCACTTCCTAAACCACTCCACTACTGTGAGAACTTTTTGTTTAAGCCAGGGTAGCGAAAACTGTAGCTCACCAGACTCCAAATTCCTATCAGCTCCTGCCACCATGGCCAGAGGCCATGGAAGATAGCATTAAAATCTATCAACACCTGCACACCATAGGTTTCTCACCCAGATTTGATACTATTTCCTGCTTTTTAACGATATATTAATCAGTAAGATGTTGCCCACTTATTCCATGCCTGATCAAAATACGCAGGAGCCTTTTGTGAGAAGCTCTGTAAAAATACACAGGTAGTTGTATGGCATGATTACCCCCCCCCCCCAGTGTAGTTGACATGATCCAATTTTCTGCCTCCATACTATCTGTCTTTCAGAAATATTGGGAGATCCAACCATGAATCTCCCTTCGCCTTCTCTGGTTTGGCAAGTTGATCAAACATGTAGTTGATCAAACATGTAGAAGTGACAAAGGGCTTTTGACTCACCTGTGTTAAGAGTCATCACAATCTAAAAGGGGTATAGTGTAACATTATAGAGTTCCCAATCAATCTGTCTCCCAGGTTCTCCAAATAATGAATGCAAAGACATAAATACAACTGCAGACCCTTCAAGTGCACCTATTTTCCAGGGACATCCCTGATTTAAAGAAGCCGTCCCAGCTTCTGATTTGATCCTGGAATGTCCCACTTTTCCTTAGGATGTCCCTGTTTTCACTGAAGAAATCTTGGAGGGTGTGAAGTTATCTGCACCCTGAGCCGCCTGAAGGCAATACTGTATAGGGAAGTGTTTTAATGTTTAATGTTTTATTATGTTTTATATATGTTGGAAGCTGCCAAGAGTGGCTGGGGCAACCCAGTAAGATGTGTAGGGTATAAATAGTAAAATTATCATTATGGAATGGGACGTCCCTATTTTCATTGGATAAATGTTGTAGGGTATGAAAATGGGGGGAGAGGTTCAGCAACTTAGTTTTGTTCAACCAACAAAGATATCAGAAGAATCCAGGAAATAGGGCTGGGTTACTGCTTGGTTTTTTTGGGGGGGGGGTGAGGGGTTGATTTTGTTTTGCCCACCCACTTTTAATCTATCAAGACTGTGTGTTATAGTTTCCCCAGAAATACTTTTGCCATTAAATGATAGATTTGTTGCCACCTGTCTCACTTTTGTCTTGTCTGATCAGGCTGCAGTTGTAGCAGCCTCCACTCAGCCTCAGGCAAACAATTTACAGTGGTACCTCTGGTTAAGAACTTAATTTGTTCCGGAGGTCCGTTGTTAACCTGAAACTGTTCTTAACCTAAGGTACCACTTTAGCTAATGGGGCCACCGCCGTGTGATTTCTGTTCTCATCATGGGGCAAAGTTCTTAACCGGAGGTACTACTTCTGGGTTAGCGGAGTCTGTAACCCAAAGTGTTTGTAACCCGAGGTACCACTGTATTGTACACTGGGCCTGCAACTTACGCTCACTTTGCATACACAATCACAACCTTACATGGGTGGGGGAGGAATAAATAAATAAATGGAGAGCAAGGGAAATTCTCCTTTCCCCTCTCTCCATTCATTTACTTATTCCACCCACCCACCTAGTGAGCTTTCTTTGCTTCCTAGCCTCTGGGGAGGTGTGGGAGGCACTGGGAAGCTCACAGAGCCCCTGCACGTCCTTCCCAGAGTACAGTAAACAACGTACCTCGCTTAAGGGGTTTGGGAAGGAGGGCAGGAATGCTTCCAGAGCCATATGTTCAGATAATATAATACATAATATGATATACACATATTACCATTAGTCAAACCAAAACATATAACTTAGTATCAAGTTATCTGTGGGGGAAAATGTTTCTGTGCCATTCGAAAAGTTTTATTTTAAAAATAAAGCAAAACACCAAAGTACAATTAGAATGGGTGTTCTAGAAGTTGGGGTATCAAATCTTCCTTACACCATGAAAAAGTTGTGAAGTTTGACTCTATTTTCTGCTATTCAGGGAGAAGCCATCTGAATATTGGCTGGATAAGCAAGAACCACAGTGGGGGAGAAGGCTGAGCCTTCTGTATTAATGCTGAACAAATGGAATCCAGATTTAATATTGTGTGTGGTCTAAGAGATCATAGCAAATTAGGATCCAGAAAATCTGTTTTTGTACTGATATGTGTACCTTTGGTGTTGTTTTTCCTTACTTTAGATGAATTGTATTTTGGTACTACCTTGATTTTGCCGAAAAAATTATTGTTATGCAGCTCTTTGCAGGCTTCCTCTAACATAGACTTTAGTGTACTGCAAAGTCATATTTTAAATTAAATATGAAACTGACTCTCTTGTGAGTTTTAAAACTGCTTAATTCCACTTTATGTGTTCTGCACCAAAGCACTTCAGCTTGGAGCAAGAGCAGAATCAACAAGTACTCTGAGAGGCTATTTGCAGTGCTTAGCAGGAAACTACTAATAAAGTATCTGGTAAGATTGTATTCTTTCTAAATTTTTATCTCAGGTGGCAAATTGCTGAAGTTCAAGAAAGATGTAGAACTGAATTCTGAAAAACAAGAAATTGTATTATTTCTCTGGGTTGAATTCAACTGAGTCTTATGCAGAGAAGACCCATTGAAATTAATGAACCTAAATTAGGAAGAAATCCTAAATATGGAAAGATCAGTCACATTCTAACTTGCTAATCCTGGTAGATCTAGGGGTTGGACTGTAGCCTAAGTAATGTTTATTAACTTCAATGGGACTACTCTGAGTAAAACTTAGTTGAATACCATCCAGAGTGTAGACACTTCTTCACTCTTGCTAAGCAAAAACTAAAATCAACAGCACATTATGCACTCGGTGTGCAAATTTGCTGGAGAAACTTAGTGAATGTTTTAATGAATATTATGAAACCTCTTTGAAAAGACATAGAGTTTGAAGCTTCCCTAAGGGTCATCTAGTCCAACACCCTTAAGTTAAGGAATCTTAACTAGATTATCCGTGACAGATGGCCATTCATTGTTAAAGCAGATGAAAAATTTCTGCTTGAGCTAATAGAACACTGAACTATAGGTCAAATATAACATAAATGTACTGGAATTCTACAAACTGTACATCTCAGGAGAAATTTTCTGCACTCAGGAAACAAGCACTAAGAATAGCATCCCTGTTTGGAGTGACCTACTGCTGCATAGCATTGTTTCAAAGCTGGTCCAGGCCAAGAACCATCTTGGTGCCAAATTGTCAGATGACAACTGAGAGAGTGGCATTAACATCAGTGCAACCAGACTTGGCAAGACTCACAAAGGAAAAGAATCATCAAACAAGAAAGAGATTATGTCTGAAGGATAAGGATGGCTATAAGGAGAGCTGGATGCTACATGAAGTGATTTGTATCAAAGCTAAGAAATTTATTGTGCATGTTTCTCTTTAGCCCTGCCCTCTTTGCCTCTGACCCACCACCATTTTGCCATCAGCTGGTTGGCCAGGTATGAATACAGCCCTTAGGTTGAGATGGGCTCCCCAACCTGGATGTGCAGGTTTTTTCCTCCCCTTATTTGCGTTTTAGTATTAAATGAAACTACCACATCCAGTTTGGGGCACCAGAGTTTAAGAAAGATATTGACAAGCTGGAACATGCACGGAGGAGGGTGACCAAAATGATGCTTGGCAGGGGGTTGGACTCAATGGCCCTTGTGGTCTCTTCCAACTCTATGATTCTATGATTCTATGATTCTATCTGGTAACCAAGCCTTATGAGAAATGGTTGAGGAAATTGCATATGCTTAGCCTGGGAAACAGGAGACAGAGAGAAGATGTGATAACCATGTTGAAATATCTCACGGGCTGTCGTATGGAGGTTGGAGCAAGCTTGTTTTCTCATGGTTTAGAGGGTAGGACCTGAACCAATGGCTTCAAGTTACAAGGCGATTCTGACTGAACATCAGGAAGGACTTTCTGACAGTAAGAGCTGTTTGATAGGGGAACAAACTCCCTTGGAAGGCGGTGGAGTCTCCTTCCTTGGAGGTTTTTAAGCAGAGGTTGGATGGCCATCTGCCACGGATGTTGTACTTGAACTTCCTGCATTGCAGGGGGTTGGACTAGATGACCCTTGGGATCCCTTCCAGCTCTACAATTCTATGATTCTATGTTATGGAAATCTATAAAACATTGATAATATTAATTAAATTCTGAAAAAATGATTGTTATAAGAGTATAAATGAATATTGTATTATAACTATATCATTTTGATCTGTATTTAACTACACATTTAAGTAAACTTTGTTACTCAGATTTTTGTGTGTGGTGGGAATAATGGGGAGGAGGAAGCTACAGTAGCAAAGCCTCCCAACTAAATTCCAGCTGTGATCATAGCTACACACATGCCCTCTATCTCTTAATTGCAGTGCAGTCTATATTTATGTTATATGTGAAATAACAGTCCAGGGAACAGTGGCTTGCTTAAGAAGTGATGGCTTCTTCCCACACCATCTTTGAAAGAGGATAACTGTGTCCAAGCAATATATATAGCTGTGTGGTCCTTAAGATCTTCAATGAAGTCCCCTACCTAATGCGGTGAGGTGTGAGGGTACTAGGGAGAGGCCTTTTTGGTGGTGATGGGGCCTCCATTATAGAGTACCTTCACCAGAGAGGCTAGCCTGGCAGCTATATTATAATATTTTTGGTACCAAGTGAATACTTTATTTATTTTTTTGGCCCTTTTATTTATATGTTAAGTACATTTTAGATCTTTGGCACTAATCACATTTCCCTTTGCTGAGCTCTGGAAGGTTAAAGCATCTAAGGCTTGCTCTCTAGGGATCTGATGTGGAAACAGTGAACTTTGTAGGAGCATTATGATGCGCACCTCCACCTAGGATTGTGCATCAACTGCTGTGTACCCAGAATAACAAGGCTAACCATGATCTCACATTCCCTAGTCTGATGGTGCCATTACCAAGGCATCTAAAGGCAGAACAGGGACCCCCTAAGTGTCTGAGTCACTCTGTAACTTGAGTTTCCCCAATAAGTTAAATGCATAATAACCCTTCCCCTTTCCTTTCTGAGAAACAAAACCAAACTGACTGAATTCAGTGCTGGAGAGGGAAGGGGATGGACAGTGGAGGGAACCTTCATTTTGATGGACAGGTCTTGCTTGTAATCACAGTAAATTATTTTCTGCCGTCACTCTAATCACAATGATTTGACGAAGCAAGTACAGTAAATAGAGTTGTTCTTCATGTCCCAAGAATACATTTTGGTTACACCTTGGTTTGTTTCGAATGAGGCAAACCGTAAGCCCAAATTAGGACAACATGCTAAGCCAAACCATGGCTTAGCTCATTGCAGCACAGCAAGACCGAAGGAGGACCGAACTGGAAGCCTGCATGCTTGTATGTTCATGCTAAGGCATACTTTGGTTTTGCATTATATGCAGACAGAGCTAAATAATAGTCAAAAACCCATTGTTTCATTTCTTTCTGCAAAAGAGGTTCATTACTGGAGCTAGAGTTCCCATCTAGGATTATTTTCAGTCATTTCCTGAATACTAGAGAACTTCAGCTTCACTGCTGACAGTCACAATATCTCCCAAATAACACATAACCCAGAGAAATGAATCATTCTGTTGTTTCCTGGATCAGCTTAGCAAAACAGAGGATTTCTTAAATGTTGCCTTAAAAAAACATATCATCTTCACCTTTGTCGCCCTAAAGATGTTTCTTTCTCTTACAGTATCCATAGTAACTGCAAAGACTTAGGATAATAGTAAAAACATGGGGGTCAAATGCTAAATTCTGACTCATTCACAGTGCAACACTATACATGTCTACCGTGAATTAAGTTCCATTATTTTCTTCCTGGCCATTGATAATGCTAGCTGGGGTTGGTGGGAGTTATAATGGAAAATAAAGCATCAGGTTGGAGAAAACCATTTTATAGTTTTCTTAGCTGCCTTGTGGACCCTTAATGGTGTAAAAGTGGGATGTAATTGTTTTAAATAAATAGTCTTCTTATTTAGGTACCAGAAAAAAGTTTTGTGTTCTTTCAAGGTTATTAGTTTTTATTAACCCATTATTAAATACTCATCTGATTGTAATACTGTACTAAAATTCTTGTCGGGGCGGATCTTTATAATTGTTCAGGTATGGACAAATATGTAGGAAAAACTCAGAGAGAACAAGGGAATCAGAGTGTCAAAATGTTTTATGTTGTCCAATGCATTTTGGAATTAAGAAATTTCTTCATTGGAGCAACATATACTTCTTAGCAGCTCCTCTCTGTAAACATGCCCCAATGGTTCCACGTGAGCTGCTCCTCCATTTTGTTTCTAACCACATTGCAGCCGTACCAGCAAGCTGAATGAAGCTTACTATGTCAAATTACAGAGATAATACCCCCCCCCCCCATTTTGTGGAGACTTTACTCATCTCCTGTTTTTCTGGTTTAATGCACACATCTCAAATTACAAGTGCTGAAATGTGCTGGCTGTACATTTATTTTACTTATTATCAGTACTTACAGGATACTCTGTTACAGAGTTAGGATTGCTCACGACAAGAGATAAAGCAGTTTAAAATTCATACTGCTGTTTCTTCTGGAATGGTGGTTTTTGCCTGTTCAAACAATACAACAGGCCTGAAGATGGTTTTTCACACACTGTGTAAGATTAAGATATCAGAAAAGAAGCAGCATTTTATTTTAAGCCATGGAACATAAGGTATATAAAGTCCCTTGAACAAAGAGGATTTTATCTGTACAATATTACACAAAACAGCACAAAGCTCAGGTTATATATGATGTACAGCAGTCTTTGTGGCTCCTTGAGAGCTTTTCATTGAAAGACCTACTTTTCAAAAGAGTAATTGCTTGCTACCCCAGGAATTCAAATTGAATTTAAAGGAAATGTTTTGCTAGATGAACATTTAACACCCAAACTTGGAAAAAAGATGGTTGACTGTAGGGCTTTCAAGGTAGGAAAGAAGCATGTAATTATTTTTTTGTGTGTGAAAGATTAATTTTTTAAAAACCTACTTTCATCAAGAACCCAACATTTGTGAAGTAGAATATTTGTTTAAGGTGTGCAAAATTTAGGCTGCTTGCACATTACTGGCTTAAAATGCAGGTGTGCCTTTCTTTTTCTCAATTTGGATCAAAGCTGGTTGGGAAGAAACTCATCAAAACATAGTATTTCATAAGAAGAAGCAGGGTAGATATTGATGTGGCTAATATTGTGTGCACATTGCTTCCCAAACTAGTGGTGGAAGCTCAATGGATGCAGAGTAAATGGGAGTGTGTCATTGTGGAGATTAAATGTTGACTCTTGAAGATACTTTGGGCCTTTTTGTGTATGCAGGAAAAAAATAACACTCCTTGTGAAAGTGAAAAATTATTTACTCTGTTATAGTCTACAGTAAAAGACCTTGTGTTGGGGGGTGGGGAGGAGAGGGTGATCTCACACAAAAAAGGAACTTTATTATTCTCTCCCTTAAAACATCTATTTTTAATAGAAAAGAAGGAAATTGTTGGCTGTACATGGGTAAGTAACAGATATGGTAAAATTACTTAAGACGGTTAATTACATTTTATCACGTGATTAAATGCAATTATAATGCTTAGTTCTGACCATCAGGCGAGGCTGAGTAAGGCACACTAGCATACCAAACACAAGAGACTGTATTATTTGGCATCTTGTTTGCTTTTGCCATTCCAGTGTTTCACATTCACATGACTGGTTCAGTATGAGGCTTTTAAATACTCAGATACACTCTACTATGCATGTGCTACATTTTAAACCACACTTTCCCTTGTAGTACTAGCTTGAAGAAAAACGGAGAGAGAGAAAACACCATTTAATCTAATCACCATTTACTCTAATCTTATCTTGTTAGTTATGGACAACTGTAGATAGCTAGTAAGTGTGGAATGAGTCTTTTTCCTTTTGGATTTTGAAGAGAGAGAAGATGGACAAATGTAGATATTTTTATAAGCTCTCTGGAGGATATGGACCCTACATTACATAAATATTTGGAGAAACTGCAATTGAAATTGATCCCAGTTAAGTCCTAGATATGTCAAAGGGCAATAAAGTTCTTTGTTATTAAATACAGGAATACTTTTTTCTCATAAAAAGCTTTTAAGAGATATAAGCATCCTAATAAATATGGAGTTTTTTTTAAAGAAAAGGAGAGCAACAGGTTGAATGATCTATTCTTAAAATAAATACTAGAGTAGTATTCCCCTACAGTGAGCCTTTGTTAATATTGCTTAAAAGTATTTGTAAATCTATTATTAAAAATAACAGAAAAAATGCTAAGGCTTCCAGGCCCACTCTGTTCACAAAACACTTTAGCCAGAGTGTTTGGAACTGAGCTGAGTTCACGTGAGCATAAATGGAAATATTCTGGCTCTGCTGGTTTGCAGGTCACAGATACTATCTAGATGGGTGGTGTCTTATAAAGCATTACGGATACCATAAATCAATTAAAGAACTTATTAAAGAATTGTTACATGTACTGGTTTCTCACACGACTAGGGAATCTCAGGCCTCTTTATCTGCTGCTTGAAATTCTCCCAAGCCATTCTTCTTTCCAGACCACACCCCTCACCAACATGCCTCTGCACGATCCTTGAGTGCTTTTGCCTGACTGCACTGTGCCCTTGAACAGTGTGTGTGTGTGTGTGTGTGCGCGCACGCGCACGCGTGCACAAACCCCATAGTTTTGCATGGCTGGAATGTAGCCTTCTGGTTAAAGGAATCACATATGGTCAAAAGTAAGGGTTAGGCATTTGTCTCTGGCCATGCCCACGACTTGTGTGTCATGTCTAGATAGTTGCCTACAAAATAATATGACCCTTGAGCTGAAGAACATTCCCAATTCATGCTTTAGGATAAGATAGCATTGGAGTTGTATAGTCTCCTTGTAATATTTGCTTTATTTGCAAATAAATAAGCAGAGAATATTGGAAGCAAACAGACACCTCTGCATCACATCTAAGTGTAGGATTGCAGAGACCCAGGTTCATCATGAAGTTCACTGGGTGACCCTTGGCCAGTTACTGTCTTTCTTACCTTCCAGGTTATGGGGAGGAGAGTACCATGTGTATGCCTCCTTGAGACGCTTGGGATAAAGGTGGAACAAAAATAATATCTATATAACTGAATAACATCAGATTCCCAGAAAGATTTTCTGACTCCAGTTCATCTAGAGTTCATCTTCCATCATCTCAAGTCCTTGTTGCCCTTGTGTCTGTTTTTCATGGCAAATAACAACCCAGGCCGGATTTTTTGGCAGGAAACCACTACAGGCCCCCCAATTCAAACTGGGACCATGATCTGGATCAGGGTCCTGAACACCTGTTTTTCTTTCAAAGCAAAAGGAAGAGGTCAGCTTAAGTAAACTTTAAAAATAAGTTTAATGCAATGCATACTTTTGACCCTTCGATCTTTTTGAATAGGAACTATTTGCTCTTTGAGTTTAGCTCAGACCTCAGCTTATATCTGCGTCTTAAGGGATCCAAGATGGAATTTCAGAGAGATCATCTTCATTACGCCTGCTCGCATCTTCCTCTTCAGTATGTTGTGATCTCATCACCATAGTGTAGTCCTTGGAGGACGTGCCTGGGGTTTGTAGACAGTGTTGGAAAGTATCCTTTCAGAGTCTTTTTTTTTGGAGTCATTGCTAGTTGTCTCAGAAATGCAGTTTGAGGTCATCCCTTGGATAATAGATGCATCTAGATTACTGGATAAGGTGGAAAGAGCAGAATTATTAAGGCACTATTCCATAACAGTTGACAGAATCATTGTGCATTTTGGACATACAAAAATTATTTCTGACAGCCGCTGGCATGATACATTGCACAATGTTTATACATTAGCTTCTCCACAAAGCTCTTTCCACGGCTGTATGTAGCGGGATGCGATGGAAGGATGGCTGGGCTGGTGGGGGTGGGGCAGGGAGAAGAAATCTGAATGGACATGTTGGTGAAAAGTAGTAATTATTGGATGCAAAGATCCTAGTTTGGAGCAAGTACCCTTTGGTAAAAGTACCCTGGCAAAGATTTAACATGGCAAAACAGGTAGTGAAGTAAATTGTGGAAATATAGGCTGTAAAAACTTTAAAAATGTGCCCCTCCAGAATGTCACCTTTAAAAGCTCCTTCCAGAGTTCCTCACTTTCCCTAGCACATGGTTAAAGCCATGTGGCTGAGCTGGAATAACCAGCTCAGACTTCCTCACATACCAAATCCACAGGTAGACCAACAGAAACACTTGATTGCCCATTTCCTCCCAAGGTGAAGGGAAGTGACATAGCTAAGCCTGGCAGGACAGCTTATTTATTGTTTTAAGTAGTCAATTAGACTTAAGCATGTTGGTTATATGAGGCTGGTTATCCCACAGGACCAACATTAGGCAATGTTTCTGTATACTTTCAGTGAAAGCATGTACGCCCATTTACTGTACTTCCCTTAATACTTTGAAATAAGTACAATGGTACCTTGGCTTTTGAACGTCTCGGAAGTCGAATGTTTTGGTTTTTGAATGCCAAAAACCCAGAAGTAACTGCTTCAGTTTTCGAACGCTTTTTGGAAGTCGAACGTGCCACATGGCTTCTGTATTGAGTTATCTGGAAGTAAATGCTTCTAGAAGTAAATGCTTCGGTTTTTGAACGTTCAGAAGTCAAAAGGTCTTCTGGAACGGATCACATTTGAAAACCGAGATATTTTGGAGAACTCAGAATAAACATTTCCCTTATTTTCCTGCTCCAATGATTTTTTTTATTAATGGGCATACTTTAGAAAATAAAATAGGCACCTTGCTAGCATTCTAAATATAAAATTTAGAATTCTAAATATAAATTTCGACGATTCTAAATATAAAATTTTATAATACACAAATTATACTATTAAATCACAATTACCATCTCAGTTTCAGATCAATATTTTCTAGTTTGCATTGGCTTGACTAAACTTTTCTCCCTCTCCTATTTATTTTATTTTATTTTACATTTTATTTTATTATACACAATGTTGTGTGGCCATGTAGGTCATTTGCCCCCAACTGATTCTGAAATAGCCAATTTCTTATGTTTTGTAAACTATTTTGTGTCTTACAACCATAGCCAAATATTTTGACAAGGACACATAGACATGGCGGCATGTCTTAACAATAGCTATCACCTTAAGGTAATATTTTTGTATATTATCTTTCTGTTCTCCATAGAAGAAGGAAGAGTTGGCTGTGCTTTTAGAAAAAAAGGCAAGATTCAACTTTTTTTTTTCTTTTTAAAAGGAAGTTGAGAATGTGTTACTAATTGTCTCTGGTGTTTATATTTCCAAGCAAAGACTCTCAGCCAATAAGTAACATTTCCAAATTGATTATGAGGCATGTTTGGAGGTGTATTTTCTTTAATGATTTCTTAAGTGAAAGCTTGGCCTGCCTGTGCCTATGTTTTGAGTAAGGATCAGCAACTGCCCTTTTTTGGATAAAAACTGAATCCAGCCCCGAGGAGGTGTAGATGAACAAAGGGACTGATATGAGACAGCTAAATCATGCATTGGCAGAAGCTTATTCCAAAACCTTTGTGTCAAATCCAAAAGCTTTGGGAAGAGCACTCTACACATTGGTTTAAACTCTGGTTGTTGTTGTTGTTGTTGTTTTAAAAAATGCCCTTATCTATTCATTCCTGAAACCCCTGGATTTACCATTATAACTAAGAGCAAAATATGGCTTCTTTTGTCTGCTTACATAGGGGATAATTTTTATTGGAGGAATTAAAGTGAATGAAATTTGAAGCTATACTAAAGGGATAATTGTTCTAAGCCGACAGCTGTGTACACATTACCATTTACTCTGGTTCCTGTGCACTTTCACCAGTGGCATGGGTTGCCAACACCTGGGGCAAGGTGCAAAAGGGGGAAGTGGCATCACCATGGGGAAGGGGGCTAACGCATTGCTCTGGGTTTGCTTCCCATTTTTAGTGCAACTTCTGAGATGCGGGCTCTCCCAGGAGGTGCTGGACACAGACTCCTTGGTGCCACGACTTACCCTGCACCAGCCACTTCAGCTCTCCGTAGTGCACCCATAGGAAGTTCTGCTGGCCCGAGCCAGGAGCTGGCATGTTGCCAGCCAAGGCTTGCACAGCTTCCTCTTCATCCGTGCCAGGCCCCCACCCATGTATTTTTAGAGCAGAGGTCAAAACTCAAGAGTTGGTCTGTGTTCCTCTTAGACAGCATTTTATTTATTTCCTCAGAAAGCCTTGAGTGATACAATTCCCCTTAAATGCCCCTCGGAATGGTACTACATCCAGGCATTCTGGGGAAATAAATATAGTGGCTGTGAGCCTGGAAGTGAGTGCAGAATGGAGTCTGTGGGTTTCCTTTGGGCACATGGCTACCATATATATTTTCCCAGAATGCCCATTGGAAAGCTGCTATTGTTAAAGCAATTTAACATTCAGTAGCCATAACCATTCTGAGAGGAATGACACTTGGAGAAGGGCCTTCAAGGAAGAGCTCAAAAAACACAAGTAGATAGACTGGTCCTTCAAGTACCCTGGTCCCAAGCCATGAATGACCTTAAAGGTAAAAGCCAGCACTTTTCCTTAGGATATCCCTATTTTCACTGGAGAAATGTTGGAGGGTATGGAGTTATCCGACCACTGAGCTGTCTGAATTCAACCCTATATAGGGAAGGGTTTCTTTAATGTTTAATGTTTTATTATATTTTATATATGTTTTATATATGTTGGAAGCTTCCCAGAGTGGCAAACCAGTAAGATGTGTGGGGTATAAATAGTAAAATTATCATTATGGAATGGGACGTCCCTATTTTCATCAGAGAAATATTGCAGGGTATGACATTGCCTAATCTGAACATTTACTGGTTTGAGTATTTAGTCCTAATATGAATAGAACAATGCAAAATAAGGATATTGAAATACCCATTTCCATAATAAAATGCTCTGCTGAAAATATTTATTCATAAATCTGTTTTTAAATCATTGTGTACCTTGAACCTTCACATCGGAGTTAGTGGATTGGAAGCTACATTGCTACTTGGCCTTAAACATCTCAAGAGACTTAAACGTTAACATCTGTTTTGTATTTAGCATTTGTGGAAGTGCTTGTTCTGGTAAAATGAAACTCTTAGCTAGTTAGTGACAAAAGAAAATAAAAACCTACCTTAGAAAAAGGAGGCTAGAAAGACTGCTGGATGTATGAATTCCAGGTTCCCAGACCACAAGAATTTTAATTGCCATAGCATATAAAGACTTCTTAGTTGAAGAGTGTGTAACAGAAGGCCTATTTAGTTATGTTTACTTTAGGCAGTGTAGCAATTAAGATTTCTGTGTACAGGAGCTATTCAGTGTAGGGTTTTTTTTCATTTAAAATTGACAGGGTTTTAAAGGCAGAACTACCTTCTGCTTTTCTTTAAATCAGTGGAAATGGTTTTCATAAGTATCCCACATGTCTTCCCCTTAGTGGATTAAACCAGTGTTCAATCGACACTGCCACTGCTTAGTATTTAATTTGGTGCTTAGAAGACTAAGAGAGCAATACTAATACTAATATCTGACAATCGGCGTGTGCATTTTTCTATATTAAAGCTCAACATTATTTCTCCTCTAATACAGATAGAGTACTGTTTCAACTGTGATTATTCCCCTGCTTGGCAGTTATACATGTAAGAAAAAATAAAGACTAACACTTTATTTTTATTTTTTTTTAAAGTCTTCCCAGAAGTGTGTGAATTGAGGAAGCCATTTTGCAAATCCCCTTAGCATCCTTCATGCATTAGTTATATGAAGGTGATCCACGAATAGAAAAGTACGGTAAGCAGACTGAACCTTCTGGACCTGCCCCTAAAGAAAGATCATCTGAGCATGAACAGCTGCTCAAATGTAGACACCCTTTGCAGATGTCCATGCTCAGTGTGCTCAGACATTAAAGCTAGGGATGCCCTGTGTGTGAAGATAGGAACACTGATAGAAGGTACAGCCCCACTTCCTCCTCTACCTGTGAATCCCCATTATATGATTGGGTGAATGTGTAAAGGTGTAATTCTCAAACAGATTTTATTATGAAGTTTTAGTGAGCCTCTCCACTCCCTCCATCCCAAAGTAGAATGTATAGAATATTGGGGGGGGGGGGAATACATGAATTTATTTAGCTGAATTTGCCCTGGGTGCACACCTCAGCTATCTGTTGTAAAAATTTCCATACTAGCAAGACAGACACTAGTGATGCTAATATTAAAATCTACTGAGGCTTGTGATTCTCTTGATGTCTTTTGAATTCCTTTTTACTATGAATGTAGCACTGTGAAATTTATTTGTGTGTGTGTGTATGTGTTTAAAAGTATTTCTACTGCACAGACACAAAAAATTAATTTCATTTGTCCCATGGATTTTATTGGCACCTCAGAAGTATCCTCATAGTTTCCTACTGTGCAGTAATTGAATTTTTGAAATATGAGTTTGCCCTCTGTTGGAAAAAGTAAGATGAGATTTGCAGCCTTTCATAGTATTATCTACCTTAAGACTTCTCTATTTTAGATGGGAACAAAAGGCACAGATGGATTGCAACCATAAATATGTGCAATATCCAAACTATGTCTATCCCAGATAGTACAATGTTGTTTGATTCCTGTCTTGTAGTTATGATTTATTTGTAACCCAAGTCTTATGTAATGAAACGTGCATAACAAAATGCCTATATGCTCAGGAAAAAAATTAATTTTCATGCTGAACATAGCACACAACTATGTATGTGAGTCTCCCCCCCCCAAAAAAAGCTTTCTTTGTTTTAGGAAAACAGCCATTTATGAAATGGAATTTCCCCTATTTTTCATTTATGTTGCTTGTCTGTGCCTACAAATAAGCTTGTTTATCCCTTTAAAGGTCAGGTGGTGTGGATAACTAACCAGGCTCAGCCAACCTTGATTTTCCTTTGCCAAAAGCTGACCCCAGCTAGCTGCTTTTGTAATCAATGTATCTGAAGCACTCAAGAAACAAGTCAAACAAACCTAAGGTCTGATTGTTATCTCAACGACATTAGTAACATCCTGGCAAAGAAGTTTGCCTGTTGGCAGGATTGTAGGCCTGCCTATTTGTAAAATAGGATATAAAAATCTGAATTTTAGGAACAGGTTGAGAATGACTTTTTCTTTTCCAACTATTAGAATGCAGTGAGTTGAAATACTAACATTTATAGAAGAGAAGGACTATAGGGGGTGTCAATTTTTAAACTGGGGAAATGTTCAGCTATTTTACTCATTGAATTTTATTTGCTGAACCAGTGTGTTGTACTAGGAGAGCCAGTGTAGTGTAGTCGTTAGAGCCCTGGACTATGAGCTGGGAGACATGGGTTCAAATCCTCACTTGACCATTAAGTTCACTGGGTGGTCTTTGGTCAGCTGTGAAAAGGTGGGATATAAATGCAGTAAATAAATACTATCAGTCCTAGCTAGAATGTCCAGTGGTCAGGGGTGATGGGAGCCCATGGCATCTGGAGGGCTGTAGTTCCCCATCCCTAGCTTAAGAAAACATACTATGAAAAGCTTTCCCAAATCTCTAACATAGTTTAATATTACTGAGCATTCAGGAAACTAAAACAACAGCACACATTATTAAAATACATAATGGTGCCTTTAATACAAATTACTAATAAATATATACTTACATCAGTACCTCCCCCTTCTGACACACCTCCCCACCCAGGACTGACTGCCTCTCACCCACTGCCCAAACAAACTCACAGATCCCGCCCCCCGAATTTTACAACAAAGAGGAGTTCTAGAAGCTGCTGACATCACCCTAGTCTCTCACTATCGGTTTGCTTTCATGGAGAGGCAAGCATCCTTGGGCTGCCCACAGCACTCAAATCAGCCATACAACACACACCAATCCCAGGCTACAGCACATCTGGTTTAGTGAGTTTTCCAAGGAGTCCAAAGGATAGCACTCACAGCTCTTTCTCTGGCCTTTGTACATAATCTCTTTTCTGGCTGCTTTGCTGTCCCTGCAGCAGGGGTTGCTTTTTCACATCTATAGTATTAAAGTGATAATAGTTGTGTTGATCCCCAAAAGCTAGGGGTACAAAACAAGCATAGCATCTATTTGTGTCTAGTACAGGTCCTCAGGATTTGACCCTACTTCTGCACATAGCTCCCTTCGGAATGAACTTTTGATGACACAATCTGTAAAGCTGCATGCTTAGGCATAAACCAAATGAAGCTGATTTGGAATATTCAGTACAGACCTTCTGGAAGACTACTGCTTTAAGATTTCTGTATACCAGAGCTATTGGATAAGATTTTAAAGACAGAACTACCTTTTACCAGAAAAGCTCACTACACCGTATTGTCAATGAAAGAGCAGAATGTGAGTTGAAATTTTTAAGCAGCCTGCAGCTCAAGAACTCAGAAACATTAGAGCATACACAAGCATCACATTTTTCTCCTCTGTGAGTATATGGTTTCCCCCCCCTTTACTTACCTCACTTTCCTCTGGTGAATGAGGTAATCTCTACATTATAAATTTGTAAAGGCCTTTAGGAGCCTCTGATATGCAAGATGCTTGATAAGTAGAAGGTAATAATGTTTCACTTTGGACTTTTGCCTTCCTGGATAAGTGAGCTGTTTCAAAGTGTATGGTACTCCTTTTTACACAGCTCCAAGTTGCGCATAAATATTGTGATCCAGGTAAATTAATGTGGATTTTTTCCTAGGCTAGGCTAGGCTAGGCATGTGTTTGTATTTAGGTCTCTGCTATGGGGTACCCTTTATGGGGGCCATGATCTCCGATCGCGTTATAGTTCTTGTGACTTAATGTAAGTACTTTTTATATCAAGTACCTATAATATTCCCATATAATCAATGAGACTTTAGAGTGTTTGGACATGCCTGGATCACAATAATTTTTACATTAGCACTAGTGATAGACAGTCCACAGAACCCCAAGTTCAACACGTAGTTAATTAGTTTTTCTCCACCATTCTTGGAGACACAGAATGTTGGTTGTCCAAGTCTCACCGCAATACGTGCCTTCTTTAAGGGAGGACCCAATTTCTCATTTTTCCAGTTTTAAATTCAGATCTCCACATTTTGCAGCAATTTGCTTTTAAAAAAAAAAAAAAAAACTTTCAAAAATTCACCAGCGTTTTAGTGTGATTTTTTCCTAGTAAGCATATATTTATATGCAATTTTGGCTAATTTTCTCTTATAGTTAATGTATGTGGTGAATGTAATGCAAGCTGGACTCAAACTTCAGAAGCTGTTTCGGCTTGGCTCATATTAGAGGCAGAATTTCCAAACTGAGATATTTTGGCACCTGAGCTCCCCTAATTCTGAATCTGTTATATCACTGATTTGAATGCCGCACATTTTTTAGTATATGTCATATAAGACAAGACTGATTAATTTAGTTATGGTAATGCATTTTTGTCTGTATAAAGGTTTTAGCCAGAAAGTGGGGTCATGACTTTCATTTTTTTATGAATATTGCTTCCAGATAATTACTTCTGACATCTGCCACTCCTGTCCCTCACTGTTACAGTGAACATGTGGAATTTTTAGCATTAAAATGAGACTGTGGGCTGTGAAATAAGGCATCAACCTGCCCTCAACTGATCAGTAGTGCTGAAGCCACTTGTTAAATTGTTTAAATGTGAATCTTTTATATATTAAGAGAAACCAGGAAAAGGCCCTATCCTTGCACTGGAAATTGCTAAGATACGGACTGTGAGGGTGACTACTGAGATATTTGCAGTCTGTGAATTACCACTGGAATATGAAACAATTCACAAGCACAGAAAGCAAAGATCTCTTTTTGCTGATCTGTCTTATTTTATAAAATATAGCTACACATGTCACCAGACATTTGCTTAATTTCTCGCTTAATTGGGTAAAAAAGAATAAAATGTATTCCACAAATTCCACAGCTGTGTCCCAGGGGTGTGCTGTCTGGCTTCTCTGGTGTTTGTCCAGGCAGCTCGGCAGAGGCAGTACATGAAACAGAAAGATCAGGCAAGATTTGCTTTGACATGTTGCTGCTGATCCCACCCGTCTCAGAAGCACAATAGTGGATCAATCTTAGGAACACTCCCAGTAAGTCTGGTTCAGTCTCCACTCTAGTGAAATGGGTCAAGGGCAAGAAAAAAGTTTCACAGGTATAAAATGAAGGGCAAAAATGTAAAGGAAAACTGTAATTATTATCACAATGGACTGGTGTTGTTTATAGGAATCTGTTTGGTGACTCAGCTTATTAGGATAGGCTTTGCATAGCTTTCAAAGCACTGGTGCTCACATACTTGCCTTCTTCCTAATATGCACCTGAAGTTACCAATTATATTGCTTTTTTGTTAAACACTTCCATAAATTTGGGTAGCGCAAGTGCTAATTCTCACTAACCCCACAGAAAGATCATTTGTAATAATAATAATAAGAATTTATTATTTATACCCCGCCCATCTGGCTGGGCTTCCCCAGCCACTCTGGGCAGCTTCCAAAAAAATATTAAAATACTGTAATACATCAAACATTAAAAGCTTCCCTCAACAGGGCTGCCTTCAGATGTCTTCTAAAAGTCTGGTAGTTGTTGTTCTCTTTGACATCTGGTGGGAGGGCGTTCCACAGGGAGGGCGCCACTACCGAGAAGGCCCTCTGTATTTGCATTGTACATAATTTCTCAGTTTAAAAAACAACAAACCCAAATCCAATTCTGTCCATGCGAACCTATAGATTCTGTAGAATCTATCATGAATCTGCAAATGGAAAGCTCTTGAGATTTATTTTTAAGGGCTAGGATATGGCACCATCAGTCAGGGTCACATCAGCTGTGCTAAATCTCCTACGGTGACCATATACTTCAGATGCAGCTCTTATATTCCAAATCTTGTGACACAAAACAATCAAATGAATATGGATCTATTGTTTACCTGAATTGCTGGTGCCTTTATTGACTTTTCCTATAAAAATGTGGTGATCAGTACAGTTCTGCCATCTGACTGAGGAATGTGGTACCTCTGGTCTGTGAATACTAACACTGAAATTCAGGCATGCTGAGTTGCCTCCAACATGCCACCCCAACCCAGCCAGGCTGACTCTGCCTGCCAGCCCCCACCTCCTCACCGCCAGCTTCCTTACCTTCACTGCATTCCTGGTGGAGGACATGCCAGCACATGGAAATTTTTTTGGGGGGGGGGCGGAATCCTTGAAAATATGGGGGCTGGCCCCCATGGCCCCCCATAGATGGCACCAGTGCTGGAATTAAACTTGCATAGAACACATATTTGAATATGGGGTACTTGTACTAATGTCAATATACTCCTTCAATGGTACGTACAGAAACCTTTCAGCTGAATACTTCAGGCCTATTCAAATTATTAACCCTTGAAGAAGCAATAGGGAGTTAGAGGTAATGAAGAAAGTGTATGAAATAATAATAATAATAATAATAATAATAATAATAATGCCATTGTTTAAATGAAAACAAAACTAATGACATGGCTGGCTAGAGAGAAAGCCCCTCTCTGCTTGTAAGAAATAGTGCCATCATAACATAGCATCAAAATCAAAAGTGGAAATTGATGCACTGATTCAGATTCCTTTAATAATTTATTACTTGTCTATATATCTCTGGTGGATTCATTACAGGAATGAATATGATTCCCTTTGTTAGAAGAGGAAGCCTACGTGAACATCATAATTTGTACATAATATTTTATTCAGAAAGTACCATAATGTGATTGTGTAATTCCAAGTCAACAGAAGAATTAGCCTGTGGTAAACAACGGGGCTATCAGGTGAAAGCCTTTGTAAATGTATCCTTGGAGTGTATGCATTCTCAGGGATTATGCAAGCGTTCTTTAGTATTACACTCCCAGGTAAAATGCTATACCTACTGCTAAAGAAATCAATTTCCTAGCCACATGGTTCTGAGGTCACCATGTCTTTTGCTTCAATGATAAGTCACCAGGAATTATGGATTTCCAATGCCAGTGTTGATAGCTGCAATGTTCAAGATGGCAAAAAAATACAATACATTGTATCCATTCATAAAAGCATCCTCCAAACTGATCACAACATTAGATAATTACAACAGACAACATGGTTGGCTATCAGATGACACCAAAAAATCACTAGCAGAGCAAACCTATACTCACGTTACGCTGAGATCAGAGATACACCACTGTTATGCTGTAGAATGACATGTCCAATACTGGAAGTAAGGCTTTTGTGGGAGGCGGGAACCATATACTGCCATATCTTTGCCAGTAGAATGGCTCTGACCCTGGCTTGTTCCACCAGCATGTCTGGTGTTCAGGTGATGTATCTGGCATGGTGGTTGCATATCAGGTGTTTGTCCATTGTAGTAGTGTTTATGCTGCAAACATTTAGTTGTTCAGCTGGAGAATCTTGATTATAGAATTGCATCCTAAAGCTCTTCTGCAGTTTCAGCAAATAGCAGTTTGGCTTATCTTAAGGTAAAGGGACCCCTGACTGTTAGGTCCAGTCGTGACCGACTGGTTGTGGCGCTCATCTCGCTTTATTGGCTGAGGGAGCCGGCGTACAGCTTCTGGGTCATGTGGCCAGCATGACTAAGCCGCTTCTGGTGAACCAGAGTAGTGCACTGAAATGCCGTTTACCTTCCTGCCGGAGCGGTACCTATTTATCTACTTACACTTTGACGTACTTTCGAACTGCTAGGTAGGCAGGAGCAGGGACTGAGCAACAGGAACTCACCCTGTCACAGGGATTCGAACCACCGACCTTCTGATCGGCAAGCCCTAGGCTCTGTGGTTTAACCCACAGCGTCACCCGCGTCCTCTTGGCTTATTTTACCCCCCATTATATGAATGCTAAAAGACCAATAAGGATTATAAACCCCACATTATTATTGGGGTGCATATGGCAGCTGAGACTGAAAAATAGTGCCTTGCCTAAGGTTATCAGGTGAGCTCACACATGCACCCTACTTTTTCTCCCCACAAAGATACTTGTTTATTTAGCATGCATATATACCTTGTTTGTAGGCTCTTTAATTGCCTAGACTAGAGCAATTTTCACACAGTGTGTGGAACCAGAGACTTGGTTTAAAATATAGGGGCTCCTGACTTATGAAAGGTTCAGTGCCTTCTCTAGGTTGGACAAGAAAGACCCTTCTCTGAAATTATGGAGAGATATTGCCCATGCAGACGCAACAAAGTTATATGGACCAATGGTCAAACTTATTATAAGGTGATTTATAATGTTAGATTTTCAAGGAAGGGGACAGTGGCCACTGCTCTCCTTCTTTAATGGAATCTTTGATGCAACTTTCAGAGGCAAATAAAATGCTACATATACATTGGGCATCAAGATTTATTTGAACCAAAAGATAGCCTCCAAAAGCTAATGACAATTTCAAGCCAAATATGTATGTTTTCCCCATTAAAAATATGAGAAAAATGTAGAAGGGGATTTTCAGATAATATCCATGGACCTTATACATATATCTGATTCTATGAATTACATGCCCTAAAAAAAATTGCCCTAAAATATGTGTACATTATTCAACAATTCCTCATGATGATGTGACAGTCTGGGAACTGGATCTGGGTGGACTTTGCGGTTTCTATCTGTATTACATTTCAACCTTGTTTAAGCAAACTATGTGCTGCAATGTTTCTTGATGCATTCCAGAACTGTAGGAGAGGAATCCATATTGGCATCTTGTCAATCTCATTGCATTGTAGTTTGAACACTTGGGTCATGTAGATATAAAACTGTTGTTTGCCTCTCTTGAAGAAAACGAGTTAGTTATACTATGGTCATGTGGAAGAGTGACTTCTTTTTCCAGTTCTCTAATCCAGTCCTTTCTTGGGCTCCATGATCACTGCAGATGGTGACAGCAGTCACGAAATTAAAAGACGCCTGCTCCTTGAGAGAAAGGCGATGGCAAACCTAGACAGCATCTTAAAAAGCAGAGACATCACCTTGCCAACAATGGTCCGTATAGTTAAAGCCATGGTTTTCCCAGTAGTGATGTATGGAAGTGAGAGCTGGACCATAAAGAAGGCTGATCGCCAAAGAATTGATGCTTTTGAATTATGGTGCTGGAGGAGACTCTTGAGAGTCCCATGGACTGCAAGAAGATCAAACCCATCCATTCTTAAGGAAATTAGCCCTGAGTGCTCACTGGAAGGACAGATCGTGAAGCTGAGGCTCCAATACTTTGGCCACCTCATGAGAAGAGAAGACTACCTGGAAAAGACCTTGATGTTGGGAAAGATGGAGGGCACAAGGAGAAGGGGACGACAGAGGACAAGATGGTTGGACAGTGTTCTCAAAGCTACAAACATGAATCTGACCAAACTGCAGGAGGCAGTGGAAGACAGAAGTGCCTGGCGTGCTCTGGTCCATGGGGTCATGAAGAGTCGGACACGACTAAACGACTAAACAACAACAACAATCCAGTCCTAGCACAAGATCCAGTCCTAGCACATCCAGTCCTACCTCTCTGAGGTAGGTCGGGGCACTTCTCCTCTCCCTGCTGCAGCCTGCCCACCCTCTCTTTTCATGATGCCAGAAGTGTCTCCCCTTCACCCTTCACCCCCTCACTTACTTTAAAAAAACTTTTTTCATAGTTATCACATTAACAGCAGTGCTCACAATTTCTCTCCCACAGCGAAAAATGGTGCTATGACAAGCTGCCGTGGTGGCCCAGGTACTCTCCTCTTCACCTCACTCTGAAGGATGTCCTTGGCCCTTCAGAGCAAGTGGAGGAATTGAGAAAGAGTCTTGCCTCATCAAGTGGCTGGCTAAGCAGGTAGGCATATGCTGAGGCAAATGGGGGGCTCTGGATGCCCATTTGTTGTTCTCCCACCCCCACCTGAGACAATGGTCTCATTTAGCCTCTGCTTTAGTTTGGCCTTGTCAGTGGTTCTTCTCAAGCTACTCCACTAACATCTAGATCCAGGAACCTGAATGCAGACCTATCAACGTGTTCCCTTTCCTTCTGAATATTATTCTCCTCCCTCCTTTCATGGGAGGAGGAAAGCACTCTGGAAATTGTAGCTCTGCAGAGGGAATAGGGACCTCCTAATAACTATCAGCACCCTTAATAAAACTACAGTTCACAGGATTATTTGGGGAAATACAGTGCTTTAAATGTAAGGTGTGGATGTGGCCTATTCATAGACAAGCATAGATTCTCCTGCTCCTTTAAAAAGAAAATATATTCTGATCTAATAATCTAGAATTTGAAGGAACATTCTGTTGCTACTGATACTCATTCAGCTGAGCCAAACTTTAGAATTCAAGTCTATAGGTTTCCTGTAAATGTACAGTCTTAGAACTGGCAGAAATCTGAACTCATTTTAAAGAAAAAGGATGGTTTATTGATCCTTTCCCCTTGAAAAGATACCTTTTGACAACATAAACATATTGATATGGCTGAAAGCTAAGAATTGATTCTTTATTAAGATTGTGAATCCTCTACTCTATATAATGGAGTAATGCTAGCTTTTAGGATCCATGAACTATCCTACAGGTGCTTTCTGGAGAATCCCAAAACAAAAGTACTCCAGGTCAGTGACAGAGAACCTGTGGCCCTTTGAATGTTATTCGACTACAACTCCCATCATCATCACCATTGGTCATGCTGGCTGGAGCTGATGGGAACTGCAGACCAACAACATCTGCAGAGCCACAGGTTACCACACAAATATCAAACTATTCCAGTTTATTGCTATCTATGGTCCTATTTTCATTCATATTCAGCTTCATGAATCAGCAATAGGCTGGTCACTTTTTCTTGCCAGTGTGACTACAAAAGTGGAAGCTTGATTTGCACTTGAAAAATCCTTGTATAACATTGAGGCCTCTCAGTCTAGAGTGGGTCCTGGCCCAAGTTCTGTCACAACCGCAACTAACCATGCTGCTAGGCCAGTTTGGTAACCCATTCCATGCAGAAGTCTGTTGGTCATTATTCATTGGTCCTGCAGCCAAGATTGGTGGTAGATTATAGTCTTTGTGGCTAATAGCCATCAATAGCCTTCTGTACGACTGGAATGTCCAATGGACATATTGAGTCATGCTTGGAGGCTCAAACTGGAGATTAATATTTTCAACTAGGGTTCTTAGGTAGCTAATTTTAGCTGTGTGGTTCCAAGAAAAGCACCAAATGTCATAAGATTCATGACAGAACGTTCCTTAAAATTGTAGCAGTTTACACTGACAAACATGTTGGGAACATAAATAAATAAATAAATAAATAATCTGTGCATGAACTGTTGAGGAAGACTTTTTTAAATCTAAAAAACCCAAATTCAATATCTCAACAGACTTTTCATGATTAAATTAGTAATGTACAAGAGGCTAAGACAGACTATGATTCATTGAGGTATATTCTTATTAACTTACAGAAATTCAAGTTAACTTGCACTGCCTCTTCTTAACCAGAACATTTTTAGCTAGCCAACAAATTATTTGATTTCCTCCTTGTGTAAAAATGCCTGCAGCTTCCTTTTGAACTGATTAATTGTGTGTGTGTCTACACATTTATTTAATTATGTGTAAAGCGATCCCACTTATTTCTGATATTTGAATCCGCTTACACAACTTTTTCTGGTAGTATGGCGAGATGTGATGGGCCACTGATACAATCATATCTGAGTGCCCTTTCAATGCTGCAGAGATCAAGCTGCACTTGACCTGCAGGCAATGAAACAGACATAGGATTTCTTGTGAAGGTGACCATATGCTAGAGCACACAGTCATCCCTAGTGCATGATGGTGAAGGCAGCTTTTCGGCCTCACAAGTAGCCATCCAACAGAGTTTTTTGGGCAGCCCAGAAATTATTGACATAATTTCAGCACATGGTACTGTACAACCCTCAGAGGCCTGCTATGACAAAATTGCATTGTATTATGGGGTGAGTCAGTGCTATTTTACATCAATATGAAGTAATTGGGTTACAGTCTTTAGGAGATTTGGAGCATTGTATTCTCAACATGCTGATGTTGCCCAGCTCTTTTCCCTGGTTATGTCTGAATCAGATGAGCCTGTATAGACCATGAACCAGTGTCTGGATGCAATAACGGGCTGGATGAAGGCCAATCAACTGAAATTGAATCCTGGCTAGACAGAGGTGTTTCTAAAGTCTGGGAGCTGAGTTGCATGCCTGTCCTGAATGGTGTTGCAGTCCCGAGGAACATACACACAGTATGGGAGTGCTCCTTGATTTGTCTTTGTTCCTGGAAGTCCCAATACCTTTTACCAGCTTTGGCTTGCACACCACTTGTACTCATACCTGGAGTGAAAAAGCCTGGCCATGTGATCCACACACTGGTAACTTCTAGAATGGACTACTGTGAGGCTTCCCTGAAGGGTGATCTGGAAGCTACAGCTGGTGCAGCATGCTACAGTGATATTATTTAGTGGAGTGTCCCATCAGACACACATTGCACCTCTCTAAAGGAACTGCACTGTCTGCCAGTATGCTACCAGGCCAAATTAAAGTTGTTGGTTTTAACCTATTAATTCCTCCAAACAACTTGGTATTAGGATACCTGCAGGAGTGCCTTTCTCCCTGCTGCCCTGCTAAAGCTGTGGAGGCCCTCTTGGTTGTGCTGCAATATTTGTTTGTGGAAACCAGGGAGAGGGCCTTCTCTGTGGGTGGCCCCCTTTCTATTGAATCACATCTCCTAGGAGCTCCAGCAAGTGCCAACACTGATGACATTTCAGTACTTGTAAAAAAATAAAATACCTCAAGCATTTTCTTTTATGGCTATCAGTTGCATTTTATTTCCTTTCTTGTAATTTTACTCTTTTATTGTTTTATCATTTTAATTTGTAACATATTATATAATAGGTGGTGTACAAATAAAAACAAAAAAATAAAGACAACAGTTATTTTGCTGTAATTTATTTTCTTCAAAATATGACTATATGATTTACTATGTCTCTACCTTCTTGCTAGCTACTACTTGATGTCGGAACTGAGCTCTGTGTATTGTCTCTCAGCTTTCTGGGATGAGGCATTCAAACCCTAATGTGTCCATTATTTTCTTTCACTTAACATAATGGGGTTGTGGTTTTGCTACACGTTTCTACATCTATGGAGCATCATTATATGACCATGGGTGAGAGAAATATTCAAAATTATGCCTCAAGACTCTCAGTAGAAGTACTGTAATTCTCAAAATGGGACGGGCTGGATTAAGGTATAGTAACCATTTCAATAAGGACGTGGTTGGCACTGTGGTGTAAACCACTGAGCCTTGGGATTGCCAATCGGAAGGTTGGTGGTTCAAATCCCCGCAACGGGGTAAGCTCCCATCGCTCGGTCTCAGCTCCTGCCAACCTAGCAGTTCAAAAGCACGTCAAAGTGCAAGAAGATAAATAGGCGGGAAGGTAAACGGCGTTTCCGTGCACTGCTCTGGTTTCGCCAGAAGTGGCTTAGTCATGCTGGCCACATGACCCGGAAAAACTGTCTGCGGACAAACATCAGCTCCCTCGGCCAGTAAAGCGAGGTGAACGCCGCAACCCCAGAGTCGTTCACTACTGGACTTAACTGTCAGGGGTCCTTTACCTTTACCTTTAACCATTTCAATAAACTCAACAATTGCACCCTGATCTGACTGCTCCCCCATACAAGAATGTCATCCAAATATAGAGAAGGCTTGGCTACTACCTTTCCTCTAACATACTAGCGTAAGGTGCACACACACACACACATGCGTGTGCCATCTTCCTTTTGTCTCAGATAGCAAAATGTCTTGAGCTGGTCATGTCCAGAATTGGCATGCAAACGTTTCCTATAACCCATTCTAAATGTCAGGCAAGCACATGAAGTAGATGCTACAGGAATTCGGCTTCTTGTGCCCTCCAAATAGATGTGCTAGATTAGAGGTAGGAAGAACCTCAAGCTCCACCAACTTGAGCCAAGTAACATCAGATTGGAGCACTTCCTGGTTTTGCGTGGGATTCAATCACATACCAGCAAATTCAGGCCGCACAATTAAAGTTGATTTCTAGCTCTTGTGAAGCAAGCCTCCTTCCCCCAAAAGACTGGAGTTTTTGCAATAGAAAAGCATGAGAGAAAAGTGGACTGGAAAGTGTGGGATAACATTTGCTTGATGCAATATCACCTAATCTCTCCATAAACAAATCAGGATGAATATTCAATAAACATCCAATCTCATCTAATCTCTTTATAAATGAATCAGGATAAATGCTTATTAAATAGGTCATTTGGAGGTGACCTTGGACTTGCACCTTTGAAATTAAAGAACAAAGTTCTTATGAGCACAGGCTTAGCACAGTAAATTGTTTTCAGTGCCAAAATGAAGCTCCAGTCAAAAATCCACTACTGGTTTCCTCCCCAAGTTTTCTTTGTTTAGCACCCTAAAATTATTTTTGTTGTTCCTATTATTATTTTTTTAAAAATGAGTCACAAACTTGTCTTTTGGCAATCAACACCAAATCACCAAAGTAGATCCTGGAAAAAAGTAGATTCACTGAAGAAGAAAAAAGACATGAAAAAGCTCTATGTCAACCCAAAATTCATCACAGAATTGGCAAAGGAGGTTTGAATGGTATTGTATAACTTTGTCTCAGAGCAACAGAATTATCTTCCTGTTTCCCTGGAAGCTTCTCTAATATGTATGCTACAATTTTTAGCTGTTTCTAAATAAAAAAGGAAACATAAATTGTAATTTTATCTTCAAATACTTTGATATGATAATCTCCCTAAATCGATTAAATTGGTTATATATACACTCACTCTGATTGCAACCTCATCATAACATCTATTACAAAGTCTACAATGCTTTTATTTTTGTTGGTGGTTCACATATTGAATTATAAAGCAATCATGAAACCAGGCAGAAACACAATCAGCTTTATTTCCTCTGTCTAATATGATATAATGTTCTTCTAGGTAACTTAAACTGCCAATTACACCTTCTCTTTGGACTTCGTGGTATTTTTATTTTTCTATATTATTTGCAGTTGATAATCTTTCCTCTAAGCTGACCAGATATCCATTAGACTCAGGTTTAAATTCTGGAAACATCCATACCATTAAGTTGTAGCCACATAACAATACTTCATACAGTGGTGCCTCGCAAGACGAAATTAATCCGTTCCGCGAGTCTCTTTGTCTTGCGGTTTTTTCGTCTTGCGAGGCATTCGTCTTGCGGGGCACCACTGTATATCTCTTTCCCTTTGTAAAAGTGGGTAATAGGTCCCTTACCAGACTGTCTACTAAAAACTATATGCTTGTATCTTCTCACATCCCAGTCCACAGTTTTGGATTATAATAACTAGCATTACACACACTCTGCATTTGTGGCCACTCATAGATAGATTGAAAAAGTTATTCAAATATGGTTACATGTAAAATTATTTTACCTAAAACCATAATAAGACCACCATCCCACACCCTTTTGCAGATATTTTTTTGATTTCTGAAAGAGCAACTGCTGAATTTATCCACTACCCATGTGGCACTTAAATTGAGTTGTTGGCAAATAGAATCACTTCCACGTCTTCCTCCAAGGATCTCTCTCTTAGTTCAGGAGCTGATAATGTTCTTTTCAGTCTTTTTGATAAAGTTGCTGTGAAGATTTTTACAGTACAATTTATTTTTTCTTTCTCTGCCAACACTTGAGCAAAGGCAATGAATCAAAATCAGGAGCAGCATCCATTTCTCTCCCTGCTCCCCCAAATGCATGCACTTCTTAGAGCTGTGAACATGGAACAGGATCTTCAGAGGAGAACCATTCCAGCCTCTACAATCAGCCCCAAATTATTCTGGACAAACTGGCATATGGCTGGCTTTGATCTTGAATGGGAAATTTGTCCTCTTCTCTCTGAGAGTGATCCACATTCAAAATCAAACAATACTGCTAGTACCAATACTACTTATCGCCATCATTATCCCACATTTTATGGTAATGTGGTTTAACAATAGACATATTTAAACAATTTCTATAAGTAAAACAACTTGGAACTACAAAAGCAAATGTGTACAATTCACACCAAGATACAACAGAAAAATGCAACATATTGAAATATCATAAAAATCTGGTTAATATTACAAAAAGAAACACATAATATAAACACCAAAATCATTCACATTCAATTTTATACTATTAAAAACCAGTCTAAACACACAATTCCAACATACCAAACCACTCAACAATCACTCTCCATATACCCACAACATCATGCCATCCACTCAATTCTCACTTCAATAAAACACAAAGGGAATTCCTTGAATGGTCGATCAGGGATGGGGAACATCTAGACTAGATTACAATTCCACTTATCTTTGATCAATGGCTGTGCTGGCTGGCATTGATGAAATTGGACTCCCAACAACATATGGACAGCCAAAGCTTTCCCACCCTTGACTTTTGTTTTAAGGACTGCCTGCCTGGTGGAGTAGCAGGTATACTTTTGGTATCAACAGCAGTAAAGATAATTTTCATGTGTTCACTATATCTCAGTTTATTTAATACAAGTTAAATCTTGCATCCTGATATATTTCAGATATTACTGTTCTGTGCTGAGGTGTCCTCTCTTGGCAAGGATTACTAATTGCATGCAAGAGTCACCCAAATTAATCTGTTTGGAAAAAATAAGATTTGAGCTGAAATCAGTTATTTCACAGTAGGACACATAACAGTGGCAATTGTAGGTGCTTAATGAGGGACAGTATTAAGCTAATGACAAAGGAACTTACTTGGTGACCCAATGGTTCAGTACTAATGAGTCTTAAAGCATCATTGGTTCCTAAGTGCTCCCCATCAAAACAGAGAGATAGCAATTTTACACACAGCATATTTTTTATGAGCTTTGTACACTATGTTCCATTGGGCAGAAGGCAACCTCAGCCTTATGATAACTGTAATGAAATACTTCTTTGCAAATACATTTAACCATCAGCTGCCTTCTCTGCATGTACACAACTTGGCTTAGTCCTTCCTTTGCATCCCTGTGTGCTGTTTACCTACCTTCCCTATAACTGGGTTATTTTATCAAGTAATTATTGCCTGAATGTTCTCCTTTTCAGCATCAGAAATTTAAGGGATTCAATGGCTGTTGAATCTGAAGTGGGAAAACCTGGATGGTTTTATTCAGCTTTTATTTATAAAGTGTGTAAAATCTTTTAAAAAGCAGAGACTCAACGCTTTTAATTTTTATTGCCCCTTGTCTCCAACCTCTGCCAGTTTTTTCATCACCATACAGAGGGTCCTTTGTAGCCTAATGATGTTGAAAAACACACCAGTATATAACTAAATCTATTTATACATTCATTTAAATGTACATTATAGCCAATGTTAATTAACCCCAAAGCCCACAGCCTCCTATTTCTGATAAGATATAACATTACGGTTTCGTGAAACGTAGATTCCACTGTCCTTTTCTCAAGAATGTGCATGTTACTTTGCTGCACTGGTAATTTTCTAGTTAGGTAACTAGTTTTGTTAGTCTTGTTTTGCTTGCCTAAAATTTTCCATTTTATACATGAGCAGCAACAACAAAAATCTCTGTCAATGAGGATCTGGTTCTGTAGCAACAGAGAAAGCATACTGTCTGTTTGCAGGCTCACTACCTGTCTGCTTTTAAAAAACTGGATAAGGATGAAAGCCTGCCTTTCATTTATGTCAGCTGACAGGCTGTAGAAGTGGTGGAAACTTCACTATGGAGGAGCCTATCAATTTCAACTTCTCATTGTTTCAATCTTAAGTTCAGTGCACGGCATTTCTGCATCATTATACAATTACCAAAAAAGTCCCCACAAATATTTGTCAGAATTTTAGTGTGCATTTCTAATAACAGACAGATTTTAAAATCCCATGGTGCCTAATGCACACTTTTTATAGGCATTTCCCCCCAATAAAATGCATTTTTGTAAGTTATTTTCACCAATAATCACATTTTTATGCACACTTTACCCTAATGTACACATTTCTTTGTGGGAGTACTGCATCACAAAATTCGGAGATGTGCAAGTTGTGAAGAGTAGCTGAGTTTTGGATTGCTTATTGCTTCACAAAGTGTAAATCAGCTTGGCTTGCATTAAAACCCAAACCAAACTGAGTGTCTCTCCATCCCTACTTGCTACACTAGCAGAATGTCAGATATGCCACCATGGCAAATACAGTGGCAGAACACCTCAGAAACACTGGCAGAATTTGCTGCTGGTGGCACCATTGCACATGCAAAGATATGGCACTGGAACAGCCGAAGCAAAACACTGAGGAAGTGGGTGGCACAGGGAAAAGACTTACTGTGTATCCAGTATCCCTTCATACTACAGCCACACACTTGTCAATGGTGCAGTGATGGCTGTAATCATGTAGCCCTGGCTCATAATGGCACTTATATCCATTATATCAACTCAGGAGACATTTGATCCATATCTGCTCCCAAAAAGTAAGCATCTTTGCAGAGGTAAATGCCACATAGCCTAACATGCCTTATTGCTTTCTGATCTCTTGCCCCAACTCTCTTTTTACAGAATGTAAGTTAAATTCACATTAACTGCTGGTTAAAGTGTTAGTGCCATTCACATTCCCCTGAACATTGGGAGAGATTTTGAAAAGCATTTGGTCCAGGGTTCATGCAGTGCATTCTCAGCATAGTATTCTGCCTAACATCTGTTTGAAATCAGTGGGAGTACTTGCTTTTGGAAGAAGCAGCAGAGAGGATTTGTTTAAACCAAGACTTCAAAAGGTTGATATATACTTTTTGATATATATCAACAAAAGGTTGACATACTTCTACCAGATAAAAACATGTGCATCCCTTCTTAAGATTCCTTTAAACCTACATAACTAAAAATATGTGGCCCAGGTGTTTGTAGGGAGAAGAAATACAACTATGCAATGTGTCAACAAGGGGATGGAGGAAACCTAGGAAATGGGCTCAGGGGAAGAAAAAACCCAGTTCTAGGCCTCCAGTTATCTTAGATTGCCATCTTATATAAAGGAGTAGGTCCCATTCACTTTTTGTCTGAGTAGACGTGTAGAATTGCACTGTTATGTTTCTATGCGTTTTGCACCTTAAAACAGAGACAAAAATACTTGAGATCATCATGTGTACGGAAACTTTGTCCCACCAGATGTTGCTGAACTACAATTCCCATAATCCCTGGCCATTGGCCATGCTTGTTGGACCTGATGGGAGTTGTAGTTCAGAAACATCGGGAGGGTCAAAGGTTTCTCATACCAGCTTTATGTCAAAATGCATTATTGCTCCAATCCAGTGATGGAGTCATCCATGAGTGGAAACAGACCCCCCCCCTCCAAACGTATCTCATATATGGTTTGTGTAGAGACTATGATGTATGTCATTGACTCCACAATCTCAGTCTTGTAATGAAATCTGTCACAGGGACATCAAATTGCTCACAAAGGTGGAGAGTTCATTCCCTTAATCTTTCCCAGCAGCGACAAGTTGTTGGGTTTTCACTGGTGTTTCTTTTTTCTTCTTCTTTGCTATTAATGTTTGCATACTTTGCAGTACTGCCCAACCGCCAGTGTTTTTCCATCTGCATACCATATTTCACCTTCAGAATTTATAGTCATGCCCTGAAAGAGACAGCAAAAATCTTTAAATGATCCGAACTTCATAGAAACAGGCAACACAAACAGCACTCTGAAAGATTTTGATCACATAAGTAATTTACATCTTTTAAGCATTTAGTATTCAAAGCACCCCAGGGACCAGATTCAAAGCACATCAAAGTAAAGGATTCCGTAACTTCATTTGGCCTGCACTGAACCTACATTTCATATAAGCATTTCTTGCAGGTAGAAAAAAACAGAGAGGCGGATGGTTTATGTTTTTACTTCTACTTATGCCAACACAGGAAAGTAATTTCTACATGGGAGCAATGGGCATGATGCTGATATTATTCCACCAAAAGCCTTTCAAAGGAGAAATGCCATCCAGTCCCAACATATAGTGTAGTATGCTGAAGGGAAACCAGGGGGTACCCAAACATTACTTTGTTTTTCTACAACAGCTTCTGCTAGTGAAGCTTCTCAATAATTTCCTTACAAAAGTGAGAATGGAAATGAAAATCATGAGTATCTAATCTTGCATGGGGAGAACGTGTTAAGAATTTGTTTGTTTGCTTGCTTGTTTGTTTGAAAGGTTCATACTCAGAATTTCAGTCAAATGATTCTCAAGGTTGCTTATAGGAATCAGGACATATTACAAAAACCTCAGCAAACTGAAGTCACACATAGGCATACATACATAAGCCACCACCCCTTAGCACTCTGGCTGATGAACAGGGCCAGAGCCTGCTTCCCTTTCTGCAGGGCCAGATCTGCAGTCCTAGGGCAACTAGCAGTTGGACTGAAGTGTTATTTCTGGTAGAGAGCGGGGAAAGCAAACGCCTTCTCTGGATGATGGGCTGAACTGGGCTGATCTTCTTGCCATGATGTCCTTCCCGGGAGGGAGGGGGTGTGGCCCCTTTGATCCAGCGGCAGAGGCTAGAGTGTACTTCCATTCTGCTCTCCAGTTCTAGCACAACTCATTACTCATTGTTGCATTATACCCCTCTTTTCCATAAAACCAAACCAAACCAAACCAAACCAAACCAAACCAAACCAAACCATAAACAAGTTCTATTTTGGGGGTAGGGGAATGCCTTTTCTTGCAATTCTGTTCGTTCATATCAGATGCATCTGAAGCCCACGGCTTCCTGCTTTCTTGTGGCTGTGTTTTATCCTATTGTGGATGTGGGAAACAATTTCCATTTTCTCTCCACCGCCACCCATGATCCTGTGTCTCACACATTTCTTCCGGTTGTTGACTTTATTTACAAGTGGTTATGTGTCCTTACTGAGAGATAGTGCATTTGATATATAAAGCACTGCATGTCCTAAGAGTTTTAGCAAAGTTCTTTTCCTTCTCCTTAAAGGGTAATATGTGAATAAATTGTTAACAGGACTGTTTGCTATTTTGTCAATTAATCCAGGCTGTCTGTTCTGAAAGCACATGGTGGATCTTTCTTGGATCAGGACACAAGCCAACGAGGGGTAAAGATACTCATATTCTCATGGAGGATAACCTTTCTTGGCATGTCATTCTAACCTCCCTTGGTTCTCAGCAATGACTACAAGATATTTTCGTTACACCACAGAGGTTTTAATTATGCAGTCAGACAAAGCATGTCCACCAGCTTTCTGATCCCGACTGGCACTCCTCTTATTTCCTTATGTCATCTGTTGCCAGGAGCCTAACATGATTTTTTATTTCAACCTAAGCATCTTCTTTAAAAGGCATTTAAGATCTGGTCCTGATAGTTTATTTATGTGTTTGTTTGTTCCAGAATTTATAAACTGCTCTACATTTACATGATATACAGAAATAAAATATAAAATATAACACAAATAAGAAAACAATATTAAAAACATTTTGTGTATTTGTAAATAAAAAGTGAACAAGATATAGTAATGGGCGGTGCTGTTTTTCTAGGAAAAGAGGTGCCACAACTCATTACGAACACCTCCCTTGTTCTCTTATAATGGCAGTGGTGCCTACCTGAGAGTTGCCAGAACTGAGCTTCAATGAGTTCTGGCTGGGGGGAAAATGCTGGTAATTGTTGAATGGTTTATTTAAATATTAAGGTTCATTATTGTTTCACAAGATGTGTATCTCTTTAAAGGCCAGAGTAAATATCATGACCTAGTTTTACAGCTGTGAACCAGTATAGCAGGTGCTATTAAGTTGTGTTAATTAAGCTGTGTCAGCAATTGGGTATAGTATGTAAAGAGCAGCGTGTACCTCTCTCAGTACCCTGGTGAATGGGTCATACTTCTAGAATTAATGTAAGAGGAGTTTTTGTTTTTGTAATTAAAGCCAAGCAAAATATATTTTTGGGTTTCTTCATTGTTTCCTGAACATGTGGTCTCCCCAGCATGATTTCTGCAGCACAATTAATCTGCTAAATATACAACATCCATGCACCCCAAGCATGTATTTTAGTCTTTGGTCTACCTAGAACAAGTGTTGTGATCCTGGGGCCTTCTGGATTTTGATAGACTACCATTCTCATGTCACTGGCAAGGCATGTTGGAGTTGATGGGAGTAGGAGTACAACATCTGAGAGCCACCAAAAACAAAAAAAGTAGAAGAAGGTTTGGGAGGGGAGCAGTCTGAAATATGCCTAGGCTACGCAAAAGGCCTGTTCTAATATGAACTACCTATCAACCAATTACATGATCAAAAAGGAAGGGAAATACATTGCATCCCAAAGTATTGCATTTTCTTCTAGTAATCACACAATGGCTGCATTCACACTTAATGAGAAACCATGGTTTGTACAACAAACCATGGGTTTTCCCCTCTAAAACCAGGTTTGTTTTTCAGCTTTCCTTGCCTCATGTCTCAGTAGTTTGGGGAGCATGTGGGGTAGAATGGAGTAGTTAAGAGAGACTGTTGAGTTTGGATGTAACATCAAAGCATGGTTTTAAAAAGCCATAGTTCATACAGCAAAAACAAACCATGGCTTCACATTGCAGTATTTTAACAGAAAACAAACCATGGTTAGTCTCCTGGACTGGGTAACAATATTCAGAAAACCACTTTTGGTTAAACAAACAATGGTTTAGGGTTTCTGTGTGAACCAGGCCAAGTTATAACACTCAAACAAAGGTCTATAGATTAAATCTCCTATGCACACTTACCTGTGAGTTAAGTCCATTAAATACAGTTGAGTTTATTTTTAAGTAAACAGGCATGGGATCAGTTACTTTTGTGTGAATCATGAATTTGCCAGAAAGTTCTTCCAGATAATTCTTTATTCATGATTTAAAGGATATTATTATTTCTCAGCTGATGGGTCTCAGCTTTATAGATTGAGTGCTGATACTTTTTCAGCCCATACTTTCCAGAAGCTGTACTCTTGATGAGTAATAACTCACTCTACTTTATTGCCAGAGTAATAAAACTAGAGCTCACTTCCCTCTTTTACAAACAAAATTAGACAACAGTTTTCCCAGGCTACTAAAAATAAACCATTAGTATTAAGCAGCAGCACTATGCCTAGCTATGCAGACAAAAGAGGAATGCCTTTTGATTAGTGCTGTTTGAAATCACTAACTAGAAAACTTTGTTAAGACTGGTTCCTCTGAAAACAGTAGAATGACAAGCTCTGCTCTGAGCCTCTGAGGTCTGTGTTCTGCTGCTACACTCGGTGTTTCTTGTAATACGGGAACTGGCTGCACCTTGTGACAACAAGGGAGCAAGCGTGTGGGTGGTAGGTGGGAGGATATTGTCATGGTCTTCATTCTTAAGATGCTTCTTCAATATTGCAGGACCTCTTAAATACTACAGTGGTACCTCGGGTTACATACGCTTCAGGTTACATATGCTTCAGGTTACAGACTCCGCTAACCCAGAAATAGTACCTCGGGTTAAGAACTTTGCTTCATGATGAGAACAGAAATTGTGCTCCGGTGGCGCAGCAACAGCGGGAGGCCCCATTAGCTAAAGTGGTGCTTCAGGTTAAGAACAGTTTCAGGTTGAGAACGGACCTCCGGAACGAATTAAGTACTTAACCCGAGGTATCACTGTACTGTGTAGAAGATGTATATTTTAGTCTTAAACCTGTTCAAGTGGCATGGATCCTAGCCCAGAGTTTTTCTGGGGCTGAGAATCTTGAACAAAAAGTTGTTCTCACAATCAAATTCCCAGGATTTGTGGGAGAATATTATGGCACCTAAACATAGCCATGTGACTTCTATTATTTCAACCAAATGAAAGAGATGCACTACATAAAATTTTCTTAAGGGCAGTGCAAGTGTCAGAACCCCAACAAAGGGGTATTAAAACTTACAACAAATCACTTTCAAAGCCATTTTCAAAGAAAGAAGTTTGGCTTAAGTATAGCGCAGTGGCAGTCCTCATCACCAGTTATTTCTAGGCCAAAAGATGACAAGATAGTCGAGTTATCCCTTAACTGGCAGCTTGTGCTTCAGACACATGTTTTCAGATGATAGTGCGTAACTGAGCAACAAGTAGAGAGTACACAATGCATTTTCAGTGGATTAATATTAATGAGGATTCTGAGAATGTCCAAACAATACTATTTAATGTTGTGTTCTTATTATTGATGTACCCAGGATGAGTTGCGCATTCCTCACTTGGTACTCATCAGCCTTCTATTTTTGGCTTTGGCCTAAAGGAAGTGCTACTGTAATAATGGAGATTGTCTGTTATTCAGGTTCCAGTTAGCCAAAGGCTTTTGAACATAAATCTCTTCTAACGTAAAAGAAAGATGAGAGGTTCAGGAAATATGGGTACAGACAGAGACATCTCTCTCCAGCCCCATCCCCATAATGGAGAGCTTTTTTATGGTGCTTTAAAAAAGTTAAGAACTAGAGTGTTTCAGAAGACAATATTTGCATTCTGTATTTTTTTTATATATTTCTAAATATATCAGATAAATTGTATGTACTTCTGCTTAAATGCACTGTGGAGGACAATGAAATTTAACTGAATTAGCTTTCTCATCGGCTTTTCCACACATGACACCAAAGTTCCTGCATATTCATGGCAAGGTATTTTCAGTGGTGGTTCCCTGTTTGTGAAATGTCTTCCCTATAAGGTACTTCAGTTTCCCTCATCACTGACTTTTTGGAGGAAGAAGGAAGAAACATTACTGTTTAACTAGGCTTTGATAGTTGAAAGACATTGTTCCTAGCAACTCTAAAATCACTGGCTGAATGTTCTTTAAAAAAAATAAAACTAAACTGGATTAATTGCAGTTTCTGGGTCACCTTCAAAGGTAGTCCCACGTAGAGCGCATTGTAGTAGTCCAAACGGGAGATAACTAAAGCATGCACCACTCTGGTGAGAGAGTCTGCGGGCAGGTAGGGTCTTAGCCTGTGTACCAGGTGGAGCTGGTAGACAGCCACCCTGGACACAGAATTAACCTGCGCCTCCATGGACAGCTCTGAGTCCAAAATGACTCCCAGGCTGTGCACCTGGTCCTTCAGGGGCACAGTTACCCCATTCAGAATCAGGGAATCCTCCACACCCACCCGCCCCCTGTCCCCCAAAAACAGTACTTCTGTCTTGTCAGGATTCAACCTCAATCTTTTAGCCACCATCCATCCTCCAACCGCCTCCAGGCACTCACACAGGACCTTCACCGCCTTCACTGGTTCTGATTTAAAAGAGAGGTAGAGCTGGGTGTCATCTGCATACTGATGAACACCGAGCCCAAACCCCCTGATGATCTCTCCCAGAGGCTTCATATAGATATTAAAAAACATGGGGGAGAGAACGGAATCCTGAGGCACCCCACAAGTGAGAGCCCAGGGGTCTGAACACTCATCCCCCAACACCACTTTCTGGAGACGGCCCAGGAGAAAGGAGCGGAAACACTGTATAACAGTGCCCCCAGCTCCCAGCCCCTCTAGACGGTCCAGAAGGATGTTATGGTCGATGGTGTCAAAGGCCGCTGAGAGATCCAGCAGAACTAGGAAACAGCTCTCACCTTTGTCCCTAGCCTGCCTAGCTCAACCAGCGCGACCAAGACAGTTTCAGTCCCATGATGAGGCCTGAATCCCGATTGGAAGGGATCCAAATGGCCCACATCCTCCAGGCGTGCTTGGAGTTGTTCAGCAAAAATCATAGAGTTGGAAGGGACCCAAGGGTCATCAAGTCCAATCATCTGCAATGCAGGAACCTCAGTTAAAGCAAGCACGACAAATTGTTTTATATATGTTTGCTACCCTGGGCTTCCTCGGGAGAAATGGTAGACTATAAATGTAATAAGTGATTGATAGATAAATAAATAAATAAATAAATAGTATAAGTTGAAGAAGGAATAGTGAAAACAGAGATAGGCTTGGTGCCAATTAACCAACACTGAAGTGAAGGAGTCAAGATTTGATTCACAGGCTAGTGGAAAGGTATTTTATTTTATTTTTCATTTTATTTTTCACTTTGACATACTTTATTCATTTACACAAGTAAAACTGATTACACACTGGAAGCCTTAGTAATAAAGGAAATCCAATAGAATTCTCCATAGTACAAAGTGAGGGGTTTTTTTGGGGGGGGGAGGGCTTAGGTTAGGAAGAAAAGTGGGAAAGAGCGGGAGTGGGGAATGATGAGTGGGGTGGGGTTGGGTGGCAATGCTTCTATTCTTCTGCTTAGTGTATGTGTGGGGTTTTGTGACATGGAAAGGTATTTTATTTATACAAAATAGGATTGAAAACTGGCTAGGCAAGATTGGTAGCAAATCATCAGGGCAATGAGGACAAGTAGAAAGCTTTGGTAGAGGAATATTTGGGCTGGAAACTATGGATAATCCAAGTCATACCTTTTGGGATTCCAGCAGCGTAAAGCATTTTTGCAAGAAACACTTAAATCAGGAATTGGGAATGGTACTCACTCCCTGCAGCACTGGTTGATGATCAATAAAAGCATTTGTAAGCTCTTAGGTCATTCTGATAGCCTTTGATATAATTGATCATAAAGTGTATGTGATATAACTCTGGGTGCTTGCAAGAGCTCACAAAATTTCTCTTAAGTGCCTCTAGTCACTCCTGAAAGGAAAACTCTGAGAGATTTCCGAAGTCATCAAGGCTTCCTACAGAGGTTCATTCTACCACCTCCAGTTCAGTCTACACATGAAGGCATTAAGCAAAGCCATGCAGACAGTTGTACCTCTTGCTTTTCACCTGACCTAGGCGCTGCAGGTGCTGAGCTAGTTTACACATGGGTCTCTTTGTTTGCTTAAATAGCAATTGTAGCCCACCTTTTTATCAAGATACTAAAATTGGCTAAAGAGGGTACATGGATAAGGGAGTATGTATAATAGGACTGTGTAATCAAGAACATTGACTTCTTAATGATAATTGCAGGGAAGCTATATGACATTGTGTCAAAGCACATCTTCTCCCACACTTTTTCTACTGTGTTTCCCCAATGCTTTCCTTATTGCAAAAAGCCCACTCTTTGGGGTAAGTAGGTTTGTTGCACAAGAGCTCTAAGTCAGCTTTAATTGGGCAACCTGAATTTACCAGTATATTATTGAATCTTGCCCCCCCAAAAAAACCCCAGCACATAGCAACAGTCTGGAAGCACCCACTGATATGCTGAGAATATGGAGAAATGCAATAAACACAACGTTTACACAATCCAAAGGGCACTTAGTTGAGTTAGACTGACAACTGAAGCTCCATTTTAATTATTCATGACACTTCATTTACTGAAATGTTCTGTGGCATATTTTGTAAATATAATGAAGTCTTTATAATTCACAATCTTACCACAAACACAGCTACCATTTCTTTCCTAAAAGGATTAGAGGCATAATAAATTGTGCACATCAGCAGTTCAACTTCAATAGTTTCTCAGTGAAACCTCAAAATGATCTGCTAGATCTATGATACATAGAAGGGGAGAGTCCAAGGTTTTCATGTTGTCGTGTGTATGAGCCGGTGTTTGGTTGAAAGAGGAAAATAGGAGGACAGACCCTCCAAGTGTCCCTATTTTACAGGGACATCCCTAATTTAGAGAAGCCGTCCCAGTTTCTGATTAGATCCCGGAATGTCCCACTTTTCCTTAGGATGTCCCTATTTTCATTGGAGAAATGTTGGAGGGTATGGAGCTACCTGACCCCAAGCCATCTGAAGGCAATCCTGTATAGGGAAGTTTTCTTAATGTTTAATGTTTTCTTATGTTGTACCAGTTGTTAGCCGCTCTGAGCCCAGCTTTGGCCGGGGGGGGATACAAATAATTTATTTTTATTATTATTATTATTATTATTATTATTATTATTATTACTGCTACTACTACTACTATGTTTTTATATATGTTGGAAGCTGTCCAGAGTGGCTGGGGCAACTCAGTAAGGTGCGTGGGGTATAAATAGTAAAATTATCATTATGGAATCGGATATCCCTGTTTTCATTGGATAAATGTTGGAGGGCATGGGAGGGTGGAGGCACATGCATAAAGCCCCACACATACAGGTGAGTGTCTCCCGGGGAGAGTGCAGGAGACCCATGCAACCCCATAACTCTGTGAAGACTCAGGTGAGCGGGAACCGTGTTATCACTTTTGTATCACCCCCCGCTCCGTTGTAACCTCTCACTTCTCAGTTAAACCCAGTATTAGTACCATCCCTATGGAGCCATTTGGAAATCCAGGAAAGCAGAATACAGAATACAGTGGTACCTTAGTTTACGAACTTAATCCGTTCTGGAAGTCCGTTCTTAAACCAAAACCGTTCTTAAACTGAGGTGCGCTTTCCCTAATGAGGCCTCCCCCCACTGGTGCCCTTCCACCATTCAGATTCCATTCTTAGACCAAGGTAAAGTTCTCAAACCAGGACTCTTTTTCCAATTTTGCAGAGTTTGTAAACTGAACCGTTTTTAAACTGGACTGTTCTTAAACTGAGGTACCACTGTATTGGTAATACTTGGTTTAACTGCAGGAATTATTTTTCTCTCTTTCTCTCTCTCATCTTGTTCTTCTACAAACAAAAAACAAAAAACCAAGGCTTGCAGAGCCGTTTACAAATGTCAGTGATGAAACAATCCCTGCCCTCAGGCTTAAAATCCAAAGTCATGACTCATGACACAAGGAAACTCTGGAGTTACTTCTTAGTGACATAATTTTTTTAGTGACCAGCTGGGATCAAAAGACTGAAAGATGGGAAACATACAAGCAGAACCTGAACACATGAGCGCCTCCCTCCATGGTTTCCAGCAACTGGTATTCAGAAGCATTGCTGCTTCTGACCATGGAGGCAGCACTGAGCACCATTTGAGAGCCATTGGTAGAATGATAGGATACAAATTTAACAAATAAATATAGTTGTCTCTTCGGACATTCCTGTCCCCACCCCCTCAGGTCTCTTTGTTCCATTCTGAAATTGGAAATGGTGCCTTATTCCCATAGCCAGTAATGAAGCACCCTAGCTACATGTGGCCCAAACCGCCAACCTCCTATAACTCCAACCTCCAGCTCTTTTTTAAAATGATGAGTTTTCAACATATTCTTTTAACTTATTTATATGTGAATAGTGATAACATAATCTACATTCCTTGGTAGCATATGGCACTAACAGTACATGGCATTATGGTTGGTGTCACTGTACTTAAAGCAAATTTGGTAAGATCTTGATGTTCACTACAGCAGAGTTTTTTAGAAATGTTCTTGGATGACTGGATGACAAAGACTTAAGACCATGACCACTTTCATGCATCCACTCAGACATGAGCAGACTGGTCTAAAAAGCTTAGTTAATCCCAAATACTTGGCTTTAGTCCACTGGCTTCATTGGGATCAACGGATTTAAAAGAAAGTGCCTCATAGAGGTGCTGAATGGGCTGCTTGTGAGTTTTCAAGACAAGGCCAAATCTCATAGGTCATCATAGCCAAACCACTTAAAACAATCTGTGTGTATATGTGATAGGCAAAGGGTGTATCCTTAATGCTTGAATTCTAAGCATTAATACACTTACATAGCATATGTACCATGTGTATTGATAATTGTATATAAACAACAACATGATTTCAGCCAGGAAAAAAATGATTATTTTTTCAAGCTATTGATTTCCTCTTTCCCAAGGCTCACTGCAAGGTTGTGTTAAAGGAATGAGGTTTTTTAAAAAAAGGGAAAGAAAGAAAATATGACAGTCCATCAATGCTTGCATTACTAAAAGTGCTTGAGTTGTATCCTGTTTATTCTTCCTTTCAGTAATTCTAAGCCATTGGGTTGACCTTTGCTTATAATTGCAAGCACTGATCTTAATGCCAAGTGAAAGAAATAATTCCTGGTTAACATCTTAGCAAGAATTTGTGGTCAACTGGTTTGAGTGTGTTTTTGGAAGATCTGCAGTGGAGCTCGCGTGGCTTTGTTTTAGGCAGGTGGAATGCGGGATGCTAAGCAAGGCTGCCTCTGCTTTGTGGCAGGTGCAGTGCAGAGATAGAAGAACATAGCAAGAGCATATTGGTCACCACCCCGGGGTACCACTGTGGTGAAGAGAGGAATGCTTAGAGCCTTAGACCAACATTTGAAGTGGACTGGTCAAAAAGGTGGCCCTGTGTCCTACTTTAAAGAGCCAGTCCTCTAACTCAGAGAGCTCTCAGAGGGCAGTCCTCTATTGAAAGATGTTCTCTGTTTGGAGGGCTGTCCAGTCCAAGTCTATTTTAAAGATAAGAAAGAAGAGAAGTGACCTTGAAGAAGGTAGAGTGCGAGCCTTGAACAGCACTAGAAAGCAGACTGAGTTGGAACACAAGTCGCCTGGTCAGTCACAGTCTGACCACAGTCTGGCTACCTTCCTTCCCTGTGGCTTCTTCCCACATTGCTCTGTTTGGATGCAGGAGTCATGGGCACAGAGCAATGGCTCAGTGGTTCTGTTAGGGCAGGACTTTCAGGCAGAAGTCCAGGGGACCACACAGTGGAATGAGCAGGAGGCTTCCCAAATATAACTGGGTTTGTTTCCAACATTTATGAAATAAGCAAAGTAATACATGTAAAGTCTGCCCCTTTGGGCATTTCACTTCGGAAGGAAGTTGAAGAGCCTAAGAAAGGGTTCTGGGTGTCAATGCATAAAAGTTTCATTCTAGGCCCAGATGCTGCTGGAGCAAGTTGCCCACTAGGTTCTCTCATCCTTGCTCTGCTGCCCTGTGGACTCTTCCTTGGGTCTGGACCATGACATGAAAGCTGGCTCTGAAGAGCAGGGATTTTTAAAATGCTTGATTTTTTTTAGTGCTGAGTGTACCTAACAATGATGGTGAAAGGACGTACCTATTCTTGTTATCATATAAAAAAAAAAATACCCATACTGGGAGAGCAAAAGATCCTGGAGGAGCACTTAATCCTCACTGCAGATCACTTTCAATGACCTGTCACCCTGGTTCAGTCTATTTGCAATTGGGCATTGGGACAAAGTGTTTTTGACTATTAAAAACATGGAGCAGCAATGAAGATTGTTGTAATCAGCTCAGTTTGTGCTTCCAGTGAGCATAGCCTAGGTACTAGGGGCTTAGGCAGGAGCAAGCTGTTGGAAGAGTCCTATGTTAGAAATAGAAAGGCCTCTGCTTGATGTAAATTGCCTAGCCATGGTGCACAGTCATTGCAACAGTTTGCTTACTGCTGCGGTGACACAGAAGGGGAACGGAGGCTTACATTTGACTCCCATGAGGAGTTGTTCCCCAACTTGCTCTCTGTGCACATCTCTTATAAACAAGACTACAACCCACATTTCTAAACTGTGAGGAAGACGTTCAAACCTTTCACATGTATGTAATTTTTTTCCTCACAGCTGAATGCAAGTCAATGTTTTTAAAAATGCCAGGATATGTTTGAAATGCTTGGCTGTCGTAACGTTTTAGTTGGCGGCCATGTAGTATTTCATTTGGCTTTGACTCACAGCTCTCCAGAACCAGTAAATGCATCTCAGATAATATGGGGGGAGGGCATGGAGAGGGAATAAGTTCCTTCTTTAGGGTGCAATATATAAGAGAAGGGTTTTTAAGCTGGCATTTATAATTTTGAAAAACCCCATAATTTAATGTACACATTTTCAGATCTTCTTGAATGGGACAAGTACGAAAGTTATTGCTGGAGCTAGTATTGCTTGCAAATTCTGTATGCTGGATCAAGGAGATAACAGAACAGTTGGGTTATGTCCCAACTAGCTGTTGGGAGGTGTCATTCAAATCATTAGGAGGGCACAAGATGGTGTGAAGGCTGCCCAATCCAATTCCATCCTTTATAGTGAGATATGGTCAGTCCATATTTGCACCTGCCTCCATGGCTTCTATGGGTTTCTAGCAAACAGAAAATGAAGGACCACCCAGACAGTGCAGAGAAATGTGATAGACAATTAGTTGACAATATAGTGGATGATTCCAATGCACCTAAAAGAAAATATTATTATATAGCAGTTAAAATTATATAGCAGTTAAAAGAACACAGCATCATATTTCCTCCATTTGTGGAGCAGCTTCTCCAAGTGGTTTTGTTTCTCAAATGGGTTTTATCTGACAGTTCTTGAAACAGCTGAAGCTTCACCTAACAGGATGGAATTCTATAACTGTGAAGCAATCACCAGTATATCACTTCTATGTACTATGACTATATGAATATGGAACAGGAAGCAAGGCATTCAAGAGTCTAGACCAGGCATGTCCAAAGTCCGGCCTGCAGCCTGCCCTAACACACAACCACATATGATTCATCCATGCTGTTGATTATCATAAAACCAAACAAAGACTCTGGAAGCTCAAACTCCTGCTGTACCAATTGGTCACACAGATATTTCATCTGTGTGAGGTGCTTCTGAACTAACACAGGCATGTCCAGAGTCCGACCAGGGGGCCACTTGTGGGCCCCGGGCTGGTTTCAAATGCCCCCCCCAGCAATTTTGAAAAAGCAATCTCTTGCGGCCCCCAAGCGCCTGCCCACCAAAACCATTTCCGTTTTGTGGGCTTGTCTCCCCTCTGTGCGGGGGTGTGGTTAGCCCCCGTGCCATTAGGGAGTCTCTAGCTGCATCAAATCTGGGCCTTGCATCAAATCTGGCCCTCTTTGAAAAAAGGTTTGGACTGGTGTAGACGATGATGAAACACAAGCAAGGTGGCTGTCTCTCAATTACGCAGGAACTCCAAACACACATTACTTACCTAAGCCTAGACCAGCAACCTTGAGTTATGCCTGGAAGTGTCAGTAAAGACTCTGGAACAGCTGGTGGAGTAAGTACAAGGCTGTTTAGTGCCATCCAGTTTCATCAGGAACACTGCTGCTGTGTTTATGGTGTATTTTATGCTATGCTTTTTAAAATTGTTATTACTCACTCTTGGATCTCTTGGCAATGAAGGACTGGGTATAAATTTCACAAATAAATACAGTGGCCAGCTCTTCACAGCATTTCACCAGATGGAAGTGACAGTAGTGTCTGCCATTTTCTAACCTAGGTAAGTTCCGGATAAACTGGTGGCTCCAAGACCATCTTGAACGGCAAAATCTCTGTGACTATATTAGGTGAACTGCGTCATTGATGTCCTTTTCTTCTGTCTGCCTCTGCAGATTATTATTACTTCAGTCTTGTGTGGGCTGAGCCCTACATCATAGCCAGACACAGAGGAAGCTCTGAGATTGCACAACCCAAGGCAGATTAATAGGGAAGGTTATGGCAATGCCCCCTCTCCCTGAGCAAAATAGGTAGCAGATTCACCATGGAAAGTGTAGGAGGATGGCTCAGTTCTCCGGAAGAGACAAAGCAGATTTAGCAAGTTGGATTGCACTAAGCACAAGCTGAATAGGCTGCCTGAACTGTTAAGAGCATAAATCCAAAACTTACTTAGGACATTTGAGTGTGGAGTGCCAAACTCTGATTTCTGTTAATGATTAATCATTCAGATGAGCCAGTGGTCTTCTACGTGCATGATATAATCTGGGCTGGAAAACAAACCAACTAGTTGCCAGTAGTTTGCCCATGCGAAACAGCCTTTATCCACCGTCACAAATTCAGATTTAAGGATTCCAGTGTTACATATAATCTTGTTGATTATTTGTTTAAAGAAGAAGAAAAATACAGAATGTGGTTTTTTTAAGTCTAGGCATTTGTCTGTATGTTAAATGCTGCTTTAGACAGTGCTCCCAAGTGGTTTCTAATAAAACATTTTCACAGTTTATTTTAAACCTTTGAATAGCTGGAACCCATGCAATAAGAGCAATGTGAATAATTTATACAAGAGGCTTTAAGTCTCACTGTGTGTGTGAATGAAAGAGTGGGATGGTGAGGCTTATTGGTCAGCTTTCTGCCAATGTTTAAACCTAGATTAGGGCTGCTTCCAGACTAAGACTATTTTCTGGGTGGAATTCAATGGCAAATTCAGGTTGTACAGTCAATGTGGATTTGGCACTCTTGCACAACAAACCGGCTTTGCCCCCCTTAAAAACAAGACTTTTTTAAGTAAGGAAAGTGATGGGAAAATGCCCTGAAAAGTGTAGGATAATTGTTGCTTGACACAATATCTTACAACCTTGCTACAAACAAATCAGAATCAATAAACAGTGGAAGTCATCTAACTGCCCCACAAGCGTTGTGAAAACCAATCAGGATGGATGCTCAATAAACAAGTTGTCTGGAAGTTACCAAAGTCTGGAAATATGGATTTAGGTTTTAACTGGCTCTGAGTCTAAACCCATAGCAACAATTTGCACGGCCATTGATAAGAATGTATTGTTGTTGTTTAGTCGTTTAGTCGTGTCCGACTCCTCGTGACCCCATGGACCAGCGCACGCCAGGCACTCCTGTCTTCCACTGCCTCCCGCAGTTTGGTCAAACTCATGTTTGTAGCTTTGAGAACACTGTCCAACCATCTCGTCCTCTGTTGTCCCCTTCTCCTTGTGCCATCAAGAATGTGTAAGTTGGGGAAAGGGAACCCTCAATAGTGATCATAATAGGAAGTGTGTGCCTGTGTGTGTTGTGCATAATTTTAGGAGTGCCATCCTTTACCATACAGTATCTAAACAGAAACAGCTTAGAATTTAGAAACAACATATTATGCTAGTTAAGTTTGTACATCAGTCCTGTTTTACAAGATTCACTGATTAGATAAGAAAGAACTCTTTAACTTAGGCCTAAAGTTACTCATTGATCTGCTGTATAATAATGCATATGAATACCAGTGAAACACACGTGGCTTTAATGATTAATGTTGTACTCAATATGGATTTAATTAAGGATGAAGAAATGTGTACTGTGTGTACTTGAAGAATTTGTACTATATAAACTTTACAAAGTTTGTTATGTATATATGTATGCATAGGGATATCTACAAACACACACATTTACGTATATTATGTTTTTCATAGTGGGAGACAGATTATATGCTTATAGCGCCCTATAGGATTTCTGTTCCATTAGGCAAAGTGTGGACACCTAGACTATAAATCTTCATATTGACTCTTCAAGGGCTTATGTGCTTTAAAAGCTCTATACTAGACCTACACATGACTCAGTCTGCTTGATCTGTGTTAAAAAATATCATTTATGCTTGGGAACAGTGAAACTGGTATATTTAGCTTAAAGATCTGTAGTAAGGGAATAGTGAAGATGTTCCAGTGTGACCCCTGGTTATCTGATTGCTTTGTAAAAGGCACCTCCGGGCAGTGTCTAATGAGAGAAAGATTAGTGCCCAAAGAGTCACACTGCACAATACAAAGGTTTCTGATCACACCCAAATACCTTAGAAAACGTGAGCATTATAAAAGTTATAGTTTTTGATATCCCAATCTTATTTATTTCATTTTTTTCATAAAATTTATACACAGCTTGATTGTAAAAAACCTCAAACTAGTTTACAAAAGATAAAACTGTAAAATCAAGGGAGGGAGGAAGGATACAATCATGCTTTTAAACCTGCAAAAGTTAAAATACTACAACAGATTAAAATTTTCTTCCCTTTCTAAGCATCTGAGTAGGCTTGACAAAACAGGAATGTTTTTAGCAGGCACCGAAAAAAGTACAGTGAAGGTGCCTGCTTGATCTCCATAGGCAGGGAGTTCCAAGTGTAGGCGCTGCCACACCAAACGATCAAGTTATTGTTAATGCAAATCTAATAAATATGAACCATGTGTACTCTATACTTGAAATGCCAATAGTTTGATTGCATAGTTAAAAACAAAGAGGGAGAGAAGTTCCAGATTACTTCTTCTATAGACTAAACTAAAAACATAACTGAGACAAGCAGCCCATTTAAAACTGTGACAAATTATCCTGGTCTGTGATTTGTAACTACTGTGATATGTTATTAATGGAAGAAGATTGTATCACTGCGTGAAATTATAACCACAAATGAAGGATGCAAGACTGGTTTTGAGCAATGAATTATGCAGCTCAGGACCCCAATATCCCAGGGACTGCCTCTCCCCACCTGAACCTGCCCAGATCCTGCAGTCATCACCAGAAGTCCTTCTCCATGTGCCTTCTCCAAGGGAGGGTATAGAGGATGGCAACCTGAGAATGGCCATTTCCAGTGGTGGAATTCTCTCTGCAGGAAAACACACCTAGTGTTCATCATCACCAGCTTTTAGGTGCCAGTTTTTCAGCATTTAATCCTGGATCATACCTTCGTAGGATTCTATCCTCTATTGTAGTAGTACTCCTCTACTGGTGTTGGGTAACATTTGTCCTTTTGATAGTATTAATGGATGAGCATTTGGGGGAATATTTCTTCTTGTTTTCCCGCTTTTAACTGATTTTAGCTGTTTTATGGTGTAGTAAGTCATTTTTGCACTTTTAGTATAAAAAGACAATTAATTACAATAAACAGAAATAAAAATAATAATAGACCTAGTGAAGTTGAGAACAAAATACATGACTATTGTTAATCACTTGCTTAAAACTACAGATACTGGTAGTTCAACTGTGTATGAAAAATGTACCTGTTTTCACTGAAAACATAACTTGATTTCAAAAGGAAAGTAGCTAAAAGTAATTCAGAGAATATATATTTTATATTGAGATCTGGACAGTCTAGGCAAGAAATGTTGGTTCTGATTTTGACTTTGAGCTCATTTGAGTTATAACTAAACCCACCCAGAGAGCATATAACCAAAGGAAGGTTATTCTGCAAGCCCTAGAAATGAGATTGAAAAATTGTTTTGGTTTTGTATACTGGCACCTTTGTATATGGTGCCAGCTGGCGTAGGAACTGATCCCAAAGCGGCTCATGTGCAGGAATTGCTTTCTGCTGAGTCACTGTGTAGGCCGAGGTGTGGCAAGCCAATATTTTATTGCCATTTGCAACTGGGAAAGGCTTAGCAGTGAGTCATTGGTATTTCAATATTGCTAATATATTTATAGATACCATTGTGGCCGAAACATGTTTGTTCTGGGGTATAGATTATTGTTTGTCACATGTTGAGCAGGCATCATGATGCAGAAGTGATTAGTGTTTACATTTATTTCTTGACTTCACTTGAGTTGCAGCACAATGCAACAGCAGCCCTGTCAGCAGACAAGTATGTGGTAGAAAAATTAAGACATGGGTTCCTTAAAGTTTGTTTGAGTTGAAGGCGGGTCCCAGATTTGAAAAGGCTGAAGACTTTTCAAATGCATTAGAATACTGGAAATAGAACAAGAAGTAATATGCTTCAGTGTCCTCTTGGACATTTTACCACATCACAGAATCAAAGGGTTTGGCAAAAGATTACGGTGTCTAGTTATGAAAGAGTCTGGAGCAAAGCGTCCAGGCTTAACTGATCAGAGGGAAGGTTACACAGTGTACACAGATTACTTATGTCTGCGAAAAAAGGTTAGACTCTGGTGTACTCCTGCATTTCTTTATGCTAAACTCAACCACAGATTAGAACGAGAACCCAACATCAACAAATCATCTTGAATGCATTACTCTACTGCACCGAGCAGAAGTTGAATCAAAGGAACTTGGCATTAAGCTGCCCTAACAATGCAACAATATCAACAAAATACATAATGACACTTTTGACCGTTCTTGCCCACTAAATATTTACAACAGAATCCTTCTGTTCAAAGGGAGACATCAAGTAGTTCAAGGATATTGGCAACATCTCTACAATCCATTGCATGGCTGTTTGTTTATTCTAAAGATGTAGATCGGGTTAGGCTGAGCCAGGGACCTCTGACTGAATAACAGGTACATGTGTGTTTTATTTCTTCTTATTGGCACATGGGATGGTATCGTGTAAATGACATTGATGTTTCAAGAAACATTTGCATGAATTGATGTACATCAATTCACCTTCGCAACCTTTTTGGGGAAAGAGAATATTCTCAACCCCAAATGTGTGTTTTTTGTAATGCATGCTTTTGAGGCATCCACAATGATAAAAGTGGGCAGTGCATGGCTACAAGCTGCATGTGGCCCTTGGAAGCCTTCCATTGAAGCCCTCCTGCAGATGCCCAAACCACTCGTGCTGCTGAATTGTATTGGGAAAGATGGCAAACCAGGAGGGTCATCCCTGAGTATCTTCCTGCACATGTAAAATCACATTATCTATAGTCTGCCAAACTGATGTTTGCAGGCTGGAGGAGGGGACATGATTGTGTTGGTTCAGTGTGTGTGTGTATGTGTAAACAAGTATGCTTGTGAATGTGAATATCTGTGTGGAAATGACTGACTTTTGGGGGAGATAAAAAAGAAACTTCCAATATCGTAATGCCTTTTAACAGTGTGGCCACACTTGCAAATTTTTAGACAGTTCTGGTTGCCATACTGTTATGTACTGAAGTTCTCACTCTGGGCCAGCAGGGGGATACTGTAGATAGTTATGCAAATGAAGGATCGAAAGTGACGTTCAGTGATTGGATAGTTTTAGAAAGTTGTTACAGTAACAAGGTACTGGAGCTCTAAATAAGCAGGCTGACTGAGCCCTTCAGCTCAGTTCAGTTCTGGCCTCAGAATAAAGAAGAGCTGTTTGAAGAATCGCTGTGTCGTCTGATATGTTCGCCCACAACTTAACACATACAGTGGTACCTTGGGTTAAGTACTTAATTCTTTCCGGAGGTCTGTTTTTAACCTGAAACTGTTCTCAACCTGAAGCACCACTTTAGCTAATGGAACCTCCCACTGCCACCGTGCCACCGGAGCATGATTTCTGTTCTCATCCTGAAGCAAAGTTCTTAACCCGAGGTGCTATTTCTGGGTTAGCAGGGTCTGTAACTTGAAGCGCCTGTAACCTGAAGCGTATGTAACCCAAGGTACCACTGTATTTTGAAAAGGATTTTGTAGAACTAGAAAAGGAGCAGAAAGGGAACTAAAATAAAGGACAAACTTCCTAAGAGGGAATATTACAATGTTTGGAGCTTTCTAGTTTATAAGAAAGGGATGTAAGGGGGAGTATGATAGAGAAGTATAATTGCACATGAAGCAAAGAGAGAGTTTCTGTCCCACTCCCACTGTACTAGTGAAGCTGAATGTTGGGAGATTCAGGACAGAGAAGAATAAGTGCATAGATGTGGTGGTGGCCACCAAATTAGACAGCTTTAGAAAGTGATCGGACTTTGGTGGGGAGAAAAAACTATCAACATCTCCCTGGCATGATGGCTTTTTTTGTGCCTCCAGGATCAGAGGCACTTGACTGAACACTTTTAAGAATCTCTGCTTTCATTTAAAAAATAAAATGCACCTCAAAAAATGAAAAGTTAAGTTTGGGAGCATATAAGCAATACCTGGTGAATGTGGCTATTTCCTGGTGAAACCTAAGAGGCTGCGGGCTGGGGGATGACGAAGCACTTAGTAGGCTTTCCAGCACTTAGTGAGTATGAGTATAGCTTCATTGCCCTAAATAGCTCTTTACTGCTACCCATGACCAGCATGAGCGAAATTAATAATTCAAACTAGAAAGCCCCATGCAAATTTGTTGGATTTTCATAATTTATAAGGTTGCAAAACTCTCATTTTGTTAAGGTGGCCCTGCTTATGGATCAGTGTGGAACATGGAATATATGAGTCAATCACTTAAGCTGCTGCTCAGGGGGCTGTCATGCAAAGCATAGCTGTTACTTTACAGCCTCATCTATTCATGCTTTGTGGCAGTTCAGTGTATTCTGGGGGGAAACTCTTATAACGAAATCCCGTGCATGTCTGCATAGAACTAAGCCTCCCTGAGTTCAGGGAGGCTTACTCCCAGGTAAACACATGGATGAGGGAGAAATCTGGCTTGGTTTGTATTGAATGTTCCTACCAAATTTGCAGTTCCCGAAATAATAGGTGAACTGAAACACAGCTATTTTTTGAAATTTGCAGTGCTCTGAATTTTGTGACACAAAAAAATGGTGCATTTAAAAATCACATATTTGTGAAAATAGCATAAAACAGGAACAACATTAGGGATAAATACTTTCAAAATGTATATATTAGGAGAAACACATGGAAATAATGGTGAGTTTTAGTGAGGACTTTTTTTAAAAAATGCAAACTGCTGTGTAAATGTGATGAACTGATTTTAATATAAGAAAAATGATAAACAGAGAAGTCAGAATAGATAGATATACCCATATCTAGGTAGTTGTGCAGGACTGTACCTTTAAAGTTTTAGGACTCTTGTATTGCCTATATACTTCCCCCTCTTCCCGCCTGCTCCCCAGAACATCATAAGCTTATGTGAAACATGATAGGTATTGCCAGATAACAGAATCAAAAGTGGTGCGGCATAAAGAATATAAGGCATGCACTGTTTAACACACAATGGGCAACTGTTATTATAACAACACTAGATTTATTTTGCACAGATACAGGAATTCAGTTCCTTCTCATTAAATTTTTATGATTTCCCAGGGTGAAAAGGAACAGCTTTCACATTTCATTATTCGTTTGTAAGTATATTCAACATTGCAACCCACTTCATCACTTAACAATAACTGTGGGGGAACAGCCTATTTTCAGATGAACAATGTAAATCTATGCTTCAGTCAGTGTTTTGGTCCATTTTAGTTTATGCTGTTGTTTGGTCTAATGAAGAAAGAATAAACCCACAAAAAGTCAGCGTGGCTAAAGAAGACAGATTGTCATCTGTTGGCACAAGAGGAACACACTCAGCTTGGTTACTACACTAGACATAAAATTCATGAGCTATGAAAGATGCTGGCTTCTCAATTCATCATTCGTTGGAGCCAGAGCAGTGTAGTGACTAGAGTTGGGTTTGCAAAACCCGCCATCTAATGTCCACTGAAGGCCAAATTATGTCTTACATCTTCCTTCCTTCCTTCCTTCCTTCCTTCCTTCCTTCCTTCCTTCCTTCTTTCCTTCCTTCCTTCCTTCTTTTTCATGCTTAAACTGATAACTTGACATTAAAGTGGTCACAGGCTTCCTATTCCAGAATGTGTTCTAGATCAGAGGCTCATGCTGATTTCCTTCCAAAAAGTGCAAATGGTACCTTCAGGGACAAATAGTGGGTGGTTATAAGTGACCAATTTAAACATACTTTAAAAAGAATGTAACTTATGTATTGTGTAGCTTGGTTTTAGTCACTGATAAGGGCATATTTAGAGAGAGAAAAGATAAACAGAAAAAAGATAGAAGATAAAATTGCTAATAGTGTTAATGCCTTTATAGTAGATCTATGGTGTGGTTGCACTTGGAATGCCATGTTTGGCACATAAAAAAAAAAAGATATTGTGGATCTGAAAAATATGTAGTAAGGGGTAACCAAAATGACTGGGAGGTGGAATAATTCCACACGAAGCAAGGTTTCAAAGTGAGGAACTCTTTAGGGGGGAAAGGTAAATAATGGGGGGGGACATGATAAATGTTTATTGAATTAAGCATTACATGGAATGAGTCCCTGCCCCCCTCTTTCCTAATACTAGGGTAATCCAATGGCACTGAATATCAGCTGTAAGCCACCCAGAGTGGTTGGGGAAACCCAGCCAGATGGGCGGGGTATAAAATACTACTTCACACAGTGCATAATTAAATTCAGTTAACAAAAAATTGTTTCAGTTTAATGTCCTGTGTTAATGGTTTTCACCCAACCTCCAAAATGCTGGGAATAAGAGCCATGCCCTTAACAGATGAGTTATTTAGGCAATATGGTATGGCATCCAGTGCTGTGGTTAGTTCAAGCACCACCAGTATCTTGGAGCTGGGTAGCTGTCAATGGGAGAAGGATAGACCTAAGTTCCAAATTGGTCTGTTTACGACCATAGATGCACAGAGTATTCAACTAAGTTTTACTTAGAGTAGTTCCATTTAAAATAGTGGCTCAACTTAGTCATGCTAATTAATTTCAGTAGGTCTAATTTGAATTAAACTTCATGAAGACCACTCTAGGCAACTAAAGCTATCATGTGGAACATGTGCAGCGGAGGGTAACCAAGGGTCTGGAAACGAAGCCTGGGGAACAGTTGAGGGAGTTAGGTATGCTTCGCCTGGAGAAGAGAAGTCTGAGAGGTGATATGAATGCCATCTTCAAATATCTGAAGGGCTGCAACATGGAAGATGAAGCAGGCTTATTTTCTGCTGCTCCAGAGGGTAGGACTCAAGCCAATGGATTCAAATTACAATAAAGGAGATTCCAACTATACATTAGGAAGAATTTTCAGACAGCAAGAGCTGTTCAGTGGTGGAACAGACTGCCTCAGAAGGTGGTAGACTCTCCTTCATTGGAGGCTTTGGAATAAGTTGGGCAGCTATCTGTCAGGCTTTCTTTAGCTGTGATTCCTGCATTGCAGGGGCTTGAACTCAATGGCCCTTGGGTTTTGTTCCAACTCTAAACTTCTATGATTCTATGTAAGCAATTCTGCATTACAAGTACTCATTTACTAGACATTCCCCTTGACTTATCACCAAGGACTGGCCAGCTGGTTACTGGGATAGGATGGGGGATAGAGTGCTGGCAGCAAGTACGTGGTGAAGCAGGTGCCCCAGTGGGAGTATCAGATAGGCTCCGTCAGAATATACCTGTGCTGCCCAGACCAAGCTGTCACCCTCCTTTGCCCAAGTAAGCAGCAGCGATGCTGATGCTGAGAGGTTGGCTCCATGCTGCTGCCCTGCAGGCTGCTCCTGCCTCTCACGACAAACCATTTCCCCAAATATGCATTACATGTAGAGAAATCTTCTTGGAAACTTCAACCTTGACAAATTGTAAGGAGGTGGGAAAGCCGTCAAAATGCTGAACTCACTTGTAAAAGGTTTAACTCATTCAAGATAAGCCATTTAAAAAAATCTATTCTACTCCAGATTCAACCTGGACCATTCTCTCCTACACTGCCAAGTTTAAAGTTAAAGGGACCCCGACCATTAAGTCTAGTTGTGGACGACTCTGGGTTGCGGCGCTCATCTCGCTTTACTGGCCAAGGGAGCTGATGTTCATCCACAGACAGTTTCCGGGTCATGTGGCCAGCATGACTAAGCTGCTTCTGGTGAACCAGAGCAGCGCATGGAAACACCGTTTACCTTCCCACCGGAGCGGTACCTATTTATCTACTTGCACTTTGACGTGCTTTTGAAGTGCTAGGTTGGCAGGAGCAGGGACCAAGCAATGGGAGCTCACCCAGTCGCGGGGATTCAAACCACTGACCTTCTGATCAACCTTCTGATCAGCAAGTCCTAGACTCTGTGGTTTAGACCACAGCGCCATCCGCGTGGCAAAGTTTACTGAGCAGTAAATCAAGCTGTTGAGCTATTTTACAACTATAAGCCATAAAGCCTATTCTCTCACCTTGTTATATTGGCAGAATGTGTTTCACCAGATATAGGGTCACAACTGTGAACCACTAATTCACTACCCATAAACACCAGATGTGGCGATGTCCACCAACTTGACTAGCATGAGAAGGTAACTGGATAAACCCATGGTGGATAGTTGTTGTTTTTTTAAGTGGCTGTAATTCTATTATTCTGTGTACCCTCCAGGTTCAGAGGCCAGATAAAGAATGAACATGTCCATTGCTTCATCGCAAAATGGACATGACAACATCTAATTGTTTTTTGCTTATTTTTGTTTCTGTACTGCCTTACTGCTTTCTGCATAGAGGCAACACTTTTAGTAATGCCCCTTCACTTTCTAGTTCCTATGTCTAGACTGAAATTATCCATAAAGCAGTATCAATATTGCATATTCTGCTTATTAAGAGCTCTTCTTTGGCATCCAAGAACTCTGAACATTTTAATGACTACCTCAGTGGCATTGTTATGTTGTACGTGCTTACTGTAAACCCAAAACATGCTGGCTGATGAAAATCTCTCTATTTTCACTTAATTTCTGCCAGATAAACAAAACCTTCCTTAGATAATAGAGCTATTACAGAGACTGTAACATTATTCAGATAAAGATGTTATACATTCTCAAAACATTTGTTTGCAGACTTTGCAGAGTCCTAGCATTTTATTTTATTTTAAATGGCAAGCTTCTTTTACTGAGCAAAAGCAATATATTTTTATGTATTGGCTTTTTGTGAACTGTAATCTATACTGTGTATCACAATGACCTTTACAACTGCAACATGAACATAAAACTGGGTTTGCACTTTGTGGTTATCTTTTGCTTTCTAATAAGACTTCAGGAAAGCAATTCTATACTCCCTTTATGTTGGGTACAGAGATATGCTGCTGCTGTGCTGGTGGAACGGCCACTGTATTCAATCCATGCTCAGTCTAGGAAAGGGAGGGGGAATGCACAAAACAGAAAATACAAAAATACACAGTATATATTCCAACTCGTGAAAACCGATACATAAAAATTATTTATTTACTGCATTTATTTCCTACCTTTTTCTCCAAGGAGCTCAAGCTGGTATACATGGTTCTTCTCATTTAATCCCTGTAAAAACCCTGTGATGTATGTTAGGCTGAGAAGAAATGACTGGCCCAAGGACACCCAGTGAGCTTCAGGGGCAAGCAGGTATTTGAACCAACTAACAGACTGTCAGGGACGGGCAGGCCGCTGACAAGTATGTGCCGGGGGCAGGGTGACTGGAGTCTGACTCGGGAGAGGGGGGCAGTAGTTTGTGGAGACCTGTAATCAGAGGCATGGGAAATAATCAGAGGCATGGGAAGCTTCAGAGCTGGCAGGTGGAGCACAGGATGTGTCAGAAGAAAAGGAAGAGGCAGGTCAGGCAAGGGAAGGGCCATGCGCTTCCTATCCTTTCCTGCACCACTGTCTCCCAGAACCAGGGTGGAAATTGAAAAGGGAGGAGCAGAGGACGTTTTAGGCAGATGCAGTCTCTGATTGTGTGCACACAGTCTATTGGGGGAAGGTACAGAAGCTGGTAGAGGGGGAGCGGTCCCCTGTTGCTGCAGCTGCTCCATAGAGCACAGACCTGGGAATAGCTGCCTAGCTATTGGATTGGTGTGCAGAGATACCTAGAGCTGTAAAACCAACTGTAAGTGTTATCTTTGACAATAAATACCCAAGTGTCTGCCATGTGCATTCCTTGGCTGGGAAGCGCCCTTTACACAGCCATAACCTCAGCATCTCTGGCGGGGTCACCTTGGTGGAGTATTTGTTGAGAAACTACATCCAATAATGTCTCACTTACAAGAGTGACCTGCTTCTCCTCTTTTTATCAGTGCAACCTCCTTGGTCAGCCCAAACAATCAGTGCAACCTCTTGTTGTCAGCCCAAACAATAGTGGTGGTGAGAAGGAGTAGCAGTAGATTTCACTGCCTGCTTCCTTCTTGGTTCTCTTCCTGGCAAGCTAGCAGGTACCGGCAATGATGAGGGAGATGAGGGGCAGTGGGAGAAGGTAAAGGTAGTGAGGAGGTAGACTTAACTGAGGGGGTATGTGGAGGCTGTCTCACCCAAGGGCCCTCAAAAACCTGGAGTCAGCCCTGTTTCTTTGAAACACTTTCATCACTCACCAATTAGAGCCTGTGCTGGAAACATGAGGGATCCAGTGTACTCACAATGATGGGACATGCCTCCAAATTCAATATGCAAGACAGTACCATAACACTTCCCAGGCCATCAGGCTCAGCGGCACAGCTAGCAGTAGTCCTGCTACTGGCAGTCCCCAACCATACCTGCTATCAGGTGTCTAAATATCTTCATAACTCAACAGTTTTTGAAGTGCAACATAAAAAGGAGAGGAAGGAGAAGGCACACTGCATGGTACCCATCCACCTGGGTAGGGGGGAAACTCTTTTGCAGAATAGCCAAGAGGAGAGGACAGAACATGAAACAGGGCCAGCCACACATATAGCAACAACCTCTAGTGGCTTACTGCATAGGGTTGAGAAGCAGGAGATGGGGGCTTGATCCCCATCAGTGGAAGCAGTGAAGATGTCGACTCACCATTAGCGTGCCTCAAAAACATGTTTTGTACAGGGCAGGAGAGAGGCTGTTTCTGGAATTAAAATCAACATAGCTGTTTCCTAACCACTCAGTCATAACAGCAGGTGCATTGTGGGGCAACAATGTGGGAGAGAGAGTGCTTTCTCTCCAGTGTCAGAAGAGGAGTTTTTCTCAGGACTGCAGTGAGACAGGAAAGGGTTAAATCCACCCTCCATGTATGCTGAATGCTCTGGTCCCACTTACAATTTCACACATCCATCCATGCATGCATTCACACACGCACATGCACACACACACACACACACACACACACACACACAAAACACATCACACAGATAGGTAGGTATAGATAAAAATATAGATGATGTATAGTTTCTCCCTAAGTCCCTGACAGAACTGGTATGGTGTCTTAGGAGCAGCCTATTGACACATGCACTCTGTTTCCATAACCTGCTGATGGGTCCTTTCTCTCCATCTGAAAATGACCAGCACTGCAGCTTTGAGCATTTTGCAGTAGTTGCCATTATATTGAAGGTAATGGGCTTATTTCTACTGCTGTATATCTATTGATTTACTTTCATGTGCTGCATTCATCACCATGTTATCTGAGTTCTTTGCAATGTTTTCTCTTGGCTCCTAATTCTGCAAATGATTTTGTCTATGCATCACTTCCTAAATGCTGCGTTAACTGTTTGTATATTAAGCCCACAAGTGCTGTGGAACTGGCTTCGAGCATTATGGTCCTGATTGTGTGATTTGTCACCAGGCCAGTACCAGGGATGATCCATTGGCTCAGTGGAGACTACTGAAGCAGTGGCAGACCTTGGAGTCTCAAATTTCAGCAGCTCCCTGTGCAAAGCCAAAATTTGTCACCCCCACCTCTCGCCTTCCATTTTACATCATAGTTGCAGCACTCCTGAAGTGCCCCCGAGGCTCCACATCAGTGTGACTGAACCAGTTTTGCTCCCTTAAATCTACTTCTGACTGAACTGAGGTATGAACCAAATTTGATAGCACAGGACATGCCACTATAGATACTGTGTTAGTTCTCGCATTGAGAGAAATTTGTTATATAACTGCTGCACTTGCTGCTTCCATGCAACTTGCAGATTTAAAATGATTATTATGTAATATATCTCAAGTGCTTCTTTACCATGAGCTCTGTGGACACAGATTGTTCTATTTTTATACAATAAAAAGGCAAACGTGATAAAGATCACAAATGACTTTCAGAATTAAAAGTTGGGCTATTTCTGGATCAAAGATTGTGAAAGGATGTCACATATAATGCAGGCTGTATACCCACTAGCCAGTTTGTAGTACAAAAATGCAGTTTTGCTCAATATTCATGCCCTTCGTCAACATTTCAATTCAAATTGGGCAGGCCACAAGTGGTGCCCATTGTATGCCTTGCTCTTCCCAGACCTGCTCTCTTTTGGCCCGTATTTTGGAGCTTTATAATTTAGGAAGACTTTGGAAGAACTGGTTGACAAGTCTTATCAGTCGCTGACGTATGAGTGGATTTTATTTTCTGCTATTCTGGGCTTCTGGTGCACTAGGGTTTACACCAGCGTAATAGAGTTGGTCAGGATGCCAGAAGGGATACAATTTACGAGCTCTCTCCATTATCTGCACAGCAGGGGGTGTTCAGTCAACAGTGCAAAGGCTGAGCTGAAGCATTCCCTGCTGGTTAACTGCTTTCAGCAATAGGGGTCGCTCTTTGGTAGGACCCAATTGGTTAGCTGTCAGATTCTAGAGCTCCCTATTGGTGGCTCTTAGGTAATTCACAAAATACAGAGTCCATTCATAAAACACAGTGTTGATTCATAAAGCAGTAACATAAATCTCCATTGCTACATATTGGGTGTATATTTCAGCAGTTGAACGTACAGGTTTATGGCCATGCTGTAGTATAGTGCTTATGTGACTGTGAATAAAAGGTGACTGGGCTCATTGTCTTGTGGTTTGGGGGGGGGAGAGATGACAAAACTGATTTCCAATAAGTGCCCCCCTTATTTCTATAACAAGTCCGTGAGTCTGTACTCTGAATAGTGACACCAGGTGCAGAAGGTGCAGGGCTTGTCAGTCCAACCCCTGCATAGTCTCATCAGGGCTGACCTTAAGGCAATTGGAGCAATTTGGCCAAATTGGGCCCCACGTGCCGCTCCTAACGGGGCCCCTGCACCAGAGCAATCTAGATGGATTTTATTTATATCTATAAGCTTTTGCAGACTTTGACTGTGATCTGGGGCCCTACAAAAGAAAAATTTAAGTTGCGCCCCAGTGCTTCAAATTGGGCCCCACTGGCCAGCCCTGAGTCTCATAGTTGCTGGGCCTGAGTTGCCCTGCCCTTGCATGAAGTCTTGGGTTTGCAATTTTGAGAGAGGGCAGACTGCCCACTGGGGAGCAGACGGGCTGGCGAGGCACCCTAGATTTAGAGGCCCTCAGTTTCAGCCTACTTAGCCTATACATAAACCCGGCACTGGGTCAAGGCGGTGGCCGCCCCTCCGCCACCGCCATCACTGCAGCATCAACATCCCGAACGTGTACTGTAGTATGTATGTATGTATGTATGTATGTATTTATTTATTTATTTATTTAGCTGCCACCCCCCGGCCGGCCAGATTGGTTGACCCAAGGAGTGATGCAGCCAGGGACTCCCTAATGGCATGGGGGCTAGCCACACACCCCGCGCAGAGGGGAGAGCTTGTGACGAGCCTGCAAAAAGGAAATGGCTTTGGTGGGCAGGCGCTTGGGGGCCACAAGAGATTGCTTTTTCAAAATTGCCGGGGGGGGCATTTGAAACCATCCCGGGGACTGCAAATGGCCCCCGGGCCGGACTTTGAACCTGCCTGGTATATACCCACCCACAGTGTCACTGGGTAGGTGTGGATACAACCCCCATTACTGTGACCACTTAAATCTGTTTTTCAATGAATACACTGTGAGGTGATGCAGGATCAATCTGCAGTTAGCTTTTATTTTCAGAATGAAACCAGTTTCTCAAGAAGTGTTTTTCAGGGACAAAAAATATGTAATAGATCTAGATTTTGTATGGACTACAATCTAGAAAAACAAGTACTCAGTTTCCATTTATTCAAGGATAAAATGTCATTTGTATGTAACCACTATTCAAAAATAAGTTCAATAGGAGTTTATTTGAGGTGTATAGAACTGCAGTTGTAAAATCATGCAAATAAAATATGTGTAGTTATAAATATTAATTTTATGCAAATTGAACATACCTAAGAGGAATCCTTGATTTGGTGTGTGTATGTGTGTTTGAATATTTCTCATCAGTATGCACTTATATCTTATTAAACCATAATGAGTATGAGAACATCTTGTTTTGTATACTCCTGTATTGTACAATTAATGCCAGTTATTATTTTTCCTAAGTTTGAGCATGGCATTCTTAAGGCATCTGCTAAATTAAAAGCAAATTGAACTGCATTTAATTTTTATTACAATGCCACCACTCATTTCTCCTCCTCCTCTTCCTAATATAAATTTCATTTCCCTTCCTCTTAAAAGCAGTTTTTAGTAGGCTGCATTCTGTAAATTTGTTGCCTCTCCAAGATGTGGCTAAAAGTAGAAAACAGCTTTGTGTGTATAATAATAAACTAAAAGTTTTCTACAGTAGTGTTCAACGATTTATTCCAGGCAATTAATGTGCACATGGCATTAGAACAGTAATTGCTTTACAAACCAGTATATTTGGCTGCTGAGAAACACAGCTTTTACCTAGCTCCAAGTATTTATGACATTTTTAATTTTAAAAGGGTCACATTTAACAGCAGCATACAAGAAACACATTTAAAAAATGAAATGTTTGAAGGATGTTATATGATTTATATATGTGCATAATTCCATAGAAATACAAGAATTAAATTATTTCATGACAGAAATGTCCCAGCTTAAAATATGGTTGTCCATGTGATAGTCATATTTCATAAGACAATTCATAAAACCAGATCTGAAATTGCAGCTCATCATGAGCAATTAGCATACAGGCTTGTCTTTGGTTAGTCAAGTGTCTGTGGAATTGTTCACAAATGCATGTTCATAATCTCATGAGCTGTATACATATGAAAGAACTATCACAGATCAAATACCACAGTTAGGATACTCCAATGCCCAGTAGCACATCATGCGCAATATGCACATTCGACTGCTAGAAATTGGGATGAAAAGGTATGGGCTTGTTTCCCAAGGTAATGCAAACAGAAAGTCTCACACAATTGGGAATTTTGGCCTGCCATTCCTCACTATAGTTTCTCTGAAAGTGTTTCCTGGGATCCAAGGAATTTTCAAGAAAGGCCTGGTATAGGGACAAGTGGCAGAGGAGAGGGGTGGTGCAATGGAATGGAAGCATTGGAGGAGGACGGTCATGTGAGCTTGAGTTGCACTGATAAATTCACCTCCACTTGATCTTTGGCAATCCTGCCCTCCCAGTGCAGTTCTCCCATAATGGAAAATACTTCTTTCTATTCCAAAAACAGCTGGCTGCAGAGAGGGATAATTGGGTCATTTCAGCTCTATAGATTTTTGTTTTGTTTGTTCTAATTTACTCTTTGGTTGCTTCGGTTTAATCAATTTTTGTCTTCTTGTATTTTGTTACATTTATATTTGGGCTTAAATTGTATTTCTGGGTTGTGTATGAATTAGTTTTTATTCACACTTTTGTACACAATCCTAGAATTTTTCGATGAAGGCTGGTTAATATGAACAAAAAAATATAAATGTACATTATGGAGAGAAGGTCTAATGCTCTGCACCTATACAGTGACACTGGTCCATGTCCCTTCCAATCTACTATTAGCTGAGGTGGGGATACTGAAATCTTGAGGCTGTGGTCCTAAAGTGGGGGCGGGGGACCACAAGTAGTTAACTGCCGCCACCCAACACTTGCAGCATGAGGTCAGAAATAAAGTCAGAGGAGCCTTCTTGCACTCCTCTGTGCTTTAACTTTGTGTGTGTGTGTGTGTGTGTGTGTGTGTGTTAGCTCCTGAGAGTTATGGCAGTTCTTCCCAGTTTGCAAATGTGTGTGTATTTTTGTGTATGGAGGTGCGGGGGGTGGGTAGCAGAGAAGGCTATGGATCTTTTCCAGTCCAATCCCAGCATTCCCCCAAATGGTCCCTGGCAGACCTCCTTTTTGGCCTTATATTGGAGCTCCGACATCAGCAGGACCACAGGCATTGCCACAGTGGTAGAAAGGAGAAGCCACCATTGGATCCGCCTCCTCCAGTGCTGGAGTGGGAGATCAGATATACCTGATCTGACAGCTTCTGAGACACCCTCCCAGGGACCATAGGTTTGCTACCATGATAGTGGAGAAGTGGGAATATGACAACTGATCTCCCCTCCTAATGTCTGGAAAAGGGTTCTGATATATGTTGAGCCCCCTGGCATGTCCTCTCAGAGGGCATAATAATTCCCTCATGACTCATAGCAGCTTAGTGTTGGGGTGTGTACTAGGTCACAGCACTGGGGGCAAGAAGATAGTGTCCCATTCCCTAATGCTGTGTTCTGATCCCACTAACACCTTGTGTCTGTTAGTTGCTGTATAAAAAGATGTGTGGGGCTCCAACCACAGAATGTATGCGTTTTGTGTGTGGTTTGACCCTTAATTAATGCTGGAGTAGAAAACAAGTCTTGTGGAGATCTATTATCAGCACTCATTCAAAGCTGGTAACATGGTATCAGCATCTATGTCCTGATTTTTTAGTAAGTAACACAGATTAAATGTGCACTACTCATGTTTTAGTTCAGCATTGGTGCTCAGTACATGCAATTGCAGACAATGCCAAAGTTCTGTCACAGCAAACTAGCTACGTAAGACAGTTTATTTTGGGAAATATCCATGCTTTTCTTTTTCAGTGTTATAGTTCAGATAAGTCTGGGAACCACTTCTTGCTCCGAGGATTATGTAATTTCATGCAATATTGGATAGAATAATATTTACTTCATTTACTTTATTTCCTAAGAATCTGAAAAACAAACTCACACTGAAGTCAGTGGGTGTTAAATATATTATGTATGCTATTTCTTGGGAAGCAGCCCTCAGATCTGAAATGTATTTTTAAAAGGAAAGAGAAACAAAAAGTTGCTTAAACATGGTCCATCAGAAAATGAACTGAAGATGGGTTTGTTAAAGGGAGAGGAAAATGTCATTTATAAGCACTTTAAAAATTACATTTATATCCTACCTCTCTTTCAAGGAACTCAAGGGGCCAGACTTGGCTCTCCTCTTTCTCACTTTATCCTCGCGACAACCCTGTGAGGTATGTTAGCCTGAGAGACAGAGACTGACCCATGGTCACCTGGTGAACTTTATCGCTGAGTGGGAATTTGAAAACAAGTCTCTCAGGTCCTAGCCCAACACTCTGACAAAGGCTTTTCAGTCATGGCATCTAAACTGTGAAATTTCTTACATGAGAAGCCCATCCAGCCTCATCGCTATTTGTTTTTGGTGAGCAGATTTGACCATTTCAGCGGCCATTTGGGCTGCCTGTTATTTGATTTGGGATTCTGCTGCTCCTTCATGATTTTAAAACATGTGCTTTGGGTTATGAAAGGGCAGCAAATTGTTAATTTTAAAATGTTTTAATGCTGTGGGGGTTTTCTGCTGGGAATCTGAGGTGAGATACCCATTCAGTGGAAGTTGCCCCCGGTTCCAATCACCACACAGAGGCACCTTAAGGTCCAAATAGTTAACTGTTGCAGAAGAAAAGGCTTCAGTAAAACAGTTCCAGATGGAGATGCATACATATTGGCCTTTGTAGATACAGATATTTACAAGTACAAAGTTTCTCAGTTGCTCCAGCAATTCAAGATGCAACACAGACTCTGATTCACAGACTCCGGACACTTCCAGACAGATTCAGTAACTCCAGGACAGACTGACATGGCTTAATCACTTATATAGTCAGAATGGGCTGTTGCCATAGCAACTGGTTTGGCTGACCATTTGCCTATTGGCTTAGAATCATCCATGGGATGATTTATCCTCATGAGCGAAATTAATCCCTACCCCATGTCCAGTTGCTGCAACATTTTCTAACCATTTTCTAGCCCTAGATACCAATATAATCTGGCAGCCTTGGGTACTAAATACATTGATTTTGGGAAGGCACCATTTGCTCTTCAACCTGAAAACGTATTGGGCAGGCTCTGGCCTCATCTCACAAACCAGGACTCTGGCTCAAATCAAAACATACATTGCTTTCAATTGAGTAGGCAGGTAGCATTTTGAGCTCATTTATTTCTTCAGTATTTCACGTGTATTTTTAAGGCTTATTTTCAACCAATAGTGACTTTTTTCATTCATGCCCTGTGAAGATAACTAGAAATGAAAACAACAACAACAAAAACCCCTAAATGGATTCCAGATGTCACCCAATAATGAAGCTGGAAATGTGGGGTATCTGGCGGATTGTTTTCGGAGATGGTAAGAACTGAGATAGAAACTGTGACTGATGCTGATCAGTTTAACAAGTTTGTGGAACAGAATCACAACTCCAATTTCCTCAGGAATCTATACATTCTCCCAGACGCTGGAACAAATCAAACCTGATTTTGCCAACCTAGTGCCCTCCAGCTGTTTTGGACTACAACTCCCATCAACTGCTAGCCAGCACAACTGCCTGGGGGCTGGTGTGAGTTGTTGAAAACCTCAATATGGCAAAAGCTCACTATCTAAGGAAATATTTCTCCATCTCCCCACTCCTCTCTATGTTACCCCCTCCTTGGTTGGAATACCCTTTTTTCTTTCAAGTGCTTTGCTGTTCTTCTATTAGTTCCCTTTAGCTTTTTGTCCTCTTTCCCACAGAGTTTTTAATAACGCTTGTTTGACTATGGATTTGAATGCTATTTCATTGTATAACTGGAATGATGGGAGCATATAAAAGCTATATTATTAGGGCAGCTTGTAGATGTGCTTCTGGCTGTAGATTGCTTCTGCCCTGAATTCTCTTCCATTCATATACAGATTTGTGGAGTACATACCACAGCAGTCTGTGAGAAGATTACTTCTCTACCATGAAAACAGCTGGCTTTTATTTCATGTGGGAGGAAAAGGTCTTTGCACTGGACTCGGGAGCATGATCAGGGCCTCTGCACTAATTATATTTTTCTCCTCTTTGTTGTGCTTTGCAAGGGCAAGGATGACATGAGGATCAGAGCTGTGGGAAAGAGGAGGAGGCTTATCCTCGCGACATCCTGTAAGTAACTACAATATATGAGCATTTGCTCCTTCACTTATTAGAAATAGAAAACTACATGCAGGACACAGGACCTTCCCTGGGTCTCTTTCCCCTAATTTGTGACTTGAGAATGAATTCTGAAGTTGCAGCACCAGCACTGTTTATTTTCATGCCTTTATCACTGTTGATACAAAACTTATCAGATTAGTTAAATACATTACAGTAGTCTCATTCTGGTCAAATACATACGCAAACCCCTGAACTGCTGTGTTGGAGGTGTCCCTCTGCCTAGTCTTGCTGGCCTCTGCAGGCCTCTACTGTCAGGCGAGCTCCACTGTTGATGGAAAAACTTTGCCATTGGTAGGCGATCTCACTGACAAGAACCAATCCAATATGCTCATCCAAATGACAAGTGGAAGCTGCCAGCAGCTGCAGCCAACAGAAAGCTCTCAAACAGGGTGTTTTGGGGGTGGGCAGGGCAGGGCACATCATTTATAGCATTCTAGAAGAAAAGCACCAGAGTGACAGTACAGAAATATAGCATCCCTATCTGCCATAGTCCATTGGCCTGCTACATATCATACAAATTACATCTCACATGTAATGTGCTTATGGCTTCCCAATGCATAATACATTAGATCCTTGATACGTTTTGGGGCCAAATAGATCCAGAATGAGTAAGACACACAACTATGGATAAAAGTCACATTAACAGCTCCATCTGAAAAGTCATTTTTCACTTCCTTTGGTGGGAAAAGGTCCAATCAATGTAATCTGTGCAAGTCTTTTTGTATAGCATTTGAAAATAAGATGGTGAGGTTTGCAATTCAAGAGGTGCTGGTAAAGTCACAAGGATGAAAACTGTGGGTGCTGGGTATGTGTGGAAAGAGCAGGAAGTTGTTATCATTGTGATTGTGTGATATGCTGTAGGTCAGGGTTGAGGAACCCTTTTCAGCCCAAAGTTTATATTCCCACATGTCAGTGGTGGGCGGGGCCAGAGGCAAAAGTGGGTGGAGCAACATTTAAAACCCACCTTGCTACAATAGGCTGGTTTCTACACCAGCCTATTGTATTTTAATATTTTGTTGGAAGCCGCCCAGAGTGGCTGGGGAAACCCAGCCAGATGGGCAGGGTGTGTGTGTGTGTGTGTGTGTGTGTGTGTGTGTATAAATAGATTATTATTACACACACTGCTTTCTGTCCATCTAGGCAAGCAAGGGCATTACCGGAGTTCTACCCAGGCAAAATCTTTGGGGGCATGAAGCAGGACCAGTGAATAGTGTGGCCTGGGGAGAACTCTTACAGCCTGACGGAGAGGTCTGGGAGGCTATATTCAGTCTCTGGGTCTGAGGTTGAAGATAAATGCCCAGATGTAATCATACACAGAATAATAATAAGAGGAGAAAAGCTACTCCTCTTCTGTAGGTAAGACCTATTACATTTATGTACCTTTTACAGATATTTAGTAGCACAGAGATTTCTTATAGCACAGAGACTTATTCTATCGTTGTTTATTTGAATTAATACCCTACATCTAGAGTGCCTCAAGGCATGAGTGATTAATTGAAAATAGCCATAGCTGTACAAGTACCACATGTATTGGAGGTACTTCAGCTTTGCTGAATTTGGGGAGGAAATGCCATTTCTGTCTCCACTCAGAATTTGATGTATGTGAACTTAATTCACTTTATTATGGTTTCATATGATGAAAATATGTTTGCGTTGTACTATGTCAAAGAACCAATGTCTTGTTTGCATCAGAGTTTCTTTCTGATTCATAAAACCAGATATGTTTTGTTGGTTGCAGCTGCAATCCTACACATCCTTAACTGGGAGTAAGTCCTGCTGAACTCAGTGGGACTTACATTGGAGTAGACACTTCCAGGATTGCAGTGCTACATTGCAAACTGAAACACACTGGGCTGTAAACTCCCTTGAATACATTGGGACTTGCTTATGGAAAAAAAAATCTATTCATTTATTCATTTATTGGTAATAGCTTCCAACCACACTGCCCATCCCTAATCCTCACTCCTGGATTCTTACTTTAAGCCACCAGGGACTTGAACAGGTCACTTCCCTCTCTTTTCCTGCCCTCCAGTTTCCCCTTTTTTTCAGAGACAGAAGAGGGGCAGCTGTTTTCGGCTGACACATGAATATTCTGTGTCTCCTACTGCTCCCAACTGTTTATTTAACAGTCTGTCCCTATAGATGTTGTTGGGCTCCAGCTTCCATAAGTCCCCAGCCATCATGACCAAAGTTAGGGATAATGACACCATTGCTTTAGGAAACCTCCTCTCCCTGTGTCATAGCTGTCAACTTACAGATTTGAAAATAAGGGACCAGCTGCCTCAAAAATAAGGGATCAACAGCCAAAATAAGGGATTTTCCCAGCACAGGTATGTTCAACTTCTGAGCCCCTCCGAGCCAAGGGCAGAAAGCCCAGCCAGCAGCCAAACGAAGCCTCAAGCGGTGGTTCGCACAGCGTAGCAACCCGGCAAAGGGGATGCAGCAAGGAAAACCACCATCACCTCTCCGCTGGGAAGCGCTGAGCAAAGGCGAGTCCCCAGGCAACGCGGCCGATTTGATTGGCACAAGGCATGCAAGCTCCACCCCCCAGTCGTTCTTAGATTCCTTATTGGGTGAGCAACGCAGCCAAGCAACACAGTCGGAGCCTCCCTCCTCCCTGGCCGGCAGGGAGGGAGGGAGAGGAGCTGCTTCCTTTGAAACCCGGGAAATTTAAGGGACATCATCAATAAGGGACAGCAGTGGGACACGGCGCTGGGATAAGGGACTTTCCCGCCAAATAAGGGACAGTTGACAGCTATTCCCTGTGTCACCAGTCTGTGCATTCAACAGCCATCAACCTTCTGTAAATTTACAGGTTCTTGTAAAGCAGTTCTTTCCATTAAAAAAACCCCCACACATTTTCTTTTAAATTACACACTTTGTACCACGAATAGGAAATCTTAGGCCCTCCAGATGTTGCTGATCTCCAACTCTCTCCAGCTCAAGCGTGCAAGTCCAATGGTCAGGGATGACGGGAATTGTTCAGAAACATCCAGAGGGAAAAGGTTCCCCATACATTCTTTATATTTCAACATATTCAATGAGTTCCCAAGTATGTAGAAACCATTCCCTTGTTTTTTGGTGCAGACTCCTCACTTCCAAATGGATCGGCAGCATTTAACTGCTCAAGTTCGCTGCTAGACAGAGTGAGGATCTGTGAACCTACATGAAAGTATTCCTGCCAAGAAGTGAAAGAACATGTAAATGATTGGCTGCATTACTTTCAGATTAATGAAATGTTTAGAAAAGAGGTTGCAGAAAGAGGCTATTTTGAAAAAGAATCTAGGTTTCAACGAGAAGTATTGTATAATGAAGTTAAAAATTTATCTATGATGTATAAATTATTATTAGAATGGCATTTGAAGGATGAAGAGGTTAAATCAGTTATGATTCAATGGGCCAAAGATTTTGGACATAACATTCAATTTGATGATTGGATAAAATTATGGAAGGAAGGGATGAGATTTACAGCATGCACCACAATTAAAGAAAATGTTATGAAAATGATATATCGATGGTATATAACACCAGTCAAATTAAGTAAGATGTATAAGGTGAGTAATAAATGTTGGAAATGTAAGGAGAAAGAAGGGACATTTTATCATATGTGGTGGGAATGTAAAAAAATGAAGTGCTTCTGGGAAATGATATATAATGAGATAAAGAAAATATTGAAATATACATTTCTTAAAAAACCAGAAGCATTCCTATTAGGAATTTTAGGTGGTGAGATAAAAAGGAAGGACCAGAAAGTATTTTTGTATGCAGTAACAGCAGCTAGAACTCTGGTGGCCCAGAAATGGAAACAAGAAGAAATGCCCACGATTGAAGAATGGAGAACGAAATTACTGGATTATGCAGAACTGGACAGACTAACAGGGGTATTCGCAACCGACGGGACCAAAGATTCACTGAGGACTGGAATAAATTTACAGAATATATTAAAAATATTTGTGATAATGATATAACGTTTGTAAGTTTCCAAGAAGCTCTGTAAGAAGGTTTGGTAGAAATATTGTTTAAATAATATGGTAAAATAAGATATACATAGTGCAATATAAATGAAGAAATGTGAAGATATGTAATAACTACGGAAAATTATCAGACATGTTGATGGAAGTCTAAAAGAAAAAAGATGTGTGATGAATTCTTAATGTTTAATTGTGTTATAAATTTGTTTTTATTGGAAAATTAATAAAAATTATATACAAAAAAGAAGAAGAAAGTATTCCTGCCAAAAGTCAGTAAATAAATATTGTATTAAAAAATCAGTGTAAATACACTAATGATTATTCTCAATGAAGAAAGTAAATGAAGTTAAGGAGGCAGTGTACAGTGTTTGCATAGATTTCTTAGCTTTACTAGGGCTGTGTTAGTCATCAGTACCTTTGCATACAAGCTGTAAAAATTAGAAGCAGAAGTCCTCCACCCCTTTTGAACTATGTGGTCATTTTATAAAAATTAATATGAAGCTATGTACTGTAATTAAAACCTTTTATTGACCGCCTCTTCTGCTAAAGTATGCCCAAAGGAGGAGGATAGGAATGTAAAATGATAACACAGACTGGACAAAGAAAGTGTCTCTGAAAGAGGACAGAGGAAATATTAAAGTCTGCTGTTAGGCTGTGTGTGTGTGTTTATTAAAAGTAGTTCTGTAATACTGTCACATTTTTCTACCTGAACTCATATTCTGGTGAGAAGTTGTCATCACTATTAATCATTTTGCGTGCTTGGTTTCTGAACACCAGCAAATTCCCAGTTTGAACAATGTGCCTTTGGTGTTTTTATCCTAGGCCAAGTCTAAAGTCAAATAATATATAAGCTGTTCCAAATCTACAGAACTAAGACATTTTCTGTGTAAGCCTTTGTGTGTTTTTTTATTCTGATGTCATGGGTGGTTGGTCCCAATATACAAAATGTTTAATTAACTGAGTCAGATGAGAATTTTTTGTGCTTTTTCTCACAACTTTAATAACTATTATAGTCAGCCTCTTATTTAACCCCTTTGTTTCAGAAACTAACTGATGAAATACGATGTCTGCAGTAGATCATGTCAAGTATGTGTTCAGACAGACCCTAACTAAAAACAACAAAGGATACGTCCAGATGATGGCACTAATTTGGATGCATTTGGATACAGTGCTCCCTTATGCAACATTTTGCAAGTTATAAAGGTCAGTCACCTTTAGGGCAATCACAGATCTGAATGCTCCCAGGTGTTCAAACACCCAGTCCCTGAAAATAAAAATGTCAGGGTGAAAATCTAGCTTGCCTTTCTTCTTGACATGTTGACTTTCTACGTGCAGATTTTTTTTGGCATGTGTTTTTGTGTGATATTCCAAGTAGAATCTTCTCTCCATTGATTCTTGTTTTGATAGTATAGGTTGGCTCTTTTCATATGCTTGTGCTTATCAAGTCTTATCACTTGGCCTCTGTCTGTCAAAATAGTTTTCATAAGAAATAATAACAAAATGGCAATTTAGTAGTAGTTTAATTGTGAAGGCTGCCCCCAGAAAAAGAGGGAGAGAGGATAAAGACAGAGTTTGCTGAACACAGAGGTTTGCAGCTTCTGGGGCAGGGCTGAGATGGATGATAAGCTGCATTAGGAATTGAAAGAGCGGGTTTTATGGGGGACAGCAGTGGGACAAAGGCAAAACTGCTTGGACCCATGCATTCTAAACATGAGACACGTGGAAGTGTGAATGACCCTGAAGAGAATTATTTCTTTATTTTTTGTTGGACTGCAGGGTGGTGGGTGCAGGGTATCTTTAGCACTAGGAAGAATCTAAAAAAGATTATTTTCACCCATGCTGACTGTACCATTAGATTGTTAAGGGCACCTACTGCTGGTGGCACAACATTTAACCAAATAATACAATATTCCTGGCTTGCTGTTATCAATGCTTTCAGCTGTCATCAGATGAAGCAGCCTTGTAATTGCCAGATGGTGCATGCCATGGACTGCATACCATTCTACACAAAGCAAACTGGATTGGTTTTTTTGGTTCTCTGCCAAGGGATTGGTCTCCCATGCACCCTTGGATATATATGCAGAATTCTAACATGTTTCCTTACAGGAGACGAAAGGAAACTCTGGTTCCAAGCTGGCCATCAGGAGAAAATGTGAACAAAAAGCAATTTGACTGAGTAAATGAGACATAAAATAGAAATGCCAAAAACCTGAAAGCTGAAAGGAGGCAGTAGGTCTCTAGAGAATTGTTCTCTATATTTTTTATGGAAGAAAAATGTTTTCTAGCTTACAATGAGCACTGGAGTCAAGGCTACATTGTTCCATTCTTACTCATGTTTCTTAAGTGTAAGGAATAATCCAGTCACATAAACAATGTCTTTCAGTTTTTTCACTATGGAATGAACATGACTGGACAGCAAATATTGCATTTGCTGCTTATGTGACTTAGAAAAAAATATTTTAGTTTTTTTGTCTACATTCATTGATTTGCCTGAAAGCTGAACTCTGTTAGAAGCATGTTATCGTTTTAGCCTAGATGTTGGTGGACTCCAACTCCCATCAGCCCCTGGCAGGATGGCCAATGGTCAGGGATGATGCAAGTTGTAGTCCAGTAACATTTGGAGGACCACAAATTCCCATTGTATTTAGCTGCATCTGGAGAGTAGCACTCTGAACTGCTCCGTAAGTTTATATTCAAAAGATATATCACTCACTCCCCCAAACCACCCCTCCTTTCCCCCAGCTGGGGATATTTCTCATATCAGAGCTTTGGTACTGGCTGAGATGAAACTCCTCTGAGCCATGGGATGGAGGCAGGAGAAGGAAGAGAATGTCCATTTTGTTTTAAAAATTATATCTCCTTCCAAGAGTCACTTAACATGAGGATGACCATATACAGTGATGCTACCAATCATTATTCTGAATAGATCTGGAATGCATGTGCTTTGACCATGCATACAAAATGATGACCTCCTATTCCTTCTTACAATTCCCACAATGTAGTCTGTGGGAAATGGTGCTCTTCCCAGTGGTTTTGAATGAGCATTGTGACTCAACTGCAGAAACAAAAAGTGGGTCATTCAACCAACTCCTTTCAGATTTCATAGATCTCGGGCTGGATTCCTAGAAAAATCTGTAACTTCTTTGGTTGCCTAGAATTACTTGATGATGATTTTGCAAAAACAAGGTTGTGTATAGTGTTGTGTGTCACTTGGGTGGTAATCCATTATGCTACAGTTCTTTTAGGTCTTTTTTTGGATGTGTCCTGCATGCCCATTTTGTTTTTGGCTGCCATTGTCAACAAATGTGAATATGTGTCTCTTCTGATGATATTCTTTTCTCCTTTAACATGAAAGGGTAATCCTTATATGGCTCTTCAGAGTCTTCAAAGTCACAACAGAAGCACTCTGCCTTTGTTCATCATAGTTTGGTTTATGAACTCCATTTGTGCTTGATTTTCATGGCAATAGAAACATTTTGGAGCAACTTTATTTTTCACATTGTAGCTATGGTATCATGTGATTAGCTAGCACCATGCCAATAATCCCACTTAAAACATATTGCAGCAGTAATGATATATCATATTTTCATTGCTGTTTCAGAATATGATTATTTACATGGGTACTATTCAACCAATGAAATGCTGATAATGTCACAATAATTCATGCTTATTGCCTTTTTAAACATAAATTGATTTCTATGCCAAAAATTTAGTCTTGTTTCTGAAAGGGACAACTTATCACCATTTCTGGCACAAAGACCTTCCAAGGTTCCTGTGGAAATTTGAAATCCAAAATGTGGAAATGTTACACTACCTCTTTCTCCCAAAAAGGTGAAAAGGTTGGACTAAAACTAAAATTCAAAATCCTAAATCTTCATTCTGACATTGGCCATAGTTCTTCATAAGAGAAATTTAGCCATGTGCTCGTTCAGCATGGGTAATTTCATTTGTTTTGTGTTTTTTAAAAAAGGATTCTTCCAGATTGAACTGAAGCATCTCTTGCCCCATAATTTGTCGTGACTATTTTCTAGTGAAGTTGCACACCACACAAACTGAGTGTTGGTATGCTTTTTTCAAAAAGTCAGGTTGAATGCAGGGGACCTGTGGCCCACTACAACTCCCATCATCCCCAACCACTGTTCATTTTAGCTGGGGCTGATGGGAGTGACATTTGGAGTCCTCATGTAACATTTGGAGGGCTGTGGCTTCCATACTGCAGGTTTAATATAAGCATTTCTGCTGTCACATGCAAATGATCAGGAAGGAGCTAGACATAGCACCCCCTAAAGGCAGCCATATTTAACCACTTCCTTATGTATTCTGACTCAACCCAAGAAAGTAGTTTGAAGACTGCAATTTAAATGGGTGTAGGATTATTGCCTAAGAGGCTGACCTGCAATGATGTAGTTTACATTCCAACACAATTAATTTAAATTAAAATTAGTATGTTTGTTACCTGTTCTTGGAAGATAAACCTCAAGAAGCCATAGTCATAAATTCATAGGTCTCTGACGTTTTGAAATTAGGTTAAAATCCTTAATCTTACAATGCTGTCACATTACAGGTGGCTTTTTGAAAAAAAAAACAACCAGTAGGAATTTGATTAAGTGTATCTCTTAATCTGCTGTTGGGCAGAGATTAAATAAAGCCTCCTGTCTGTGAATGTATGAGATCAAGGCACCATTCTACAGCAGGGGAAAGAAAAGCTTGTCAGATTCAACAGCAAGGAAAACACAGTTCATCAAAGGTGATCACTCTGGAACCAACAAAACCAAAATGGAAAACAATAGCCTGCAGTGTAAACATAGCCTATATCTGAATATGAAATTATGTGTTTCTCAATTTTAAAATTAAGAAATTCATCTGATTGTGAAACATGGAATTAGATAATAAGGTTGCAGCATAATAATTAAATGACTTGTTTCTCCTGCTACACTTTTGAGTGTAGGGATCACCTAACCAGCCCTGCTTGCATAAGACCTGTGTAAGGACTTCTGCTTGCCCAATGGGACTTCTCCCTATCTCCCTGAAATTGGATGGGGGTGTTAGGAGAACCTCCAGAACAGTGCACAAAGGGAGGAGAAAGGAGTATTGTTCCACCTGCAAGCTGGAATCCTTGTGCAGATGGAACAATTGGAAGAGTGCAATTTTGTTTTGTTTTTTTAAGGTATCTAATGCTGGTTCTACTCAGGGTAGGCCCACTGCAGTTAATGAACATGACTTAGGTCCACTGATTTCAGTGGGTCTACTCAAAGTAAAATGTAGTTGAATACAACCCATATTTAGATACATTCCTCATTTCTATTTTATAGGTAGGTAGCACTACTGATTCCAACATGTATCATAGTTTTTACTCTACATGAATTCACTTATAATACATCATGTTCTCTCCTTTGGATATGAATAATGGAGTACCTTTCTTCTTGTCATAAATAGGGCTTGAAAAGTTAATTTAAACTAAAAAATGCAATTAGGTAATTTAATTAGAAGAAAACTCTGGTAGGTACCAGACTTTTCTAATAACTCATTTTGGTTATAATTTAAGAAACAGTGCATATCAAGTCCATATGATTGGCAGTTCTCCACAGAATTAAATGAAACCATCTCATTTCAAAAGAGATCTCTCTGTTGTTTCCAGTAGGGAGCTTGGCGTAAGAGTCTATAGAATGTTGAGGCTCAAAGATCTCAACATTTAAAATGGCAAAGTTCATCTGCTCATAGAAATTAAACAGAGGCTAGAATCAGAAAAGAAAACAGCTGCTATTTTAAAAAATGTTCTATCGTTTGATTGTTGTTGTTTTTTAAAAGTATAGCTAAAGCATATTAATGTATAAATGCTAGCACCTTCCAAACATAGTTGCACAGACGGCCTGTTTAGGGAGGTGCCTTTTTATAAAGTATTGTAATCCTTGAATGAGGTGAATGCAGATTAGAGACTAAGAATGCTCAGCCCTTATTAGCTTCTTGTTAGGCTTTTATTAAAATGAGAAGGCTGGGAAATTTTTTACACAAGCCCCAGGTCAGCTTCTGAGCCAGTAAACATATACATGTGTGTACAATGAAATCATTAAGGGCCCATATTGTATACTAAATATATTGCTTCGTTTTAAGGAGTCTTGTCGAAATTACCAAGGTTAGGCTAGGGCAACAACATGTTTACTGACTGGTTTGGTCAGTTTAGGATGGCATCATTGTTTAGGCAGTTGAGTGTGAGCAGAATATTGTGTGGGTGGGCAGAAGATGGTCAGGCTGATTTCTAAACCACCTTTTGGTGTTTCCCTCCCTCCTCTTTCCTTAGAACAATAGAATAACCTGAGTGAGTCAGAGCAAAGGCAGTGACATGTATCTGACAGCAGCAAGAGCTAAGTGCTACAGGAAGTAAATATAGTACAGGAATGATTCTATGTAGCTCTTCTCAAGTTTTGATTGTTTAAAGATGTGTGGATTTCTTGTACATAACAAAACTTTGACCTGGAGATCTTCCCATCAACATATTTCACAGATTTGTCTCTTTCTTTCTTTTATTGTTGATCAACTTAGCTTTGTTGGTCATCATAATTTCTTGTAGCAGTGTGTTCCAAAGGTGGATCTGTGCTTTTGTATTTTCTTTCTCTTTTCAAAAAATTTCTGCATGGTTAATTTAATTAGCCATCCACTGGTCTTGGGTCTATCTGCTGGGGAAAATGTTTGCCGATACTGAGAGTGTTGCATGTGTGTATAGAATTGTATACAGTACTGCAACATGACAGAGTCAAAGGTTAAAGCCTTTCCTAGGCCATTTCGAGCTCAGAGGCTTATGCATTTTATTAGTGAATTATTATTCACTTTGCTTTTCAAATCCATCTTGCTTAGCTTCCTTATCTGAGATAGCCATTATACCTTTCAGTATTTCAGAAGTTCTGAGAGCCTAGCAGAATAAATTAAGGGGGAGCGGAGAATCCAACACTGTCAGATGCTTATGTACGAGTGTTCCAGAAGATGTCATCCCACAGCTTTGCAGAGAGACCTATATCCACCCCTCTTCTTTTCACATGAACATAATTGGGTCTAGCTTCCTTTCCCACTCTTGCTTTGAAACTTTATTCCCATGTGCTTGAGTACTATCCCACTTCTCCATTCCATCTCCATAGTGGTGGTGTACTGTATCTCCAGCCCTGGTATAATTCCAGGATAGGATGTTCTGTTTGTTTAGAGGAGGAAGCTAAATGTCCTGTTTTGGTTTGTTGGATTTGTATGGTCCTTTTTGGCCTCTGCACTTCCTGTTGGTTTATAGTGTTCATTTTTGGGTCGGTCAGAAACAATATAAATTAAAAGCTTTCGCAGATGACCTGGTTTTGACCTTGCAGAAGCCAGAGCCCAGTACGAAAAGAGTATTACAACTGATTAATGACTTTGGTCGGGTGGCTGGATTTAAACTAAATAAACAGAAAACTAAGGTTTTGGGGGAAAATTTGACTGATACAGAGTCAGAACGGTTTCAGAATGAGACGGAACTTAATGTGGTTAAAAAAGTAAAATACCTAGGGGTAAACATAACAGTAAAAAATCTAAGTCTATTTAAGGACAATTATGAAAAATGCTGGACAGAAATTAAGAGAGACTTAGATAGTTGGTCAAAATTGAAACTTTCTTTGTTAGGCCGAATTGCTGCTATCAAGATGAATGTATTGCCAAGGATGTTGTTTTTATTTCAAACACTTCAGGTTTTGGACAAAACGGAGTGCTTCCAGAAGTGGCAGAGAGACATTTCTAAGTTTGTCTGGCAGGGCAAAAAGCCCAGAATTAAGTTTAAGATTTTAACCGATGCAAAACAAAGAGGGGGCTTTGCCCTGCCAGACTTAAAGTTGTATTATGAAGCCGCAGCGTTCTGCTGGCTAAAAGACTGGCTACTTCTTGAAGACACTGATGTGTTAGATTTGGAAGGGTTTAACAATGCCTTTGGATGGCATGCATATTTATGGTATGACAAGGTTAAAGCAAATAAGGCCTTTAAGAACCATATTGTCAGAAAATCATTGTTTAATGTCTGGACAAAATATAAAGACTTGCTGGAAAATAAAACACCAAGGTGGCTTTCACCTTTGGAAGCCAAGGCCCGAAAAAGACCCAATATGGAGGCTAAATGGCCAAAATATTGGGAAATACTAGAAAAGGATGGAGACAATTGGAAATTGCAGAGTTTGGAGAAAATGAAAGACAAAGTGCGAGATTGGTTACATTACGCTCAGATTAAAGAAGTTTTTAAAAATGATAAGAAACTAGGGTTCCAGGTGGAGAAATCGAAATTAGAAACAGAATTGCTAGAACCAAAGATTAAGGTACTTTCAAGGATGTATAACTTGCTGTTGAAATGGAATACACAAGACGAAACGGTTAAATCGGCTATGATAAGGTGGGCACAGGACATTGGGCACAATATCATGTTTGAGGACTGGGAGAGGTTGTGGAGTAATGGATTGAAATTTACTGCATGTAACGCTCTGAAAGAAAATGTAATGAAAATGATTTATAGATGGTATATGACCCCAGTCAAACTTGCCAAAATTTACCACCTGTCTGATAATAAGTGTTGGAAATGCAAAGAGTGTGAGGGAACGTTCTTCCACCTCTGGTGGACTTGCCCTAAAGTGAAGGCGTTCTGGGAAATGATTTATAATGAACTGAAAAAGGTATTTAAATATACCTTCACTAAGAAACCAGAGGCTTTCCTTTTGGGTATTGTCGGCCAAGGGGTGGCAAAGAAGGACCAGACATTTTTTATGTATGCAACAACAGCAGCAAGGATACTTCTCGCAAAACATTGGAAAACTCAAGATCTACCCACACTGGAAGAATGGCAGATACAACTGATAGACTACATGGAACTGGCTGAAATGACCGGCAGAATCCGTGACCTGGGAGAAGAGAGGATTGAGGAGGACTGGAAGAAATTTAAGAACTATTTACAAAAGTATTGTAATTTGACTGAATGCTAAATAAGATGCTAGATCAAAATAACTGAGCACCACTAAATTTAGAAGTTTTTAAGAAAATAAGTAAGACTGTGAAATTTAGCTCCTTCTGAGAATTATAAGATTATGAAATATAGAAGGGATATAAGAATTTAAATAAGATGATAAATTGCTGACAAAATGTTACAACGATGAAAGTGGGAGCGGGAGATGTGAGGAAGTCCAAAGAAAATGTGAAAATATGTTAAGATCAATGTTATATTGCTTATTATGTTTATTTTTATTGTAAAACCTAATAAATTGCTTTAAAAAAAAATATAGTGTTCATTTTTGGCTTTCTTTAAGTTTGAAACATATCATTATTTCTGGCAGTAGATCTGAAAGGGAACTCTGGAAACGGAGTATTTATTGAAGTTGTGTTTGGGGAAAATGCTCTTATGGCCTCCAACCCAAAACACTGTCCTACAGGTGTTCCATTAGCCCATGAAATGTTAAGATAAACAGGTCTTCCTTAAATTCTGCTATAAAAATGTTACCTTAGTTAAAAAGATGATTTGGCCAAAAGATGGCACTGCAACAACATTCCTTCTGCTTTAGGTGTAAGTGAGCTGATTCTGTTCTTGCATTCCCATTCTTTTCCTACTCTTTCAGTTAGTTGTAAGTGAGGATCATATGCACTGCATGTAAACTTTCATGTCTGAAGCAGCTGCACACATCTGTTCCACTGCGTGATAGGGATCCATTTTGGCTGCAGCTTCCAACATATTTTTACAGTAAAATTGTGTGTGTGCGCTTCATTAAATGTGGTCCTGTATGCATGCTTATATGCCCAGCACACAATCTTAATTCATAGTGTATGAAGTCTTGTAACTGGAAATTAAAGTACTTTATAATTTCTAAAACATTGTAAAAGTAACTATGCAGGCATAAACACTTCAAAAAAACATTTCAGAAATGGAGAGAGGGGTCATCAAAGCAAATAAGTGGTATTGTCTGCCTGCCAAAATGTGCATATGTTAATAGGAGATGCTGACAACATTTTTTTTGCTCCTGAATGGTTTGTTTAAAGCAATCTCAAAACTGATTTTCCTTGATGTGTGTGTGGGGAGGTACTGTAGGGTCTGGCCTTGCAACATTAAAAGAATAAGTGATCTGACTTTCAAAAGTGCTTAGCATAAGCAGCTACTAGAGAAGTTAATGGAAGTCTCAGATGTTCAAAACCTCTGAAAATCTCAAATCATAGCAGTTTTTGATATTGATTTCAGTGGAAGCTGGATTGAGGCTTAGCTACTTCAATAACCTTACGTAATGGAATTGCTTCTAAACCATTATGGAAGAGGTTTGATAATTTCCTTCTTTATCTGTGCTAGCGAAAAGCAAACCTTCCAAATCAAAATGACACATTTGATCAATTTTTACTAAAATACCCTACCAGATGGAGTTACTAGTAATTCACTTCTAATTAGAAAAATTGCAGTTGCACAAAGTGTCTTTTAGTATGAAATATCTATTGATCACTATGCAATAGAGAATAGATTGCTAGTATCATAATCTATGTCAGTGATCTATGTCTTCCACAAGTATCTTCCACATTCATGTGAGAGACACACAGATCCACAGATTCTCTTTTACAAAGTGTGCTATCATGTTCTTCCACCACTCATCTTTTTTCCCCCATGTGCATCTACCCAACTAGCTTTTATATATCCGGCAGGGGATTAATCCCCACAGATGTAGAGTGCTTCCTAATTGCATGTCCTAGAAGGCTACATTTTTACTGGGATGTGACCACAGAGATGAATCAGTCCTCCATTATAGTGGGAAATACCAGGCCTTCCAGATATTGCTGGACTCCAACTCCCACCATCCCTGATCATTAGTCATGCTGGCTGGGGCTGATGGGAACTGGAATTAACAACATCTGAAGGACCCCATGTTTCCCACCCCTGATCTATAGACTGCATATTCCTCAACAAATTACAATGGAAGGAGCTATTTTTTTGTTTCCTACATTTGCATGACAATGCTATACAAGGCTACTAACAAGAAAATCCCACTGAGTTAGTTAGGACTCCCCCCCCCCCCGTGTGTGTATAGGATTGCAGCCTTAGGTACAGTGGTACCTCAGGTTACATATGCTTCAGGTTACAGACTCCGCTAACCCAGAAATATTACCTCGGGTTAAGAACTTTGCTTCAGGATGAGAACAGAAATCGTGCAGTGGCGGCGCAGCAGCAGCAGGAGGCCCCATTAGCTAAAGTGGTGCTTCAGGTTAAGAACAGATCTCCAGAACGAATTAAGTTCTTAACCCGAGGTACCACTGTACTACATTTCTAACTCACTTTGCCCAAGTATATCAGAATGTCAACCCTGTGAAGTAGATGACACCAAGGCTACACTCACATAGCTCAATCAGGATTTTAACTTCACTTCCCTGCACCTAAAACCAAGAATCTGGTTTTTAGGTAAATTAATAGCTACTTCTTATACCAGCCTTCACCAACCAGGTGCCCTCCAGATATGTTGGACTACAATCCCCACCATAGCCGTGCTGGATGGGACTGATGAGAGTTGTAGTACCCGGTTGGTTAAGTCCACCTTGTAATATTTTGTTTACTAGGGTACACATGTCCAAGTACAAAATGTACTTAGTCCTTGGTGGGAAAGGGTGGGATAAAATGTAATAAGCAAATAACTGATTAAAAAATATGAATGGTGCATGAACGTATTATTTTCAGCTTTCCTCTCCCAAGTCCATCTGAATGGCAGGAGGTTTGTGGGGGGGGGGGTGATGCCTGTGCTCACAAGCAAGCTTTTGAAAAGAAATGGTGAATAATATAAATGTGCACCATTCATATTTGCTACACTTTGTACTCATGTTAGCTATGCACAAAAAGTAGCATGGTAAGTGATTGAGTATCTTTTAGCATGAGTCCCTTGCTATGGTTTCTCAAGGTAGATAGTGAGTTTCCTTAAAGTATAAGCGTATGGGAAGCACAAAGTATTCCTTGATTCAGTTTTGGCATTTGTCTAGACCTAGCTCCAGCATGCCAACCTTTCCCTTTCAGTTACTGATATAAAAATAAATGTATACACAGCCCTGGGTCAGTGGTAGCCTCCAGATGGTGCTAGACTACAGTTCCCATAATTCCTCACCACCGGCCATGCTGGCTGGAGCTGATGGGAGTTGGAGTTCAACAACATCTGAAGGGTGGCAGGTTCATGAAGGCTAGCCGAGATAACCCAACCACCTTTTCCTAGGAGCAGTTTTTTTGGTTCCAGGTAGGACAGAATAATGGGACGTGGGTGGCGCTGTGGGTAAAACCTCAGCGCCTAGGACTTGCCGATCGCATGGTCGGCGGTTCGAATCCCCGCGGCGGGGTGAGCTCCCGTCGTTCGGTCCCAGCTCCTGCCCACCTAGCAGTTCGAAAGCACCCTTAAGTGCAAGTAGATAAAGAGGTACCGCTTTATAGCGGGAAGGTAAACGGCATTTCCGTGTGCTGCTCTGGTGCTGGTTCGCCAGAGCAGCTTCGTCACGCTGGCCATGTGACCCGGAAGTGTCTGCGGACAGCGCTGGCTCCCGGCCTCTAGAGTGAGATGAGGGCACAACCCTAGAGTCTGTCAAGACTGGCCCGTACGGGCAGGGGTACCTTTACCTTTACCTTAGGACAGAATAACTCAATTATTTCCTGTTCTTCCCAATAGGGATTGGCTTACAACATGTGTCCACAGCATGGGAATACCTGATGCTAGGTAAAGGTAAAGGACCCCTGGACGGTTAAGGGCATCCTGATCAAATTTGCAGATGACACCAAACTGGGAGGGGTGGCTAACACCCCACAGGACAGGATCACACTTCAAAACGACCTTGACAGATTAGAGAACTGGGCAAAAACAAACAAGATGAATTTTAACAGGGAGAAATGTAAAGTATTGCACTTGGGCAAAAAAAATGAGAGGCACAAATACAAGATGGGTGACACCTGGCTTGAGAGCAGTACATGTGAAAAGGATCTAGGAGTCTTGGTTGACCACAAACTTGAAATGAGCCAACAGTGTGACGCGGCAGCTAAAAAAGCCAATGCAATTCTGGGCTGCATCAATAGGAGTATAGCATCTAGATCAAGGGAAGTAATAGTGCCACTGTATTCTGCTCTGGTCAGACCTCACCTAGAGTACTGTGTCCAGTTCTGGGCACCACAGTTCAAGAAGGACACTGACAAACTGGAACGTGTCCAGAGGAGGGCAACCAAAATGGTCAAAGGCCTGGAAACGATGCCTTATGAGGAACGGCTAAGGGAGCTGGGCATGTTTAGCCTGGAGAAGAGGAGGTTAAGGGGTGATATGATAGCCATGTTCAAATATATAAAAGGATGCCACATAGAGGAGGGAGAAAGGTTGTTTTCTGCTGCTCCAGAGAAGCGGACATGGAGCAATGAATCCAAACTACAAGAAAGAAGATTCCACCTAAACATTAGGAAGAACTTCCTGACAGTAAGAGCTGTTCGACAGTGGAATTTGCTGCCAAGGAGTGTGGTGGAGTCTCCTTCTTTGGAGGTCTTTAAGCAGAGGCTTGACAACCATATGTCAGGAGTGCTCTGATGGTGTTTCCTGCTTGGCAGGCGGTTGGACTCGATGGCCCTTGTGGTCTCTTCCAACTCTATGATTCTATGATTCTATGATTCTAAGTCCAGTCAGAGGTGATTATGGGGTGCAGGGCTCATCTCACTTTTAGGCCAAGGGAGCCGGCATTTGTCCACAGATAGCTTTCCAGGTCATGTTTCTGGCAGGACTAAACTGCTACTGGCACACGGAGGACGTGACAAGAGCCAGAGTGCATGGAAACACCATTTACCTTCCAGGGACATAGCTAGCTGCTCCAGCACCCAGAGCGGCGTGGCAGGGCAAGCCGTCCACGGGGGCACCACGGCAATCCATGCACCATGTAATCAGGGTGAATGCCATCATTAGGCTAACTAGGCAGCCGCCTAGGCTGCAGACCCCAGAGGGGCACAGTAGTAAGGGTAAAGGTAAAGGAGCCCTGGATGGTTAAGACCAGTCAAAGTCCATTATGGGGTGCAGCGCTCATCTCACTTTCAGGCCCAGGGAGCCTGCGTTTGTCCACAGACAGCTTTCTGGGTCATGTGGCCAGCATGACTAAACTGCCTCTGGTGCAACAGAGCACAGTGACAGAAGCCAGAGTGCACAGAAATGCTGTTTACCTTCCCACTGCAGTGGTACCTATTTATATACAGCAGAGTTTTTCAGTGTACTCAAAATGCTGGATCCCAACAGAGTTTCTCAAAATCACAAATTCTATTCTGTGCTTTTAGTTCCTATCAGCTTATTTTTAGGAATTAAAAACCTACAGCAAGCACCTTTTTCATTGAGCACAAACAACTGCCAAACTTTGTCTAGTTACAGAGGATAGCTTAAGTGAAGTCTACTGCCAATGTATATTTCAGCTACCAGTTTTGGCCAGCCAGGCATGTGAATTCTTCATACTTAAAAAAAAAAAAGAAATAGAAAAATAATATCTAAATAGTTTAAAAAAACTAAGCACATATTACATATAATACCAACACTCACTTTAAAAATCTATTTTACAATGCATTTCTAAAGACCACTATTCAACTGTGCAATCCTAGGTACATTTACTTGGGAGTAAATCCCACTATATTAAATTAAGCTTACTCCCAGGTATGTGTACAAAGGACTGCAATATAAAAGTCAGAAAAAGCTAGCTACTGGACAGCCTGTACCTTGAGCTGTATTTTTTATCTTCTGGTCTTTTCAGTCCTACAATTTCCTCTTTGACTTCCATCCTCTCTGCTTCCTCAAGCTCTCCAGATGCTGCAATTGGGGTTTTAGCTAGATGGTATATAAGTGGATGTGAAATTAGCACACACACACACATTTTTGTTGATCAACATGTTAGCCTTGAAGAACACTAGTGAACATGTTAGCCTTAGTTTGTGTTTTCTGAGGAATGTGACAGAATCGACCCATGAAATGCATTTGGCATGTTCAGGCATTCTACAAAACCATGGTCTAGCTCTGTTAGGGCTGGAAAAATCTGTAGCCCTCTAGATGTTGCTGAACTATAATTCACATCAGCCCTGACCAAATGCTGGCTCAGAATGATGGAAGTTGGAATCCACGTGATCTGGAGGGCCACATCCCTGCTTTGTGTGAACAGGTCTAGCCTTCTCATGGGCTTGTATGCTTCTCCTCCCTTCCCTGGTCAAGTGATATTTACTTCTGCTTTTAATTAACTGCAGCTTCCTGAACTGTCCAAACCAGTTAAGCTATGGTTAACATTATGGTTTGTTTCAACAAATCAGTTGCGTAAACTATTCTTTAAGGGTGGCTTGCTGTAAAATCAACCATAATAAGTGTTAACTACAAAGTCAGACCAAGTAAAATCATGGATAAGGAAAAGTGAAAGTGAATTTATCCTGTTCGGTCTTTACATTTTATCGTTAAAATAAGGGATTGACTTCATGCTCACACACACCTAAAGAAAATGCATCATACTTTTTCAAATTACTTTTTTAAAGAAAGAAAGCTAGTAGGTAGGGCTGGGTGATATATTGATATATATGACCTCCTTTCTCTCATCTTTCTTCTACCAGCCCTTTTATCAATTGTAGATTGGATTTATTGTACCTAGAGATCACAACTGCTGATGGTCTAGTACCATTGTGGTGTCTTTCAGATCTTGCTGGACCCCAGCTCTCGTCAGACCCAGTCATGGCCAACAGTCAGTGATGGGAGTTGCAGTCCAGCATTGGGAACAGGTTACCACGTTGGCTACCACTGTTCTGGTCTCTCAGGAAAGTCTCTTTGACACTGACTACTGAGATACAGCAGGCTCTGAGAGATCTGGGTTCTTTTGGGTGAGTGGAGACCTGCTTATCATGCCCCCTGTATCATGCCCAGCAATGACAATGCTGTCCCCCGCTCAGTGGTACAAGGCTCACCATCTCACAGAAGTAGGCAAGAAACAAAAGTTGTTGCTTGCATTTATTTACCTGCTGCTATCTCACTTTGGTAGGTGCAGTGCTAAGGATTGTGCTGCGGCCAGGTAAGCAAGCTGCCTAGTTGGAGTAGAGTCTGTTGCTCATCCAAGGAACAGCTGCCTTAACGTCTCTTGTGCGTCTGTACTTCCTTTTTGTGGGTGGTGCAGCAGAAGAGACTGAGCCCAATCCCCTCAACTGAGGGAGGATGTGAGTATTAGAGGGAGGATGTGAGTATTAGAGCTGACATAAATTCTTGTGCACTCGGTCTGGACTACCCTGCTGGGCCCAATCCTCCCTATTTCACCTCAGAACAGGATGAGTGAGCAGTTCAGTGGTAGCGCACATGCTTTGCATGTACAGTGGTACCTCGGGTTAAGTACTTAAGTCGTTCCAGAGGTCCGTTTTTAACCTGAAACTGTTCTTAATCTGAAGCACCACTTTAGCTAATGGGGCCTCCTGCTGCCACCGCGCCGCCAGAGCACAATTTCTGTTCTCATCCTGAAGCAAAGTTTTTAACCTGAGGTAATATTTCTGGGTTAGCGGAGTCTGTAACCTGAAGCGTACGTAACCTGAGATACCACTGTAAAATGTTGCAGGTTCAATCCCCAGTGTCCCTGGAGTGAGTGATCAGAAGTACGGTAGATGTGGCCGCTCTCTCTTGCCCTGTGCTCTCTCTAAACGCCCTGTTCTGTGTCCAATGAACCACAAGATGCCTGGGGTTGTTGCTGTGTTGTTGTTCACTCTTTAATGTAAAGTTTTGATGGTACTTTAACCAATAAAACACACACTTTTATAAACAAAACAGCAACTGTCACTTGCTTAACCCTTCCTACCATACTGCAAAAGGGCTATCCATCGAACAGGGTAAGCGCCGGGGGGTCTTGCAGTCTCCCTGAGTGCCAGCAGAAGAGGGAGATGTGGACCTAATCGCCACCCCCACAAGAGAAAGTGCAGACAAATGACAGGCGCAGAAACAGCCTTGACCTCTGTGCATTTGGTTGCCCTCCAGGCGGCGCAGTGAGGAAGCCTGGGCTCTCTGCGCCCAATCCACATTGCTGAACCAGCCGGGCACAAAATGAGCCGGTCGTGCCCTGCAGGAGCGGCTGCCGCCTGGCCACTTGCGCACCTGCCCTCTCCAGCTGCGAGGACAGAAGCGCGGGCAGAGGCTGAAGCTCCCTCGGCAACGCAGCAAGGCGCCAGCTACACTCCACGAGGAGAGAAAGCGCGCGCAATTCGCGGGCTCAGCCCACTCGCGGGCTCCTTGCTCTTCGCGGAGGAATGCGCGGCCGACGACGAGGCGACAAAACGCCCGCTCTCCTGACCGGGAGCAAGCCGCTCTCTCCGGACAACACCTGGCTCGTGATTAGTCCCGTCAGGGAATCTCCTGCGAGCCTTCTGGGCGAAGGCGGAGCTGCTGGAGAAGGCGGGCTTGCCGCCTCCTCAGCCGCCTGAAACTCCGGCCTCCCTCGCCGTCTTTTCCGCGATTGGTTCGGGGCCGCTCCATCCCGCCCCGTCTGGCCCGCCCCGCCGAGGGGGCTGGGTCACGCCAAGTTTCATTGAGGTGGAGATATGTAGGCAAAGCCCCGGGCTGTGGCGGCTGGACGGGAGCTTCGCGGCTGGGAAGACGCGCTTTTCTCGCCTGAGACCGAGCGCGCGCGCAAGGGAGAGCTGGCCGCTGGGCAGCTTCCGACGCTCCCGCGATGCCTCCTGCCTAGACGCTCGGGACAGTTTGGTGGCGCCTCGCTCGGAGCGCCCGAAGTTCGGCTGGTCCCCGACGGGACGGCTCTTGTTATGTCTGGGAATCTCGCGCGTGAACTGTGAGGGATCCGGGACAGGCGCAGCCATGCGCGACAGAGACGGCTCGGTTTGAGCTCATCTAAGGCAGCGCTCAAGGCGATAACCCCCCTCCCCACCCCCACCCCACGCCCGCCCCGATGAGGGCTGGAGCAAAATGGTTCTCAAGTGAACAAACTAAAGACTTTCCTCTGCAAGAGAAACGGTGCGCCTTGAGTTGGAAGCCTTAAGAAGCGGATCTTGCTAGCCGCGCTTCGGAGTTGTTGGGCTTTTTGTTGCTTTTTGGACGGGCTGCTCCGGAGATGTCGAAGGGCTCTTGAGAAGAAGCCTGCAGGACACGCAGAGAGAATGCTCGTTCGCTCCAGCCCCGGACAAGGGTGGACCTCAAAGGCAGGAGCTGGCGCCTGGTGACATTGCAAGTGATCCTGGTCTCCTTTGTTTCGCCAAGACTCGAAGTGGTCCCGTCTCCCAGCGATGGCAACAGAAGTGGTGTGTGGATTGATCTTCAGACTACTACTTCCCATCTGTCTAGTCACTGGTATGCGGAGTTTTTCTTGCTGGGACAGAGGGGGTGATAGTGGGGTGCGGGCAATGTAAGACCGTTAATTCTGGAAGTAGGTAGTCTTAAAGTCTCTTTCTTGAATGTAATACACATCTTGGATATTTTTTCTCTAAAACTGAGGCACCTTTTGTTCTACAGGGATGAATACTGTATCACTTACCCCATACAGATTATTTAAGAATAGCCTTATTTTAATGCTGTGGCCTTTGCCTCTTCTCTTCAAACTTTTCAATTTTACTCCACCTGATCTGAAAGAACCATTGCACCCCACGTATGTCAAATTAAATAGAAATTTACGCACTTTCAAAACTGATTTGTAGTGTAACCCTTTCCATGTCTACTCAGAAGTAAGTCCCCTTGAGTTAAGTTGGATTTACTCCCAGGTTAGTGTGTAAAGAATTGTAGCATTAGTATTTAAATAGTTTGCAGGGCAGCACTGGGTGAAAAGATCTGTTCAGCTTAATACAATCCTACACACGTCTACTCAGGAATAAATCCCATTCAGTATAATGGGACATTCCCAGGTGTATAAGGCTACAGCCTAAACCTGTACAGAATTAATCTGATTTGCTGGCATACTCTCCTACAGCCTAAAGCACAGTTGCATATTAAGAAGTGAAAAAATACATTTTTGCATTTACTGGGAAGTATGCATGCACCATTGATTCCCAAAGATCATAGTTCTGTTTTAAGGCCACACCTTAAAAAATGGCCTTTACATGAAAAGCATATTTTACATATGTTTGGGTTTTTCTTACCTGAAAACAAAATCTAGTTTAAACAAAAACAAAAAAGCAAGTTGGTTATGTTTCAAGCAGAGGAAAAGTTGGTTCTAGTTCCCTTGTATGACCAAGGGGAAATTATTTCTAGAGTGCCACCAGAAATTAATATTAATCTACGTCCACCTTATTGACAAAACAGGAATCGGAATGAATAAATGTTCATCTTTTAGGTTGAAGTCCTTAGCACGCTTACTGTGGAGTAAGACCCATTGTACTCAGTGAGTTGAGTTTAGGATCACACTTCATATATTGCAGGACAGATATACTGCATGCAAGAGAATGAATCAAATAACAGCTGGTGAATGAACTTTGACTAAAATTGAAATACTACCAGGATTATTGTGGCCTGTTAGTACAATGCAGAAAAAGCATTAAGAATGGTGTCCAGGATTTAAGATCATGCCGAGTCTAAATATTCAGATGGAGATTAACGCATGGAGCACTGATATGTTACAGATTAAGTTTAATTTGGTAGCTCATTCTTGGTTCCTTATTTACCATTTATGGGTCAAGGCATTCATGTACTTGGTAATGCCTGTGACTTAAAGTCTGTGGGAGCACATTCCATTCACTTGGCACTCTGTAATTATAAATCCAGTTTAGATACTACGTTCTGTTTCGAAGTATTGGTGTCTCAAACACATTGCCCACATAATTAGGTGGTGCCACTGATTTCCCTGTTGGTTGGGAAATCTGCATAGTGATGCATCTATGCTGAGTAACTTCTTCTAACTTTCTGGATAACCTCCTCTAAGAGTTGAGGAAGGGAACGTCCTTTGAGGCATGTAGAAGCTGCCTCCTCATACCCAGTCATCAGATGCTTCTTCACCTTTCTAAAAGATTTTGTTTTGACACATAGGAAGAGAGCATGAAAAATTCTGTGCCCTCACTAAATTTTACAGTAGTTCAGTGAATGGGCAAATATTCTTCAGTGGATGATACTAACACCGGCTAAATGCCGCATCTTTAATAGAAGGAAGAAACAAACATTTTATCCCTCATCCCAGTGCCCCAAAATCTTGTGGTTTCCATGAGCAGGATCACAAACTTGAGGTCAAGCTGCCTGCAAAACCTTAGCATTCCATAACCGTGTAGCTTGGTCAAGGCATGAGTAGAATCATGAAAGTTTTGGGGTGGTGTTTGTTGTTGTTTTTTGCTCCTTTTAAACATTTGCTTTTGTATCTCTGTGGCGCAGAGGGGTGGGGGCCAGAGTGTATGTGCTGTGCTGATAAGCTCTCAATCCTTTCCTTTAGAAAATAGTGCTCCCAGTGTCTTCAGTACAAGTGTAGATGAATAGATACTATTAATGCAGGAATTTGGTTTTCTAGTTAAATAATCAACTGTATTCATTAACAGGCTAAAAACTACTGTGATATGCCTGCTGTTATTATCATCTGGACTCACTTGCAACTTAACACCAGTGTCCTGAACTGCCAATCATCATCTTTTTCTTACAGATTGTGTGAATTGCCATCTGGAGAGTTTAGCATCTGAATATTGCGTAGTTTAGAACCCTGTACAAGGTGATTATAATATTAAGGAGGGTGGTTCTGACTCTAGTTTGGCAGCATAGTTTCATGGCGCAAGCATGGAGAGTCATTTTATTTGAGCCAACCACTTCTCAGGAATGACTTGGCGAAATGCACCCTTGAGATGGAGCTCCTGCCACAAGAGCCATGTTTCCTGTGCCTGAAGTAGAAAGTACAAGCTTGCCTTCCTCTGACCAGGGATTGCAAATCCTGATGATCTGGATCTCATTAGAACGCCTTCCTAATCATTTCTGTTCACTTGTGGAAACCATCCCAAATATTACAGGCTTTCAGCAGCTGAAGCAGCTGGATGAGGTTGTCAAGGCTGTTGCCCAGGTTTCAGAGCTTTTATTCTCCCCAAGTACCTTCCAAATCAAGTCTCCAGGATTCCCCATAACTCATACATAAACCTTGGAGGCTGCCCAAAGCTGCTTGCTATTAGCCTTGGACTTAATTGTAATTGTTGTTTTATTCATTTGTTATCTGGGAAATGCCATTGCCTGAAGTACTCCTGAAGAAATCATTCATCTTCAAAAGGCACTTTGTCTTGCATGTGCTTCCTTTATAGTAAAATGATTTGTAACATCTACACAGACACATTCCTCCATTTGATCCCTTTTGCCTTTTCCATTTCTGTACGAGACGCACCAATTGTTTTCATGTCTGTTCTGATTTCTGAGCCAGGCAATCTTTTACATCTTAGCTCTGTCAACTCCAAAATGCATAATATTTCAATTCCCCCCATCTACCTTTCAGGTGTGAAATGTGAACTTTATGTAAACACACATGACCACTTTTGAAGTTAGGGTAGCTGATGTGGTTCCATAGTCTTCTGACAGTTATCTCCCAGTGAAAGAGACCACATTCACACAATGCGTTTAAAGCATTATTTCCTAGCTCTGTATTCTTTCCTAGCTCTGTTTCCTTGCAGTTATCTCAGTCTTGCAGTAGTCCATTTATCTGGACATGAGCAACAACTGCTTCCAGGTAAGTAGCTTACCAGGTCCATCATTTGAGCTATGTTGTGATACATTTGTGCATTTTCTTGAGGACTAATTTACTTGTGATTATCTGATCACAGTAGTAGTTAACATTAACATAACCTGCCTTTGTTAGTTGCACTGGAGGACATAGAAGTTGGAGATGCTTATGTCTCATTGGAATGAATGCAAGAAAGCAAGTTCAGATCAGCTTCTCTAGAGATGTACAGTGGCAAAGCTGTTCTGCATAAACTGGCTCCTTGTGAGCCTGTAAATAAGTTCTCTTAAGGATCCTTCTGATCCTAATTGCCCTTTCTTTGTGTGTGTAATTCCTTTTCACGTGATAGTGCACATTTGGATTTTATCCGAATGCGATGGGGATGGGCCCCATTTCTATATAGAAATTGGTAATGAGAGGCAGCTGGCTACTCTGCGGAATAATGTATGTATCCAAGAGATTTAAACTGCAATTTTTGTTTATGCAGTGGGCCTGTAAACAATTCTCAGCTTGTGAAGGCAAACTCTAAGTTGATGGCAGTCCAATGGACAACCCAATTAAAGCCGAACTCTTTGGATTGGCGCCAGTTTAGTCCCACTGTTATAATGGAGACTGATAGGCTTTAAGACTTGCTGTACAAGAATAAAAGCAGGTAACATGTGGCATATGATTTGGAATTGGCCTTCTAAAGTGTGCGCACTGCCTGGTCCATGTTTTGGGTGCTGCCATCCTCTCCCACCCCTAGAAAATGAAGCTCTTTGTTTTACCGAGAGCCTGAAAGGAAGCTGCAGGAGGCATGGACAAACATAAAAGTAGAGACAGATTTATGGACAAAAGCCTCGGTTCTGGGTCCTAGATGCTGAAGATATGCTGTGGAGCAGATCGATGATTTATTAGTTCAAGTTTTTGTTAATGGTTTATTTAATTAACAGTTGCCTTATAAAATAGCTTGTTGGTTTTTTTCTTCCGGGATAGAGGGTTTGAATTTTCTTTGGTTGTTTTAGGAGGGAGTACAGCTTAGTAAAACAGGTACTTGATTTGATGAACATTTGGTCTTTCATTAAATGTATTTAATATTAGAGTTGCTGTCAAATTTTGTGGCAATTTTGGAGGTTCCTGCTCAGTCAAAACACTTGAGAAATTTAGAAGCAAAAGGAGTGTTGCTGAAAAGAGAAAAAAATATCATGGGATTACTGCACACCTGATCTTACTATAGTGCTGAAGATAGCCCTCAGCTGAGCCACTGATTTCCAGGCTATGTGTTTTAAATGTTGTGGATAAAGGCCATTTTTGGGTGTGTCTTCCCTATGTGGACATACAGGAATGTTGGAGGTGGGAGGGGTGCATGGAGTGGGTGGTATGCACAGGTGTGCTCTCTTTCCAGTTCCTCTTTGGGGCTGGGTTGACCTGATGACATTGTCTGCACCTGCTCAGGCTGTTTTGTTGGTATCATTATCTGCCTCTCATTAGCACTGGATTGCCTCTACACATTTGGATCTCATTAATAAATTCCAGTATGCAGTGGTACTGTAGTTATTAAGACACGGGAACTAAGTTTTACCTAAAGTTTGGAGTGACTATTAAAGTTTCTGCATCAGAGAAGTATCCAAGGAATTTTGAGGGAAGTAAAACAATTTGATAAGACCAGCAACACTTCTCATCATGGAGGTGAAGATTTCTTTTTAATCCCTTCTTTTTACATTCAGTTCATCCTTTTGGGAAAGTCTTAATTAGTCTTCTTTCTGACATCTTAGTCTTCTTGTTCTAATATGTAACCCACCTATCTGCATTCCACAGCAGTGATGTCTTGCTGTAAGAGCTGTTTCATAAGATGGGTCTGAATGTGCATCTAGGACAGGCTTCCACAACCTCTGCCCTCCAGATGTTTTTGGCCTACAACTCCCTTGATCCCTAGCTAGCAGGACCAGTGGTCAGGGATGATGGGAATTGTAGTCTCAAAACATCTGGAGGGCCAAGTTTGAGGAAGCCTGATCTAGGATATTAGCCAATTTGGTTAGGTGTCATTTTCTTTGAATGTGGACTAGACAGTGAGACTGTTCATCATTGACTAGCAATTAGCATTGAATCCTGCACTTAGTATGGGATTTAAATCAGTGTTTTAATATGCTTTACTTGACTATTGACCTGTCATGTCTATTCTTATCCAGGATAGATTAATTTGAAGCTGCCCCCCAATGAGAGAACAATCTAAATTAAATTTTCTTGGTTTAATGCATATACTTCCCAAACAAGGAATGCATACTAATTAGTTGCTATATAAAAGCTAAAACTAATGGTAAACAGAACATTTCTGCTGTTTTCACAAGGCCATTTGTCCCCTCTGTAAAGGGCCATTCTTCAATAAGTTTCAGGGAAAGTGAAATTTCTGTGAATTTTGTTTTTTTTTAAAATAATTTTTATTAAAGTTTTGAACAACAAAGAAAGAAAAGAAAAACATACACAATACCTATAACAAAAACACAAAAAGAAAAAAAAAAGATTCAACAATAAAAGAACAAAAAACATAACAATTAAAAACAATATCTCTTTTCCATTTCCGTTTTTTAGTTACTTGTTTTCTGGACTTCCTCATACCTCCCTCTTTTGTATTCCAATCCAAATTGTTTGTTCAGCAATTTCTTTTCCACTTTTTAAATCCCAATCTTTAGATTTAATAAGATATTGAAATATATAACTTCAACTTCTTTAAACCTGATCTTTGGTCTTAGTATCATATAACGTTAAAATTTTTCCTCTTAATGTCAAATTTCCATTTCTTTAAACAACTTTAATCCTAATCTTTAATCTTAGTCTATCATTAACTTTAACCTGTACAGCTGGAAACCGCTTATTTTCAGTCCAACATCACTCTAACATTCTTTAATTTTGCAATGTTTCTGAAGATAGTCTTTAAATTTCTTCCAATCTTCCTCCATCGACTCTTCTCCCTGGTCACGGATTCTACCAGTCATTTCCGCCAATTCCATATAGTCCATAAGTTTCATCTGCCATTCCTCTGTGCCATTCCTTTCCGTGAATTTTGAGCTTGAGTTTCACTTTAAGGTGAAGTGGGCATGGCTTGGTTCTTCTTCCAGACACAGCCATTTTTTAACACTTAAAAAACCCCATTAATATTGCTTTTGGTTGTTGCTGTTGAGACTCTCAAGTTTTCCCACCACATTTCTTTTCCCTGATTATCCCTGTGGATCTGACACAGGCAGGAAAGGGAGAGGTAGCAGGGAAACTACTGTGAGACTTTCCCAAAAGTCTCACAGTCTCGGACTGGCAGCCAAGATGGCTTTTCTGAAAGCATAAAAACCAGGGGTGGATAGAAACCAAATCTCAGCCATCTCGAAGGTTCTGGGTAACTTACACCCTCACATCTCCAGGTTGGTCTTGGAGGGAGCCCTCTGTGAAACTCTGGAAAGCTGCTGCCCGTCTGACTTGTAAAACATACCACAAGTGAGATATTAAAAAGAGCAGGGATGACAGTCATCCCAGGTGAGCCCTGGAGCATACTATGCTTGAGGAAGCTCATTGAGCTGCTGGAGTGTGTATTCTGAAGATGGATTGCCAAGCTGTTGAATTGAGTACTGTTCAGAGAGCATTTTCTCCCTGGATGTAATGGCATATGGGGATGTGTAGTGGATTTGTGCTGTCCTTATGACCATGGAGAGGACTCAGTGACAGAACTGAGAGATCCTGCATTTAATTGAACGTGGGAACTTCCCAGGCTTTGTGAGGCAATAAAACATATTTTGTGTAATAGTTAAGAAGGCACAATGTAGAATATGTTTTGGGTGAGAGCCAAGGAATGGAAGAAGTTGTTAATTTGATCTGTGCTTTGGGAGGAAATGATGGGGGCTAATAAGGGTTGTGGGATGATCTGCAAGGGGAAGATACATGTTCTTTAAGGACCATGGGAAGGTAATTCTATATGGAGAATAGGCTGAGAAACATTAACTCAACTATCATTACGTAGGGCGAGTTATATTAGGAAGGGAAAAAATGGCAGGTGAGAGCAGAGAGAGGAAGGTTAAATGCCCCCAGATGTTCAGAGAAGTAGCTTTTTCATTAATACTCTAAACCTCACTCTTGGGCTTTTCTTCTAATAGCTATAAAAGGCATTACTGTATTTTGTTCCAAGCCATTTTTAAGAGGAAATAGACATGAAACTCATTTGCTATTTAAAAATGTTTACCTAGCTGAACTCACCTTTTGATAAGAGGCTGAAGGCGTGCATTATTCTTGATATCATTATTATGATTATTTATTTACCACCCTTCACCCTAAGGTCCCAGGACAGGTGATAAGAATTAAAACACAGCATTGCCACATTATTGACAAAATATAAACTCCAGAATGTGAGATAGCAAGTCCGAACTAGAAGTAAGTTTTGTGTTTTAGATGTCCGTAATAGTATAAATGCCACTGAAATGAGATGAAGCTATTTGTTCTCATTTGTGTTCATGGAAATGAAGCTCTGGTCACTACCTGAGTTTTCCTGTTCTGTCTACCTGCCCATTCTCTTGAATTTGAATAACTGTTCCAAATACTGTAGTGAAGCAGGAAATCTGTTATCAGACTTATTAGAAGAGATTACTGTATGTATCATTTGTTCGATGGATAGATAACTGATTGGGCATATAAGCCAATGTTGCATCTGTTGGAGTGATACACAAGACTTCAAAGCTTATTGCTCACACTTGTGTATTATTCATTTGGTGAAAATATTTAACTGCCACAATTATTAGAGTGGTCCTGAAGGAAAGAAGGTGGCCACTTAAATTCTAAGCTCTTCTCCAACACCCAGAAAAACAGCTTGGAGCAAAAGCCCTTGATGTCTAAATAAACAACCCGGAACCTTGAAGAAAGGAGATGGGAACACAAAAGGATTCAGAAAAGTTGGAAATAAAAGACTTCACTCAGTTCTTCCTGCCTGGTAATAGAAGGCTCACTTCAACATGGACACTAATGCAGGCCACAGCCTAGATGGCACCGCTCTCAAAAAAGGTCCTTTCTCGTTGGAGAAAGAAAATGGTAACAATATTTTAAGAAAAGAATTTGTAGCACAAGAATCCATAAAGGAGCTTGGTAAAAAAAAAAACTTTGGAAATAACTAATACTTCCAATGAAACATGAGGCTTGACTCTTTAACATAAACAGCTACAGCAACAAAAGAAGTATGCCATATCTATGACAAAAAGAGCAAAAATTACAAAAAAGAAAATTTAGATATACACAAGTTTGAAGATGCAGAAAATCGAAATAGGAGAAATAATTTACATTTTCTTTTCTTTTTTTGGAGGGAGTGGAATAGAATGTTCCTGTGCAATTTATTGCCTCATGGCTTAAATCACTGCTTCCAGACTTGATAATCTCTGCTGATGATTTTGAATGGGCATACAGAGTACTTGGACCCGAACTGAGGGAGGGATCTTTTCCCCTCAGCCCCAGTAATATAATTGTCTGCTTTGCCCATTGGGGGAAGGAGGAAACGTGGAACAAACTGAGGAACCTAATATCCATAACATATAAAAACAGCCCTGTTATGGTGATCTGGGTTTTGAAACAAACACCCCCCCCACCCAGTCTATGTGCTTGTACAATTAAACTGCAAGTAGCAGGAATTAAATATTGTTGGGGCTTCCCCTTCCATCTTATCTTCATGAGAGGATTAATACAGCTCATAGCAACAAATAACATGAGAAGACTTGGTCTATTTATTTGTCTCATTTATTATTCCTCTTATCCTTGATTATAAAAAAGTTATTTTTAAAATGATTGTCATAATCTTTAGAAGACTCATGTTCCATTGAAGCATAGGAGCCAGCTCCTAGGGCCAAGGGGGCTTTGCCCTCCCCAATAAAATATTTGAGGGGGCTGGTACCCCCAAAGTTGATGAGCATTGCTACTCAAATGGTGTTTATGTGTGCAGAATCATGTGATCAATTATGTGGGGTGGGGTGGGGTTTACATGGGCTCCCACAATATTTTATTCAAGTTGGCACCCCTGCATTGAAGCAGCAATAATGTTACCAATTTTTAACTGAAGTGGCTTGCATTTGTACACCTGAGTGCAGATGTTTGGTGTCAAATATCAATAATTTGCATGTGTGAAACCAGCCTCATAGATCAGTCATCAGTTGCTGTCTCTTACCATACTGTCCAATTACCTAACAATGGCAAGCAAATTGGTAGGTGATAAAGCTATTGTGTTTGTATTCAGGCTTAATGCCAGAAATGCTATCATGTTAAGTGGAAGCAATCTCTCCACATGTTTTGGTTAAAACTAAATGAGCAGAGATGCAGTCGGACAATTGATACTTCTGTTGCTGCTTTTTCTTCTGCTTTTCGTTTGCTTGGTATAAATGAGTAGAAAACCTAATGATTACTTAAGTAGCCAGCTTCTGTGGAAAAGTGAAAGGTAGGTATGGTAGAATTTAAAACTACCATGTGCCGTTTCTTATACCCATTTGATTTACTTTTATTTATTTATTATATGTTTATACTGACCTTTATCCGTAGATCTTGGTGGTTCACAACATAAAATACATGATAAAAATACGAACAAAAAACACAAACCTCCCTCCCCCCCAACCCCTCCCACAAACAGATTTTTAAAAGGGTATTAGATGTTAATCAGCCAAAGGCCTGGTTGAGCATTTTCGCCTGGCACTTAAAGATGAATAATGAAGGTGCCACCTGAACCTCCCTGGGGAGAACATTTCACAAGCCACTGCAGAAAAAGCCCATTCTCCTGTTGCCTCCCTCTGGACCTCTTGTGGGGGAGGGGACATGAAGAAGGGCCCCAGATGATGATCTCAGGGGCTTGTGTGTATATGTTACTACTTTCTGTAGCTCTCTTCAGGCATTATGTCTGGATATGCCAGAGGTAGGGACATTTTTCAGCCCAAAGGCCCTATTTTTGCATGGGCAGCTGCATCCATCTGCCAGCTGCATCCATGTTGTGGACAAGGTCAGAAGCAAAAGTCGGCAAAGTAATCTGGTCTTTGTACAGTAGGCTACATTCCAGCAATAGAGTGGTAGCTCGCAAGACGAATGCCTCGCAAGACGGAAAACTCGCAAAACGAAAGGGTTTTTGGTTTTTTGAGTTGCTTCGCAAGACGATTTTCCCTATGGGCTTGCTTCGCAAGACGGAAACGTCTTGCAAGTTTGTTTCCTTTTTCTTAAAACCGCTAATACAGTTGCGACTTGACTTCGAGGAGCAACTCATAGCACGCGGTGTGGTAGCCTTTTTTGAGGTTTTTGAAGACTTTGGTGATTTTTGAAGCTTTTCCAAAACTTTTCCGACACCGTGCTTCACAAGACGAAAAAAACCGCAAGACGAAAAAGCTCGTGGAATGAATTAATTTCGTTTTGCGAGGACCACTGTACAAAAGTCAGAGGTTTCTAGTCACACACACACACACAGACACACACACACCCTCTTCATCCTCTATCCAGACAAGAAAGAAGCATTACTACAGTTCAAGGGCACAATCCATCTGGGTGAAAGCACTTGGGGAGGGTGCAGAGAAGCCCGGAGGCCACATTATTTCTCCAGGCCTGAGGTACTCCACTTCTGGTGTAAAGGGAGGGGCTGCTCATATCGGTCTAACCTGGAGTATCTCTGAGGGTACCTACTCCACCTCAACTTTTGTGTGTTTAACACGAAGGCTTAAAACAATCATAATTTGCTAAAAACATGTATTCGGCCAACAAGCAGGAACACACAGTTTAGGGCAATGCTTCAACAGTAGACCAAAACCCCTATGGAACAGTTCCATGTAGTTGCTGAATAATGCAGGGCACAAGATGGAATCCTGCAGATCCCCAGAGACCAGATCTCATGGGGCTGAGCTGTAGTTTTACCTTCTACAATTGTAAAACAGTATTTCTAGCCCCAACCTGCTTAGCTGAGGTGGAGGTGTGGGAAGGAAAGTGTGAGTTCTGAAAAGAAAAGGAGCAGGCTGTGTTGTATGTGAAAGAGGTGCTAGCAAAGGAGTAGGATGGATTACACCTCTTGTGGCTTTTAGCCCTTGAGTGTTTGGTTTTTAGGGCCATGATGTATTGATGATATGCGGAAGCCAGTTATGAAGGTCTGTGAGCTTTTGCTGTTTTACACTGCTCTTCTGTCAGCCTTCTGCCTTTGTGCAGTGTTGCCAATTGATTTTCTAGATGCATGTAAGTGCATCTGCTGACATGCTCACTTTTGACATCCTCTTTTATGCCTTCCGTATCCTTCTCTTTGACATTTACAATGAGAATTTCTTACACCTCCCACACTGATATGTAGTTCAATGTACCTTTTGTCCTGATGAGAGTAGATGAATAATTCATGACTTAAACCCATCCTGCCTGCTTTCTCGGAGACCACATGTGAGGTGTAGTCTGGTCTATGGATTAAAGTGCATAAGCAATCCGTCTCTAGAGAGCAATACACTTTTAACCATAGCAGGCGACTTACAATACTGTTTGTAAACTGCTTATATAGCACATAAGGCACTTTCAAGGCCTCTTCTATTTTATAAATATAAATAAAAGTTTGCTTTCGTATAATAGATAGAACAATGTGTGTTTGTTTAAAAGTTCAGACAGTTGCATGATTTTGAAGCTGCTGTTAGAGAAACAAGGTAGGCAGCATGCAGACTACCTAATAAATCTATCACTGACTAAAGCTTTTGAATAATCTGAAGGTAGTTTCTCCCGTCCTCTTCTTCCCAATTTCTTTCAAATATTTTATTTGAAGTTCCTGAGAAACTGAAATGGCAAGGTTTTGGGGCTTCTTTTTTGTTGTTGTTAATGGCAGTCCTGCTGTACTTTGCTATTTGATAAAATTAATAATTAGTGATATGTGATATACTGATTTGTGAGGGTGCTATCCACATTGAAGCCCGTTTTTGTCTGCAAGGCATCACTGTACTAATATTTTCACAATGTAGTTGCTGCTCCATGGGACCACCCTGTAAGGAATACAGTGCTATACAGTGGTGCCCTGCAAGACGAATGCCTTGCAAGATGAAAAACTCGCTAGACGAAAGAGTTTTCTGTTTTTTGAGTCGTTCCGCAAGACGAATTTCCCTATGGGCTTGCTTTGCAAGACGAAACGTCTTGCGAGTTCTTGTGAGTTTGTTTCCTTTTTCTTAAAGCCGCTAAGCCGTTAATAGCCGCTAAGCCGTTAATAGCCGCTAAGCCACTAATAGCCGTGCTTCGCAAGACGAAAAAACCGCAAGACGAAGAGACTCGCGGAACGGATTAATTTCGTCTTGCGAGGCACCACTGTATTGCCTTTGTTCATAATGCGATTCCCTTCTACATACTGCTGTGAAGGATACTGTGACATTTTTCTTTATCTTACAATGTGGGAAGTAGGTTCACTGTCACTTGAAAGGTCACTTTTTAAAAATCACATACATGAATGCATAGACAGTTAATTCTAATTACCGGTAATAGAGACAGTGAACTCTGCATCGTCCTGCATAGGGAGAGGTTGGATCCGCAGATACGGCTGTATGTATATGGATGGGCAGCTCCTCCCCCTGCCATGCAATTACTTTGCTGAGGGGGTGGGGTGTTTGGGGAGATCCATACTATCCTACCTCTGAAGTTAAAAATGAAGTGGGGGAGGAAGGTGGGTAAAAGGCTACTGAACTAGTACTGAAGGATCCATCATTACTACTACTACCACTACTATCACTACTACCAGCATGTGTGTGTTTCACATAGAAATTGACAGAGAAAAACTGGGGCATGCAGTGCGAGCCTAGTATAAAAGCAAGGAACAGCAATACTGCAAAAAAGTGTTCATGTGGGTTGTTCCAAAGTCTTCACAAATTGTTAGGGTTAGGCAAAGAGGAGGAAATCCTTTTCAGTCCTCACACTTTATAACTCAGTCCAACAAAGGGGATTTATGTGGAGAAAAGGTGTTACACAAACCTGCAGGAATTGCAGGTCTGATTTGGATATGCATTCAAATGAGTCAGTGCGGCACAAACTATTGGAGAACAATGCAGTATCCTGGATTGAAATAAAAATCAGGTATAGGGTCTCTGCTGTTGCTTTTTAAAAAAACCAAAAACAACTACAAATCATTTATTCAGGTTACAGTATAATGTATTTTCAATCAACATATCCTCTCCATCTGGGACGCGGGTGGCGCTGTGGGTTAAACCACAGAGCCTAGGACTTGCCGATCAGAAGGTCGGCGGTTCGAATCCCCGTGACGGGATGAGCTCCCGTTGCTTGGTCCCTGCTCCTGCCAACCTAGCAATTCGAAAGCACGTCAAAGTGCAAGTAGATAAATAGGTATCACTCCGGCGGGAAGGTAAACGGCGTTTCCATGCGCTGCTCTGGTTCGCCAGAGGCGGCTTAGTCATGCTGGCTACATGACCCGGAAGCTGTACGCCAGCTCCCTCGACCAATAAAGCGATATGAACGCTGCAACCCCAGAGTCGGCCACAACTGGACCTAATGGTCAGGGGTCCCTTTACCTTTTATCCTCTCCATAGACACCTCTGTGATGATGGTGGCATTAAAATACCCTGTTCTTCTTCAATAAAAGAGAAAAAGGGAGTCCAGATCATGTCAAAGGTATCTTTTTTGGAGATGCCTTTGATTAGTCGCCAGTGGTATGTAAGGCATTCTGATAGAGCAACACTCCAGATGTTATTAACCCAAGCCTCTATTGGTATTTTAGAACTTTCCTTCCATCATTAGGCAATAACTAATCTAGCTGCTGTGAACAGGAAGGAAATTAATTCTTTAGATTTAAGGGCATAATTTGGGGTCCAATCTAATAATAAGGCAAGTGACAAATTAGGAGGGATAGATTGTTTAGTGATTTTGGAGGTCAGGTTAAAAACTTTTTCCCAAAAGGCATGGACCTAACTAAACTACCAGTCCTTAGTTTGGGAGTTTAGAAGGTGCTGTATTTATTTATTTATAAATGCATTTATGCATTAGAATAATTTATATCTTGCCTTTCTACATATCCAACTTGATCACTATTCTGATACTTTTTTATTAGTTTTTTTAAAAGTTATTATTATTATTTAAACAATTAAGTAAATTGGAAACTAAAGAAAAGAAATCATCTTGAAGGTAATTAAAACACCCAAAGTTACCTTAAGAAAAGCAATAAAAATCTCACTTGAACAAAATTATGTGGATCAGACAGATCATCACTGGGAAGCAACCACATCACAACATCCTTCTTTGGGTCACAAGACATTCTTCCTATGATCTGCCCATCCCACATGATTCCTTTGGAGAATTGTTACAAAGACAGTATGGGTTCCACTCTTTTAAAAGCAACTGCCTCACTGTGCCAGGAAACTACGAATTGAGCTTTGCTTGAGTCAGCAAAGTTGCAGTTAGTCCTCATTGTTGGAGGGAAACAACTTAATCACCTACTACTCACTGTTCCTAGCATGATCCAATTTTTTATCATATTGCATGTGTCATAAAATGGACCGGCTGGCAAAGTAAAAAAACTGAAATAGCTCAATATTTAGCAGGACAGTAGGAGCTGTTAAAGTTCTTGCCACTGGTTGTGGTCCTCATAGGAAGAGATTCTCTAGCTGGCTTCCCTTTCCCTTTTTTCTGTTAAGCACTCATACAGGATGCTGCCCACTTTCTCCATCTCACTGATTATTTGGCATGACTATGATGCTAACCGATGTTAATCGCATATCAGTGCAACAATTACATTGGGTTGAATTAAACATTGTGCTAAGTGGAGTAAGTGCAAGCACAAAATCTTCTTGAGCAATGAGACTTTCCTTCCTTCCTTCCTTCCCTCATTCAGTTTATAAATCCTGCAGACCAGAAGTGCGGCTGATACTTTAGTTGTGGACAACAATCCAAATGATGGAGGTTATTATGTACCATTTTGTGTTAAGATTGTGCTGATTTTAGCATATACACTTTGACAAAGCTATGCGGAGTATTTGGAGGGGATTCTCTGACTGTATATAGTTTTATCTTTGTTTAAAATAAAAAAATTAAATTAAAAACCCCGTAACGCACAGCATAACAATACACCATAAATATAAAATAATAAAACAATCATATTCCCCCACATTTAACAAGCCATGGGTTATTTAACGGCCAAAAGCCTGGGTAAAGAGGAATGTTTTCACCTGGTGCCTAAAGATATGTAATGATGCTTCCAGGCGAGCCTCTCTCTCTATTTACTACTTGATCAGAAGACACAGTGCCCAGTTTCACAATGGCATAAAATGACAGTCTCAGCAAACTTTTTGGGGTGGGAAGCATAGCATGATAGCGCAGGAGAGCCTTTCAGGGAGGCTTCAGCTGACTGTGACAGTCAGCTCAAAATAAACAGGTTTTAAAGGTTTAATTTATGTGACCTTTGTGTGGGTTGACTGACCAAGTCATGTCCTTTGTTTAAGTAGTAAGTAAATGCTTATGGGTGGGAGTTAACATAATATAACTGTTTTGTAACCTTGCTTGTGTCACCGCATTTATCACATTAACTGTCACTGCAACTGCATTTTGGATGGATGGCTGATCTGTTTGCTTAGCATCTAGGAAGAAACAAATGCATGTAGTAAATCTGTCCTGGATATATAATGATTGCATTGGATTGGGGCTTATCAAAAAGTTGAATGCATATTTGGTTTTTTAAAAAAACCCAAGATATAATTGGATGATAATACTATCATGGCTTATTAAGACGGTCACAAAAATAAAATAAAAAGCCTCTATTGTTCATTGAAATTATTAGTGTATAAAGCACCTCTGAGAGAGAAAATCAGGGGAAAGGGCCCCTTTTAGCAATAGTTTCACTTACTGCAGGGTTTGCTAGGGAAAATACATGAGTGCTATGACATTGTAGAAACTGGCTGGTTTATTCTGACAGGAGCTTTCAGAGACCAATCTCTAAATAAAGTTACCAGTTTGGAAGTTCAGGGGCAGTTCATTCAACTTTCATGAAATTAGATTTCCCACTCCTGGGCAAGTAGAAACCAATGACTAAGTTTTCTTCTGGATAGGCTTAGCCTAGACATGAACATCTTAATATTAGGCAGGCACCTTCATTTAACTGTTTTTGATGTCAGTAAAAGCTTTTTTCTTTAGGCAAGCCTACCCAGACATGTAATTTTGTCGTGTATATTTGTTCTTAAAACTGTTGATTTTATCTCTATTTTGATCCATTTTATTATGTCTGCTTTTTAAAAAGTCTGCTTTTTTTAAAAAAAGATGAATTTTCTGTAAACCACTTGGAGATTTATTTTGATTAAGTGGTATGTAAATCTTGCTAAATAAAATAAACAGAACAAAAGCAAAACATTGATGACAAAGAAATCTCATCAACACAACTTAATATCTCTCTCTACCATCTTGGCAGTCTTACGCTACCATTATGGATAGTCTGAGCTTAAATAAATAAATAAAACTGATGATTTTCCGAATAGTTGGCATAGACATCTACTATTGACATTGATACAAAATAAATAATGTGTGTGGAAGTCAAGGTGTTTATGAAACACGCCCTCCCCCCATGAGCTAGCTGGCCACTAAATTCTTTTTCAAAAGAAAAAAGGGAAAAAAGCTCAGTTTCAGCAAACATTTAATTAGATGGTAGGATTCACAAAACAGATGACTGAGATGGCAGGCTGCTGAAACAATTTGCCTTAATTAAAGACCAAAAAAAGATAGAGATGGCTTTGAAATGTGACTGCCATGTATAGTTTCTCCCCACCCTCCTAGTTCTGCAGAGTACTTTCTTGCAAAAATCATGACGAGCATAACTGAAAGGTTTCCTCTGCATTTGCAGGAACTAATGGTTAAGTACCAAATACATGCAAACAGCATAGTTCAGAAGTGGAGGAGAAGTTTATAAATTACAGGGTTTTCCAGAAAAGTGCAACATGTGGTGGCCTCCTACATGTTCATTTTCCCAGAGAAAGCTTCGGTGTAGATGCATGCACCATTTATGTTCACACTGTTCATATTTTGTGTTTGGGAATAGCTTCCAAGAGTAAAATAAATAACCCAACTGATTTGGCTATTGGTCTCTTAAAATAGTCTCCCAGAGATACAGCAGCATATACATGTCCTGTCAGATTCCTCTGGAAGAATCGCTGATTAGGAATGCAGGAAGATTGTGAAAAAAGATTGTACAAAAGTTATTGGAAAGTCATAAGTTATCGAGAGAGGAGCCTAGGGAGGGAAATTCCTTTTGTTTTGTTCATATCTGCATTACCTTTAGACTTACTTTAAATAAGTAAAACCAATTTCTGGCACTTATAGAAGCGTTGAAGTTTTTTGTTTTTTAAAAAAGTAAAGCTTCTATGTCCTACAAAGAGCACTGCAACTCAAAGGCCATTTGCAATGCTGTGTTTGAAGAAAATGGTGAAAAATAATGCAGGGAACATACGGTTCCCCCAAGAACTTCTAAGAGAGCAGTCCTATACTGTACAGCAGTAGAGCTTCTGCTTTACATGCAGAAGGTCCCAGGTTCAATTTCCAACATCACCAGGAAAGACAGGGAGAGGGACCCCTGCCTGAAACATTGGAGAGCCATTGCCAGTCTCTGAGCTGCACACTTCCAAGGAAGGCTTGCATTGATTTGTTTCATTAGCTGTTATGTATTGAAGTTCTCACCCTGGGTCAGCAGGGGGATACTCTAGATAGTTTTCACTCAGGTCCACATATGCAAATAGGGGATTGAAAGTGACGTTCAGTGATTGGATAGTTACAGAAAGTTGTTACTGTTGCGTTGTAGTGGAGCTCTATATAAGCAGGCTGGCTGAACCCTTCAGTTCAGTTCTGGCCTATGAATAAACAAGAGCTGTTTGAAGAATCGCTGTGTCGTCTGATATGTTCACCCACAACTAAACATTAGCAGTATAATGTTATTGGGTTTGTGTGAAATACTGATTTTTAAGACCAAACTGAAGAGAACTTTTGTAACGTAGGTATCTTTGTAACTGCAGCTTCCACACATATTTCAGGAGAGCATTCAGGGAAGCCACACTTGGTTATGATTGTCTAGGCAGAGTTCCACAGGATGCCTCTTAGTGTAGGTATGTGTTTAGAGTATCAGGGGAGTACAAAAGTAAACTCCAGTTTGGGCTGTAGTTAAATATATCTGCTTAGTTTGTTGTATTGCACTTCGGGGGGGGGGGGGATTGCTTTCATTGCTGCCTGATCCCATGCATGTTTTATGAAGAAGTAGATTCTACTGAGTTCAGAGGGATTTACTCTGATGTAAGTGTGTATAGACTCGCATCCTTAGTCTTGCTAGTGATTAGTTAGAGCTTGTGTTAAGTCTTCTGTAACATTATTTGGTCAGTTTGCTAGCTTTCAGAGACATTTTGGTAATAGAATATATAGAGAGAGACATTGCCTTTGCCCATTCACATATGAATGGTATAATACTGGTGAGATTTGAAATAACTTCTCTTTTATTCAAAACCACAGGGTACTTTTGGGGAGGGTGTTTTGGTAACACCATTACATTCATGCCATTACACTCAATATTATAAAGTTGCAGCAATTTTGTTACCTTGGACTCATTAATTTTCAAACCATCCCATTTCCCAAATGTCACAGTTTGTTGACTTGCTGGTCATGAGTGTTGACCCAAACCTGGCATTCTGGTATTGTAGTGAACAGAATGTTGGAGTCCAGTTCATGGCAATATCTGACAAGTACCCTATGTAGTCTGTGATCCCAAGAAGCTTCCCCTTCCTGGTGTCTTCCACCTGCAGTTGCTTCTGGTCTGCCCCAGAGGGCCTCCAAATTACAGGAGAATCATTTTTGGCAGCCTAAGAAGCCTGTGATAGCCTCAGAGGGACCTGGATGTCTGTGGAAGTTTCCCCCAAAGTCCTTTTGGATTTTGCCCTTAGTTGGCAAAGGCTGAAGACATTTTTTTCACTTCTTAATAGGGTGTTAACAGCTATTTGTGTTGTGAGCTAAACAGAGACATGTTTATGCATTAATAAGCTTTCCATATTTTTCAGGAAGTTTGCTTGTTTTTGACAACATTTTATTTAACCAATCTAGTTTTTCTGTAGTAATGACATTTTTATGTTAATGCAGAAGTTATTTTCCTATAACCAACTTAGGAGTGGAAAATTATCTTCTTTATGTAACTTTATATTCCTTTAGCAAACATTGTGTTTCATATTGTATAAAAGTAGGATATGGATATAAAAAAACAGTTGTATAACACAGAAATTTGATATCTCTTTAATTTTATTTTAGAGTGTTTGAGTATGGAAACCAAGTGATCTTTTTATTGTTTAATAAATCTAGATAAATAAAAACTGTATGATTCATATCCAAGCTTTGTATCAAAACTTAGTCATACTCAGAGCAGACTGAAATTACCGGACATTGCTAATTTAGGTCCATTAATTTCAGTGGGTCTACCCTGATTAAAATTTAGTTTGCTTAAATCACCTCCTTTTTGAGGTGAGGAGACTAGAACCATACACAGTGTTCCAAATGTGGTTGTACCACAGATTTGTATAACAGTCTTATATCAGCAGCTTTACTTTTAATGCCTTTCCTAATGATCCCTGGCATGGAATTTGCCTTTTTTCACAGCTGCTGCACACTGAGTCAACATCTCCATTGAGCTGTCCAAGCTAGGGGTCAGCAAGGTTTATCTAGCATGGGCCGGATTGGTCCCGCAGAGATCCCTCTGTGGGCTGGATCGCGTGTGCAATTTTCGGCGTCTGTGTCTGCGCAGGTGTGATTTTCGGCGCTGCAGAAGCAAGTCCCCGCGCCGTGCTGGTTTAGTGCAGCACGCAAGCAGGCTGCTCAGTTCAGGGGCAGCTCGTGGACCAGTCAAACAACCTCTGCGGGCTGCTTCCGGCCCATGGGCCTTAGGTTCCTGACCTCTGGCCCAAGCTCTCCTTCCTAGTCCATACAGACCCCATAAGTGGATATGTGAAATTGATATTTTTTTGCCCCAAGATGCATCACTTTATACTTTTTCTTGATAGGTCTCTGCTTTTTAGAGGTGCCTCTATTTATCACAGAAACACTTTGATTTCTGGGGCAGCAGTTACATAAAAGCTTTATTACTTCATTTCAGACAGATTGTCTGATTCTCCCCCCACCCCCACCCCCACCCCAAAGTTGACACGACTATCATGATTTTTGTATTTCAGCTATAGTAACACACCCTGGTAAGGTAGAATGCTAGATAATACCATTTTGTTGTATTTAAAATTAAATAATCCAAATGTTGTTTAGTGTTTACAACTAAGTGCATCACTTTTTGCAAGCTCTCAAAGGAACAAATATATATTAACAAGCAGCCATGAAAAATGAATGAAGTGCCAGGAACCACTGCAAACAGAGTATGTGATAACGTTCTGCAATAAGAACAAGGATTTAGATTGTCTTTTAGAGTCTTATAATTTATTTTATTCACTAAAAAGAGGCTTTTTCTTTGCACATCTGAGTGACAGTTGTAACTGAATGTCTACACACAAACATCTTGTAAACATAGGAAGAAAGATTGGTCAGAAAGAAGTTTCCTATTTTTTAAATCTTCCAGTGGCATACATCTTTCAGGATATTCAAGCAACTCCCCTCCACACGTACATTCAGTGTGTGAGGATGCTTTCTAACCTTACATTGTACTCACCTACCATGTTGTTATGTTGAATGCAAGCTATATGATGAACACAATCAGAAGCATCTTGTGCTTTCTTTCTTCAGCTGTTCCCTGACTGAATCTGGGTATTGAAACCAGTTGCTGCAGGCTGAGTGGGGATGAGCCCTAGTGTAAATGTAAGCCTTGATCAGCCATGCCAGGGCAGGGATTTATTTCCTACCTACCGGGAACCTTTTCACATATTAGTTGTCCCTGCAATGCACTTTCTTTTAAGGACAAGGGCAAAATGGGCAAGCTCAGCAACAGCTATGATTTCATATCTGTCTGTGTATTACCTTTTTAGGTTGATTCTGTTTTTGTTTTGAAAGCTGAGAGATTGTTGTATTGATGGAGTAAAAAAGTGAGTGCATTAAAGTGCATCCAAGTGATTTTTTCCCATAGTTGCTTGCTATGCCGTGGCTAATTCAGTCCTGTCTCATCTTTTTAGGCAGATAAACTTTTTTTTTTTACTATGCTTAAATTATTGTGTTGGCAGTATAAAGACTAATACAGTTCATTTCTGCATATCTGCTGAGTAACAGTTATCAGTAGAGCTGTCAATTTTTTTCATTATGTAGCATATGTATTTTGCTGTCATGGTTAATTGACAACATTGCTTGGGTACCAGCTTCTTTGTAAAAAAGCAAACAGTAACGCTATAGCACTTGTACAAACTGGTGTGCCAACAGTTTGCTGAAAATACTAGAAGTATAAGCAGCTATAAAGCTCCTTCAGCTGGGACACAAATTAATGGTGAAATACTGGAACACATAGTATTATACAGAGGAGCCGGCAAGCTTCCTCAGTATCTCCTGTTTTATTTCAAATATATTTTGAAAATCTGTCCATCACAAGTAAGGAAAATAAAGTTATTCATGATGTTGTGGTTATAAAGAAAATTTAAAGATTATACAATAAGCTGCTTCTGTTGGCCTCCACAGTTACTTACGGACTCATTGTTAAAACCGTGTTTATGGAAGACAATCTTACTTGGCTACGAGTGATTGCTGAAGAAGAAGAAGAATTGCACTATTGTTGATTGCACTTGTTATGGTCACTAAGAATGGTTACACTGCATATACTATCGGTAGGAAACTGGTTATTCAAATGTCATTGGACTCCCAATTTCTATGATCGTCATTGGTTACGCTGGCTGGGGATGAGACTGATGGGAATTGTTACCCAACAACATATAGAGAACCACAGGTTCCCACCTACGACATAAACTGGGTGGGTGGGTGCCCCTGTGTGCATGTACACACATGTGCACGTATGCAACATGTATTTATAAATACAGTATGAATGACAACAATAAATCATGGCAATTTCTGCATAAAAGAAATAGGCAATTGACTGCTATGCAGTGGGCATTGAGTGTTGCATGGAAAATTCAAACAATTATAGTACTTGGAGATTTTAATATTTTTGAACATAATGTTTTTCAAGGGATGCCATGTTTTCTTTTCAATGTGTCGCTGATTAAATGGAATGGTAGAAAATATCTGCCTCCCATTACTTCAAATCAGCCATTTTATAAAAGTTTTACAAAGTGTTGTCATATGTACTACTTTATGAAGGAATTTTGTCACATCCAATAACTTTCAGAGGTGTATTATCAAAAATGAACAGCATTCTTTGTGTAACCAGACCCAAAGTATACAGTACATACACATATAGGTATTTATTTTAAATATCCAAATGTTACAGGATTTTTGGATTTATTTACAAAAGAGGACTCGGCTCTTCAGTCAACATATTTATAATGTTTGTGCAACTGGTTTTTATATTTTGTGAACCGCTTAGGAGCCTGTTTTGGCATTAAGTGGTACATAAATCAATAAGTTTATTAATGATAATAGTACCATTAAATAGACAATCCTCTTACCCAAGTCATATTATGCAAATGCAGTAAGAAATAAGAAACTCAGGAGAATGTTAGAAATTGCATGTACTGCTCCGGCAAGACCAACTGCTATAATTTCTTATTTATTTGTTTGTTGTCATTATTTATTAGCTGCCATGGTGATTTATTAGCTGCCATAAGCATGCCAATGGAGAGTCAGTCAATCAATGTTAGGTTTTAGATACGGAATTTCCCCCAAGGTGTATGGGATATTTTTCCTTCTGATGTATCGACTCAGCAAGCTACTGGAAATTGTTCTCTCTTAAATATTTTTCTGTTTGGTTTATAGGGGTGCTGCATTTGTAGGTAACCTAATCACCTTTCTGAACATGTTCACACATGGTTGCATAGCTCTCTAAGGCTATAAGAATGTTATTTCTACTGTATGACATTAACAAATGTTTGCTTAGAAAAAATGTGTTGACAAACTGCATTTTGACACTTCTGTCTAAGTGTGAATAGAGCATGTAGGACAGCTTCGTGTGGTTGTAATAGTTTCTGAAAGGGTTGCCAAACGCCTGGAGTTTCCTGGACACAGCTGGGATTCGGCCATCGGAAACAGTGTCCGAGCAAAAATCGCTGAAATGTCGGTGAAAATCTATATGTATGGCAGCCCATGTTGGAAGTGTAGATTTTGGTGAATTTCCTTAAAACATCTCAACTTTGTCAACCCTAGTTTCTTAACATTATCTAGTTCTCCAAGAGATTTCAGACTGAAGTAGGCCTTCATAATTGTTGAAAGAAAAGCATATTTTATCTCCAGATTGTGTATAGTGAACGGACTAGGAGACAGAGTGCTGAAAATGTGCCACCTGTTCCTCTTCACTCAGATAGCACATAACCTGAAGTGTGTGTGTGGTTGTATGAGAAAGGAGACATGCACTCCTCAGTGGCGGAGCTGGGTGCTCCAGCACCCGGAACGGCACACATGCTGTACACCTGGGGCGGGGCGATCCTCCCCGGGGGCCGATCTCGGTGTGGGGGGCGCTGAATGTCACCCCTCTTAAGGCTGAAGGGGGTTGACATTCAGCGTGTCCCCCCGTGACTTCCAAGCCTACAGTGAGCTGGGGGAAGGGGGAGAGCCGCAGCAGCTGCTTCACCACTTTGCCCGCTTGCTGGGCTTGGGGGAGTCACAGGTGGGGGGTGCGCGCCGAATGTCACCCCCCTTCAGGATTAAACCCGGGGCAGCCCGCACCCCCTTCCTATGCCCCTGGCACTCCTTGCAAATATTTCGTGCCTATAGGCTAACATGTACTGCAGCCAGAGCTTGTGCCTGTTTTCCTCCTTTCCCCTGGAAGAAACCTTTCCTTTCTTTCCTTTTTACCTGCCCAAAGGCAGGGGGAACTGCCTGTCTTGGCTTTGTTTAAGCTAAAACATCATCATCATCATCATCATTATTATCATGTGTGTGTTTGACTTAGTGAAACATGCCATGGTGAAGTTGGCATGTTGGCAAGACTTGTATGATCAAGTCTTTTTGATTGCCATTGTTGCTGCTATTAGGAGCTAGGGAAGGCTTGCACAGCATGGTATTCCTTTGTTCCTGTATTGTATTGTGGCCTGTTGTGTGCTTGATCAACAAACAGACCAGTGTACTTTCTAAGCAATAATACCTGGTTGTTGAGCTGCATGTGGTTTGGGGTGGGGGGTGGCATGAGCTGTATGAGATTGAAATAGGTCTCAAACATGTACTTAAAAAGGCACATAGACTTCAAAAGTCTGGTGAAATCCACCTTTCTTTAAAGCATTAAGAAAGACTAGTTGTTTAGTGAGATTGCCTTGAACCTCACCTGCTTAATGTAAGTAGAGGTTTATACTTGGAGTTCCACATCCAAATCAATGCTCTATCCAGTTTTCAGTAATAATGAAGTTGTTTTTTAGAGGGGATGTGTAACGATTGCTCTTAATTTCATGTTAAAAGTCTTTTGCATGCATTTTGCTCTTGTATGAATTCTTTTTTATTTTAAAACTGTTATTGAGTAGTTAAGTGGCTTTCTACGATTCTTTAATAATCTCTCTCTCTCATCCTCTAGTGTACGTGAAATATATGACCCAGTTTACTTTTGGTTGTGGGACAAACAATTATGGTGTGAAGTGAAAATAGAGTAAAACTTCATACAGCATTAACAGAGGATAGTTGCTGCAGCCCTAAAGGTTTCTTGTTTAGTCCATGTCGCATTAATAGCAAGGACTTTTATTAATCCATATTGTCTCTTGAAGCAGCATGCAAGCTTATCGGACAGAACTTTCACACTTGTTTACATGTCATTCTACAAGGCTGAGATATTACATATACTTCTGAACATGAGTCACATGTTTTCGTGGCTTGTTAATTTTGATGTAACAAGCTATATTATGGGCCTAAATTAGAAAGTGATGACAAAGTAATGTTTTTTTTATCAAAGTTTACCCTATAGCTTAGGTTTTTTAAAAATGCTTTCTGTCAGTTGGCTTGTTCAGCAAATTAAGTTACAGATGTAATATTCTTCAAGCTTCAGTTGAATATCTAAGTTAAATACTCAAAGCTTCTCAATATATTTTTGCATAGAGATGTGATTGTGATGACTTGTATGCTTATCTGATTCAATATTAGTTTTCTGATTTTATAGGCTAGGTGGTGTCATTAATGCAAAATCTAAATAACATATATGCAGAAAGCTTACGATTTTTTGCATAAAAAGTGCTGTGTAACCTTAGATATTGATGTATCATTTGGTACATTGATACACTATAGTTTATTGACATATATACATGAGCAGCAGTGATCTGCAGACTTTCATGGTAACAAGGGTGAGATAAGAAGCATCTGCTTCTATCTGAACTGGGAAAACCCTGGCTATGGTTTGAGCAAACAAGTGTAGCATGTTGGCACAACACATAGTTTATACTAGCCAGAGTTCCCCGTGTTTGTAATTAAACTATGGTGTAACATTCTTTGAGAAACTGTCATAAGCTTTTCTGTCCTTTGTCATTTGTACAAAATGGATTGATAAAGATATTAGTTGGGAGACCTGAAGAGACTACACACCAGTATAGGATTGCCGGAGCACTAAACACAACATGTATTCAATATGTAGCTGATAATGTAGCTACAATATGTAGCTGAGGCAATTACCTTTTGTAGTGAAAACCATATAAATTTTAATTTTTATAATTGATGGGCTCTTTCACAGGTGTCTTTATTATCGGTTTGTAACATATGATTTATGTATGCTTATTATTGTAAATGTGCACCAGTACACTTGCTAATGGCTGGCGTTCTCTGGCCCATGGGGTCACGAAGAGTCGGACACGACTAAACGACTAAACAACAACAACACTTGCTAATTTACGTTAGACCACAGTTTAGGTTGGCATTATGTGTGAACTGAGACAATGTACCAATTGGATAAAATCTCCTATTTTTGTAACTGCACCAGGCTGTGTTGTCCTTATGTCTTTCTTCCTTGTCATGCCTATCTTTGAAATCCCACTCGCATATGCCTGAAATGTGTTGCTTTCACAGTTCATCTATATGCTGCAACCTGTTTAAATTCCATTAGAAGTAGGCTTTTCCTTTTGATGTAGATTAGGGCAGATCTACTAAACCAGTGTTAAATTATTTAGAGCATATGATTTCTAGATGTTTACTAGTTTGCCACTGAGACTTTATTGACTGACAGAATCTACCACATCAATCATGCTGACATACTGATGTTTCTGTCTAGGAATCCATGAAATACCATAATTTTCCTTTTAGAGCTTATTGTAGATTTAAAGCAGTCCAAAAATAGGCAAAACCAATCCGATAATCCAATATGTCTTTGCTGTTGATGCAAGACTTTTTATTTCCCCTACAGTACATTTTCTGGTGCTGTGTCTTGTCTAGTTATAAAAGCCTCAGGGAATATGACTTCCATCTAGCTGCCAGGATGTTGTTAGTAATAATCAATCTCAATTTTGTGTCTCTCCTTTTTATACCTCAGGCCCTACCTCCACTCATATATATATATATATATATATATATATATATATATATATATAGGTGTGGGTGTGTGGGTGTGTCTCTCTCTTTTGGACTCTTGCTGAATATACTTATTTTGGAATCAGTTCTGCCCCTCTTTATTAACCAACAGATGAGCTACTTCTTTTGGTTTCCGTCCACTAAGCTTAGACATTTTTTCCCCAAAAAGTATTGAAGGTATTGAAGGTGGTATGTTGTACTATGCAGAAGTATCTGGTTGTCCACATGGAAATTAAACTGTCGCTGTTTATCCAGCTTAAAATTTCAAGGGGACAAACAATGGAAAATACATAGCAGTCGCAGTGGATTATTACAGTGAATGATGGTGGGCAGTGAACAGCGGTGGTTTAGTTAGTATTGAAATAGATTAAACTATTGCATGTTTGTTTTTCATTGTTTAGCGCTTTGAAGAAGCATGTAGGCTTAATCAATAAAGTATAGTGTGTGTGTATGCCTTTACCTGCTGCAATTTTCATTGTGATATTGTAAAGTTAGCAACACTTCATTAGACAGCCTTCCTTCCACAGCACAAAGATGTTTCACATGTTTTTGCATAACATGGTTTTTATTTCCATTTATTTCTACTTAACAGAAGTTCAATATTCCTTTTCTTGTGTTATATTATTGAGATTTAGTGCCGCTCCAAATGTTTAGGGGGCTGTGGACAAAGTGGTGGGCCATCTCTTCTGCTGTTGGATGCATGCAAGCTTTCCTGGTGGTGATGCAGAATCTTGGGATTATTTCAGCTTGTACCATTTCAGGTGTACTTTTGACAATGCTACACCGAGAGCATTGTGAAAATTAAAATGGTGGCTAGACCTATCCATGCAGTACTGCTTGGTGTGGCAGGCCATCCGGTCTAACTGATGGGCAGTGCTGGGACTCTGACATCTGTCTAAGGATGCCTAGTGCTGATACTGGCCTTGATGAAACCAATTAGGACAGTTTGCTCTTCAGTGTTATGACTGCACTTGCTTTCTTGTTGTGCTTTAGCACATTATTTGGCTAGAAAGCAAACATGATACAGTACTGGAATGCTTACATCCACATTCACAAAATTAAAATTGGATCTATTATTTACAACATTATCTTAGATATATGCACACGGAAGTAAATTCAAAGGGACTGATTTGCCTTAGTCTCATTTACTATTGTTTTCAAAATACTAATCCATAATTTACCTTGACTTTAGAAATAAGGATAGTTCTTCCAGCACATTCCAGGAATAATTTAAGTGCTGAGATTGATTTTGCCTATTTATAAACTTGATGATGTGCCTTTTTCACATTTTTTTAAAAAACCACCACTTAAAAAAAGAGCACATGGTTTTGTTTTCATTCTCCTGCATAAACAAGATATATACTTGTGTGAAGGTTCAGAAAATTGTCTGAGTGAAAAAGCAGTGCTCTCTGTCTATTGACCCCCATATCTACATAGTCACCATTATATATTCATGTAAGCATCACAGCTGACTTGCCAGGGATTAGGTATGTGTTTCATGAAGCCATAGTCTGGATGCAGCCTTTGGTTGGGTTTCTTTTCATGCATGAATCCTTTTGAGTAGATTTGCAGTAGGCACTTGGATATAAATGACAGGATAAAAATAGAGCTCTAGAAGCTGCTATTTTCTGACCTTCCTGTCAATATTCTTTGCCCTAACTGTTGGAAGTGAGAGATGGTTGGATCTCAGGAGCATGCTCTTGGTATCTTTTTAAATAGGGGAAATTTTGTGTGTGTCAGTCTTCCACAATTCCCATGTTTCACAGCACCTCCATGATGAGGTGTGAATTGCAGTGTGGTAACTCACGACACCCCCACCCCCCAGTTCCTTAATTTTGTGACAAATTATTATTTGTTGCTCTTATGGTCTTTGGACTCAATTCTATCCCCAGTTGGAATGACTGAGAGAACTGAAAAACAATAAATTGACCTTGCAAGATTCTGTTTAAAATTGTTTGTTATTTGTCTGTTTGTTATGTCCCTTTCCTGTGAGAAAGGCATATAGAGGGTGAAAAACTAATGTTTTGTGTATTATTCTAATACCTTATGCCTCCCTCAACAATACCACAAGCAGCATCAAGGATCAATAGTATTCCCCAGATTTACAACAAAGAAAAAAGAAAACCCTGTATGGATCTGAATTGGGTGAACATTTTGTCCCTGTTGAAACCTTCCTTGTTACTAAGCAAGACTGTGTTTTTTCATCATACCTACAGTGGAAGACAGGAGTGCCTGGCGTGCTCTGGTCCATGGGGTCACGAAGAGTCGGACACGACTAAGCAACAACAACAACACACTGTGGAAAGTTTGCTAATCCTGCTTTTGGGGTCAATGAGACCCAATTGCATCTGCAAACGTTTGCAACCAACACCCTCACATCAGCAGGTGGCCACATTTAATAGCTACTTTAAGTCAATGATACTTTGCTGACATTTTTCTTTGTTCATTGAAATCTTTGCAAAATGTGTTGGGGCACAGTGTCACAGGCCTTGTTCAAAATAACCAGGTCCTCATTTTGTCACCCTTTGTGAGTGGATTAGCAGTTTATGTTGAGCCAACTTAAACTGAAGCGTGTATTCACTAATACAAAATACAGCATTTTTTGCTATTAGGCCTTGGAGAACAACCACTATATAGTGCTATTGATGTGGAGATTTGGGTGCATTGTATCAACATCACTTAGCCACGAAACAGCGAACACCACTGAATTCTACACGGTGATCCTAGAAACCACTAAGCAAAACACATCTGCTGTATAAAAACCACAGCATTTCAATTAGCAGCATTGGGGTAGAGTCTTTAATGCCTATGCATTTCTAAAATAATGGGATAAAAAGTTATTTTTCATGGGTTTCACAGCAGTATCATGTCCAAATTATGACTTTGCTTATATTAGTCTGGAATGTTTTCCCTCTGAATGTTTCCTCAAAGCCATTGGAACTGGAGGCCTTACTTCCACAATTTTTGTTTTCTAGCAAAACAGATGTGTGTCATTGCCTACGTGCTCATGCTGGGAAGCAGCCAGGAGAGCCATGGGTCTGACAGCTTGGCTGCTATTGCTTGGGGCTGTCACACTGTGCACAGTGAAATTTAAAACCTCAAGTGCTCCTGGGAAACTAGTGTCTGCTTCCATGGCTATCATGCAGAAAACAAAAAGGCATTGCCTATAAGCCCTGGGGGGTCAGCCATTTTTTCACATGCAGTCCCCCTGGCAATGGGAATGACGAATTTTCAGGGGCATTTGACCTGTGAACTCCGAGGATGATGTGGTAGCAGGCTGGCAGTGGCAGATGAGCTGATGGCTTGCTTTCAAAAGTTTCTTAAAAAGACTCATCACTCTTCCCTATATCCATCATCTGCTGGTTTCTAGGTAGTTTGTGGACATCTGAACTAGGGGCTCTGGGTTTGGGCCCCAAACTCAAGTCCAATTGGAGTCACTGCCTCAGAGCTATTTTGTATCTTGGCTCCCCCATGAGTGGACCTGGACAGCCTATGTTGTTGGCCCTCAAGTGTTCCTTCTGTTCAAAATAGGGTCCCTGTTTGTTTGTTTGTTTTTGAAGTTGCTGAGTAGTGGCTTAGTTTGTTCTCTTGCTGGTTCAAGTGCAATGAAAAGTTCGAGTAATCGAGCATATTGTATTACTTATATGATGTTAGCCGCTCTGAGCCCGGCTCCGGCCGGGGTACAAATAATTTATTATTGTTGTTATGATTATGGGGTACAAATAAAAATGTGTTGCTGTTGTTATTTATTTATTACTTTACAACCATTAATTGCTGACTCACTGCTTCCCCTCCCTGTAGCCCCCTCCCCGTAGCCCCCTCCATATCATTAAAAGCTGTATGACTGGCAGAAGTGCATCAGATGCATCTTTCCCCGTCTCTGCATTTCTGCGTTGGGAAATGATGCACATGTTACTTTCCAAATAAACCTTTGTATTCAACCTCAAACTTGCTAGTCAGTTACAAGCAAGAATGCATTGCTAGCAAGAATGCACTGCTGTGTTCTTGTTCAGCATATAAATCTCTGGCGTTTTTCAGGTTTGCCGCTGATTAGATGTCCACAACCTTTTTTTAAAAAAAGTCAGGTATTATTTGGTGTAATGCACTCCTTCTGTAGGTTGTATTCCTGTTACAACCCATCCCTTTCTCAGTGTTTGAAACTCCCATTGTTCTAGGCACATTTTGCGACAGGGAAATTCATTAGGGCAAGCAGTTTCTGAGCTCTGGGTGCAGTACTGTGCCTAAGATTTCAGAGTAAAACTGCAGTGGAAGGAAAGGAGGACCTTTTTCTGCCTCCCCATTTCCAGCTACCCTCTGAAGACTGGAGAAGAGACCCTCTTAAGATTATTAGGGGGTGGGCAGGGGAAGGACTGGACCATGTGAAAAATGAACATAATATTTTAGCTGTAATTAATTGTATTCTTCTTATAAAAATGTGCGCCTAAATATTCTGTTGTTTAAGGTGCCATTTAGCTCCTAGCTTTAATATCTCAGTTTCTAACACTGCCATTTCTATACACTGAGCAGGAAAGGGTCATGAGTTTAAAAATGTATGCCCATATCAATTTATCTCTAGTGGTTTTGGAATCATAACAGAGTTGTTCTTATGCATTTTAGGTGAGCTGCACAAGTATTTGGCAAGAAAATTCTTTGATGTCTTTCTCCTTTTCTGACTTAACTGAAATAGCAAGTACAACGAGAGAGAAAGTGGAAATGACTATTGTGTGAGGGATTAATTAATCAAGAGCTCTTCTGGTTTGTGTATAGTTCACTTTAAAGTCCAAACATCTACTAGCTTATCTTACTAATTAGTAGGCTGATTGCATGTTGAGTTATCATCTTTGCTCAAGTCATGACCACCTGTTTCCTGAACTGATGAACCCATGTTATGATTTCTGCTGCTTAGAAAGGAGTACACCGTTTTAATGATAAATGGAAACCTACATTTGAGTTGACATAAGGGATACCTTGGCAGATCATTGTGAAAAAGTAATGTGGTTTTATTATTTTTGATAAACTATATACCACAAAACTTAGCACTCACAAACATTTGATGAAACCTTCATATAAAATGTAAGACTGTCATTGTGCAACCCCTGTTGGAAGATTCGTAGTACCTCATAACGAACATGGACTTACATGAAGTCAGAGTGGTGTCAGGTATTGGGTAGCAAACAAAGAAGGCAGGTTGCACAACACCAGTGACCATGGCATGGGCGTGAGAAGAGAGGAATATTGATGGGGAAAGTGGTGGTTTAAACAGCAAAAGTTTTAGTAAATCAGGGAGGATGGACGTAGAGGAAAATGGCAGTTTTAAACACCAGCAGAGGTTTGAGTCAATCAGGGATGGAGTAAAACTGAGAGGAAAAAAGTGACAATTTTAAACAATGGCAAAATTTTTGAGTAGAGGCAATATGGGGTGACACTAAGGAGGTGGAATAAGTGTCTTTGGATATAAATAATAATCTATTCAGATTCAGTTTATTGCCAGTTACTTAAAAAACAGCCATAAAAATTATTGCTTCATTTCTGAATCGTGCAAGGGCTGAACTGAGTGCATCAGAACTTAAACTCTATGGAACATTTCTGAGTGAACCTTTCATACTGAATTAAATAATTAGCAAAGTATGACATCTTGAAGAAAGCAGTCTCCTCCCTGTTTCTTGTTAAATGCAGATATTGGGATTGTGATGATAGCAAGCCACTGAAGCTCTTCATTGTGGTGGTACTCTCTGAAGCACAGTAAGTGGGTTTAGTTAAAGATCTACAGGGTCAGCTGGTATACATGAGCATGTTTGTCTTGGCACCTGTGGAGTCTGATTTACAGTTGCTGCCAGTGCCATGAGGCTCCTTTTAATTTATACCAGCTGGTTATCCAGCATTCTGAACTCAAAACGAGTAGTGACTATTTCAGTAAAAAGGTCAGAATTTATGCATGGACGAAATCTGTGTAAAGGTATATTTGCCCCCACTGAGATTACTTGGTGGCACTTTTTTCACTAATCTCATTTTTCAAAAGTGTTAAATATGTTCCCACATAGAATAATATATTGCTTTAATATTAAAGGACTTTTTTTGCAAGGAGATGATGAAAAATTTGCCATGATTTTTTGTTTTGTTTTTAAGGGTATGGGGTTTTTTTAATAAAAAAAATGGTCATGGGTGCTCCCTTGTGAGAGCTGCGAGCTCTGTGGGTGGGCTATGTGTAATTTTGCCCCACTTTTTGATGGAAGCTTCAGTTGGGGACATAGAAGCAGCACTCTCCTCTCTGCTACCTGTAAATACATGTTTGTGTATTTGGTGGGTGGGCTACTGATCCTGGAAATAGCACATAGTTATTGGAACTAGTAGCCATTGATAGCATTATTCTCCATGAATTTGCCCAACCCTTGCTTTAAAGTTTTATGAATTGATGGCCACCACCATATATTGTGAAAGAATTCCATAATTTAACTCTGTGCTATGTGAAGAAGGGAAATTTCCTAAAACAGCAAGTGATGAATGCTAATATTTTCTTTTTATTGTTTCTCCCAAAGGTGGAATTCCATTATTGTTGTACTAAACCCTTCCACTATTTCCCTGAATTAAATCTCAGCCCTCTTAATGGATATATCAGTTAGATCAGGGCTTGTCAACCTGGTCCCTACCGCCCACTAGTGGATGTTTCAGCATTCTAGGTGGGCGGTAGGGGGTTCACCGCACAAGTTGAATCCTCCTTCCATCAAGCATTGGTGGGCAGTAAAGAAATTTTCCCATCAAGAAAGATGCATTAGTGGGCGGTAGGTATAAAAAGGTTGACTACCCCTGAGTTAGATTATAATGGCTTTGCTCCAGAGGAATATGTAATCATTCCTTTTGCTGCATGTAAATTTAAACAGATTAGAACAGAGCATTCCAAACTGTGTGTCGCGACATGTTCGTGCGTTGACTGCAGTGTGTGGGTGTGTTGTGCGAATGCTCCCCACGATCCTCCTGGGGCTGGAAAGGGGTTAGTTTAATCTCCTTTTTGCTGGTAAAACTGAATTAGTGTGTCGCGAAATAATGCATGTTTAAAAAGTGTGTCACCAACATGAAAAGTTCGGAAAGCTCTGGATTAGAATAATAAATTCTGCAAGAAGAATTCTCTCTATCTTAACATGCTTTGGAAATATATTGCCATGCACAATTCTGCCCATACTGGCAAGACTGAATTTATCTTTGTTTGTTTCCAGGCATTTTTACCCAGTTTTTCTATTTTTAAAACAATTGCTTAAAGTGGCTTTATATCGGCCTTAACATTAAGCTGAATTGGGGCATGCATTCTGGTGACCAGTTAGAAAGCTAGGATCCTTGCTTTATTGTAGCAGTGGTTTTCATAGGATTGTCAAATGACCGGGGGGGGGGGGGGGAGGACCCTGACTTCTTCCTTCCTTCACTTTTAATGACTTTACTCTGCTAGGACCTATAACTCCCCTATCCTGGTTACAGTACTTCATATATCCTCTCACACACCATTATTGCATATGGGCAATAATACAACAGAGCTATAATAAGAATACTACCCCCCCTCTTCCTTTATCCTCCCCCCCCCCCCATTCCACATCTCTCCTTCCAGTATTCAGGCAGGTCATTTAAAGTGTCTGGCGTCTTTTGCAGAAAGGAATCAAAATTCACCATTCCTGCTTGACATACAGTTTGAGCCTGTTTCCTTCTTGTAATATTTGTTGAAAAACAATGCAGCGCATTATTCTGTAAAGTGTTGCTCCCTTGAAGGGAACTTCATTTGTGCTAAACGGCAAGTTATGCAGCTTATGATTTCTTGCTTCTTCCAGGGATCCCCATGAGGGCTTTTTTAAAAAAATAATAATCTGCCCCTATGTGCAGTTTCTCATTTGTTCCCAAATCCTATAAGTATTCTTATGTGATAAGAAGACAAAGTATATTTGGAAACCTGTGTCCACTTGCAAATGCCTTTGTTGGCTGCTAGGCTAAAATAGGTAGCGGAGTGAGGGGACAAGTTAACTGTCTTTGCTCATTAAGAAAAGGGGCCTTTATCATCATCATCATCATCATCCGCAGCCTGACAAAGTCTGATTTCTCCTATGTGGCTGGGTCAATACTTAAATAACCCAACCACATTAGTGCAATCAGAATGTATAGGTCTTTCCCATGGAATTGACACTAGAATGTTAATGTGTGATGTTCAGTCCTGTTGTCTGGACTTGCATAATTATGTCCGCTCAATTTATAATTTAAATGTTGCCTCAGATGCTTTTGAAGCTGTTTCTGTGATGATCAAAATAGGTCCATTACAAGAATGAGAGTAGTGAAATGGTAACACTGGTCTACTGTTACTAAACATTAACAAAAGATGTCAGCTTTAGTTTACCACCTCTTAATTTCTCCAAGGAATTATTTTTGAGATTTAAACGTGATTTTCAGTTATGAGATATATTATTGATTTAAGTGAGGATAGTTACGTTTTTGTGAAAATAAATAAAAATATCTATTCCTGCACTGACACCTCTGCATTTGGCTTACCCTACGAGAAAAGGCTGAATGTGGTAGGCCTCATAACAGTTCAACATCTGCCATGCCGTTAGATTGAAGCTGGCTTTTTTCCTTCTCTTAATTCCCCCCCCCCCCATATTTTTGCCATACAGAACAGCCCAGAGACACATATTTATTGATATACTGAAACTTCTGCTTGATTCAGTGTCTCACTGACCAATATTCTTAAAGGGAAAATACAATAATGACAATGAAAAAAAATGTTCTGTGGCTTTATGTATATTATTTTTGCGCAATACCGACCATAAAAAATTAAAACTTTGAACTGTCTGCTGTTTTGCCCCACTGTACAATTAACTTATTTCTTGTTTGTGAAGAAAAGGTTGACTTAGAATTGCTGCTACAGGAGAAGCACTAGTATACTGGGATCTACTCACATAATTCTATGTGGGTTAAGCTGTGTGTATGTTTTGATTAAATGAATGTTGCTTTCCAACATGTAGAAAAAGAAAATGAAAATTGATAAAGCCTGATTTGGGTTCATATGTTTGCATGATTTTTGTGTGTGAGTATTTGCACAACTTTTGACTACAGCTAACACTTTGGCTTCAATCCCAAGACCTCCTTGCATGTGCAGAGGTTGTTTGCACATGAAAGAAACTTGTTTTGGATTTCTCCTTTCCAGTTGTAACCCCATCACGCCCGCTTGATGAAAAGTTTCTACAGTAGCAGTACTGAGCACTGCAGTCAGTAGAGAGATAAAAGGATGATCCTGTTGTGCATACGGCCTTTAGATTAAAAGCTTTGAGTACTAATAATGTGTTAAATGCATTTTGAGGCACAAATCACTTTAGGAGAAAGCTTTATTTAATTATCTTGGTGGGTGATTCAGTTTTCCAATTTCTCTAATAAGCCACAGGGCTTAATAACAACTCTTCTGAATTCATACAATAAATTTGTGATAAAGCTCACTGTGAAGTCATATATTTTCTCCAAATCATAATGCCATCCTTGCTTATGGTTTGGTCACTTCTGTTCTTTGGACTACAACCTAGCATTGATTATTGACCTGCTAGGTATTGAGCATACAGTGGTGCCTCGCAAGACTAAATTAATCCGTTCCGCGAGTATCTTCGTCTAGCGGTTTTTTCGTCTTGCGAAGCAACCCTATTAGCAGCTTAGTGGATTAGCGCTATTAGCGGTTTAGCGGCTATTAAAGGCTTAGCGGCTTAGCAGATTAGCTGCTAAAAGGCTATTAAAGGCTTAGCGGCTTAGAAAAAGGGGGGGGGAAGCGGAAAAAAAATCTCAAGACTCGCAAGACATTTTTGTCTTGCGAAGCAAGCCCATAGGGAAATTCGTCCTGCGAAGCGCATTGAAAATGGAAAACCCTTTCGTCTAGCGGGTTTTCCGTCTTGCGAGGCATTCGTCTTGCGGGGCACCACTGTAATTGAATGTTCCTAGACACAGATGAGTATCTTCAATGGTTAGTGTAAAAGTCTCATCATTAGAAATTATGGAAGGTCAATTTACAGGGCTGCCCTGACACTTGAAAGTTTGTCCTTGCAAAAACAGCTCAATCAAAATGTTATCTTCCCGGTACTTTGTCTACACATGGGGAACTCAGATGAATTTTCTTATAGCAAATCTTAATAGCAAATTCCAACCCTACGATCACAGAAAATACAGTCAGCTGCTTGCTCTAGCCCAGGGGTCAGCAAACTTTTTCAGTGGGGGGCCGGTCCACTGTCCCTCAGACCTTGTGGGGGCCGGACTATATTTTGAAGAAAAAAATTGAACAAATTCCTATGCCCCACAAATAACCCAGAGATGCATTTTAAATAAAAGGACACATTCTACTCATGTAAAAACACGCTGATTCCCGGAACTTCTGTGGGCCAGATTTAGAAGGCAATGGGGACAGATCTGGCCCCCGGGCCTTAGTTTGCCTACCCATGCTCTAGCCATTAATTATTAAATGAGAGTCAAAATTACCTGTGTTTTTAATTGGTTGTTTGTGGATTTTGTTATATTCTCATTTTAAAGGGCATAATCTGTGTGCAGGTATATTGTCTTTTCCTTTTCCTTTTGCTGCAGTCACCTTGATAACCCTACACTGTGGATGGTAATGATAATAAGTTAGTTTATTAATCACTTCTGTATTAAGGCTGTCTAATAAATTTACAAAATGTAAGAGCTTAAGCATAAAATACAATAAAAGAAAAATGCATTTCAATGTAGATCATATTAATGTAATGGAAATGCAACGTATGTCAATACACTGGTCAGTTGATTGTGCAATCATTTCCCTGAAATATTAGCATTAATCCACTTTCCCCCCTGCATTTCTCTCTTTCTCTCTACAGCATGTGCATTCCGCTACAATGGACTCTCATTTGTCTACCTCATCTACCTGCTACTCATTCCTCTTTTTTCGGAACCTACGAAAACAACAATGCAAGGTAAGCCTGTTTCTGGCTTTTAAAAAAGGTGCAGATAGATGCAACTGATGTGAAAAATTAAGTTGCTACAGAAACCCTTTTTTAAAAAAAATAGTGGACTATATATCTGAGAGAGAAATGAAACTATGGACAAACCAAACACTTCAGTAAGTAATTACAGTTTGATTAATCCAGTTTCTTTGGATGGTATTCAATTAAGTTTTACTCATAGTATATCCATTGAAATGAATGAACAAGACTTATTTAAATGGCACTTTTTGCCTTTAAATTCTGTTGAATAAGCAAAATATTCATGTATTTTTGAACTAAAGGGCAGGATTCACTGGACAAGACTCATCAGCAGAAGCCCTGAGTAAATGACTTCTGTTTGTGCAATGAAGTTTTCCCTTCTCCTCCTTCCACACCTCTGAAATTGGGTTGTAGGTGGGAGGCTGAGAGAACCCTCAGAACTGTGCAGGGAGCGGGGGACTGTTCCATCTGGCAAGCTGAAATACATGACATTGAATTATACCCCCGTTTCCTTTTCCACACTTTATGTTGTGTGCGCTGCCTTTCACTAAGAATCAAGGTACAAATGCTGTTTCTAAAACTTAATTACTTTAGTTCTTGTACTTTTTAAACCCCCCATTGGCTTAACTCTGCATGTTCATGTCTAAGGTAGAAAATAATACAGTGGTACCTCGGGTTAAGTACCGTATTTTTCGTTCCATAGGACGCTCCGTCCCATAGGACGCACCTACTTTTTTGGGGGGAAATAAAGGAAAATTTTTTTCCCGTTATTTCCCCCCCAAAACCAGGTCGGGGAACAGTGGGATGGCGGCGCTGCGCCTCCCCCTTGTCCCCCGAGCTTGTGGGGCTGGCCGATGTCTGCCCGGCCTGAGGGGCGCTCTGCTTCAGGGCGCCCCATGAGCCGGACGGCAGGCTGCAGACACCTGCGCGAAGCACGGGGCGTCCTCCGGAGGGCGCCCCGTGCTCCGCGCTGCAGACTGCCGCCCGCAAGCCTTGCGCTCCCGGGGCAGATCCCCCGGGTGGCAAGGCTTGCCGACACCTGCGCGAAGCACGGGGCGTCCTCCGGAGGGCGCCCCGTGCTCCGCGCTGCAGGCTGCCGCCCGCAAGCCATGCGCGCCCGGGGGGATCTCCCCCCGGGCACGCAAGGCTTGCGGACACCTGCGCGAAGCATGGGGCGTCCTCCGGAGGGCTCCCCGTGCTCCGCGCTGCAGGCTGCCGCCCGCAAGCCTTGCGTGCCCGGGGGAACTCCCCCCGGGTACGCAAGGCTTGCAGATAGCTTCCTGGAGCCTGGAGAGCGAGAGGTGTCGGTGCGCACCGATGCCTCTCGCTCTCCAGGCTTCAGTGAAAGCCTGCATTCGCCCCATAGGACGCACACACATTTCCCCTTCATTTTTGGAGGGGAAAAAGTGCGTCCTATAGAGCGAAAAATACGGTACTTAATTTGTTCCGGAGGTCCGTTCTTAACCTGAAACTGTTCTTAACCTGAAGCACCACCTTAGCTAATGGGGCCTCCTGCTGCTGCTGTGCCGCCAGAGCACAATTTTTGTTCTCATCCTGAAGCAAAGTTCTTAACCTGAAGCACTATTTCTGGGTTAGCGGAGTCTGTAACCTGAAGCGTATGTAACCCGAGGTACCACTGTAATTGTCTTTCAGCATAACACTGGATTAAACAAATAAACAAAACTTATTAAGGTCTTTGTTTAACTCACATGCACTCTTTGAGAAAGTATTGGAAGCTGACAGGCATTGCACACTGTATGTGTTTGCACACAGTCTACTATAGTAGTGAAGATTTGCTCAATTTCTTTTAATAACCTTTGTGGGACAGGCCCTGTCCTAGAGCACTCCCCACACTGCCAAACTCGGAAGCAGCAGCAAGAGAATTCAGCCTTGAGAGATATAGAATAGGATCATGCAGTCCATCCATGATATTTCACTCATGGGGGAAACCTATACTTCTCCTTTTTTGACAATATATTTAAGAAGACCGATGTGAAGGGGGAAACAGTGTATTATTCTTTGTGTGCTTTGAAAAGTTCCTATAATAAATGTGTGGACTTAGTTCCTGGTGAGCTTTTGCAAGTAAAATACAGAAGTGAAAAATGAAAGTTTCTATGTGTTAGAAATTCACAGTGTTGCTAAATCTGTCAGACACTTTTTATTACAGAAAAATTAGAAGAACGGAGCAAAAAACAAAGCAAAAATCCAACAGTAAATGTCTAGATGTTGGCTAAAGTGTCTCTTAAAATGGTAAATATGACAGATGAGTGGCTAGATTGAGCACCTTAAGGGGAATATGGGTGCAGTTTTCTGATTCAAAATCTTTTTATGGTCTTCATTTTATGTGATTTCTTTTCTGGACCTTTCTGGACCTGGAAGGATGATTGACATCCTAAACACTGCAGTTCTCTGTAAGCAAAACACTACTAATGTTTGACAGCCATCCTTAATCTTCTAGCTCAGAATTTTAATACAGTACTATTTTCTTTTAATGTTTTATACTGGCTAACTTTACTTTCAGATAATCCATCTGGGCAATGCTCATCAGTGTTGAGGGACAGCTTTCATTTCTCTAGAAAGCTGTGGGCCAGATATCACTCATTAGTTACCGTGGTAACTTGGCGTCCACTCTTAACAGGAAGTCGCAGGCAGCAGCAATTTTAGTTTTTATCATAGAAGGAATATGCGCCACCCAAGCTTTCTGGTTCCTAATATCCCTTCAAGGGGAAGGGATTCAAAATCCAGTTTCAGCCCATTGTACCAGATTGTCTAGTGAATACTGCTAGATCTGAACTTTTGTGCATCTGACTTGGTATTTTCAATGTCTTCTGTAGTGCCACATTTTGGGTGGAAAATGAGCATTCTTACTACAGTGGTACCTAATTCGTTCTGGAGGTCTGTTCTTAACCTGAAACCATTCTTAACCTGAGGTACCACTTTAGCTAATAGGGCCTCCCGCTGCCGCCACGCCACCTGTGCACGATTTCTGTTCTTATCCTGAGGTAAAGTTCTTAACCTGAGGTACTACTTTCGGGTTAGCGGAGTCTGTAACCCAAAGCGTTTGTAACCCGAGGTGTTTGTAACCTGAGGTACCACTGTATATTCAAAGTAGCTCTCTAGCCAAAGGTGAATTGTACCCAATTACCTTCCCAATCCTAGGCAAGCCCTTGAAGAGCTTGTCTGAGGTACAGGGTGGGAGTCTAGTTGCAATAAAGTTATAAACTGAAACAAAAAAAGCAGCTGGTTCCTGGCAGGGGGCCCCAGCCTCCTTAACCCTCCAAGGCAAGAATACCCTACTCTCCACCCCCTGCACATGCCTGTTCCTAGATACACTGCCAGTGTTTTTACATACTTTCTTTGCAGAAGCTCAAAGCTATTTTAATCTAATAACAATCCTGTGGATAGGGACGTGGGTGGTGCTGTGGGTTAAACCACAGAGCCTAGGACTTGCAGATCAGAAGGTTGGCGGTTCGAATCCCCGCGACGGGGTGAGCTCCCATTGCTCAGTCCCTGCTTCTGCCAACCTAGCAGTTCAAAAGCACGTCAAAGTGCAAGTAGATAAATAGGTACTGCTCCGGTGGGAAGGTAAACGGTGTTTCCATGCGCTGCTGTGGTTCGCCAGAAGCAGCTCATTCATGCTGGCCACATGACCTGGAAGCTGTACGCCGGCTCCCTCGGCCAATAAAGCGAGATAAGCACCGCAACCCCAGAGTCAGTCACGACTGGACGTAATGGTCAGGGGTCCCTTTACCTTTAATCCTGTGGATAGGATTACACTGGAAGTTAGTGACTTGCCTAGGGTAACCTAGTAAACTTTTTAGCTAAGGTTTGAACCTGCGTTTATTGCATCCAAATTAATATTACAGTCACTATTATCTCACTGCTTGTGTGACGAACTGTGATTTGGTCCTGGTTTTATGCTGCAGACTGTGTCAGAGATACTTGTGTGAAAACAGTTATTGTGAAGTCTTCCCATACATGTGTGTGCTTTTATAAACACATGAGCACACACATTCTGTCTGTCTCAAAGGGAACAGGAAGTGGGGTTATTTGTTATTGTTATTTCTGAAGTTGCCATACCTCAGTGGTGAATCACAGTCAAAGGTTCACAAAGCAAACTTGCTGTAAAATAAATGAGGGAGGAAACACTGCTTTCTACCTTCCTGACGTCCTGTGCTTTTCTGCATGCTTCTGTTTAGCCTTTGCACTATTTTTATCCCCATCACTCACTAGTTTATTCGGGTAACTAGGCTTTATACAGTTCACTTAATTTAATTTAATTCTTCCTTAAGTTATTTCTTTTTCCTCCAGTCTGATGTAGATTTTGGAAGGTGATGATTTCCCTGGGCTACTTAATGTTAAAACTGTTCTTCGTTGATCTTCACTTTTTCTCTTCCTTCCTGTGCCATTTTGTTCTTCTACAAACAGCTGTTTCTCCTCTTATTTTCCATTGCACCTGGATTTCTCATTTGCGTGCATGAATTTCCCTGTCTTCCTATTTACTTGCAACACTTCTCACATATGAAAACTACAGATCTGGCTGATTTAAAGAGTTTAAATACTCTGAGTTCTGTATTTTAATATTAGTATTTGAAACTGCTATTTCACTAATATTATAAAGGTAATAAGCAGTAAAACATACTGTTATTCATCTCAATATGATCAAAGGAAAGTATCCCTTCCTGTAAAACCTTGTTCCTAAAAGTCCCCTAGGCTGAGTGTTTGTGAATATGTTCTAGTGCAGGAGTAGCCAATGTGGCAATCTCCAGATGTGTTGGACTACAAATTTCATCACCTCCAGCTGTTATGACCAAAACCAGGGATGATGAGAGTTGTAGTACACAACACCTGGAGGGCACCACACTGGCTTTCCCTACCCTAGTGAGCTCACATTTACAGTGTTGCCTGTTTCACCTTTCAGTGATCAAAGAAGAAAAGTCACAAAAATAGATCTAGCCACCCAGTAGAACAAATAATATCTATGAACATGGTGAGAGAGGAAGAAATCAATCTGTTGTCAAACTATGTTGTTTCCACCCACAAAATAAAGCCATTCCTCTTCAAACATTCTGTCAAATTAAATATCTATCTATCTTTATGGCGGTGATGTGGAATAGAGTGGAATGGTGAGCAAAGACTGCAGAATATAATTTTCTTCCAGATAAATCCCAGTTGCTGAAGTAGTAATTGATTTAAGGGCAGATCTTCAAAAGTTTGCTTCACCCTGAATCTTTAATTCACATACTCTCAAATTGCAAACCAACAGTGGAATAAAAATTACCACCAGGGGCAATTCACTTCACATTCAGCCCATATTTTTTATCACAGGTTCCGCTTTTAGGCAGCACAAAAGTCAGTTTCCCCTGTAAGTTTATATCTTACAGAAAAACAAGATGGAGATGAGGCAGTGAAGTCACCCCGGCCTTCTTAATTGCTTTCATAGTAGTACCTCAAATATTTGGGTAATTATTATTATTTAAATAAGAGTTGGCAAAGCTCAAGTCTGCCTGAAAGCCTCTCAGATAAGCCTCAGTCCATTCTGTGTATGTTTGTGTAGAGTTGTTACTCAGTGGTGTGGGAATGGTTCGTGTTCAGAGGTGTGTGTTCTTCACAATTGAGGTGTTCCATACCTGAGTGGTAGCAGTATGGTAGTTTTGAAAAACAACACTTTTCAAAAATGGGTATGAAAAAATACTTTAAATGAATGTATGCTTTTATAGCAGTGATTCTTAAAAACGGATGTGGACCTTTTTAGGAAACTGTGAACAGTTTTCAGGGAAGGTTTAAGCTTTCTGTCCATCTTTTCCCAGTGATTTTACAAGATGCAATGTGTCATCATATGGGTCCATTACACAGAGCTGACATGCTCAATGAGGTAGACTGAAGCAGCTGCCTTGGGCTTTGGAATCCTATGGAACAGCAGCCCATGGGCACCTTATCCTCCCCTGCCACGCAACCCCAGTAAGCTAGTCTTTGCCAGGGGCTGCCACTGCCAATACACAGTAGATTGTGTGTGATATCACTACAGATGCTAACCTACGCTATCAGCAATAAGGCCATCATCTCTATGTGTATGATGAGAAGCATTTTCTGTTTTATTTTTACAGGGAAAGATTGATAGTACACAGCAACTAGTTATGTCCCCAGTAGCTGTGCAGCAGCTTAGATCGTACTGATAACACATGAAGGGCTCTTTGTATTTCATTTATCTAAAAAAGCAAAGAAAAGGAAGACCTATCATTTGCATTTCAGTTAATTGTGCTGTGTTGGAAGGAGTCTGGATTGTGTGCAGGGGATGGTAGCATACTCAAGGGTGAGCAAAGGGGGAAGTTAATGTGGCTTGTTGGCATTTTTAGATATTGAAAAATAAAATGGTAGCAGACGCAGAACTACGTACATCTGTTTTTCATTAGAACACTTTGTTGGGCCTCCCCTTTAAATAGTACTCTAGTTTAAACAATTGTGTTTTATTATGTCATCATAAAAAGCGGGGAGGGTGATCCACTACATCATTAGGTATATATTTTTGTTATTACGCTCAACATAAAGGCAAGATGCATTCCACTGTAAACTCTGCCAGGTTTTTAGTTCTTTCAAAAAAGTAGTTGCAGCCGTTTCCCATTATCTGGCTGTTGATATGGCCTTGCTGAAGAATATGCAAGAGTGTCTGGATTGACCATGTAGACAGTACTGTAGCTAGCCAGGAACATGTCTGAAGGAGCTCTTTAAAAGGGCTCAGTACACTATTGGCAAGCAAGCTGAACTGTGACAATGCCACCATTTGTTGTCGCACTGCTTTCAGTGCCATAAATCTCTTCACTGTTAGAAGACTGTCTAGTTGGTGCTAGTTGAAATTTGTCTGCTGTGGTAAACTTCCTTCCTCTTAAATAAATAAATAGACTATATTTATTCACAGCTTATTTCTCTTGCTTGAAGGCTCACCTCTCCCATACTTTGTTGCAAACAACATTGATCTTGTTCTACATCTGAAGTGGGCAATGAAGAAAATGGCTGTGGTCACATCTCTATATTTCTCAGATGAGAAACTGCTCCTCTCACTCTCTGAAATGGTTCAGACATTATACCCTAGTGAAAATTCCCAGCCTATTTAGTTTTTGCCGTGAACCTCTCCTAGTTAGTTCAGAAGGGAACACTAATGAATGAAAGCTGTACTGTATTTATTTGACCATGGTGCAACACTAGGCATTTGATTTTAAGCACTCCCCTCCATTTCCCCCAGGTATTTAGGGAGATACAGCATTCAGATGAAATTTGGATATTCTAGTTAATTTGCTTCTTTTAAATCACATTGAGGAGGAAAACTAAGGCTGGATTGAAAGTTGTCTGCAGAATAGAATGCCCCCTAACCCTAATTAATACCACAAATTGTTACATGCGCAAGGCTAAATTAAATAATAGGTTTTGTTGTATTCAACTAAATTTCACTCAGAGCAGACCCACTGAAATTAATGGTTCAAAGTGAGTGATGGCTATTAATATCAATGGGTCTACTCTGAGTAAACTTTTGTTTAATGCAGCCTAAAGTTTGGATGTTGAAGTGCATGCTTGCATTTTGTGAACTCGGCCCACCAGCCATGTATTGTGTTCTGCCATGTGCTTAGTGATCACCCTGTTCTTAAGTGTACCAGGGAAGCAAGAAAATTGAGAGGTTTAGTGAGACCTTTTGGTTGGCTGCCATACACAGCTGGTGGGCTGCATTCTGCTTGGTGAGTTGCAGGTTGTACAGGCTTGACTTGATGCGGAACAATTTCCCCCTTTTTAAGATATAGATATATAAAACCAAAAAATGTAGGCTACAAGCGTAAGTGCACTTTGAAGTAGCACTGCTCATATAAATGGTGTGTATGTGCATTTCACAGGCATATTTGATACAAGAGTCACATGCTGTATTGCATCAGAAAGGTTTGATTAATTTCCATGGATCTGCTCTGGAATTCACCATTTATATTCCACTTCTAATTATGAAGATGCTTTTAAAATTGTCATGTTCATCCACCTGCCAGGTCTGTGAGATAGATCACTATTATTCCTGTCTCATAGAAACTCTCCAGAATGTTTGGAATCCTGAATACACGTGTAACAATTTTCAGCCGTTTAGTTTCTGTTGAAGTTGTATAACCTGCAATGAGTTTGGGGAAATCTGGTGATCTTTGAAGCTCGAATAAGAGTCCTCTTGAAAATCATCTGAGAACAGAAGTTGCTTACATGCTGCAAAATACTTTTGAAGGTTGAGATTGGCTTCCTCAGAGGTGGTAGCTGTCCAGTTCCAAGGCAGTAGGGGAGAATGGCATTTAAGGCTGTGGTCCTTTCTTTTTCAGCCTAGTATGACTTCTGCTTCCTTCAGTGCTATGCGGAAATTGCATTGATCACAGAGACAGTTGTTGTTCCCTGAAGCCCCAGAGGACAGAGACTTCTTGTGTGGGCTGTCCTGATTTCAAATATATCTATTTAGAGTCAGACCTATGTTGGACCAAATCTCAGTACATACACACAGTATGTGTGCAATTTTCTGACATAAGACTCCTCAACAAGGCTCCTTTATGAGAAAGATCTGAATATAAATAAATAATCAATCAGTCAATCAGAGTGCTTGTGTTTTGCACTGTTAAAGTATAAAAACAAAGCAAAAAATAAATAAAACCAGAGCTTGTTATTAAGAGTTTCTGTAATGGTGCAGGTCCATTAGTCAATTCTGGGTAATAGTTACTAAAACAGTAATTGTTCTTCACAATCTGGATCTTCCAGAAATGTTTGAATTAATTGTCCTTGCCTTCATTGCTAAACTGATTGTTAAATGGTACATTTTTGGACGACTAGCTTTTCTGATTTTGGTGAGAGTTTCTTGAACTTTTAGCAAAACCAATAATCGTCTAATCTAGAAGTCGTCAGAGCATAGATGAGAGTAGCCCTGTCTGTCTTACAGCACTGAGTACAGCTGGCAACCCAGCAGAAATTGATTAAAGGCATTCTAGGTCACAGCTGCCTTGTAGCATTGCTGGAGCCATGAATAGTCCCTTACTGCAAACCTGACCCTTCAGGGTGAATGTGTCCATGCCGAAGACCAACTGACTGTTTTATTAAACCCCCTCTGCACCAATCACTGTATTTTTTAGATTAAACTTTGTTCAAACTTATCCAGCCTACTGAAGCCTCACAGAATTTCTGCTGGATGGCTGAGACTGATCCTTCTATCATTTCTGTTACCAGATTCCTTTCCACTTACTTCCTTTTCAGACCAATCTGGCAATTGCACTCTCCCCTGGGTGCAGTGGATTGGCAGCAGCACTTGCTAATGATCCTCCTCTCTGCCTGCCTTCCATTGCCATCCTATTGGGCTCAAGAGAGTGAGTGGGCAAATGAGCAAATGCTAGTAGTGCCTGTTCCTCATCCAGAAGAGAAGCAACTGGAGAGCACTGGTAATAGTAGTGGTAAGGAGCTGAACTGGCACAGGTATTGTGTTAGTACATGTGTGCATGTGTGACAAAATTGAGCTACTGACAGCCCAACTTTCCTCATTTCCATCAACATATTTTGGGATGAAAACACTGAAAGTCTCTTGATCAGGTGTCCCAAACACTTAATTAGTCTTGGGTGAGATGGAATAGTGTTTCCTTTAAGTCACAGCAGGGGTGTGACTTTATAGTTGGGAATGGAATCTATAGTTAGAAATCCAGTTGATTAAAAGAGATCTGAGTCTAGAATCCAATTATTTAGTGTGTGTGTGTAACTCTGGCGGTTATGCAATTTTATAGCAAAGTACTAGCAGTTCTTGAGAAGAGAATCCAAAGGGAAGCAAAGCAATACGTTTGGCATCAGTTTGACTGCAGGAGTTGCATGAAGGAAGTTTATAAGACGCCACCCAACCGTCTTAGGGACTCTACTCTGGATTTGTGTAGGGTTTACTCCTTAGCCTCCTCCCACAGGATGTCCCACAAGACACCAGAAATTTAGGATCAGAGTTTTCCTTCTCTTAGATGGGTTATTTTCCAAGGTTGACGAACCCATCTACCCCTCATTTTCCTCTACAGCACGTGTAGAAACCACCTTCTTGACATTTGTACGCGCTATTGGTTTCATCTGCTCAGTCTTTAGGAGCCTGTCTGAAACCACTGTGAATTGGTGTAGCAAGTCCTGAAACAGATTGTATGACTGAAAGACAAATTTTAAAAACCTAGACAATATTTTGTGCCAGAAGAGTATAAACATTATTCGGATGTTGGTGTTTTTTATGGCGAGGGGTAAAATTCTGATGTTACTGTGCTTAATTTGTTCATAATTTGTGATAAACGTCTCTCGTCTTGTACTTCACTGGGAAGTCTTAGGAACCATGGGCTGTGTTTGCCCCACAGGATGTTCTTGAGTTGCTAAGGTGAAGTCACTCTGATCCTGAAAGTTTTGTGGGTGGGAGACAACATGGGCTTTGTATGTAAGCCACTTTTGACTCTTTGAGGAAGGGAGGGTATAAGTGCAGTATATAAATACATATCCCACTATCACCTTATACAGGTCTGGCATACAAAATTGTACTCCATCTCCCAGCTAGCAGTAGCCCAAATTGTTATACCTTGTGCTAACTCACTGCAGAAAGTACTCACATCCATGTATAAAATCAGTAAACAGCAGCAAACACTATATTCTCAAAGTCCAATAGCTCACTTAAAAAGCTTAGTTGCTACTCAAAAAACAATGAAAGGGAATGAAATGAATCTTGCCTTTATCAATAAAAATCCTTTCTTTGTTCATTCATAAAATTCTCTGGTGAACTTACTGAGATCATTGTTTTGCCCCATGCTACACAGGGCTTTAACAAATTCTGAGGCTGTTCTTTAATTGATCTTTTTGGGTGCACTGTGATTAAATTCTAGGAAATTGCTAAGCTGTGACTCACATCATAAAATCCAATTAGTGGTTGGTTGACAGTTTGTCTCCCAGTTCAAGCGTCCAAGTTTCTTTTAATACCACATCAGTATATAGGTTATTGCTGGCAAAAGTCTTGAGTTTATTTTGTAAAAGAATGTTACGCATAGTCAAAAGTTTACTTTGGACACTGCTATAACTAAGGCATTTTTGTTTTAGCAAAGCATGCTTTGGTTTTGTCACTTTTGGCTTCGTTTTATGGGTTCAAGTGCATATTTAAGTGTTGGGGTGAAAAGGTTTTCTGTAACAAATAAATAAATAAATGTGTCTTAAAAATGAACTGTTGTTAAATATGTTAGCCCCCAAAGAACCCAGGGCAGCAAACAGATACACAATTTAAAAACAAAACAAAGCAAACACATTCTAAAACAGTTAAAACATTTTATAAACAAATACAATTAAAAACATCTAAAAGCAGTTACAGTTAAATACCCTTTGCTATTATAAAGATTCATAAAATTGTGTTTGCGGAGGGGCGTTCAGTCATGAATTGCCAAAGCAGATATTGTATAGCCTGAGAGGCTGATTTTGCCAGGGGACACAGTTACATGTTCCCATTTTTCATGGCTAAAGTATACGCAGTCATTCTCGGGTATGTTCCCCCAACCTCTTTGGGTGACCAAAGTACACAATAATGTTTGGGGGTGTTTCTCCATCATATTTGGGCAAGTACTTAAAGTTTATGTACCCAATATCTCATCACTTTGACTTTGTTTTTAGTGTGGCTGTTGGTGAGAACTACAAGTTATAATGGGCCTCAGAAAAGTAGATGTGTGTTCCTTCATTTTTTATTACTCTGTATTGCCTGGGAAGAGAATATGCTGTAGCGAGAAGTATGGCTCATATCCCACTATCACCTTATATATACACATCTTCCCAATCTGAAGCCTCCCCAAATTGTGTGGAGACACTGGCACCAACTGTTGGGAGCCCGGGCACCCACAATTTTTTGTGTGGGTGTTTAGCACTCACACTGCTGGGCCTCTGACGCAACTTCCAGTGCCTCACGAGGCCCCAGAAGTTGCATCGGAGGCCTCACAGGGCTTCAGAGGTAATACTGAAGGCCTCACAGGGAAGTCACATCTGAAGCCCCATGGTGCTTTGGACATTGCATCTGAGACCTCACAAGACCTTCTACGCAACTTCCGAGACTCCCAAGGAGCTGCTAGAGTGCGTGTGATGTAATGTGCCGTCAGATGTCATATTACTTATGTCACGTGCACCACTGGGCACCCACAATCTGGGGCCAAGTCGGTGCCCCTGTGTGGAGATTATGTCTAAGATACCTATTTGAATGAGATGAAGTACAGTGATACCTTGGAAGCCAAATGCCTTGGCTCTCGAACAAATCAGCTCCTGAATGATTGAAACCCAGAAGTGAGTGTTCCGATTTTCAAACGATTTTCAGAAGCTGAATGTCCGGCATGGCTTCCATGGCTTCCGGACGCTCCTGCAGCCAATCAAAAGCCACACTTTGGTTTTTGAACAGTTCCGAGGGTCGAACGGACTCCCGGAATGCATTCTGTTCAAGAACCAAGGTGCAGCTGTAATGAAAAGCAGAGGAGTGAGCCACCTGCACTTTTACTTGTACCTCTCACATATATTTTATATGTGAAAGCGCATGGGGGAAGGACAAAATATGTATATGTATATGCATATGTATATGTATATGTATATGTATGCCAGGGCTGGCTGGACACTGCCAGCACTGTGACACTTGTATATGAGAATATTGTTAATGAGAATAATGGGGATATTTGTACTCTTTTCAAAGTTAATTTGTTGTTGTTGTTGTTTAGTTGTTTAGTCGTGTCCGACTCTTCGTGACCCCATGGACCAGAGCACGCCAGGCACTTCTGTCTTCCACTGCTTCCCGCAGTTTGGTCAAACTCATGCTGGTAGCTTCGAGAACACTATCCAACCATCTTGTCCTCTGTCGTCCCCTTCTCCTTGTGCCCTCCATCTTCCCCAACACCAGGGTCTTTTCCAGGGAGTCTTCTCTTCTCATGAGGTGGCCAAAGTACTGGAGCCTCAGCTTCACGATCTGTCCTTCCAATGAGCACTCAGGGCTGATTTCCTTAAGGAATTGATAGGTTTGATCTTCTTGCAGTCCATGGGACTCTCAAGAGTCTCCTCCAGCACCATAATTCAAAAGCATCAGTTCTTCGGTGATCAGCCTTCTTTATGGTCCAGCTTTCACTTCCATACATCACTACTGGGAAAACCATAGCTTTAACTATACGGACCTTTGTTGGCAAGGTGATGTCTCTACTTTTAAAAATAAAGTTAATTTAGACCACCTTATAACAAAAACAGATGATAATGATAGTATATTGGCTATACTAGCTTCCTATACCAGAAAATGCCTGAATCGGCTCTTAAGCATTGTGTTTTTGGTTTTAGTTCTATACTGAAAGCAGTAGTTTGCTAGGGAACCTTTTTTTATAAGTCTATTGTTAAGGTACTTGTTGGTTATGTATTTAATTATAAATGTGTGGTTCCACGAAATGGACAGATGGTGGGGAATGGGTCTTTCCCTTCCAGCTTGTTGGAGGCAGCCTATTATAACGATTGTTATTATTGATTAATTAAATTTCTATACTGCCCTTCATCTGAGGACCACCGAGCAGTTTACAATATAAAAATACATATCATAGTAACAAACAAAAACAGCACCTCCCTATACAGTTTAAAAGTCCATTGATTGTTCAATTAGGCAAAGGCCTGGTAGAAGATTAATGTTTTTGCCTGGGGCCTAAATATACACAAAGACAGTGCCAGGCGAGCCTCCCTGGGAGGAGCATTCCTAGAAGATTGTGCCTGTATTCCTAGTCTTTCAACATTGGAAGACAGATACTAATCTGAGCGGTGCAATATTTGAGGTTCATTAGTGTACTGATGCTTGACTTTCTGGATCCAACACTGATAATATCTACTCAATTATTTCAACGGAGAATTGTGATTTGAAAAGCAACCTGCATATTTCTTAGACTCTATCAGAGTTTCTTATACAGCAGTATCTTCTCTTACTCTTTATTTTACCTATTTAGATATCATATCACCCACTATGCCCATGTCATATGTATTGCAACCGCTGTTAATGGAGCAGCAAGTAGGGAGGAGGGGTCATGGAATCAGAGGGTTGGAAGGGACCCAGGGTCATCTAGTCCAACCCCCTCCCCCACAGTGCAGGAATCACAGCTAAAAATTCCTGACTGATGGCCATCCAAACTCCATTTTAACACCTCCAATGAAGGAGAGTCCACCACCTTCTGAGGTCATGAACAGAGTGCACAAAATCCAAAAAGATTTTCAGGCCACTTTATGTTTGTGCATAAATCTTTCTTTCAAACTATCAAACACAAGATGTAAAACATTCTACTCTTACTTCTGACATACATTAGGAACAATGTTGTTATATTGGCATATTCTTGATCTTCTATACTGCAGCCCCCTTCAGCCCTTGTTGTGTTCAGCAAGGCTGGGAGTGGAGTGAGTCAATGCACATGCTGGCATTACAACAAATTCTAAATGCCTGAAGAGGGCTTAAGTCTATCAATATTATTTGTTTCCCTTCTAGTGAGGGATGATCTTGAATTGATGGTAAAGGCAGTTGGAATAAAGGAAACCATGAAGAATGAGCTGAAGAGGAGGACATGATTTGAGACTTGAGAATGACCGCTCCCCGCTTAAAACGGGGGGCACCCTTTGCGTGGACACGCACAGCCCCTAGATCTGGAGCGGCTCCAACAGCATAGGCTTGGTTTGCCTTCCCTCAGGTGGGATACCTGGAGGTCTCCGCCTACCTCAGCCAGTTGTCCAATCCCACCTGGGGGAAGCGTTGCCAAGGAGACCAGGCCAGGTAGGGGAGGGATTACCTGCCCACACAATAGAGGGAGGATCTGACCTGGGAATCCTCACTTGGCTCCAGAGCTACTCCCACCCTCAGTTAATGTCTTACAGTGGTGCCCCGCAAGACGAATGCCTCGCAAGACGGAAAACTCGCTAGACGAAAGAGTTTTCCGTTTTGGAGGTGCTTCGCAAAACGAAGCTCCTATGGGCTTGCTTCGCAAGACGAAAATGTCTTGCGAGTTCCTGCGGGTTTTTTTCCCTTTCCCCCCCCTTTTTCTAAGCCGTTAAGCCGCTTATCTGCTTATCCGATAAGCCGCTAAAAGCCGCTAAAAGCCGCTAATAGCGCTAATAGCGCTAATCCACTAATCCGTCAATGGGCTTGCTTCGCAAGACGAAAAAACCGCTAGACGAAGAGACTCACAGAACGGATTCTTTTCGTCTTGCGAGGCACCACTGTATTTGCAGGTTAACTTTTCTTCGCAGGTATGCGGGTGCTGCTACGTTAAGGTCGCTGTTAAAGGGCCGGAAAGGAATTTCCCTGCATTGGCAGGTTTCGCCTTTCCCGTAGCAAAACGTCACAACTTTGGCAGTATCAGGCCTTGGGCGGAATCCTTTAGTCCATCTTCCTCTTTGCGGCGGCGATACCAGGGTTCCCCGTGAAAGGGGTTTCTGAAGGGAGGCTTTGACCGTATGCCGAAAGGTCGTCATTGCTCTCCCCTGCGGCGGCGGCATAACGGGGGCGGCTATCTCTGCTTGAACATATGTTCTCCAGAGCTGGCCCATCCCCCCCCCCACACTGGATAACCCTGATGCTCCCTAGGTCCCCGGCTGGGGAATGGCGAGGGAGAACGCCCAATGCCTGAGCCAAGGTCTACCCACATTTGAAATTTAATAAAGTTGTGGCCAATTTAATCCCATAGCACGTTGTCATGAGTCGTTATTCCACATGACGGGGGGACCGTGCGGGATATGGGGACTCCGCCTGTCCACGCAATGAAACATTTAATGCAAGATACAGCTGTCACAAAAATAGTAAAACAGTAATCCAAAGAAGAATGCTTTGGATTGAAAATTGTCAAACTGAAGCTACTGTGGATACTGTAGAATGCTGCCTTTGGATTATGCTATCTGCCAATGGTTCACAAATAATGAAGATAATAGTAACCCATGTCCTTAGCACTATTTTCTCAAATCAGGCCCCCCTGTGGTAGGTCATTCTTTCTTCCGATTATGTGCTGTCCAAAGGCTTTTCAGGTGATAGCATTGCAACCTGCTATAATCTTTATTTGTGGAGTGCCTTTTCACATGCTATGTTTCCAACTGGGGTTTAAACCTCTGTAGTGGAAGTCAGCTAGATGAAATATTATTGCATCTGAATTGCCTCTCACTAATTGGATACCAGTACTGGAGACCATTGCCTACTATGTTAAGTGACCCCGATAGAGATAATTGACTTGGACACATTCTGTGCTACACCTTTGAACTCCTTTAGCAACATTACTTGGACTCAATCTGAAACCACTGCTTTCAGTTCTAAGTACCCTTATGAATAAAATCCATTGACTCCTACAGGAATTACTCACTAGCAGGTAGGTGGGGATGTAGTCTTTTACAAATATTCTGTGTACCTTGTTCTGTTCTTCAGTGTATAATTTGAAAATGGCAGCTTAGTTCCAGTGAACTATGTTTATTTTGACATTTGGATTGATAGAAGCAAAGTAATACAAACACCAAAGGTAGTGATTATGACTCAGTGTCTTGCTGCAGACTTCTGCTGGTAAATTTGCAGCTGTTACAGTTCAAAATACTGTTTCACAGTTTGTTTAAAATTGTACTGCATATTAGCCAAGTACATATTGAACAAGGAAGGTATATTACAGGCTTGTAAATTATCTCCTTGATAATTTTTTTGCCCTTAATCTTAGCTTTTTTGTGATGAGGCAACCAGAACCGTAAACAGTATTCCACACCATAGGTTTATAGAATGCCATTATGATATTGGTAACCACAAACGTTCAGTGTATATATGAAACCAGCATGCCTTTCATACAGGGAGGACCCAACAAACAACTCTCCCTTTCCCGGCTCTTATTCAGCGAAGATCTATAGTAATACAACAAAGAGAGTGCCCTTACTACTTTCCCAAGGGCCCCTGCTAGAAGTGCCCCACCACCCATTAAAGAACCTCTTTTTTCTGTGACTAAAACAACCAGTGCCTTCCCAAGGTAGCACCCAGAAATGGCTCATGGTTCAGGAAATCAAGCCAGAAAAGGTACCGTTTCAAAATGAATAGCAATATCTCATTTCTTACTCCCATGCTACCCCTGGTTTCTTACCTAATAACAAGCGCCGAGTTAGCAGCAAGGGAGAAGTCTTTCTGTTGATATTATTCAATTATAATTTGACAGGTGCACAAAGAATTTATAAAACATGGTAATTATGTAAAGCACTGCTGTGCTGGCATCCTTAGTGGAACATGGACTTACATTTTAGGAAATCACAGTTTGAAAGTCTAGAGATTCATTTCACCCCAGCTATGTCGTGCTTCCCCCAGGCATCAGGTAGATATGAAATAATGGCAAAGTGTGGTCTAAACCACTGAGCCTAGGGCTTGCCACCGGAAGGTTGGCAGTTCGAATCCCCGCGACCAGGTGAGCTCCCTTTGCTTGGTCCCAGCTCCTGCCCACCTAGCAGTTCAAAAGCACATCAAAGTGCAAGTAGATAAATAGGTACCGCTCCAGCGGGAAGGTAAACGGAGTTTCCGTGCGCTGCTCTGGTTTCGCCAGAAGTGCTTAGTCATACTGGCCACATGACCCGGAAGCTGTACGCCGGCTCCCTCGGCCAATAAAGCGAGATGAGTGCTGCAACCACAGAGTCGTTTGTGACTGGACTTAACTGTCAGGGGACCTTTACCTTTTTAATTTGAAATGAAAACAGTTTTTGTGTGTGTCATGACATTATGAAAGTGTGCTCAGAATCATGGGACTTCACTGTGTGTGCGCGCGCATGTTTGTAGGTATTAGTATCAGATGGCTTTTAAATTTGTTAATTCTGGAAAGATAGCTAATAAATATCTGTATGAAACAAATCAATATGTAATGCCCAAATGAATGCAATTTGCAGCACAATCCTGTGCATGTCTCTTCATAATTAAATTTCACTGAGCCCTCTGGGGCATCCTCCTAAGTAGGTAGGTATAGGATTGCAACCTTAATCTACTTTTCCTGCAGATATTTAATAAAACGCTAAGTAAATACAATGATAAGTAAATACAAAGATAAATAGACAAGATGTAAACTTTAAAAAAATCTCTTATTTTTGTGTAGCTACAGATAAAACACTGAAATAAAAATTGTGGTCAGCTATTTATTTTTGCCACACTTGATCTCATGTGTTTATTCAGGCCTGTGCCATTGCAGTATTTTTCTTCTACTGGATATCTGTATTTGGATTAATAGTGAAGTAAGCCTTACTTTATTAACAATATTGTTAACAGGGGATGGTGCTTTAGGACCAAAGTAATGCTGCATCCCAAAAATTCTCTTTCCTATTGAGCTGTGGGACTTGCATATTTTATGACCTGTTCCTCATATCCAGTTAAATGGGAAATGGATGTTATTTCAAAGGTGAGCTTGTGCTAACCACCCTTGTTGTTCAGTGACTGAGACAACCAAGCTGTCAGTCATAAGACTATGACCTCACTTAAGGCAATCTTTAGTTGCTTCCTTAAAAGGTCACCAAGCTTAAAGCACTATTGTGGATCAGTAAATCAATGGGCTGGCATTGTGTTGTGCTTATTCTGCTGTCTAGCAAATCCATGGATTTTTTGTACCTTCTGTCTTCTCAGGATTCCTTCATCCAGGGGACACATAAGAGAATGATGGCTGCCTTAAAGGGGGACATTAATTGCTTTATTGCGCCTACATCATATAGGGTTTTCTTTTACATTGAATTTTGGATTTGTGGTGAATGTGTGTGTGTAATGATACTGCATTCCTCTCCTTATCATGAGTTGCCACACTTGTTTTAGGTGTAAGATGCCAAAACTTTTGGAAATCTATTTACCAATTGTCATGTGCTTATATGAATATGTTCACTGGTACTTCTTCAGTCCAAGCTATTATAGCCTGGCCATACGATCTAAGATGGACCAAAAGCATAGCTTCCAAGAAGCAGGAAAGCATGCACCTAACCTAGACAAAAGGGACGCGGGTGGCGCTGTGGATTAAACCACAGAGCCTAGGACTTGTTGATCAGAAGGTTGACAGTTCGAATCCCCGCGATGGGGTGAGCTCCCATTGCTTGATCCCTGCTCCTGCGAACCTAGCAGTTCGAAAGCAAATCAAAGTGCAAGTAGATAAATAGGTACTGCTCCGGCAGGAAGGTAAATGGTGTTTCCGTGCGCTGCTCTGGTTAGCCAGAAGCGGCTTAGTCATGCTGGCCACATGACCCGGAAACTGTACGCTAGCTCCCTCGGCCAATAAAGCAAGTTGAGCACCGCAACCCCAGAGTCGGTCACGACTGGACCTAATGGTCAGGGGTCCCTTTACCTTTGACCTAGACAAATTGACAGATAGTTGCATGTTTTGGGAACACAAACTAATTTCAAATATTCTCTACAGATGGTATGATCTTTCCTCTGTATACCAGTCTTCTCTTTGTATTGTATACTTCAGTAATGCCTTTGAAATTTGCTGCTCTTTAAGAGCTTAATCCATCATTCTTTGTTTGTCTGGGATTGCTAATCTCAGTAGAACTTGCATGATTCATGTCATTGTTACATCAGTTGCCCAAAACTGTTAAGTTAGAGGAGTTCCTGGTTACAGTCTCTGAAACTCTTGCTTCTCTGGTTCTTCACCAGTGCTTGCTCCTGAGACTCCTATGCCCACACAGTGCCTTATCTTCATGGCAATCAACATCATGTTTCCATGATGATTGGGAAGCTGTAGTGAGTTAAGAAAGCCACAGCCTGTCTCTTGGCACTGTATAAGCCACAATGGACACACAATTCTATTCTGGCCCAACTTCACTTGGCTGCTGTTTGTTCAGGACCATTTCAAAGTGTAAACATTAATTATTTTTAAAGTATACCGTAGTCTGTGTCCTGAAAAACTTTGGGAATGTCTCCTCCTTTATGTTTGCCTTCTCCCTTAGATGTGCAGGGAGAGGCACTGATCTGGGTCTTTGCTTTCCCATGAGATCTAGACATAAGATGATAAGGACATAGGAAACTGCTTTAAATGAACTCCATCAAGCTACATATTGTCTACACTGATTGGCAAAGAGTCTTTGGCATTTTGGACAGGGTTCTTTCCCAGTTCTGCCTGAAAATGGCATGGATTGAACCTGGAGCTCTTTGCATGGAAGAGCATATGCCCATGAGGGCATTGGGTTACTCTTCTTCTGTGGTATTGGTCATACATAGGTAAACTCCATAAGAAGTGCATTTCGTCATATATTTCTTGTTGTTTCAGCATTCCGGTAGGTAGCCGTGTTGGTCTGACGCAGTCTAGATAGATAGATAGATAGATAGATAGTTTGATAGTCCAGTAGCACCTTAGAGACCAACTAAGTTTGTTCTGGGTATAAGCTTTGTGTGCATACACACTTCTTCAGATACACTGAAACAGAAGTCACCAGACCCTTATATATAGTGGGAGGGTGGGGTGGGGTTTTTCTCAGAAGGGTAGTGGGAGATTATTTTTGGTCATCTGCATACTATCCCTTGCTTTTCCTGTAGGACTAATTGCGGTCATTAACAGTCGTCAACAGGTTTACCATACCCATTGAGTCAATCACCCATCTCCCACTACCCTTCTGAGAAAAACCCCACCCCAGCCTCCCACTATATATAGGGGTCTGGTGACTTCTGTTTCAGTGTATCTGAAGAAGTGTGCATGCACATGAAAGCTCATACCAATAACAAACTTAGCTGGTCTCTAAGGTGCTACTGGACAATTTTTTTATTTATTGTTTCAGCAGCTTATCAAAATGTGGCTCTTGAGGAACAACTTTAAAGTTGATTGAAGGTTTTTATTTTTAAATTTAATTTTATCTTCAACTTTTTTAGGGCTGGTTTTAAGTGCATTTATTTTATTGATTTTTAGAAATGATATTAATGTTTGTTGATGTGGCCTTTATTGTGTTATGTGCTGTGCTGTGCATCACTTGAGTGCTCTTTTGATGGCAGAGAATCAGTATAGAAATGCTAAACAAATATTTTTCTGGAGAAAAAGCAGGTAGTGAAAGTAATTGCAGGCAGTGGGGAGGAGCCCACTAACCTTTCTAAAACATGGCTGTCGGTTAATTTATCCCTTGACTGATCAGGAACTCTGCCACTTTGTAAAAATATGTACTAATTTGAAAATATTGTTTTTAAAAATACTAGGCATTGTCTTAAAAATAAAAGTGAAAGAAGGCTTGCCCATACGCTTGAAATTTAATCAAATAATAATATCATTCAAATATTATTCTATGGTGCTGGGTTAGTTAAAGGACTATAACAAAGTAATCAAAAATCTTTTCTAACCAAGGTTTGGGATTGTAACAATAGGGAGGAATTTTAGAATGTCTATTTATATAAATCTTTTAAACCACTTTCCAGCTCAAATGCCTCTTGAACTGGTATACAACAAAATCAAGAGTAAAATATTTGGCCACCAACTTAGATAGCTTAAAAAGAGGATTAGGCAAATTCATGGAAGAGACTGATGGTTACTAACCATGATGGCTATTGGTCTGTCTCCACAGTCAATGGCTTCTGAATACCAGTTGCTGGAAGAAGTACTCTGGTGCTTGAGGCCTGCTTGGAGACCTCCCACAGGCATCTGGGTGGGCACTGTGAGGACAGGGTGCTGGACTGGATGGGCCTTTGGCTGGGTCCCACAGTCTCTGTATTCTTTCAAATACAGATTTTCATGATGTGGACAGGCAGGCAGGGTGGGTGGGGGAGCAGTGGGCAGGAAAACCATTTTTTGGTGTAAATATATCCAAGTAGGACAGGGAATGACTCCAGTCTGAAACTCCGGGGAGGCAAGACTAAGCTATATATGGGCCAATGTAATACAGGGCAGCTTTCTGTGTTCCTAATATACAATAAGATGACAATATGTTGCTTACTTTATATGCTATAAAGCAAAACAATATGATATGTAGACAGAAAGAGTATTCAAACCAACAGTGGCTCTTGATGTAACCTCTAAATCCACCAAGCCACTGCTGACTCACTGACATGCATTTTCCAGTCAATAGTCAGTATGCATGCTAGTTCAGGAAATAAAATGAGAGGGGTTGATTTTGAATCAATAGTTTCAAATCAGCCTATTTTTCTTGGGTAATTTAACACATTTATTTAAATCACCCGGATGTCAGATCAATCCACTCTCAACAGTATTAAGTGTAGGACCAAAATAGAAATCGGTACAACACTGGATATGTAATCTAAAACTTGAGTAAATATTGGAACATGTGTTGCTGGCATGGTAGAAGCAGTGGTATTGTAATTCTTCATACCAGAATAAAGAACAAATGTATAGAAACCACAGAATATTAGCTTGGCTTCCCAAATTGCTTTGACATGCTTACTTCTTCCAAAAAAATTATGGCACAGCGCAATTCAATATTTAGATTTTTGTCTTTTTCAGTAGCTGCCTGGACCTACTCCTAACTTGCAGCCATTTTTGTCAGAGTCAAAAGATCAGTTGCCATGACTTGAGGCCTTGGTGCTTGTAGGTTTGATAATAGTGTCATAGTACAATAAAGAAGATCAGGGCTTTAAACCAAACTTTCAGTAACACATTTCATATTAAATATTCCTAATAAAGTATGTTACCTCCAGAGGAAGTTCACCAGGCCAAAATTGGATAATCCAGACACGTTCAAACTACAGTGAATGAAGCAGATATCCGAGTTTCTGTGAGAGGGAAAACTGGTGTAGCATCAGAATAGAATTCAAAAGTATTCATTTGTAGCCGATGTACTCCATTTGAGAGATAGCAAGAAGCCTAGGGTCAAATTTATTTATTTATTTATTTATTTATTTATTTGAATGTCTTGAATTCCTGTTTTGGCTTGTATTTGCTTTTATTCTGTTTTACTGGGTTTGTTGTATTTTTGTTTTTATTATATTGTTCATTGCTCTTATGCTGTACATTGATTAGATTTTTAAAAAATATTAAGTCCTTTATAAGTGCTTTTAAATAAATATATATTTCACGAAGGCTTTTTGTCGAGTTCCCAGCATAGCCCTTGATGCCAAGATGCCCTCCCACAAACACACCATTATACATTTTCAGCTCCTTTCTCTCAGCTAAGACTTAGGCTGTGTACACATTACTGTTTACCCTGGCTGCAGTGCACTCCCACTGCTGGATTTTGAATCCTTGTGCACATTATGTTGCCCATGAATGCAGAGCTATCCTGTGATTTCTTGAGAAATACTGGTGTTTGGTGCATTTTCTCTCAAACCAGCTGCAATCTGAAAGGAAAACGTAAGCCACATTCAATTTGCAGTAGAAGCAGCAACATCATAACAGAGGTAGCAGTGAAGTTAATCTGCATTTGTCAGAGGCCAGTCAGAGAAGTCAGATTATCTTGTGTTTCAGGAGAACTCTGCTCTCTGCAGAGTACAGTCAGCAACCAGAAATGGTCTGAGGTGGTCTTCTCCAATCTGATGCCTTCTATAATCTCTGATTCAATAGGAATGCCAGTTATGACCTATTGCCTCCACAGGAATCTTACTGGGAACCATTGGATCTTGTAGTTTTAATCCAAATTTTCAATAGCTTTGCTTGTAAGGTAGATAAGAAGTTTCTGTCTAGACAAGACAATCTCTCTTTGAATTTTTCAGTGTGGTATTCTAGCTATGTTGTAGCCATGAAGTCAGTAGTCTCATTAAACATTAACATTCATTGGGTTTATGTGGCCCCCTCCTATCCTCTCTTGTGATGTTGCCATAAGAAAATAGGTTTTGTTTCAATTTTTGATTAATCAGTTTATCATTATCATTATTGTTTTCCTAGGTCATAGTTACATATAAACCTAAACTTAGGTTAATATAAAGCTTGTGATCTGTTTGCAGCTGTGTCTAGAGTTGCGTCGGAAACAGAGTGTCAATTTTATTATAGAACCCTCCTAATTGTTTTCAGGTGGCCAAATACATTACTGGCCCTTTACCAATGACTGGATAATAGTTGGCTGGTGGTGGATACTGTGCTTACACTTCAAGTCTGACCACCTGTGATATGTGAACAGGCTTTTTGTTTCCACTCTATATTGCACACCAAGAACCTTTATGGATCTGAAGTTGCAATAGATTTCATTTGAAATCTGAATGACTTATCATTGCTATACTGTAGTTGTCTTACAACTTCAGTCATTGGAGAACATGATAAAATGAGATAAAACAGCAGAGCCTTGCACTGTGGCATTTAAAGACCTAACAGACATACTGTTGCACAAGCTTTCCTGGGCCAAAACCCAATTAATAGATGCACAATGATATGTATTGTATTAATCGTGATTATACACCTTTGGGAAAATATCTAAATATGTGGATTACCTCCTCATTCCATAATTGATCAGTCAGGTGTTCTCAGATGTTCATAGGAATGGGTTTTACTTGTTATGGAAAGAGTCTGGGATTTTATTGGTGCATGTGACAGGGAAGCTTAAATCTTTTCAGCAATTCTTGGAAGTTGGAAAATGGGAACCACAGTAAAAATTCCTTTTATTTTTGTCATCCTTTCCACAGATCTCTTAAAGTTAAATTACTTTCTCTTTCAGTTTTTATATATGTGCTTGAGGATATTTTTCCTGTTGTCTTTTTTCCCCCCTTTGAATTTGAGTAATACTGAAGCAGTTAATTATGGTCCAGAGAACTGATTTCTTTTTAAATACACTTAGCCATGGGAAACCTACTTCAAATATTGCATAACCTGTGCACTCTTGTACAAGTCAAGTAATGTGTGTCGCCGTGGTTAGAATCAATGAGGAAAGGACTCTAAAGCACCATGAACATTGTATTTGCATATCAAGATGCTCTGTGCATTTGGCATCATGCTTCTCCTGTTACACAGTTTGATTAATATTATAAATTGGCAGTATATCACAAGCAAATCGGCATATCATAAAGAACTTGATAAACCATTTTATGGTCAGGCTTTGTATATGGTAAAACTATCAGACAAGGTACAGTAACTGCACTGTTAGTGTAATTATTATTGCTTTTTGGCTTCATAGTTAGAATTTTACTCCAGATTCTGTCTTGGTGGTTTGAAAAACTGAGTACAGTTTGTATGACTGGTATTTAGCAAACTGTCATTTTAGAAGTGTATGTGGATAGCAAAGATTAAAAAGCCCTCTTTTCTACCAACATATATTTACTTAACTGTAGATGAAAGCAGTAGCAGTTACTTTTATACCTTTCTTGAAGAAGCATTTTGAAATTTGAAAATTGCTCTCCCTTTGGGGAAAAAATCCCTTTCTTTTTCTTTAGAGTCTTCTCTTTTTAGATTGTTAAACCCTTTTTCAGATTGTTAAAGCTCTTCCTTTCAGCACAATTTTTTTACGACACCTGTTCTTTGGAGGTGCTTTATAGATAATAAATATTATTTAGAATGATTTAATTTTAAAATGGAGATATGGAAAATATGAATGGATTGGTATGTAGCATATGGAAAGACAGATTAGATGCTGCTGTTTCTGCCCAAGAAACACCATCTTTATTGTCTGTGGCTGCATGGTTGGGGGAAAATGGAGGCGCTTCCTATTGGCCACAAATGGTGGTTTGTTTTTTTAAAAAAGTGTATTTCTGCTGAAACTCTCATCAGCATTTTATACTCTTATCCATGCTGCTTTGGAATATTTGGCAAGTATGAGAGTAGGAATATTCTGCTGCAGTACTTTTATCTTGTATGGTAGGACATTCCAGAAGGTGGCACTGGGAGACTATAGTTTAAACCCTTCCCACCAGCTTATGGGGTTCTTCAGGGTTCTGCCCTTTCCCTCATGACATTTAACATCTACAGTCATACCTCGGGTTGCGTGATTTCAGGTTGCACACCGTTCTGAACCCGGAAATACCAGAACGGATTACTTCTGGGTTTCGGCGCATGCGCAGAAGCGCTGAATCGCGACCCGCGTGTGCGCAGACGCGGCGCTGCGGGTTGTGGACGTGCTTCCTGCACGGATCATGTTCGCAACCCGAGCATCTACTGTACATGAAACTTCTGGGTCATCTAGTGTTCTGGAATGCTATGTCAGTAATATACGGATGACACCCAACTCTGTTTCTTTTTTTCAACTAATGCCAATAAATCTGTCCTAAATCAGTGTCTGGGTGCAGTGATGGATTGGAGGTAACAAACTAAGACATTATTCAGAAAGGACAGAAGTACTAATGACTAGTTCTGTGGGTTCTCCCAAGTTCTAACCCTCCGGAGCAGATTTGGGGAGGGCGTGAGAAATACAGGGGGAGAAAAGAGGGAGGGGGAAAGGAGAAATCTTGTGCAGCTGTAATACGTTAATTGGATAACATCCTATATTATTAATTTAAAATACTAAGTAGAAAATAAATGGTTGGAGAAAGCATGAGCAAATGAAGCATTTTTATTTATTTTATTCTATTTTCAAATCCTCTTCTCAAACAAAATATGGCTAATGTTTGACATCCTGGAAGGCAAATTTTTTTTCTTATTGGGTATGTCCATCCTCTGTTTCTTGACTACCCATCAACTACTGTATTGCCTCAGTGATTCTGCTTGTTAAAATGCAGAGAGCTCCTGAAAACTTATTTCATGTCTGAAACTCTTCTGTAGGTTGCCCATGTCATTGTTCTTCTGGTCCTTCACGTTAATGTAAAGGAAAGACCAATATTCAGTTTCTACCTTTTTAATAGGATCCACCTACATATAAACATTTTCATGATAGGATAAAATTGCCTTCTCTTTTTCGTATCACACTCACAATTGCTCTTGGCTTTTGAACTATCAATATGAAAAATGAATTATCTGGCAGGCAGCTCCCATCTAAACGGTGATGCTTTTGCATGACCCCAAACAACAAAACATCCTCATTGCAGCATATACATAAATTTAAAATCTATACTTTACTAGTACAAACCTTTTATTTCCAGATTTTACTGTCTTATTTATAACTTTATGTGTGCTCCTTGCCTTGCTCATGGAGGCTCTTGTGAGTACTGTTATACTTTTGAATCTGTTCTGCTCTTAGATTCTTGTGAGGAATATGCTTTTTATTTTTTGTCTATTGGCTGTGATACATGGATTGATATTTAATAGTTTATTCCAGGGGTTCCCAATCTATGATTCAATTCTTTCAGGTGGCATGTTCATAAAAACATAAAAATCATTCAGCATCCAGCACATCTCATTACAATTGCCACAACTACCATGACCCTTAGCATTCTTCAGGTGGTCCATGGGGGAAAGAAAGTTTGGAAACCCCTAATTAAGTCTATCAATACTGCTCTATGCTGTGCGATATTAAATTGTCTACATTATACTTACAAGTTGTCTACAAGTTTTCTACTGCTGTAATAAGCATTTGAATAATTATGATTTCCTGATTTAATTTAATTATGTTCCTGATTTAATTGTAATGTTACCGCAATGGAAAGAAATCTTTAAATGATATGCAGTTGGTTTTATCTTTTTATCACAACTGCTGTTAACCTTCCACATAATAAAATATGTGGTTGACTGTGTGCATTTTGTGTTGTTTCACTTGGGCACCAGTATACCTTGTTCTAGCCCAGATACTGATGTAGTACCTTGTTTTCTTCTTCTTCTTCTTTGGTGATCACTCATAGCCGAGTAAGATTGTAAGGAGATTCTGATGGGTGGCTATTAAGTAATACCAAATATTTCCTCTGCCACCATCCCCTCTACATTTTCTATATGAGGGTGAGCATTTTCTCCAAGGAGCTCACACTGGCTCTCAGCATCTCCATATAATCCCCATAAGAACCTTGCGTGGTAAGTTAGGATGAAAGGCAGCTACTAGCCCAAGGTCACCAAGTGAACTTTGTGATTGAATGGGGATTTGAACCCTGGTCTCCCAGTATTTATTTATCTATCTATCTATCTATCTATCTATCTATCTATCTATCTATCTATCTATCTATCAGAATACCGTTAAGCCACCAATTTGTAAAAAATATTTAGTCTGTGTACACTAAAACAATTCAAACATTGTTAAATGGTAAAATCTAAGACTATAGAGTCATAAAGTACTAAACAAATGACCAGCACTGACTCAAGTGAAGGTTGTAGTTCATCACCAAAATCTTGTGTGATTGACTAGCGCATAAGCCGGATTGTAACCTGTTGTGTCTGGCTTCATACAAGGGTAAGATGCCATAGATTAAGTCATTCTGGGAGAACTGATCACACACAGATGAGAAGTTATTGATCAAAGTATTCAGGTTAATTTGTGGTCTTTGTTTCCTTGCATTGGTAGGTTGAGAGAATATTCTGCATTGTCTCAACACACCACTCTGTGCTTAGCATGCACAGGGCCTGACTAGGTATAATTAATTATTGTTGGGAAAACATGTCTGCATATTTTGCATGTGCTGCCCTGCTGGGCCTTTCATGGACCGGTGTTTCTTGCTCTATTAGAAACCTTCTCCTAATTATGAGTTCAAATAAGTTAATGTGCATTGTGTATTGAATATGTTCTCTCTTTGACCCATTTAAAAGATTCTGGGTCCCTTGCTTCCTGATACAGACCCACCTTGGAGATGCCAAATATCCTGAAATCTGATGGCATTTGATCCAGATCCCATAGTCTATGTTCTGGCATATGCAATTATTATGTTTGCTGTCTTGGTCATATCCTTTTGTGTGTGTTGTGTTGTTGGGTGGGAGTAGTGTACGTGCTTAATCACTGCTGTTCTCTAAGCATTATGTCCAGAAATTCAGTTTGGCTATACAGCTATCTCCATTGGAATCTGAAGATCCCCTGGGGACAGGATATGGCACCACCCACTTGTGCGTCTGCTGGGAAGCAAGCTGTCTACAAGGCATTGATTCTTTAATCATTGTAGTAAAACCCAGTGAAGCAGGCCATCGAGATAGAAATGTGGCAGTGCCAGGATTTCCCAGAATGCCCATGGGATACTTTTTATTAGCAGAAAAAGTTTTCTTGCCAATTCATTTGTGTCTGCGGAGGCAACCAGCAAGAGTACTTAATAGTGCTTTTACCACATTGAGTTCTTCTGCTTCATCTGTTCCTTTGAAATAGAAAGCATAATGCAAGTCTTGTTTGCTCTTCTTACCTCCAGCCATCTCACTGCTTTCCTTAATTTAGCATTTAATGTCTATGTTCAGAGTTGAATGCCAAGCAATAGTCTGACCATACTGTGGTAACTGGTCATTTTATAATTAAAGCTGGAGGCAACAGGGTCATCAAGTCCAGTAACTTCCAAGAGATGTATGTCTTTGTGCATCTGTCCCAGAGATCAGCAACCTTTTTCAGCCATGGGCCGGTCCACCGTCCCTCAGACCATGTGGTGGGCCGGACTATATTTTGGAAAAAGAAAAAAAAATGAACGAATTCCTATGCCCCACAAATAACCCAGAGATGCATTTTAAATAAAAGCACACATTCTACTCATGTAAAAACACCAGGCAGGCCCCACAAATAACCCAGAGATGCATTTTAAATAAAAGCACACATTCTACTCATGTAAAAACACGCTGATTCCCGGACCGTCCATGGGCCAAATTGAGAAGGCGATTGGGCCTTAGGTTGCCTACCCCTGATTTATCCCATGAAGCCTACTCTATATAATTCAAATTCTAAGTTCACACATGTAAGTCATTCATTCTTCTCCTTTTTGCCATACAGTACATCAGTTTTTCTTTTCCATCTGAAAACTAAGGATCCAGAAGTCCATTGACCTTCTTTCCTGAGATTTTGATTTGTTGTCTTCTGTGAGTTTTTAAAACAAAATATTTTGTACTTCTGTGTAACACAATAGTTTTCCTGAATATGTTGATATGCACCTTTTGTTTCTTAGTGACCCTGTTTTGACTTGAATCCTGTCAGCACTCAACCTCCTGAGTTTGCTGCCAGAGGGAACCTGTGGTATCTGCACCAAAATGTTGGTGGGGGAGGCGTTGTTTCCAAGAGAGGGATCTTATTATCCCAGGACCTCCATAGACACTGCTCAGGCTTGTGTCCCAGAGAAGTCACTTTGCTGCTGCAAAAGTAGTGATTTGACTTCACGCCTGGAGGCACACTCGATCTCAGGACAGACGGATGCCAACAATTCTAGCAGTGCGTTTGTTTTCATGTGTCAAGGTTCTGACACATGAGTTTAGAATTTCCCCAAGCTTTTATTCTGTCAAATGCTGTTAATGTTTATCTTTAAGTGTTGAAAGTATGAATACTTTGTGAATATAGAATGCCAGTGTAGCAGCTCCTCAACAGTCTGATGAATGAATGACTATACTGAATAAAGACATAATTAGCAAGGGTGGGAGCTTTATGTTGACACTATTCTGCTTATATGTAGGCCCCACTTATTTTCTTCAAATGATCATCTATGCATGTAAATAATGGCACAGTAAAAATCACAGAATTTACAGAGGCAGTTGGCATCCATTCATATGATCATATCTGCAGTTTCTCCAGCTGCTACAATCATGATCATAATTGCTTTATCCCAGGTAAGGGGCTTTATCTCAGGCAAGAGTTCATTGTGCAAGCCACAATATGCAAGTATATATATATATATCATTTCCCCTCTTACATTATGTAGAATAAAGTATGATAGCCTATGTGAGTGCCCGTAAGAGTCTGTCTACTGTCGTTTGAAACATATCTTCAGTGAAGAATATGGCACCATCTGTTGAACTTCTGCTTCCTGTTTATAATGCTGACTAATATTTGAACTGAAAATGTTGGTTGTAATCTGTAGCAATGTCATGTACTTCCATGTTGACTTTACACTCTTTCCACACATTTCTGGAGTTTGTCTGCTTGGTTCGGCCTGAAGAAGAGAGGCAAATCTGCTATCATTGAAGGCATAGAGAATAATCTGTGAGGAAGCTAAACAACTATTGTCTCTCTACAACGAAAACAGAACAGTAACTGGATACCCCTGATTCTGCAAAGATGCAATTTAGCCCAGTGTTACTTTGTGACTAAGCGATATAATGACACTACACACCCAGCGACTATATCAGACTTCTTCAAGGGTTAGGTTTAAGAATACCATATTGGATCTAACAGCAATGCTTCTTTATTCTTAAATTTCCTTGCCAGTCTTTGGCGGGTGGTAGCAAGATTGCAGGGGCTCCAGGAACTCACCCGGGGTCGTGTTTCCATTGTGAATTCAGGGCACAGCAGAGGCTGTAGCTTTTTAAAATATATGATTTATTTTACATCTCTATACACTTGGAATTACATGGAGAGGACTAGATTTCACAGAATTACATCTCCAGGGTGTCTCTTTTTGCTTCTCTCACAGCTTCAGCCAACTTGAGTCAAGAGCAGTCAGCCATGCTGCCCAGTCTCTGGGTTGCAGCCTCTACAGTCAGTAGCGCCTTCTGTTCTTTGCAAAAAACACACACACACTTTTCCTGTTACCTCACTCCCAGCCCATCACCTTGGTAACCTGTCAATTCTCCTGTCTCTGTCCACTCCTCAGAGCTGGGGTGGGGAAGGACAGTTCTTTTGCATTGCCAATAGCCCTCAATGGCCCAGTATTGTTTCTTGATGGCTCTGCATTTAACTAGCCCAGCCAGGCTGGTTTGCATGAGCCCACCCAAGGATTCCTTGTCTGTCACAGGTCTACAGTTTGCATTTTCCCTTCCTATCCCAAATATTAGCTACATTCTGACATTCATTAATTTCCTGGGTTTAGGGGGGTCTCCCCACAAACCTATATCAGTATTTATTTTTGTTGTTGTTGTTGTTTAGTTGTTTAGTCGTGTCCGACTCTTCGTGACCCCATGGACCAGAGCACGCCAGGCACTTCTGTCTTCCACTGCCTCCTGCAGTTTAGTCAAACTCATGCTGGTAGTTTCGAGAACACTATCCAACCATCCCATCCTCTGTCGTTCCCTTCTCCTTGTGCCCTCCATCTTTCCCATTTATTTTTAGCATGGCTTATATTCCAGTGGCAGCAGTATGCCTGCCTGTACCCAGTCTGCCCACCAGACCAATCTACTCCTTCTTTTATTCCTGTACTGCACATGTACCTTCCTGCCATAGTTGCTATTGCCACCAGAGATTGCCACCGCCACAAGAAAACAATGACTGTCAGCCACACAGTCCTGCATTTGCATGACCAAACCACAGAGCATGGGCCTGGAGTAAAGTTCCAAAGAGCTGTGCTATCCACCATATTTTGTTTCTGGCCTGTGCCTGCCTGCCTGCCTCCACCTACTCTGGTGGAGGTAGAAAGGCTTTGGGGGCCCTAAATGATTGAGACATAAGGCTGTGTGGTTTGCAGGAAAACCAATTTCGCAGTTCACATACTAATGGGTTCATGCTATGATGCCATCCAGTGATAAACATGCATTATATTACCCCTAGATTTTATTTCATTCATGTGCCTTACTTGATTAGAAGTAGATACATGACAAGTTTGCTGTTTTTATGTTTTGAATTTTGAAAACAGTCCTCTGGAAATAATGAGAATGGTGCAAGTCCTGTCTGACATAATATTTTGTTAACAAAATGGGCAACTTGCTTAGGCCAACTTATGAGTTAGAGAGTGTAACTGGCTTGAAGGGTGGAATTGTCTATTGATGCAGAGGATGCAGCTTCTAATACTATTCTGGGCACGAAAAGCTCTCAAAAAAACAGGAAGTCCTGCAAAAGGTTTAGAGTGAATAGGATTTTTCCTCTTATTTAGCTCCTGTTCTGTTTGGATTTCTGAATCTAGTTGTTTTTTTAATCATGTGTTTTTTACTACCAATTTTATCCGAGCTTCCTTCTCAAGAAAGAAAGAAAGAAAGAAAGAAGATACCTTAGATTCATATTAATTATTCTTTTTTGAATCAGTACATTATCATAAGGAATGGAAAAAAGGCAGGCTTAAAGATTTGTTATCATATATTATCTGCAGCAAGGAAAAAGAAATGTACGTGTAATCACACTTTTATGACATCTGAAGGCGGCCCTGTTTAGGAAGGCTTTTAATGTTTGATGTAGTACAGTATTTTAATATTTTTTTTGGAAGCCACCCAGAGTGGCTGGGGAAGCCCAGCCAGATGGGCGGGGTATAAATAAATTATTATTATTATTATTATTATTAACATATAGAAACAAATGTGTGGTTTGTCTTATCATCAAAACAAATGTTTTATCCAATATTTAACTGAATTTGAAGAAGGCTTGATACCCATTTAGCCTAATTTATCCCATATGCATAATGTAGAATATGAATATGTGGGTGTGGGTGTGGGTGTGTGTGTGTTTGACTTTGGTGGAACAGGGTGCTACAACTGTGAAGATAACACTGATTGGAACATTGTTGGAAGTATTTCTTATTTGTGCTTTTTTTTTAAACTTCATCCGCCTTTACAATATATTTTATATGCATAAATATTTTAGCACTTCTTGCGGTTTTATCTGTGCCAATGTTTTTTGTCACATTAACTAGCTCTGATTTGTGTTTTGTGTCTTTTAGGGCATACAGGCCGGTTACTAAAATCCTTGTGCTTCATGAGTCTAACATTTCTGCTTCTGCACATCGTATTTCAAATCACAATAAACAGCCTTGAAGCTGGTAAAAGTATTAAACCTGATTATAACTGTGAGTATCCTTTTTATTTTTCTAATGTTCTTCACAGCTCTTTATGTAGGAAGGATATTGTGACTATCACCAATACTGGTTTTGTTGTCATGGTTTCTAGGATTTGTCGTAATTCTGCTTCAGGAAAGTGCTTTATTTAGGATTATGGCTATGTAATTTGTAAGCAAAATTAAGTTTTTTCAAACTTCTCAAGATGCATTTCTTTCACTTCCTTATTTAGTTTTCTGCTATGTGTAAAAAACAGCTATGTGTAGTTGGAGATTTCTTCTACAGAACCTGTTGAAACTGGGCATAACTGCTGCCCTTTTGGTAGACAGGGGCCACACTTCTGCAGTAAGTTCCATGACAACATGTTCTAGGGGAACAGTCATTTAGGGTGCCTGTAATGTTTGCCTCTTTGTCATGACCAGAATATGCATTTATCCAGTGTATGGTTATCAGCTATTAAAGCACAGTTACCTTTGGATATTCCTCTGATTCCTTTCTCCATCAAAAAATCACCTGATAGTGTATTCTCAGTATGAAATTTTAGGGTCGGTTGTTGCCACTTACAACAATTAATTTGAGATTTCCAGTTTGTTTGACTCCATGCCTTCACTGTACGCTCATCCCTGCCCTTTCTGTAGAGTTTATATCAAGAGATAATCATATGCGTGGCTTGCAGTTTTCTACCATTGTCAGATAAACACCAGCACATGGTATTTCTTTCCAAAAGCCTCTAGGTTATGCATGATGCCCTTTGGCCTCTTTTACAAGTTGCCATGCCATATTTTAGATTTGTTGCCTAGTTCAGTCTTTGCTGCTTGGTGCCCTCCGTTGTTTTTTTTTAATTCACCCCAGTGTTAAAACATGATGAGAACTGTAGTCCAAAACATATGAAAGGTGTCATGCTGGGGAAGGCTGACTGAGTGTTACCCCATGATCAGATACAGTTTCACTCTTGTTCTAGAGGAATGATTCATTCTGAAACAGATGTTTCCCAGCTCCTGTTGACATTGACCCTCAAAAAGTTGTTTTGTAACCTTTTTGATATTAAGGTACATTGTAAGAGTGCATGGTCTCTTAGCTAATAGAATGGAAGATGGAAGTGCAGAAAGAATGGGAAACATGCTCTCTAGTTACCACTGAAATTTTAAATCTGTTTTTAAAAAGGTAAATGTAAACATAAATAGAGCTCGACTGCATTCATTTTTAACATTTGGTTAACTAGCAAGGAAAACATGAACTTTTGGTGCCCTACTCTGCTGACAGTTAAGTAAACTCAGTCCAGCTATTTAGAAATATAGATTCCTTTGAAGGAAATCTTGTTTTCTTTTAAACCATTAAGGATTATCCATCAACAGTAAAAAAAAAAAGAAAGAAAGAAAAAGTAATGTGTCTTAAAATGCTTAGATTTGTAACACATTTCTGGCTTTCTAAATTTGGATTTATTGTTTGGATTTAATATTAAGCATCATTCTTATAAACTAAGTGGAATGAAAACTGTATAGGTAAGTAAGGAGTAATGAAGCATACGAAATCTTTCCAAAGCTGCAGTCTATTTCAGAAGTTTTCTTAGAAGAAAAGAAAGTTGTCCAATCTAATATTAGCCTGATTTTGTTTTGACAGTTAAATAGACCTACCATATATACTCGAATATAAGCCAACATTTTCAGCACATTTTTTATGCTGAAAAAGCTGCCCTCGGCTTATACTCGAGTGAGGCAGCAGCGGTGGGAGGAGCGGTCCGAAAGGAGCCCTTTCTCGCTGCTGGTCCCTCCGTCGCCGCCCGCCTCTCGCAAGGGCAGGCACAGGAGCCATGGTTGGAAGAGGTGCTGCACTGCGCTATGCCTGCTCTCAACCGCGGCTCCTATGCCTGCTCTTGCGAGCGGAAGAGGCGGTGGTGGAGGGACAAGTGGCCCGAAAGCAGCCATTTTGGGCTGCTTGTTCTTCCTCCTCCGCTGCCACCACCACCAGGTTTGTGGTGTGGTGAACCGGCTTATACTCGAGTCAATAAGTTTTCCCATTTTTTTGTTCTAAAATTAGGTGCCTCGGCTTATACAGTGTATAAAAATTGTCATGTTATTACTTTTAAAAATACACTACAAGTATGTAACCATTAAAATTGTTTTTCAGTTTATAAACAGTGAAATAGCAAAAGTTGAACAATATTGGTCCTAGTGATTAATAGTGAAAAGAAATTTTCATGAATGATTTTTTCCAACCAGCAAATTCCTAAATAAATGGAATGTGTTTACTACCCGTCACTATATTTTTTTTTGATGCAAACACATTTTTTTTTAGATTTTCAATATGTACTATGAATGGCTTCTATGTATACTTATTTATCTTATAAATAATTTCCCTTTTTTAACATTATTGCCGTTATAGGGATATCATTTCAATCACATAAGAAATAATTTGGAGATAAGCTTTTCCTTTTGTCAAGTATAAATATAATGGGTGATGTGTCCAACTAAGTGATACTCTGAGTAGACCCTTGAAATCAATGGACAGGTCCATTTCTTTTAGTGGATCTCCTCTGACAAACATTAAATATCACCCAATATAAATGTCAGTCAAAGTTTATTTGGGGGTAAGATGCATGGGTGTGTGTGGGGGGGGTGTACGTACATTTGCCAGTATATTCCATTTACATGTCAGTCTTGCAAAGGAATGAATAATAATTGCAACACTTAGATTCCTTGGTTAATATATACTTTTAAGGATAGTATGTGAACTACAGAAAGGAGAGTGAATTGAAAGCATAAAAAAATTAAAGGGCTACATGTTGAATGACAAATCAGGGAAATGGATAAAATGAGTGGTGAACAAAAGCATGAAAGTTGTGTGGAAAGAGATAATTGGAAAAAGAGATACTGGGCGGTACCTGGCTGAACAGTTCTGCTAGTGCAAGGTGTTTTTGCTGTGCAATAGAACTTCCTCACCTCCTCCTCCCTCCATGTGCACTGTAAATCTTCTCTGGAGGGTTAGGAGAATCCCCAGAAGTGAGAAGAAGAAGGGTTTGGATTTGATATCCCGCTTTATCACTACTCTAAGGAGTCTCAAAGCAGCTAACATTCTCCTTTCCCTTCCTCCCCCACAACAAACACTCTGTGAGGTGAATGAGGCTGAGAGACTTCAAGGAAGTGTGACTAGCCCAAGGTCACCCAGCAGCTGCATGTGGAGGAGTGGAGATGCGAACCCGGTTCACCAGTTTACTATGAGGCTTATTCGGTCCTAAAATCTATTTTTAGTATTCATTTTAAAGTGTAAAATAATATTTTAGGACTGAGATGCTATTGCAAAATCAGGAAGTACATAATCTGGTTGATAGATCCTCAAAGCAAATTGAGGAATGCCTAATTAGGTTGGTCTGATGCAAAAAAAAAAAGAGAACAAATTTCTTTTCCATTCTTACACTTTGCTCAGAACCAAGAATCAGAACACACACAAAACTATATGAAAGAAAGCTGCTTTAAACTTCCAGCTGTCTAAAACTAGGAGCAGTGGATGTTTCCATGTTCTCTGCGTAAAAGGAAGGAGGGAGTATCTTCTTTTAACGCTTTTCTATTGCCACTGGAATGTAACCAGATACCATAAGGTCTGCTCTGTTGCTTATAGAAATGTTTATTCCCTTTGGGGGATTTCTTGCAGACTGTTTTTATGAAAGCGTTGTATTACAATTGTTAACAGGAAGTGTGGTTTTACCTGCTCTTGATCCTATATTTGTGTGCTCCGTGGTTGCTGGTAAGGACTAATTTCATCGAAGTGTGTTTTCCCCAAAACCTCCTGTTTAGAGATAAATAATGTGAGCTTCCACACCCTGCTTTAGTATAAGAAACCATTACTGAAACAATATGATCTCTTCTATAAAGGAGTGATATGTCTTGTACTGGGAAACAAGCACATATATTTATCCTTGCCACACTGTTATAGAATATTAAACCATATGGAAATTTTATACTTTGGGATATTTGTACATTAACCAAATTTCATGAATTTTAATTAAAGGGAAACAAACTCCAACACTTCAAACATTTAAAAAACAATATTCGAAACTCCTGGCTGGGTGGGAAGAGTTCCATATAAGAATTTGTAGCTGGATTTTTCAAACATTTCTTTCAAGGGTGGCCTCATGTACATTAAGGTAGTAGTCCAAACTAGAGGTCTCTAATACAGAGCTCAAAATACTTTTACTACTGTCTCATTAGTCTTTGGCAGAGAGTCCTCGTCAAATTCTGCAACTACAACAGCATTATTGACTCTCTTCTCAGAAGACAACTCAGAGAAATTGTAAACACTTACTGCCTCATAGGCAGCAATTATTATTATTTAATTGATTTCTGCTGGCTTAGCGACTTGCTCAGAAACAAGTGCATTTGTTGTTAGTCAAACCGCTGTGTTAGCAGCAACTAATTGACCTCCCTGGGGTGGAAGCCTAGACAGTGTGTATGGAGGTCCTGGGCCGCCCAGATGACAAGACCTTGCCCCCCTCGGCCTCACTGATGTGGTCCAAAGGAAAGCAGAGCAATACGTTTGGCACCAGCTTGGCTGTAGGAGTTGCCAGAAGACTAATGTACGTATCAAACTATTGTAATTCATCTGGAGGCAGAAAAAGTGTCTCATTAGGGTTTAAGGGAAGAAATTAATACTAACAAAACTCAAGGGCTGTCATTTTGACGTGTAATGAATGGCTCACTATTTGCAGACTGTGTTTGCTTCTGCTTGTTCTGCTTGTTAGTAGCAACAATACTAAACAATACAACTGTGGTGTCGGTATGCATCTGTCTCAGGAGACTATGGTAAAGTCAAACTGTTGGAGAGTTACAGTGCCTGCTATGGCTGTAAAGACTGATGCCGTAGATACATGTTTGGGGCAGACGAAGGTATCTAATTTTGCATCATGGCATTTCTTCTCTCTGCAGTCCTCCCAAAGGTCATTCCTCCTCTGGTCTCTGCTGTGGATACACAACCTGACCTTCTCCAGGCACTGCGATCATCCCATATGTTGCTAGCCTTCATGTCACATTTGCAGACATCTTTGTAATATGGAGTTGGTCTGCCAAGAGGCCTATTTCCTGAAACCAGCTCCCCATAGAGCATGTCCTTGGGGATCCTGCCTTCTTCCATTCTGTGTACATGACCAAGCCAGTTCAGATGTCACTGAGCCAGAAGTATGAACATGCTGGGAATATGGGCTTGGGAATGTGATGTAAGACTTCTGAATCAATGCTAATAGTCTAGCAGTTGAGGCTGTTTGTACTCAGTGCAGATAATAAACTTACCTAAGCCCATTGCGGGCATTCCACTTATGCAGTTGCAGTCGCATCCAGGGAAAACACTGCTGCCAGGCAACAACAGGTTGTGGTACTATCAGCTAGGCCTCACCTTAGCACTCCACTGGGCTTGTATGAAGAAAGCCAATCCTTAGCATCCCAGGCATCCTGATAAATATGCTGCATATCCCAGGACTCCTTAGGCATGCATGCTACAGCAATGCTGATTGCACCATAGAGAGAGGCCTCACTTTGAAACCTCTAGTGAAAATGTCATGCCAGAGCTGACCCACTGCCAGGAAAGCTTGGAGGAAGAAAAGCAGGGTAGGTTAGGGTGTAGGAGGTCACAGTGAGATTGCTTGGATTTGCAGGGGATGGTAGCAGGTGTTCAGACCATGACTGGGATATGCTGTAAGTACAAGATATGTAAACATGACAAATGTAAGAGGTGAGGGTGGTGGAAAGAATATCTAAACACATCCCCTAAATGCTTGAAAACTCGGCTAAGTCTCTCATCTTGTTTATCATGTTTACCTTGTGGAAGATGTAAACAGCAGATGTTTCAGAACATGTTGTTGTGCCTGGCCACTGACTAGCTGTTGTTGTTTTGGGTGCTATTTGTATGCCTTTCGTTAACCAAATACACAAGGTTTTTCAAGAAGAGAGTGAATGCTTTTAAAAAGTCATTTTACTACTAGGACTACCTATGCATCCTTCAGATTCCATTTAATGCTAAGAAATTCAGTCTTCAGAGGTACTTCACATTCTTTCTCTCCCAGCCTTCTTTTTCCTTCAAGGCAACCTTTCTCCAGCTATTTCCTAAGCTTAATAGCAGCATGGTGGTGGTGGGACACTCCATCAGAATTGTGGAAGAGCGAGGGAAGCTTTATAAGAGAACCCTGAGCACATATAGTTTACTTGGATCACTGCCTAAGAATCTCCTTGAACAAGCCTTTCAGAGTTGCCATTTCCCTTGTACTTGCTCAATCATAGTAGTTCGGGTATGGCTAAATATGTCTGCCAATATGGCTGGATTCCTTCTGTGTGTTGTTGTTGTTGTTTAATCGTTTAGTCGTGTCCGACTCTTCGTGACCCCATGGACCAGAGCACACCAGGCACTCCTGTCTTCTACTGCCTCCCGCAGTTTGGTCAGGCTCATGTTTGTAACTTCGAGAACACTGTCCAACCTGTCCAATCTCGTCCTCTGTCGTCCCCTTCTCCTTGTGCCCTCCATCTTTCCCAACATCAGGGTCTTTTCCAGGGAGTCTTCTCTTCTCATGAGGTGGCCAAAGTATTGGAGCCTCAACTTCACGACCTGTCCTTCCAGTGAGCACTCAGGGCTGATTTCCTTAAGAATGGATACGTTTGATCTTCTTGCAGTCCATGGGACTCTCAAGAGTCTCCTCCAGCACCATAATTCAAAAGCATCAATTCTTCGGCGATCAGCCTTCTTGATGGTCCAGCTCTCACTTCCATACATTACTACCGGGAAAACCATGGCTTTAACTATACGGACCTTTGTTGGCAAGGTGATGTCTCTGCTTTTTAAGATGCTGTCTAGGTTTACCATCGCCTTTCTGCCGAGGAGCAGGCGTCTTTTAATTTCGTGACTGCTGTCTCCATCTACAGTTATCATGGAGCCCAAAAAAATAAAATCTCTCACTGCTTCCATTTCTTCCCCTTCTATTTGCCAGGAGGTGATGGGACCAGTGGCCATGATCTTCGTTTTTTTGATGTTGAGCTTCAGACCATATTTTGTGCTCTCCTCTTTCACCCTCATTAAAAGGTTCTTTAATTCCTCCTCACTTTCTGCCATCAAGGTTGTGTCATCTGCATATCTGAGGTTGTTGATATTTCTTCCGGCGACCTTAAGTCCGGCTTGGGATTCATCCAGTACAGCCTTTTGCATGATGAATTCTGCATATAAGTTAAATAACCAGGGAGACAATATACAGCCTTGCCGTACTCCTTTCCCAATTTTGAACCAATCAGTTGTTCCATATCCAGTTCTAACTCTAGCTTCTTGTCCCACATAGAGATTTCTCAGGAGACAGATGAGGTGATCAGGCACTCCCATTTCTTTAAGAACTTGCCATAGTTTGCTGTGGTCGACACAGTCAAAGGCTTTTGCATAGTCAATGAAGCAGAAGTAGATGTCTTTCTGGAACTCTCTAGCTTTCTCCATAATCCAGCGCATGTTTGCAATTTGGTCTCTGGTTCCTCTGCCCCTTCGAAATCCAGCTTGCACTTCTGGGAGTTCTCGGTCCACATACTGCTTAAGCCTGCCTTGTAGAATTTTAAGCATAACCTTGCTAGCGTGTGAAATGAGTGCAACTGTGCGGTAGTTGGAGCATTCTTTGCCACTGCCCTTCTTAGGGATTGGCATGTAGACTGATCTTCTCCAATCCTCTCGCCACTGCTGTGTTTTCCAAATTTGCTGGCATATTGAGTGTAGCACCTTGACAGCATCATCGTTTAAAATTTTAAATAGTTCAGCTGGAATATCATCACTTCCACTGGCCTTGTTATTAGCAGTACTTTCTAAGGCCCATTTGACTTCACTCTCCAGGATGTCTGGCTCAAGGTCAGCAACCACACTACCTGGGGTGTACGAGACATCCATTTCTTTCTGGTATAACTCCTCTGTGTATTCTTGCCACCTCTTCTTGATGTCTTCTGCTTCTGTTAGGTCCTTTCCACTTTTGTCTTTTATTATGGTAATCTTTGAACGAAATGTTCCTTTCATATCTCCAATTTTCTTGAACAGATCTCTGGTTTTTCCCATTCTATTGTTTTCCTCTATTTCTTTGCATTGCTCGTTTAAGAAGGCCTTCTTGTCTCTTCTTGCTATTTTTTGGAATTCTGCATTCAATTTCCTGTATCTTTCACTATCTCCCTCGCATTTTGCTTGCCTTCTCTCCCCCGCTATTTGTAAGGCCTCGTTGGACAGCCACTTTGCTTTCTTGCATTTCCTTTTCACTGGGATGGTTTTAGTTGCTGCCTCCTGTATGATGTTACGAGCCTCCATCCATAGTTCTTCAGGCACTCTGTCCACCAAATCTAAATCCTTAAACCTGTTCCTCACTTCCACTGTGTATTCATAAGGGATTTGACTTAGATTGTATCTTACCGGCCCAGTGGTTTTTCCTTCTTTCTTCAGTTTAAGCTTGAATTTTGCTATAAGAAGCTGATGATCTGAGCCACAGTCAGCTCCAGGTCTTGCTTTTGCTGACTGTATAGAGCTTCTCCATCTTTGGCTGCAGAGAATATAATCAATCTGATTTCGATGCTGCCCATCTGGTGATGTCCATGTGTAGAGTCGTCTCTTGTGTTGTTGGAAAAGAGTGTTTGTGATGACCAGCTTGTTCTCTTGGCAGAACTCTATTAGCCTTTGCCCTGCTTTGTTTTGAATTCCAAGGCCAAACTTGCCAGTTGTTCCTTTTATCTCTTGACTCCCTACTTTAGGATTCCAATCCCCTATAATGAGAAGAACATCCTTCTTTGGTGTCATTTATATAAGGTGTTGTAAGTCTTCATAGAATTGGTCAATTTCAGTTTCTTCAGCACCAGTGGTTGGTGCATAAACTTGGATTACTGTGATGTTAAAAGGTCTGCCTTGGATTGAGACTCAGCACATTTAGGTCATCCGTAGCTTGCATGCTTGTAAATATACTGGAAAGCTAAACCATGTGGGCAGAAGTCTATCAGTGTACCTGGGCTGGTATGGGAGCTAGGGGCCATGTTTCCCTTAAGTGACACTGATCACCAGCACTTGAGTGTTTCATTTCCACATGTTTCTCTGAACATTCCCACTCAGCTAAATGTTAAATTGTTTATAGCATAAAAGTAATGCAAAGCATGGAAACTGTGACCCAGATCTGGTTTTAGTTCATTAACAATACGTAAGCTTTATACAGAAAATACATGTTTCTGCTATGCAGTGTATATTTCTTTGCATTTTTAAGACTTGCTTAAATTCTCTTCCCCACCCCACTTATTTTTTGCCTCTCAGAAAGTTGTACAAACATTAGTATGACAGGAGTAGAGGGAAGTTGTGAAAAGGATGTATGATGTCATTCATATTGTTATCTGGAATGACACAAAATACATGTGCCGACACATCTTTGACATTTGCCAGAAGGCGGGGGAACTCATTTGGCATTCTAGCTTTGTTTTATGCAGCTGTATATCTGATTAACTTCCTTTCTTAGGTATTTTTCACAGATGAGAGATTTCAGCCAACATTTCAGACAACACACCATGATTAATAAAAACATGTTTGAAAGCTCTCATCATAGTGCTTTTTAGGAAGATGATATGAGATAGCGGAATGGGCAGGTGTGGCACTAGGCAATATGGTAACAGGAAGATAGATTTCTTTTACTATTGAAAAGTGATTGAGAAGTTTTGTTCTGGTAGAACAAACCTTTGAATGCCAAATGCTTTTTTATTAGAAATATTTAGAGACAGTGGGAAGTGACATCCTTTTTTTAACAGAGATTTTATTTTACTTACTAAAATATTTATACACCATTCTTAATCTAGGCAAGGTCACACAGGGCTTTACATAGCCATCAAAACAAATTTCAAAAAGTGATTAAAATATAACTTACCATCAAAATATTATCACTTTTAGATAAATCTCTCAGAAAGGTCTCTTGTAAAGAAAGTTTTAGTCTGAAGTTTCATGTACAAGAATTTCACATGCATTTGGAACTTTCTTGGCTGCTTAAGCATTGTGTTTATATTAATATTGGTTTGTGGTCATGATTTTTTTTTAAAACTACCATCTGCTTTGTACACATTTACTTTAACAAAATGTGTCCCGTATTTATATCTGGAGGGTTGCAACAGAAGGGCAATTTTCTCAACTTGATACAACAAGTGAAGGCCCCTGCCTTAGTTAATAGTACTAATTGGGTAATCGGATCTGCTTCAAACTGGAAATGGGGTGTAGGCTGGTGTTCAAAGAAGCAGTGAAATAATGTGAAAAAGTTCATTTTGTAATGAATGAAGGCATTCATCAACTGCTGAGGCATATTTTTGATACACCTTTGGAAGATATTCTTGGCCACTCTCAGTATGTCACCTTGAAGTTGATTATTAAACTGAATTATTTCAGATGTTGATGAGCACAAAATGCTCATATTCATGCCTTATGCAACTACATGAGTAATTGCAAAATAAATATAAATCACCCAAATGATTCTTCTTAAAAAAACACAGTAGATTAAAGCAAACCCTATCAGGGTACCTCCAAGTACAAATATTTGCTCCTGTTCTCTTACTTGTACACACATAGGGATACCATTGCAACATTGGAGACCCCTTTTTTCCACATTGGGTTGTATAAAATCTACTTTGACACATTTTTTTTTTAAAAAAAAACTCCTTTATATAAACACTGAGGCAAAGAAGCCCAGACATGGAAATAAAATGTATAATAGTATGTCTTGTGGAAACGTAAGTTTTATGTCACAGCTGTGTGTAGTTAAACACTAGACCACCACACCCTACAGGTGGAAATAAGAAATTGAGGGGCCATTAAAAACCAGCTTTGACTCCTTAACTGTAGTCTATGTTTTAAAGAATGATGGCAGGTCACTTTACTCTTTGACTGAATCTGTTCTTCGTGAAATTTGAGTCTCTGCACTAGTGAAAGGATCATGGTTGTGTGTTATGAAACTTTAGATTTGTCTTAAACCACCACCAACCTGTGGGGTCTTGAAAAGCAGGAATATTAATCCGGGAGTTCTGTAACCTGTGTCTGTCTTTTTCTAACAGTAGCTTTGCCCAACAAACCCCAAATATGCATTCCATGATAACATGACCATGTGAGTGCATGAAGAAAATATAATGATTTTATATCCATATGTTACTTGCTGCATACTTGAGCAGGCATTTTCCACTCTAGCATGATTAAGTGATTGATCGTTAGTGCAAAATAAAAGAAACTAGAAAGGTGTGTCCATGTTTTATGGCGTTTAATAACCTGTTATAAAGAATAAAATGATGATTCAGGTTAACACATCTGTGTTCGTAACGGAGAACTTTCCTGAACCTATAATGGGTCATTTGGACCGCCCAAATCAGCAATGAACTATAAAAATATTAACTTGTATTAATAATTGATGGGGTCTATAATAATTGTCGTGTTGATTCTTATGGGGTCTCACATTTTCTCATTTATAGTAGGTTGCTAAGCACCTGGTCTAAACCACTGAGCCTCTTGGGCTTGCCAATCGTAAGGTTGGCAGTTTAAATCCATGTGATGGGTTGAGCTCCTGTTGCTCTGTCCCAGCTCCTGCCAACCCAGCAGTTCAAAAGCATACCAGCGTGAGTACTGAGTAATAGGTACTGCTGTGGCGGGAAGGTAAATGGCCTTTCCATGTGTTCTGGCACTCATCAGAGTGTTCCATGCGCCAGAAGCGGTTTAGTCATGCTGGCCACATGACCCATAAAAGCTGTCTGCAGACAAACACTGCTCCCTCGGCCTGAAAGCGCCACACCCCATAGTCAGGTTCGACTGTCCAGGAGTCTGCTACCTTTACCTTACCTATGTTAAAAAGTGCATTGAGTATAGTCTCATCAGCCCTCTTGGGTTGAAACACTGCAGTTAATATACTATGAAGTGGTACAGGGCAAGGGGACAAAACTTTACATTTTTATGCCCCGTTGGGGTTAGTTATAACATCTGTGTGTATAGGAACTTGCACACAAGCAGTCAGGAAGAGCTGCTGTTTGCCTTTGTACCTTGCAACCACTGTCACATTGAAAGAAGAAGAGTTTGGATTTGATATCCTGCTTTATCACTACCCGAAGGAGTCTCAAAGCAGCTAATATTCTCCTTTCCCTTCCTTCCCCACAACAAACATGCTGTGAGGTGAGTGAGGCTGAGAGACTTCAAAGAAGTGTGACTAGCCCAAGGTTACCTAGCAGCTGTATGTGGAGGAGTGGAGACGCGAACCCGGTTCACCAGATTACGAGACTACCACTCTTAATCACTACACCACACTGCCTGGAATCTTATCCCAAATGCTGGAGGGGGGGTACACTTCTGAATTTCCAGGGGAATTATTTTAATTACCCCTCATAGTCAACTGCTTCACTCATTCATTTTTGAGGAGTTGAAATGGGCTTCAGCCAGTGAAATGCTCTGCATGTAAAGTATTACAACCTGAACAGCTAATGCTCAGTTATTCATTGTCTGAACCACTGACTGGAACTATGATGCAGCTGCTCACTATTACTCATTGCTTTCACTTTGAAAAAATATATTGCTGGTAGCAGTTTTTCAGAAACCTTTGGCAACTGAAAATGAAGTTCAGCCACTGGTCACATTCAACATGCAGGGTATTTTATTTCTTTTGTTTTCAGAGTATTGAATTGATGAAACACACTCCAGTATAGTCCTGTTTAAAACAGCATTTGATTTGGTGGTGTTGAAAACTTCGTTTTGCTTTAGATGACTGCAGTTCCTTTGAATAAGCATTTAAAAACAACAACATATAATTATATTAGTGCAAAAGGCCAGATTAAAGATATAGAAGCCGCTATGTTGACGCAATATCTTAATAGCAAAGGCAGCCAATGTGGTGTCACCCATGTGTTGTTGGACTCCAGCTACCACCATCCCTTACCATTAGTCATGCTGGCTGGGGCTGATGGGAATTGTAGTCCAGCAACTTCTGGAAAGCACTATCTTGGCTACCCCTGTCTTAAAGCTTCAGCCCCAAACAGCAAGTCATAAAATTCTCATTCGAGAACTCTACTGAGGAATTGCAAAGATTATATTGCTTCATTTTCATAGTCCAGACCTGAATGTTCTAAACGTCCTTTTAACTTGAAAATACAGCCAGATATTGCATGTCCTTGAATATACCACTTATGCTTAGGATATAAAGTTCAGAATTTGACTGCTTTAGTCAAAGATATGCTTCCAGTGCAGCATATTGTTTCCAATAAATGCACCTGATAAACTCACAAGCAGTGCGAATAGTGGTGGTTGGTGCTGTTTGTTGGTTTGCTATAATAAGTGTATATTCCCTCTGAACATATAGATACCATGTGTGCAGTGTAGATATTAATGAACTTGTGTCATCAGCTGCGCTCTGAACTGCAGAGAATAACATGGTGAGAGCATTATGATGCAGATTTGAGCTAGAAAAATGAACTCTTAAGAGTGGGTGTTTCCACACCCACACACCCTGTGTAATCAAGCCCTGAAAAGATAGCTTGTGTGACAGTTTTTAGAGCCTCTGCCTTTTTCTCTTTGCTTCTAAAGATACTGTATTTAAAGATAAATACTAAAGCTTGTTTATAAAAACATTTTTTAAAAAATATCAGTACGGTTTCTTCTTCTTTTCCTGAAGTTCATGATGCTACATTCTGGAGTATTAATATTGAAATTGAAATTTGCTGCATTGTTTATGTTAAAGGGGCAAGCATAAGTTAAAAAGCTCATATCCTGCTTTAGTATTGATTTAGACTTTTAAACATCTGGCAGGAACTAAAAAAGCTTGGTTTTTTTCTTTTTGGTTATTTTTCTCAATTGGAAGCCAAGTACATTTCCTGGAATAAATTAGTTTGAACCCAGTAGAAAACCACCTTCCTTCCTAGCTGACTTGATTTACCTCTGTAGTTATTATTACATAGATAATGATAATCTTTTCACTATTAGCAATAAAATATAAGGAACTACGGTGCACAGTGCAGTTAAAGTTCATATTTATTTAAATAGTTGCAAGTGGGATACAAAAGTAGAGCATAAAATGCCCAATATCAATTTAAAAACAGAGATACAGCATAAAAACCAGTAGAACAATATCACAAAACAAAGTAGGGATTTGGGGATCACTGCTCTGATATTCTGTAGGATGTGGTACCACAAGTAAATTTACCCCAATGATCTTAATTCTTACAGGTCTATTCGGGGAAAAGCAGGCTTTCAAGTACCTTAGTCCTGAGTTACTGTCTTAGTAACAAGATAATTGAACATGACCCAGCAGTTCATCTCCAGTCAGCACAGTTCCATCATCACAACTGGTGTGTGTGTGTGTGTGTGTGTGTCCAGATACCCCTCTTGACAATCTGGCTGCAGCATTCTGCACCATGTCAAATTTCAAACACATTCAGATATTGACTGGGATAAAAATCTCTACTTAGAAGCCTTGTTGAAAGACAAATTTATTTAACAGGCACTGGAAAGTCAATAAGGATAGAACTTACCTAATATTTAATGGGCGGGGTTTCCAAAGGCTAGATGCCACCACACTAAAGACCTGGTTCCAATACCATGCAGAATGGACCTCCTGTAGGCTGCCCTCTGCTGCACATTGCAGGGATTGGTCAACTATATAAAGGATGAGATAATATTTAAGGTATCCTAATCCCAAACTCTATTGGGATTGTACACCAGTGCTAGTACCTTGAATTTAGCCCAGTAGCTAATTGGCAGCCAGTAAAACTCTTTTAACAGTGACTTAATATTCAGGCTGATGCATGCTTTGTACATGGGTTGGATAGGGCCCCCCACTTTTCTTCCTTCTGCCATCAGTGAGCAGTCAAGCTGCTGCATTTTGCAGCTTCATGTAGATGTTAAATAACATTGGAGACAAGATGGTCTTTGTGGCACTCCACAGCACAACTGCCAGAGGACCAAGAGATTAACACTGATTAACACTCAGTGTTAATCTCTGAAACCACCCCTAGAGACAGAACCAGAATCACTGTAAAACATTGGCCCCAATTCTCATCTCACAAGTGGCAATTGCATCAAAAGCCACTGGGCAGCTGAGCTGAAAAGTTAGAATTTTTCAATAAGATTTTGGGGAAAGGGACCTGTCATCAGACAGCAGGAAGAGAGACATTGTGTGAAAGCATCAGTGGAAGACTCTTGGAAGTGAGTCTTGATTATTTCAGTGGAGGTTATTTGCAAGTATCTGTTATCTGGATCACATAGAGGGGATATGAAACAACTGTAGTTCTGCTTACAGATTACCACAATTTAAGTGTAGTTATAACCTAAAACAATGGAAACTGAGAAAAAATTACAATTTTTATCCTTAAGTGTAGTTTCCTGTATTGTATTGGTTTTGTTGCATTTTGCAGTGATGGCTTATACAGAAGTGACTGTATTCAACATTGGTTATTATTTGTCCAATTACTCAGCTTGCTTATATGATCCAAAAATCAGCCACTGTGGTAAAGATTCTCTTTCACTGGACTGCAGTAGCTTACAAAATGCTAGAGGGTCTGCAGCAGAAATGTGACTCATTTTCTGCTCCCGCAAGTGTGTTTTTCACACGTATATTAAATATTTCCTTGGAAAAACTGGGCCACCCTTGTGCTTTTTGTTGATCCCTGATTGATAATGTCTGTATTGGGTCTCAAATGTACTGTCTTTCATATGAGACTGGCTTCTGTAGGTTCATAGGACTTTTTCTTTCCATTAAAAATATTACTAAAATCATCCCAGGAGAACAGGATGCAGTAGACATTCCAAAGAGAGCCCCTCTGTTATAAATCTACCAATAGTTTATGAGCTGTAAAGTTTGCATTATGAAAAGGGAATTGGTGCTCTTGCAATTTCCAACTCCTGATGCAAAATCCATCTATATGTAAAGAAATAAACCTGCCAAAAGCACTTCAGCCTATAAAACAGCAGTTCCCCAAGTGTTTCAATAAATGGTCCAGCAATTTGAAAGTTCTCTTTTTCTTTTACCCTGATAGCTGCCTCCTCCCTTCCTTCCTTCCTTTCTTCTTCTCCCTTACGACGATCATGATCCTAGTAACTTCTGAATTATAAATGCTTAATCTGCATGTATTCCAGGCTTTGCCAGTGCATCCTAATTCAGTATTTGCAAGTCATAGGGTCTAACTAGATGTGACATTAATTGTGCTATATAAATGTCATCTGGGGTGATGCCTGAGCAGCCACCAGTGCATGGGGGTGGGAAAGTTTATTTGGTTTCTTTCTGACCCCAGTGAGAGGAATGTCACAGAGGTATGACATTTTTTAAAGAAAATTTGGTCTAGAGTTATGTATCTCTTTGACCCAATGCAGCCATTAACATCCATATCTTGTAAGAGTGGGAGTAGAGGGGCTGAGGTGAGGAGTCAAATGGGCAGATGTCTTATCTTTGCCGTGTGCTCTTTTGGGAGGAAGGGCAGGATATAAACTTAATAAATAAAAACTGACAACCTCCTGTCAAGTTTCCATGGAAGAATAACTTTATGATTTCAAGCAGTGTACCGCCACTTTCTCTTGAATGCTTGTGAAGAGGCACGGCAATGCACAGCTTACTGAAGTTTTGATAATTATAAAGGTCACGCTGCCTTTAAGTCTTCCTGTTTTGAGCCTTGCTATGTATTCTCTTTGCTAAATGGGAAGAATGGCAGTGTACTTGAAGCATGAGGGTGGGTGGCATTTGTTAGTGTTTTTATAGACGTTTTGAGGGACTTTAGAGAAAAGTTAATGTTTCTCTGCTGCTAATGTTCATTTGGAGAAATGTGCAAGTGTTGCCTAAATTAGAAAAGGGGCATAGGATTGTATATCCAGTGCATGAGTTGTTTGTGTTATTTCAGGGATATTTCACAAACATATGGACAGTACACACTAGCCACCCCCTAACCTGATGCCCCCCAGGTGCTTTGGACTAAAACTCCCATCAGCAGCAGCCAGCATGGCAAATCTTCAGTGATGATGGGAGTTGTAGTCCAGTAACTTTAAGGGAGCACCCACCTGGGAATGACTAAATATGGATAAACTATTGGGCTACATCTGACCAATGGATTGACTCTGTGCTGGCTGGGGTTTGTGGGAGTTAAGGCTGATTAAAGACTGTCACATCAGTGTAGGCCAGGACTCAGGTGGAATACCATTGCAACAGGAAATACTTTTACAATGAGGTTTTAGGGGTGACTAAGACAGGACAGTTCTGCTTCACTTATCTGAGTCAGCTTGCTGCTTTACCTGTTAGTGTATGTCTACACTAGTCGTGCAGCAAATAAGGCAGGAAAAGGGTTGTATGACCCATTGTTTTATAGAGACCGATTTGCTTAAAATATATACTCTTAAAAGTTTATGCCTCTGATTTTCCCAGTGCATGCTGAAACACTATCATTTAGAGATATATAGTCAATATTTTAAACAATATGAAATACATTTTAATGGGTTGTAGCTGGCATTAGCTAAAACCTGAGAAGTTGTATTCATTTCAGGAGGTATTGCCAAATTTTAACCAGAGAGTACAATGGAAATAGTGTTCAAAACCCTAATATGAAGAGAGAATATTTGATATCCAAACCATTCCCCATAAGCTCTGCATACTTTCTTCACACAAATCTTGTGGAACCAAAGAATTTGGGGTTCCTTTCTCTTGCCTTTTGTAAATTGCTTTTGTTTAGTGTTTCTAATTTAAAATAAACCACAAATGCTTTCAGGACTTGGATCATGTATGTGTTAGAATTTCTGATCTATGATTGCAGTCATGGGATTTTTGTCTATCGCATGACGGTATGTGTTTTGACACCACAGAGTGGGAAGTGACGGAAACAGGATGTTTGTGTTACTGTGTTTCGTGATGTGGGACTATTGTCCTTTGTTCTTTTTCTCTTTGATGTCTGATGCTAGAGAGAGAGGGAGCCATGTTGCAGTGCTCCGTGTGTGTTTATATGTAAATAAAGTAGATTAGCCAAAATGCTGAGTTGCTGAGGTCTGTCACACAAGTTGCGCAAACTCTGTGGATCTCTGAGTGTGCCGATGTCTGTTGGCATCGGTTGCTGTGATGTTCGGGCTGAAGAAAGCTTATGAAACTCCCGAATGATCGACCAGGAGGGAGGGAACATGCCAGTCAGGCATGTGTCTCTGCCAGAGTCCTACTCGAGTGTAGGCTGAACTCCTGACAGTATGTACCAGTAGTTAACTATTCATTATCCATGCTTTTCTTCACTACTGAATGCATTCATTATTCATTGTTCTAATTGTTACCATGACAGTCCTCATGATCTTCATGCTCGCAGTCAAGAGAGTTGCCTATTCTTAAAGTAGCCAACCTGATGACCCAGAGGTTTATAAGAAAAGGAAGTCATCCCACTGTGGTTATGCACAGCCATGTAAAAGGTAAAGGGACCCCTGACCATTAGGGCCAGTCGTGGCCGACTCTGGGGTTGTAGCGCTCATCTCGCTTTATTGGCCAAGGGTCATGTGGCCAGCATGACTAAGCCACTTCTGGCGAACCAGAACGGCACACAGAAACACCGTTTACCTTCCTGCCAGAGTGGTACCTATTTATTTACTTGCACTTTGACGTGCTTTCGAACTGCTAGGTTGGCAGGAGCAGGGACCGAGCAATGGGAGCTCACCCCATCACGGGGATTCTAACCGCCGACCTTCTGATCGGCAAGTCCTAGGCTCTGTGGTTTAACCCACAGCGCCACCTGCGTCCCTTCGCACAGCCATGTAGGCAATGGTATATTAACCCTGTATTACATTGACTGTTTTGAAAATAGTTATACTTGTTCTACATCAGCTGACATTTTATTAAGTTGGCAAATTAATTTTAGTTACAGAAAATGGTGTCATTCCCTCTTCATTTTGGCTAGCCTCTCCACTAATTTCAGTTCCTTTCTGAAGTAGTGCAAATTTAAGTGTTTACAGTTTCTCATTGGTATTACAATTCTTATTGGTATCTGTTTTCTTATGTTCCAGAAGTTAGTTTTAAAACTTCTTATATGTCTGCTTCTGGCAATCTAGTTCCTATACTAGTTCAAATAAGGCTATGCTTTCCCCCCCCTTTCTTTGCTTTTATACAAGACCTCCCCCCTTTATTTCAAGCTAGTGGTATCTTTATCTTTCTTGCATCTTTTCGTGCAGAAGTCTGATGATATTTTTTTAAAAATAATATTTATTAATAATTTCAAAATTACAGAAAAGAAAGAAAAAAATTAAAAACAACACTACAATACATAAAAAAGAATAAAAAAAGCAAAACATAAAAACCAATGCAACAATACAGCAAAAAGATAAAAAAAGAAAGGGGGAAAAAAGACACAAATCCCATATTACATATCTTTAACTTCCATTTGCTTGTTTCATTGACCTCCTCACACCTCCCTTTTTGTATTCTAGTTTGATTAGTTATTTCAGCAAATTCTTTCCATCTTTCTCAATTTTTATTAAATAATTTATCTTAACAATTTAACCTATTAATTAGCTCAACAAATCCTTTCCATCTTTTCCCCATATTCTGTTATTCAAATTACCTTAATTTATTTAACCTTATCTTACCAAAAAACACTTTAGCGCTTAAAGCTTAATACTCGATTATACATAACTCCTGATATCATTTCTACTAGAGTCATATAGTTTCATTCCAACATTTTCCCTAATATTCATTAATTTTAGGCTAATTCCCTAGAAAAAAATTTTCTTTATAAATTTTCTTCCAATCTTCATCCAACGTCTGTTCTTCCTGGTCTCGGGTCGTGTCAGTCCTTACTGTCCATTCCATCTAGTCCATCAACCTGGTAATCTTATGTCCGAGGCCCTTAAGTCTCTTCCATGTCCCTTCTGCAGATCTTCTTCTTCTTGTTTATACTTGCACTTTTCCTTGTTTTTTGTTGGTCTCTTTCTTAGTTTCTTTCCTTTCTTATTGAGGAGTAGGTCTCTGGGGGATTCCAACCCAAAATTATCTCCGTCTCCCTTCATCAAACCAGCCCATTCCCCACAGTCCCACTCCCCACAGTCATCAATGTAGTCCAAAAAATATTTAAAAGCATATTTCAAGGTCTCTCCAAAGTTAAGAACCTCCTCAGCTCCAGACTCCCCCTGGCCCACTCCAACTTCAATCTTCAAAGACAGCGGCTTATGCTCCTGTAGGGTCTCGGGTCTCTCCATTTGTATTATTTGAGGTGCAACCGCAACCTCCTCCATTATCCTCTGCACTTGCCTAATCAGTACAGGTTCCTGAGTTGGTCCCTGAATGGTTTCTGTATCAATATTCCCTGTTTGTCCACAGTTATTAACCACAACAGTCATCAAATCCATTTTCTCATTCATCAAATCCATCTTCTCATGCATCTGTTCCAACAAGGCACTTGTCTTGCATAAAGCAAGCACCAAAACTTCCTCCCAGCTCATATTTAGTCAAGGTCAAAAAGGACTGGTCCCACGATCTTAATCTGACAGCTGTAGAGTCCTCAAGTAGACTGCAGCAACAATTTAGCAAGCTCCCTCTAGAGGAGACAATTTCTATTTGTATCCATTTTTTTTAAGGCAAGTCCAACAAAGGAAAATTACTTTCATTTTTCAGATATTTTGTTTCTTTAAAATGCAAAAGGCAACATTGGAATCAGTTTATTTCTCTTCTTTAGCTATCTGTCAAAGTATTCCATTCACAGTCAATGAACCTCTCCAACGATTTCTGTCTCTGACACCCCGTTCCCAGGTTAGAGACGGTGGAAACTTATCTTTCTTCACTCCCTCTCCTGCAGGCGTTAAACAAAGCCCCCCCCCCCTTTTCTCCTGCTTCCAAGGGGGTTTCAGTAGTTATAAATGAAGGAAATTTAGACTTTTTTAACGACTTTCCAGGCTTTAGCTTACAAGGTTTTTGCTTCAGTCTATATACAAAAAGCGGAAGGCGGACTTCCTGTTTTGAACCTTCCCGCTTCGGTGCCAAATTAAGATATTTCTTGATCCAATTTTCCGTTTCTACTCACGGGTACTTGTTTTAAATCCAATTGTCCACAGGAAAAAGTCAGCGCTCTCTGGCAATGGCTGTGCGGCTTCACTCCGTGAAAGTAGCAATCAGTTCGCAGCACCGCACCACTCACCCTACTTCACTCTGGAGCCCCAAAATGGGGTTCCCGGTGAGTAGGGGGGGCGCTCCTGGTGCCCTGCCGAACCCCACGTTCCCAGGCTTCCTCCGCCTGGGATTTCTAGCGGGTCCCCACCTTCGCCGCGGCGGGAAGACCCAGTTTCCACGGAGCCAGTTCCTCCGGTCGGAGGAACTCTGCCATTCGCCGATGGCGCTAACCCGGAAGTCCCAGAAGTCTGATGATTTAACAGGCTCTGTGTAAGAGATAATAATCTAATAATAATAATATGTCAGGATTGCACTTCCGGATTTCATCTGTTACCCATACCAGCAGTATTTTTCCTCTGTACCAGTTGAGTTCTGTGTAGCATTTCAAAATGTACTGAGGTATTCACCATTCCCAGATGCATAGGCAGACATGATCTTTTCAAAATCAGGAGTGGAGAACCTGTTATCTTCCAGATGTTGGTGAACTATTGGCTTTGCTGGCGGTGGCTGATGGGATTTGGATGTCCAACAACATCTGAAAGGTTAGAGGTTCCTCATCCCCAGAAAGGATTAGTATCATGCTAGAAGGTTGGGTAATTGTTGGGAGATGGATCTGTTTAAAGGTTTGGCTTTTGCCATTTAATTTCTTCTTCAAGTCTCATGAAATGTGGAAGACACTCGAAATTATTTTTTTCCTGGCTGTTAAGGTGCATGCAAGATGAAATTCCTAGATAATTTTAGATATGTCTGTTAATTTATCTATTCACTTGTGCACTCTCCAGATATTCTACTGATATAACAGCAATAAAACTTTCCCCCCTTGACAAGCGCATACAGGATGAGATTCCTAGGCAGTTTAATGTGCTTGGCTGTGGTTAATGTTGTTTGTTGTATACTAATAGAAGTTATGATCCATTCTGATCTTAATATTTCATCATTTTATCAATACATTTTTGTTCTGGCAGACATTTAGCTTGTTGGCTAAAATACTTTAAATACGCAGATCCCTTGCTATTTTTCTTATCATCAGCTGCTCCTGTCTTTGTTGTTTAAGGTTTTGTGGTATCATTAACAACTGTTTTTTCTGGGTGTTTTTAGAATTTTCACTTTGGCTACTACAGTGGAAGACTGTCATGTGCGTGGTCTGGAGTTATATGGTCTGTTTTGGCTGCCAATGTGGTAAATACATATTAGCAAAGAAGTGCTGCGCCGGATATATTTTGGAAAGTAGGCATAATATCAAGTGCTATTACTCAATTGTTGCTATATATACTAAGTGTATACTGAGATAGTATATACTTAGTATATCTAGTAACTCCTGAAATCTTATGTGATTTAGCCTCTCTTTGTCAATATATGCGCCCAACTTAATGCAAAACAGAAACATGGAAAACAGATGGGAATTATTTAGCAGCTAAACAGTCTGCAGCAAGTTCCTGAAACAAAATTTTAATCATAGGAACCTTATATTTTAAGTACAGCAACATAACAATTGATGATATCATGCTACCATATGAGCAGCTTGAAGTGAAAAGTTAAACCAATGACCATCAAAATACAGACTCTAAACGTCTATAGAGAAAATGGCAAGAGTTAAAGCAGAGATGTTGACTGGAGGAGGCCCAAAATGATTTGTTATTTGAAAAGTATACAGGAAAGTTTAACTAAAGTTTAGCTTTCTTCAGGATTTTTAAAAATCAGTGTTCTGCAGCTTGTTATCAACATTCTCCCAAGGTTATTCCTTTAATTTGGAGCTGGTAATGGAGCAGAGGGAGATATACTCCTTGAGGGTAGGGAACTTTTGGCCATCCAGATGGTGCTGGACTTCCAGCTTCCATCAACCCTGACCATTGATACACGTGGATGCAGATTTCTGCAAACAGATACCTTGTCTGCATTGGACATATGCATGCAGTGTTTATGTGCATCAATCTCCTGAATGCATCCTGCTAAATCAGGTTGTGCAAATGCAGTGGTACAAACCTTGACACTTTTCCCAGGTTGATTGACAGCCTGGCTGGGGTATTGACTCCATGTGTCCACCCCCCCCATAGGTAATGCTGTTGTCACATCCAACGTCATTGGTCAGGGCTGACCTAGCCATTGAGCAGAGTGGGGCAGCTGCATTAGGCAGTAAATGGTGGTGAGCAGCAAGGAGGTATTGGGCAACAGAGCTATGGGTGCCACATGCCCTGTGCTATGTGGCCGTTTAAGCTTGCCTGCTGCTCCCAGGTGTGGTGGATGATGCTGTCCCACTATCAAATTAAGATTCAGTTGCTAGTCCAGTCCAGTATATGGAATTGGGGGCGGGGTGGAGGGCATGGCATCTTAACCTTCACCTCATGCAACCCACTGTTTTGGATCAACCTCAGATTAGACATCAGTTGGGCAGATGCATGCATGCAGAGTTTTAGATTAAATGTAATTGAGAAAAAGAAAGAATGGAGGGCACCAGGGTAAAAATGAAGAAAAATGAGACCCTGAAGATCCACTGTAAAATGATAAATTGAGGGAGCATGTTTAAACTAAAGCACCCTACTCTTCAGAGAAACTATGTTGGGTCTAATCATTTTCATTTGAGGGTTTGTATTTTTTCATTTATAATTGCACATCCTGTAGAATGTTATGAACACCAATTTGCACATACTGCAGAAAACTACGAGCACCAACATTCTCATTATATATGAGGCATGTTTATTTTCTAGCATTAACTGAAACCAGGTTATCTGCTTGTGATATGATTATCCTTGCTGCATTCTCTTTTGATTACTGATTATTTAAAACATTTTCTTATTAATATGTCATTAATATAGACAAATATGTCTATTAGTCATAATAGCATTATAGGTTCTATTCCAATGTTGTATTCCATTTCTCAACCATCGATGTCAGCTATCTAATTTTGTCCCTGCAATAGATCTTATCTGTTGACTGTATCTAATATTTAAATTAGATATCCCTTAAGCAAGACTGCAGATTTACAAAGTCTTGCATGTGCAATCTTTTGCAGTCAAGTAGAAGGCCAGCAATTATCCTCCACATAATTAATTAAGACAGTCGGAGGAACCATTCTAAAGTTAACCCCAGTTGCTTGATAAACAACAGTTTGAAACAGTAAATTTGAGCAGGATTGAATGAATGTTTATTATTACGGCCCAACAGCCAGCATACTTTGAGCAGGATTTTATACTCACTGAAACGGCAATATTCTGCTTAGCAATTCTAAGCAATTCTATCTCTGACAAACAGCTTGCATTTTTAAAAAATTGGCTTGAGTAACATACCTGTGATATATCATTTTGTAATGGACTTCCTGTATGCTATAACCAATTGAGAACATTGTAATGGACCAAATGCAGTAAAATGGTAATTCCTAAAAAACCCTTATCCCCCCTTATATTTTAGTTTGTGTAACGTTAAAAGAGTGCTCATTTTCCTATTATTATTTTTAGACTCCTATGCAAAGTTTCTTTAACTTGATGTTATTTCCAGTTGTAGTTAGTACAAAATATTTTACCTGAAATCTTTTGAATCTGGGGGTGAAAGGGAGGAGAAGCAGTCATCTGCTCATGCTCTTATTTCTTCATGGGTGTGAAAATCTGTGAATGTAAAATTTCTATTTTCCCAATCAGAAAAATAACCTATAACCTAAAATATATATTCAAATTAAACATGGAGGGCAGGAAAGTTACATCTGTTCTTACTAGACTACTAGTAAAACATGGGTTTTTTCAGTTTTGTTGTCTCGGGACTTGTTCCACAGTTATCCTAACATTGGACTTAACTCATTTGTTATAATATTACCAAAGCAAAATGAACCACATCTATCCATATACCCAGCTCCAAGGGTGTATAAGGCTATAATCCTTATGGAGCAGGAGTATAGCTAACCTGCCAGCCAGTGGTGAGTGTGGCCATTCCACGCTCTTGCACGCAGCCACATTCCTGTCTGCAGCATGTCTGTGCATATCTGCTGAAGTGGACGTTATCACCCACTTCTGGCTTGTTAAATGTTTGGTCCAATAATTTAGAGAAGGGGTGATTTGCATCCCCATCAGTGTGCTGGACTATGTGTCTGCCTTATTTCTTCTTCTTCTTCTTCTTCTTCTTCTTCTTCTTCTTCTTCTTCTTCTTCTTCTTCTTCTTCTTTCTTTTTGCTGCTTCCACCAAAACCAGTGGAATTTGGGAAGTCTGGGAAATAACATTTGGAAGCTAGATCAGGCTTCCAAATTTGGGGGGCGGGGCCTTAGCCACTCCTGTACTAGGAAATAATCCCTATTGAACACAGTAGAATTTAACTTCCCAGTAAACCTGCATTGCATAAAATTTCACTGCAAAAGTTTGCTAGTAAGTTGGTATGAATGTAAGAGAGCTCCTATTAGGAAAACAAGTGGAAGCCAGGGGTGTTAAATGAAAAATGGATGAATTCAAAATGCAAGGGTACTCATTTGTGTTTGAGCAGTGACGCCACAGCTTGTTAAATAAAAATTGGTGGAATAGTGTCCTCCTGCTGTGCTGTTGGGTTACCATATTGCAAACTGGTATATTGAAAAGGCATGTAATTTGGGCTGTTTACTACAGAACCCCGTGTTCCTGCTTCTACAGTGCTATGGGTGTTGCTCCTGTACCACGTGGATAAAATGAGAAGCCCAGGATTAAGCAAGAGAAGCCCATGCTGTGGCTCTTTCCTATGCCTATGGTGATACTGATTAAACTGGATGGGCATGGGGCCTAGCACTGAATGCGCCTTGGCTTTTCCAGCTACCAAGCCACTTGAGGACTAGTACTGTACGCTATTCATTCTAGCAACTGTGGCATAAGTATCAGGCTGAAGGTTCAGCTGCCAAATAACGGTAATAAATGACTGGAAAACAATTAAATGAAAAATCAAAAAGGATGTTAATGAATCCCCTTCCTTTATGTTTTTCTATAGGCTTGACCTGGGAAAAAACACTCCGGCAAATTGGATTTGAAAGGTAAGCATTGGGTGTTGATGTTCTATTGTATACAAAACCGAATTTTGAAATGGAGAGCGAGAATAAATAGAAAAGTTAGCAAATGCTCATGTTCAGCAACTGAGATTTACTCTTGATACTATTTGTAATATTTGAATATTTCATTATATTCACACACATTTGGAACCAGTGTGGTGTAGTGATTAGCATGTCAGACTTGGACTTTGTAAACCAAGGTATAAATCCCCGCTCAGCCATGGAGCTCACTGGGTGATCTTGGGCCAGTCTCTGCATCTCAGCCTAACCTACATCACAGAGTTGTTGTGAGGCTTAACATTTTGTAATTAGATAATACATTCTTATTTTGGACACTATTGTTGTTATTTCTAACCTTGGAGAATAGTAACACTGGCCATTTAGATTTTCTATTTCACATGAGATAATCTTTCAAAATGCTGTAGCTTGAGCAAAGTAGCTTAATATTCAGGAAATGTCTTGGGTAAAGAGCATTTCAGTTAAATGGAAGGTACCTAGGTTTCATAGATTTAAATGAAGGTTGTATATGTATTGATTTATGAGACAGTAAAAGATGACTGTAACACAATGTACTGTAATAGTAATCACTCTTAACAGAATCTCTTACATGAATTTTCTTGGTGCCAGTAGAGCTTAAACTTCCCTTCCCCACATCTGCCCCCTATGCCTGGCATTTAATTTTAAAATAAAAAACAGAATTTGCTAATCACTCTTTTAAATTTACATCTCGCTGGCCCTGAGTGCACTCCTGAAATGTAGTGATAATCCAATTCAACAAATATTGCTTCAGACTAGTTTATGGCATACAAGTATGTACCTAAAATTCTAAATGTTTGACTTCTCTTTCTCCCGCTCCTGAAGTCAGATATAAATTTTAAGAGACCCAAACTTATGTCACTGTATGACCTAAAATTAAAAATGTATGTGTGAAAATGACACGCAGACTGTTGTGTCTGTATCTGCTAAGAGTTTGAAGATGGGATGTGGGAGGAGTTAGCAGGTATTCAAATTAGACTCTGCCAGATGCTCTGCAAGTTTCTGGTTGCCCCAAGACCTATTGGGAAGGTGGAATAATCAATTGCTTGTCTCCCATCTCTGGAAGCACAACATTTCTAGATTTTGTGCGAGTCTAGGTTTTGGAGGGCCCCTCTACCACAGTGCTACCTTTTGTTTGATTGCCAGGAAGCAAGCCAATGAACAAGCAGTTAGCGGCATCTGCCAATACTTTTTGTTTATTTCTTCACCATTGTCAGGACCAGAATGAAAGGCAGCAAACTAGTACAGTGGTGCCCCGCAAGATGAATGCCTCGCAAGACGGAAAACCCGCTAGACGAAAGGGTTTTCCGTTTTGGAGGTGCTTCGCAAAACGAATTTCCTATGTGCTTGCTTCGCAAGACGAAAATGTCTTGCGAGTTCCTGCAGGGTTTTTTTCCTCCCCCCCCCCCTTTTCCCCAAGCTGCTAAACCGCTTATCAGCTGATGGCTAAGCCGCTTATCAGCTGATCTTTAAGCCGCTTAACAGCTGATGCTAAGCCGCTTATCAGCTGATCTTTAAGCCGCTTAACAGCTGATGCTAAGCCGCTTATCAGCTGATCTTTAAGCCGCTTAACAGCTGATGCTAAGCCGCTTATCAGCTGATCTTTAAGCCGCTTAACAGCTGATGCTAAGCCGCTTATCAGCTAATACTGTAGCGCTAAGCGCTAAACCTCTAATGGGCTTGCTTCGCAAGACGAAAAAATCCGCAAGACGAAGAGACTCGCGGAACGGATTCTTTTCGTCTTGCGAGGCACCACTGTAGGTTGTAATGGTGAAAGAGGAATAGCAGGTCTGGGGGCTCTGGTCAATGTGTAGCATGGGTGTGAGCCCAGTTCCTTGATGCTGACCCTGACTTAAGGTGGTGCTTAACCTGGGCAGACTGGCTCTTCTATTGGAAATGAGAATTGAGCATCCCATGAAGTTCTGGCCTTTTTACACCTGATCATGGGATGGTGGGGCCTGAGGCTGCTGAGGTGTTGTTGGGGAGGGAGTTGTTGCTCTTGATGCTGCTGGAGTTTTTCTCTTTTTTTGTATCTTTTGCTGTGATCTATGTGGAAATTGTTCAGTTTGGTTTTGTAATTTGTATTTACTACTGATGGCTACTTTTGTTATTTTGTAGTTATGTATTTTTTCATTATGTAAGCTGCCTTGAGCATGGCTTGAACTGTTGAAAGGCGGCATACAAATAAATTTATGTAATGTATGTTAACTGATGCTGGATTGCTACATCTAGTCCAAATTTACCATCTAGTCTGATGAAGAGCTCTGGAGAACTTGAAAGCTTATAGTATTATATTTCACCATATTTTCTCTATATTTTGTATGGAACATATACAATCAAGCTAAAACGCCTGTGACTTTTAGCATAATAAAATAGTGGATCTGGTTATTTTTGTATAGCAAGTAAAGCACAACAGCGTCACAGGACATCACATATTTAGAGTGTATGGGTTGCTGAAAGTAGTACACAGACCTCAGTGCGTCTTCACACTTGTTTATTTAGGATCATAGCTGGTGACGTGTACAACTGGCTTCCCTTGTTTAAATTAAGATGTTTCTAAACTGATTTAGTGATGTTCTGGCAAGTTTATACACAGATGAGTCATAAGACTACTCACTGTTAGAGATGCTGCATAATCATAGGATAATTAAAAGGGACATGTGAAGCACTCATACAGACAAATATATACATATATATATTTGGAGGCAATCAACAACTTCTGCATGCGATACAATGTTTATAACAAGTGGGATTATAGGAATATAAACAGGAAGGTCATCAGAAGTCCTCTACAGTTCTCATCTAGAAAAGTCTCTTTCCCCAGCTTTGATTTTGCAGAATGTGCTGCTCTGCCTACAGGTTTCTCTTTTCTCTACACTCCCGCAAAAATGCTGCAAAATATTGCAATATTGTTTCTTTGCAAGGACAGAGTGAAGCACAGGGGTTGGTTTGCACACCTGTGATTTGTGAACTAGTTCACACTGACAGCAAGTAAAGGTGCAACTTAGTTGTACACACATTCCTTCTTTGAGACTCCTATGCACCTGTTGACGGTAGGAAAGCAATTTGCTGTGAATTAGTCCTCCAAGCAATTACTTCTACTGTGAGGGCAAACCTGCTTCCACAATTGCCCTCTTTTTTTTTTTACAGGGCACTCCCATTGGGGGAAGAGATTAAATTCACACAGAGAGGATATATTTCTGGTTTTTTGTGTGTGTGTCTGCATTTGGCTGTCTTAGCAGGCTGCAATTAATCTTTCCTTCTGGAAAGTAATGCATTGTCATGATACTACAAGTGCATGTTCCCTTCCACATGATTGCCATGGAAGCTATAGTGCCCACACCCACTTCAATAGTCAGGTGTGTTTTTTTTGAAAATATTTTTTTCAATAGTCAGGTGTTTTCACAAAGGATAACTGGGGGGAGGGGATAGTATTCTTTCAAATTATGTACCTACTAAGTGGAATTTGATAACTATGGCTAAAATATGTTACAACTTTTGCAACATGTGAATGGATAGTTTATAGACATATATTGTGTATGGACAAATATAATGCCATTTGGAATGCATTTATAAAAAATATAGCAGCTTATAAATAAATATATATGATTAGAATATTGCACTTATATACTTTTGTATTAGACAAGTACGCACAGAACTGTAGTGCTTTTTCTTTCTTCTTTTGTGTTTTTATGCACTTTTTGTTTCCTTTTTATTTTTTCACTTTATTTTGTTTAAATCTTTTCAATAAAAATAAATATAAATCACACTCAAAAAGAACGCACAAACGTCACCAAGATAAAACTTTGCCACACCAAGTTCAGATACCTAGGGGTACAACTAACCAGAAACCTCAATAAATTATACTTCCAAAACTACAACCCCTTGTGACAACAAATTAACAAAGACCTAAAGAGATGGAACAACATGAACTTCACTCTCTCAGACAAAATAGCCATGATCAAAATGATCACACTCCCAAAACTAACCTACCTATTCCAAACCCTCCCAATCTTGATTCCCCCAACCCAACTCCATAAATGGCAGAAAAAAACTACACTTATATATATATATCTTCTCACACAAAAAACCAAGAATAAGCCCCAAATACTTGCACCTCCGCTCCTCAGAGGGAGGATGGGGAATCCCCAACATAGAAGCATATTACATTGCCAACCAAGTATGCCACACAATCCCATATATACTAGAAGATGAGACAAAACAATGGATACACCTAGAGAGGGACACAATTGAAAATACCTGCACCACAGCATACCCATTCCTCCCAAACAAACTAAGGAAAATTCCCACAACACTTAACAGGTACACACAGGCCATGCTTAAAGCATGGAAAGCAGAAATAGGCAAACTATCCCCAACCCTATCTCCACTAATTCCCCTGGCATACCACCCATTATGCCACCACTCAGCACGAAACATCCAGATAAAAACCTGGCAAACCAAAAGCCTATATCGCCTAACAGATTTCTATAAAAATAGCAAACCCTTATCAACACAAGAAATATAAGACAAACTAGAAGACACCCAAATGCCCTGGTTAACTCATCACCAATTACATGCCCCTTTAAACAATTAAGTAGTAGAATCAGCAGCAACTAGGCCCCTGACAGCCTTCAAAAACCTCCTCCTACGACAAAGGGACACGGCAAAGGGATGGTATCTGCAATATACAAAATACTACTCCAAAACCCCACGAACCCCCTAGACATAATCAAAAAACAATGAGTGGATGACATAGGCTATGAGATTAGCCCTACTCAGTGGACCAGAATGTGTTCTAAACCCCTCTTTAAATCCATATCAACGAAAAGAAAAGAACTCACTCTAAAACTCACCTACAGGTGGTACATAACACCAAGGAAATTAGCACTAATATGCCCAGGAACCTCACCAAAATGCTGGAGAGGGTGCGCCTCCATAGGCACATACTTCCACATGTGGTGGGAATGCCTCAAAACCCAACTACAGTGGTGCCTCGCAAGACGAAAAACTCGCTAGACGAAAGAGTTTTCCGTTTTTTGAGTCATTCCGCAAGACGAATTTCCCTATAGGCTTGCTTCGCAAGACGAAACGTCTTGCGAGTTCTTGCGAGTTTGTTTCCTTTTTCTTAAAGCCGCTAAGCCATTAATAGCCGCTAAGCCGCTAATAGTCGCTAAGCCGCTAATAGCCGTGCTTCGCAAGACAAAAAAACCGCAAGACGAAGAGACTCGCGGAACGGATTAATTTTGTCTTGCGAGGCACCACTGTATTCTGGACAACAGCCATAAAAGAAATATGCAAAATAACTAAGCAAGTATTAGAAATCACCTCAGAACTGGCCCTACTAAACATATTCCAAGACAGTAATGCCCACTCACATCACAAAGAACTCATAACCCACCTGCTCTCAGCAACCAGAAACATCATAACCAGACACTGGAGAGACCTGTCTGGAGTAAGCATGGACCAATGGTACCAAATAGTATGGGAAACAGCCTTACTAGAAAAATTAACCAATAAACTGAAACTGACATGGGGACAAATATAAGAAGACGCTTTCACCCCAGTATGGCTCCCCTTTATCACATACACAGCCCAACAAGACAATGACAAGAATACACCAACAGCATACAAATCAATATGGTTAACCTGATCCAAAACATCCACCCACCCCACTCACACATGAAAACAAAGCTCACCACAGCAAATCACAAACAAGCAACCATACCCTAGGCCAACCCCAACCTCTCTCATCACCAAAGGAACACAAGTCAATAGCAAAGAGAACCTGCACAAGCGACGCTGACAGAAAACCCCATACATACATTAAGTAAAATAGAGACATCGTCACCTGACCCCACCCCCACTCACGATTCCCGCCCACCTCTTTCCCACTTTTCTTCCTAATGTAACACTCATGTCTCAACAAATGAAACTGATCTGTAGAAAATGTAACTTGAAAAAAGAGACATTGCATATACTTTTGTAAACCAAGAAATCTTTAATAAAAAATACGTTTAATAAATAAGTAAATAAATATAAAAAAACACCACAATACTGCATTTCATTCTCATAAACCCAATAGTTTAACAGTAGTGTATGTGTGAAGGCATGCTTGTTATATCTGTGGCCCAGGGGAGCGGGGAGAGAAGCAACTAGGCAACAAAAAGACGCATCTGGAAATTTTATATTTGCACAATAAGGCTATCATTCTGGACAATTCAGTGAATTTTCTGTGTTCTTCCACTGAAGTAATTTTTTTTGTTATTAAACACAACTGATAAGTTGCCAAGTGAAACATAAATAATAGCTCTTGAGAAACTCTGATTTAACAGCCCAGATTCACGATGCATCGTTTTAGATGACATAAAGAAACATTTTTGCCAAGAGAGCTGCAGCATGTCTAATACCAAAAAAAATTCTTGGCCTTTAACATGTGTCACTTGTGTTGTGCATGTCACTGTGGTTGTAGATGTTGCAAAACAGCTCATAACTTGTTTCTCTGACAGCAAAACTCTTGTTACAATACTCTTTTATTTTGTGGGATCAGAACTATGAAGACCATTTTTACCCACTGACGGGGAAAAACTCAGCTCTTTAATTGTGGGAGCTTACCCTTTATTGAAATATAGCTGTATCAGCTCATGCTAGACTTGATATGGTTTGTGCATGAAGCTCATATTTGTAGAGGTGCAGCAGTGGAGTTGAATATAACAGTCAGTGTCCCAGAGGAAACCATTCACTTGTTTGCCATTGGTTTTTGCTAAACTGGGTTAATAATACACTGTCTTTAATTACTTAAATCTGTCAGCTGCATCTTATGATATATGCACTAAACGTCTGTGGTGTAAATACCGATTCACTTTTGCTTCACTAATGCTGGTCACATTATGGTCTTGCTATTTTACTAAGTCTATCACTTACTGCCTTCTCGCACCACGGCTGGCTCTGGTAAACTGAAAAGGGCAAGTCACCCCCCTCAGAAGCATTGTGGCAGATGATAGGATTTGGTGGGGAAGGCTTTTACATTGCTTTTTAATTGCTGACCTAACTTAACAGGTTTACAACTGACAATCTGCATCCACTGTAGCTACATTTCTTTTTAAGCTAATTTATACCGCCACCACTTTTTAAAAAATGCTCTTTTCTGCCACCATCTCAGTCACTCATGGCTCTGTCCAAATCAATTATAGTAAGGTTATTAGAGATACTTTTCAGTCCTGAGATTTTGGCGAAACATCTTCTCAGTTACGTATTTACCAACATTTACCGTTTTCTCTGATGCTAAACTTCTACTTTAAGCAGTGTGTGTGATTGTGTGTATATATATCACATCAAAGCAGCCAAACAATGTGGATGCTGAAACATTTTGTTATAAGAATTCGTTATCTTAGGTTTTCTTAGTCACATAAATAAACATACAGCTTTAATGATTGACTTCATCCTACCAGAATCCAGAGTGAACGTGTCTGAAGTGTTGTTTGATGCTTTACAAACAGTCTCTCTCTCTCTCTCTCTCTCTCTCTCTCTCTCTCTCTCTCTCTGTGTGTGTGTGTGTAGAATTTACCAACAGAGAGATACAGCTGTATAACACAGCCCTTCACTAAATGGCAGCAACAAAAATGCTACATCATCTGAGGCTCTTGCTTGTCATCCACTGAGGTGTATATATGCCATGCTTCATTCATAGATCTCAGGGCGGTTCACAACATAAATATTCAATCAAAATTATTTTAGAAGTCAATTATGCAAGCTTTGCTAGTAACAAAAATCATTTTAAGTACAAAAGTTAAATGCTTTCATGACCTACATATTTCCTAACCTTACTATGAAGTTTCTAAGGAACTTAAAAACCATTAGATGATTGTTTCTGCCAGATACCTCGGTACAAAGAAGTTCTACTATGAAACATTTGCCCGTCTTCATTTGCCTGTAAAGCATTTGGCAAATATTTGCATATGATTTCTTGAGTGATACTGGTCCTGCTGATCCTTGTGCTTATTTTCCTTTCAGCTAAATTAATTTCAGGAATATTTTTTCTGCCGTTTAATTCAGGTCATGGACAGAATCAAGTATCTGATACATGCTATTTTATTGCTGGTGTTGTTTTGAGCAGTGAATTGTTTGACTGTTGCCAATGTTTTTCTTGGCATCACCTAACCTCCTGTGGACACCAGTAGCTAGGGAATGTATAGTGATTAACCAGCAGCAGCATATGAACTGGTCTTTGTTTGAATCTGGAGAGCAATTTGGCGTTGCAGTTTGTCCAAAGAGCTACAGCTTGCATGCTATAATAATTTGCTTTTGTCTTTTTAATTTTGTTCTTTATCTTTTGTTCATGAATAAATAATAAAGAGACTTCAAAGAAAAACTGGAGCACAAATGAGCAAGGATGATCATGACTATTGGTATACTGTGGTTACATAATATGTCCACGGTTTCTGAAAAACGACACTGCTCCATGTATTTATATACGTCTGTGGTGTAAGTTATTATTGCAAATGATTCATATTTCATTTATGCCTCAACAATATAAACTCGCTTGGCCCTCTCCAGCAACACATTAGTCTCCCAAACTCCTATGCTTGCTTCCACAGAAAAGTTGCTTTTAGCACACCCATGCCTGCTGTTAATTTCTCTAGCAGCTGGAGGTCCCAGTCAGAGATTAGTGGTCCAGCAACATAGATCAGTGATGCCTGAGGAAGTTGATGTTTATGAATTATTATTATATGAACTTATCTCATCTGCATCTCCCAGAGTAATGTGTAAATTAGAACTTAATTACAAGCTAGCTTTTACAGCTCCAGAATGTTCCAATAGAGTTCTCAGCTAAAACAAAACAAAAAAATGCACTAAAATGCATACCCGTATTTCACTGCATCCTGTCACCAGTGCGCAATACTTGCACCCCCCCCTTTCTCAGACTGCAAACGTGGTCCTAGAGCATTCCCCGTATGATAGTCGTAGGATAACTTCTGAGGCTTCGCTAGGCCTCAGGCCCATTCCTTTCCTCCTCCAGCCCCTGCTGCCCTCATACCTCGCCATCTTGGCCATGAGCTCCTAGGCTGAGCACAGTGGGGGGGGAACGTTTCTCCCCATCCTCTAGCTGCTGCTTTTTTATCGCTGTTTCAGCGGGAACTGATGCCAGGGACGGTTGGGCCACGTGGGCTAAGGGGAGATGCAGCAGGCATTGGCAGGCCTGGCTGCAGGTGCTGCCGTCGCCGCTCGTTTGCTCTTCCCACGGCATTCCTTACCGGAACTGCCTATCCAAATTTGAATGGCTGTTCTGCTCTTGCAATGCAAAGTATACAGTCATACCTCTTGTTATGTTTGGTTCAGGTTGCATCCCGCGGCAACCCGGAAGTACCGGAAAGGGTTACTTCCGGGTTTCACTGCTTGCACATGCGCAGACGCGCAAAATGACGTCACGCATATGCGCAGAAGCGGCGAATCATGACCCGTGCACACACAGACGCTGGTTGCATTCTGCTCATGTTGCGAACGGGCCTCTGGAACGGATCCCATTCGCAACCAGAGGTACCACTGTAGATTGGTTTCATTCACCATAGAGATTCTGGTAGATGAGTGGCGCCACTGCATGTAAGTAGGTTGGACAAGAGAACATATTTACAAGGGAGGCTTCATTTTTACAGAAAGGTATGCTAGTCTCTTTCCATTTTATCTCCCTATGGTCCCAATAACAACAGTTACTTGTCTCTGGCTTGCGCTCTCCCAGCTCCTCTGATCCACCTGCTGTTGTCCCCACTTTTCCCCCTTGCATAATGGTTGCATGTTCATATTTACCTGCGTAATAGTCGCACTCCCCCTTTTTGGAAAGGAAAAAATGGGCACAAAAATACAACCATTATGCGGTGAAATACAGTATTTTCAGCAAACATGGGACAGATATCAAAATATATTATAAAATGTCTGTTATGCAGCCTTTTATGCAACCTTTTTGCATAACCATAAATTTATGTTTATTGGTTATAAGAGCAGAGTGATCCAGAAGCTTTGCTGGCATAATAAATGAATGTAAATTAATACCAGTGGCTGAATTGCTTGGTAAAATGGGAGAAAGAAGCCATTTGTGATCTCACTATTGCTGGTTAAATAGTTTCTGGTCTAAAAATTCAAAGCATGGAAATGCTGATGAAATATTGATTTTGTGGTGTGTAGGTTAATTAGCCAAGGATTCGTTATTAATTACAGGAGAGGAAAGTAAAGTGAACCAATTGAAAATGGAGGAAAATGCCAGGTATAAAAATTTGGGATGATCAGTGGAAATGCATTTTTTGTTGATGGTTCAAACATCTCTCCATATTTTTCTTCCAAAAGAAAATGACTACAAAAATATAGTCTGAAGCCAGGAATATTTGTCGGAAATTTGAGAGAACTATGTCAGTTTCATTCATATATGGTGGACTTGTTCAAAACTCAGCATAGAATTACTTCTTGTGTAGTCACTGACCTCATATCTTTTGTTTCAATTGTCTTAATGGTGATGGTTTTGATTTTGCTGAATCGCCATAGACTAGTCATATCTTGGCTTCAATGTAAAACAAGATCTGTAAACAACTGTAAAACTGTATAAATGTTTTCTAGTCTGACTTTTCCTGCTTAAATTCCTTGATGTGCTGTGTATATATTGGCATGATTACATGTAGTGATCTGCAGACTATGACTAGGCTCATGTTCTTGAATTATTTCCTCTGCATGTATTTTTTTAGTTATTGCTTTCTGCTTGTGGCGCAGCTTCAGAGCCCTACATAGAGTACCATGAAACCCCAAGATGAGCGTCCTTTGTATCCAAATGTTAAGGAGGATTTTATCATACATCACATGCTGATATGCAATAGGCTGTTGGGAAAAATAGTAATATTCATCCATAGTTTGAGTGGTGTTAGGTTGACCTCATATGTGGATTGAATGCACTGGTTGCTGGAATGGAATTTCTATGACCACGACTGTTCAACCTAGCACAACAACCCCACCATGTGGCAGTCTCCTACAGATGACTGCAGTGCCTGGAGATAGTCAGGTTGTGTATCCATAGAATGATCAGAGGAGGACTGACTGCTGGCAGGAGTGTAGAGAGAGAGAAGAAATGTCATGGTGCATCTGCTAAACGCCTTCATCTGCCCCATTAATTTCACTGGGTCTACTCTGAGTAAAAGTTAGTTGAATACAACTCCATGCAATGTACACTTTCGGTGAAGAGATACTTTTGTGGTAGACTTTGCCTCAGGACTTCCCAGAAACCACCATCAACTACCACATGGTCCAGCCTAGGTCCTTGAATTCACAAATTAAAAAGTGCTGCCAATATCTCAAAGACCAAGCATGCTTATCAGCAGATAAAAGAGTTAGATTCCACATTAGTAGAATCTGAACAAATATCTCCTTGTCAACCAAGTCCAACTCTTTAACCGCTTCTGTCATAAATAGCTTCCCATGTTGGCTTGCTGCTGCCATAAATTTGTAAAAACTGGCATACAGTAGACTATAAATCTCAGTAGGAATGCTCTTCTCACTCTATTTGTTAGTGCTCTCCAAGATTTGAATGTTCTTTCCTCTGACATGACCATACCCTTTGCCCTTTCCAGCTGGAGGCTTGGGCTCTTCTTAGGGTGATGGTGGCAATGGTGGCTTGTTCATACCAAGTGTTAGTGCTTGTCATTTTTATCTCCTTTCTGTTCCTTCATCTTGGAACTGCTTTTCAGGTTACAGCAGTCCTCCTCAATATAAGTTTCCAAATTTATTGTTAAAGCTATTCCTCCTTCTTTTCCATAGCTCCTTTGCCCTCAAGGTTACCCAGGAACTTTTACTGTAATGATGAATGTGTTCATCGGACTCTCCCAGTTTCAGTTTCTCTGTCTACCCTCTCCTTTGTATGTCGTGGATCCCCCCACTTTTGGGGCAGGTTTTATTTGCAATTTTTCATTTTTACCCCTCCAGGTGCCCTGCTGGTACATGAAGAATAAATAGGTATAGAAACAAATGCACAGCTCCAGATGTTGCACATAATATAGGATTGGCATTGAATTATCCAGGATTGTGATGGTCAGGAAATCAATGCTCAGCATGAGGTCTACCATTAAAAAAATAATCTGGGCAGTGCAATGAACACCTAATTTGGCTTGTATGGGAAAACAGATGAGGCATAAGAAATAGCATGGAGGGGAGTGTCCGAATTTACATTTGGCACAAGTCTGCTTTTTGTATGCAGCACAGTCCTATAAATGTTGCATGCTTTATGTCAGTAATGAGGCTGCCAACCTTGGCACGTGCATTCAAGTTGTTAAATAGCATAATGATGTTTGGAAAGCAAACATTTGGCAAATGTTTGGTTGATATGTGGGTGAACACTTTTGCCAAACAGACCCCCCCCCCCCCATTTCACAATATAGCTGTCTAGAGAGAGTGAGATGTGCATTTGGTTTGAAAATATATGAGTAATTATTAAGTCTTTGCATATTTTTCAAGAAACTTGGAAGTTTTATGCTTGCTAAAGTCTGCGCCAAGTTTTTTTTTTTAATGTTATGCATTTTATACTTCTCTGATTTCTCCCTGTATTTTACTTCAGAAGACAAAACTTTTTCTACATTAAAATATGGGGAATTTAAATATATTGTTATGATGCATTAAAAAGTTTTCATCACCGCCCCAGTACTATATTCTGTGTGGTGGTGGTATGGCGTTTTTTGCAAGGGAGAGGGGGGAGCATTTGCTTGTTCTTGTGCCCATGTTTTGGGACTGTCTTGCAGACAAATGCAGAGCACAATGTAGTTAGGTGGCGGATCCTTACTTTCTTATTTCACCCAATGAATTGTGTTCAGAATGTAACACAACAACAACAAGGTGTGGGGTATGCATGGGGAGAGGATGGGCCAAATCCTTTTGTGTTGGTGTTAATCCTTGTGCTAGCACAACCAGAATAGCACCCAAGATTCCTGTTCTCCTATATCTACCTTCTGCTTCCCCCGCACATCACTCTGCAATCGCATCCACTAATGCCAGAGTGTCATCGCACTGGCAACACATTTTTTTTTCTGCTGATGAAGCACTGTGCTTCATTGGCACAGGGAATGTAACTTGAGCATAAGATTGCAAATGGCTGTAACTCTGGAAAGATACGTGCATGAACCCTGAGTGCAGCTTGAGGCATCTTTGAAGATTCTTCTGAAGCCATTCATATAGCTGGAGGGGAATGCAGCCTGCCAATTCAGCAGCGTGAGTGACTGTAGCATGAAGTCCAGATGCATCTCCAGCTACATGTACAATTCTACCCTGTGTGCATGCACCGGAATTGCAAATGAATTAGAAGAAGAGTAATTACAGCTGAAGACAAAGGAGTCTTTCTCTCTCTCTCCTCTTTTGTAGATATGAATATGTCTCGCTCAACAATCTTAGGAATACGTTAATGATGTTAATTGAACCCAAGTGAACAAACAGCTTTATACTGTATGATGAACAGTTATAGTATCCAGTTCTTAATACAATTATTAAAATATCCACATTGCCTAGAGCAGTGTTTCTTAAACAGTGTACAGTGGTACCTAGGGTTAATTCGTTCTGGAGGTCTGTTCTTAACCTGAAACTGTTCTTAACCTGAAGCACCACTTTAGCTAATGGGGCCTCCCGCTGCTGCCGCGCCACTGGACCATGATTTCTGTTCTTATCCTGAAGTTCTTAACCCGAGGTACTATTTCTAGGTTAGCGGAGTCTGTAACCTGAAGCGTATGTAACCTGAGTTACCACTGTATTGGGATCTGCTAGTGGACCTTGGACCATTTTCAGTGTCACAGCCTGCCCAGTGCTTCCTTCCTTACTTGCCTGCCCCTCTCTACTCTAGCCAGGCCACAGCACTTTAGTCAGACCAGTTACCAGCAACAGCAGCGCCTTGCATGCTGAGTGAAGGTGGCTGAGAGACAGAAAACTTTATGAATGGGGGAGAGAAGGAAAGTGGGTCTCTCTCATTTGGGGAAGGAGATGTTGGAAGGAAATGAGAACATAAGATAGAAGATTACTTGTCATGTGATTTTAGTTTCAAGATGGCATTGGTGTCTGGGTTGGTGACTGAGTTTGCCACCATTTTCCCTAGAAAAAAGCACTGAGGAAAGGTATAGGATGAAGAAGAGAATGTAAATGGAAGAGAGATGAAAGAAACTGGTGGTTGGGGGCGGGAGAGAAAGTACAAGTATAAAAGGCGTAGGGAACTTTAAGAGAACTCTGAGGCAAAGAATTTAGAAATTTCCAAAGATAAATTAGGTATCAGTAGAAAATGAACTGATTCTGATTTGTAGCTCAAAGGGACAGGGGTGTGTCTGTGTGATGTATGGATTTTTGCCTAAATCAGTCTAAAACAACCTGTGGGCCAATCTCCCCCTCCAGGTGTCCCATGAGGCCCACTTGTCAATCAGCTGATATCCCATATGACATCAGCCAATGGACAGAAGCACAGGGTTCAAGGAACTTTCATACATTCCACCTCTTCTGTTTGAGCATCAAAAAGGAGCATTGGGGGATGCTTGAAAGCCATTTCAAGAAGGTGCCCATTGCAAATATTGGCTACTTGCATGCAGGCAATGTTTTCAAAATACAACTTTTTTCCCCTTCTCCCATTCCAATTGGGGAGTGGAGGGATTGGATGGGATGGAAAAGCTGCCCTTCAAAAGCACTGCCTGCATGCTGGACTTCTCCCTTTTGTGCAGTTTTCATACATCCCCTTGACAAATTAGGCTCCTGGGGGAGGGGAAATAAGAGTCTAGCCTGCCATCCAGAAAAGATTCCCTACCCTTGCTCTGAAATCCACTTTGTAATAAATGATTTGAAACTAAGAGCTAATCGGAAAAGGCCATAGAACAGATATAGAGTGTGTGTGTGTGTGTGTGTGTGTGCGCGCGCGCGCGCAGACACATACACACACAAGAGAACTTAGATGCACATGCATAAATCTGATTTAATTTAAACTTTTTAAAAAATAATTTCCTTTTACAGATTGTGTGAACTGACCCTTACCTTAAAGGTTCTATTCTGTCTAACTGTAGTCATTGACAGTAAATCAAACTACATACAGTATGTCAGCTGCTGCAAGAGCAAAATTTATGCTCTGTTACTTATTAAAGTACGTGTGAGGCATCACCCAAGATCATAAAGATAACATTCTCATTTAATTCAAGTACTGAATTGCAAAGAATACCACAGTATCTTCCAATAAATTTCCCAAGCCCTCCAGGTAGTTTGGGATGAGATTTGCACCTAGTCAGTATTTAACTATTCATTGCAACAGAAGTTATACACAGAAGGTTCAGTGGCCTGGTCAAATAAAATGCTTCTGAAGATTAAAACAACATTCTGAGGCCATATCTGAAATGCATATGTTCTCTTTGAAGAGAAATTTAATAGGTAAAGAAAGTGAAATCTTATGTACCGCATAAGTTTACATTGTACCTTCCCATATTTATCTCCCCCCACCCCCATTTTACGAAGCATGTACTGAATTGACCCACTATGATTTTTAATTGGTTGGCAAATAAGAAGATGGAGCCTTGGTATAAAACTGGTTTTCACACTTAAGGTTGTATGAAGACTAAGCTAGTCACACTTGCTCCCATTTAAATCAGTGGGGACAAAAGTGTAGCTAACTTGCTCTTCATCACCCTTGTGGTTTCTGTAAACCATGGCTTGGTGTGACATCTGAGCTGACAAACAGCAGTATCTATTTCCCAATGCAAGGCAAATAACAACTTAGAGGGAAGTTGGAGAGGGTATTCGCACAGTGCTTGACAGTGCGGCCCTTTCCTACATAAATCCCCATGTTCATCCTTTCTCCCCAGCCTGTCCCCCCCCCCCCACTCCCTCCACAACATGTTTCTGTTGTGCAGGCAGAGCTCTAATCTCCCTTTAGGTGGTTTTCCTTCTCTTTAGAAGGTGTGGGGCTTTTGTTTGTTTTTTTGCTGCAGCTCTTGCAGCATAGTGGTGGAGAACCTCCATCCCATGGGCCAATCTTACTTGTAGCATCAGCAGCACACCTCTAATTCCACTGGTTTCCAGCTGCCATGCTGGTTTCTTCACAATGTGCCAGTCTCTGTGGAGAGGAAAACAAGGTGGGCAGTTGGAAGCCTGTATAATGAAAGTTCTGCTTCTGCCGTTGCTGCCATTTCACAGCAGCAAAAAAACTTTTTGAAAGAAAGGTTCCTGGTGATTGTTAAGAACTCTGCTGCCCCCTTATGAGGTAGTGAGGGCAGGTAGCATCAGACATCAGTGGCGGCACTGAAAATAGTGTTGGCTCCAACCACCTGGCTCTTTTCTCAGCTTTACCCAGCAATGAGAGGGTAAACCAGGTGACCAGAGTTGCCGCCATATAAATTTCCCAACAATACTGCCTGACCCTGACATAGAATCACCCTACAATGCCATGTCAGTGCCCAGCCCAGAGGCATTCTGGGGGAGTTAAGATGATGGTGACTCCTCTTATTTCCTTCATTGTGGCACGTTAAAAATAAATAAATTGAAGAAATACCAGGGTCAGCTATGGTTGGCTGTCTCAGGTATTTGGAACTTTATATTTGCCCTACATATACTGGTTCTGTGCCTGGTCAAATAAAAACATGGCAAAGTGGTTTGGGAATATTATCCAGGATTCGTGGAGGGGGAAGGGTGAGGAGAGTGGACAATGGTTTGCAAGTTTGTTTGGAACACATTTTATTTCATCTCTAAGTGAAGATTAGTGCAAACAATGGTGGCTCATTTTAGATTCTTGGGATTCTTGGTACCATTTCTGGTTTCTTTTTTATGTGACTTCTAAATTGGGAAATCATGGTTAGGACTAATGGCCAAATCATGGTTTTCAGACTCTCTTCAAACTGTGGTTTCAATTATAGTTTGGAAAAATTAAATGTGACATCTGCACTAGTGAACCAGGTGTCCATAGGTATTGTGACAGCATTTGTAGGACTTCAGAGGCTGGAAATTATCTCTGAAGTTAGACATTGCTGCAAGCCAATATCACTTGTGTTACACTTTGATTACATTACTGTGAACTCAGAAGTGGTGGGGCATACTTGTGAGAGTAAGCAAGGTAGTATCTGCACCACAGCCTTCTCCACTACATATTCCACGGGAAGAAACAAAGCCCTGCTAGTTCAGGTACAAAATCATGAAGAATAATGCAAAAACGTATCAAGATTTTCCTTATATTGAAATGTTAAGCTAGGTTTGAGTAATGGAATAAGAACTAACATGCATTTCCCCCCTCTTTTAATTCTATACAGTGTCAAAGGGGCAGATGCTGGCAATGGGATCCGAATTTTTGTTCCTGATATTGGTATGTTCATTGCCAGCCTTACCATATGGCTTGTCTGCAGAAACATTGTTCAAAAAGCAGCGCAAGAGGATGCAGGACAGTATAACACACAGTTTGAAAATGAAGACATGGTATGTTTGTATATTCTCTATCCTATATTTTAAAATACCTCTTTTTCTTGGAGTGCAATTAAATTACAATAAAATAAAAGTTTTTCAAAACTCTGATTCCCCAAGAAAACCCAAGGGACAAAGTATATAGTGTATTGGTAGATGACTTCCTAGCAGCACCAAAGGATCAGGTTGCCATGATGTGAAATATCTAACCTAAAGAGTTGCTTTGGTCAATTTAGACTTACTCAGCTAGATAGTCCTGTGATCTGACTCTGTATCAGGCAGCTTCTCATATTCCCGTGGTCCACATTGCCTGGCATTCATACTTCTCCACCTGGTGCAAGGGTGGAGAAGGAACATATGAAGAGCAGGAGAGTATGCTATGTAGTCAATGACACTCTTAGTTGAGGACATAACATTTTATCCCTAAGGTTTTTGAGAGATGGATGATGAGACCAGCTTGCAACCTAATCATTGGGAGCCTTTAAAGTTTGAAAGGTCAAAAATTACGTTATAGGAAGCATAAGTTGTGGTGTGGCAATATGCGTTAAGTATAATTAATTGGAAAATACTGCCTAAAATAGGAGAGATTGTGGTTTTAAGTAGGATCTTTTATTTCTAAAGTAGCTCAAAGCAATCTGCAGTGCAGCTGGCTGTACCAGGATTCATGTGGTTTTACATGAGATTGTTCATATATAAATGCCTTAAGCATTTATTAAAATGGCAGGATATTGTTTAATGGAATCATTGCATTTTGACTTAGAATAAAGTTTACCTTTAAAATACTTTTTTCTGTCACAGTGGAGTTTAATTCAGTTTCACATATCCATTTTTAATAGGTAATTTAGGCAGTATTTCAATTTATGGAACTCTGTTCTACTATAGTGTGGCATTTCAGTGAATGTGGGGAAAGCAGTTGTGTAAATAAAAAGATCTTCACATTCTTCCATAAAACTCCTCACTGTAAGTATTTTTAAACGGGATTACATAAGCATGTTTCCTGGCTCCTGTGCAAACAAATAGCCCATAAAATGGAGCTTAAGGGGGCAGTCGCTAGCCTCATCCCTTCTGTGTGTGCTGCAGCTGTGCTCGCTATGAGAAGCTCTTACACAGTTGAGGAAATGGCATGAGCTGGTCATGTGGCATGCAGGTTAGCTGCCTTATGCCTGGTCCAACAACCTGTTATCTCATGGCAGAAACTCAGCTGGACTCTTAAAACATACGCAGTTATAATGCAGGCACAGAAAACCTTCCAGCCATGGCCCAATTAGCTCTGCTAGAGGTCTGTGTTTTTCTCCACAACAGCCACCTGCTCCACAAGCTGAATTTAAGGTGGAATGTAGTATGCTTAACACTTTATATCTCTGTGGGAAGAGAGTATCATAGGAAGGAGAATCATCATAGGTGAAGGGGGACAGGGGGACAGGGAAGAAAGGCCCCACAAGATTGTCACAGGTAGCAGAAAGGAGAGCTGGGGAAAGACAATAGGGAGGTCAAGAAGGAAGAGGAAGCATAGTGCTAAAGTAGGCCTAGTGCTTTGTATCCACCAAGCCTACTTTAGCAAAGCCCTTTCATTCAATTTTATGAAAACCTATGTATGCTATATTAAAAATTTAATTTTAAAAATCCCAGCGTTTTTACTTTCGTGTATGTTTGGAATTGCAGCCCCCGTGACTGATTTAGCACAGCTTGAAAGGTATAAAACTATCAACACAAACACAGTATAATCAATGAAGTAATTAGGCACATTTACACTTTGTTTTAAAGCAACTGTCCGGTATACATAGAATATCACTACAATTCCCACATTATAATATTTGTTTTAGCTTTAAGGAGGGAAGAGAGTATGGATAAGAGGAAAGAGTGAGACTGGAGTGGCGGGAAGGAAACAAAGAGGTGTGTTGTTAGAGGGGTGAGGGGTGGTGCCAAAGGAAGGCACTGCGTCTCTGTTGTCCACGGGCTGTTGTCCTTCATTGGATTCTTCAAGAAAGAGATTTGGGTTTTGGCAAGGCTTTGGGTGAAAACGCCCTTCACTTATAGACAGCTATCAATAACCCCTTAGTAGATCTCATAACATAGCTGACAAGACATAATGGTGCTAGTCCCAAACTCTCTGGTGAATGTTCAGTGGGAATATGTAGGTTTTCATCCCTGGTGCTTCATTGTAACCACAAGGAAAGCATACATTTATCCAGAACACATATGAGCTAGACTAGAGGGAGCAGGGAAATTAGTGGACAGGAGAAATGCAGTCCTGCAATGAGCCAAGGGTGTGTTTTTAATTAGTATTGAATTATAAAGTTTTAAAATTCTACATGATCCTAGGCTACTATCCAGTTCATTACCACTCTTAAATGGTTGCACATTTAGAGCAAGCTTGTCTGCAGGCCCTTTTTATTAGGGCTTAGACAATTTAAAGCAGGTGAATTCAGCTGGAGAAATGCCCAGACTGCAGGCTCTGTGAAGTACAATGCGATTCAAAAGGTGTAAAAGGTGAAAAAAGCAAGAGAGAGAACATTTAACTTCACAGCTGCAAGCAAGAATTAAGATACTGATTTGGTGCAGATGTAGTATTAACTGTTAAAGGGGTTTTTGGAACAAAATTAGCTTTCTTTTACAGCCATATGGATAAACAGCCCAAATTAGTAAGAACCTTGAAATGAAGACAATTAATCGGATAAGATTTCATATCTTTAACTTTCTGTTGATCTTAACCAGTAATATGTGCTTTGTTTTGTATTGCAGTTTTGTTCATTATTGTTTAGTCTTACTTTTTAAGCTTATTCCTTAAAAGTTCTGCTCAGGGCAAAGTTTTTTTTGGCAGCACAACACATTGTCAGGATATGAGTTGCATATTTCCTATAAAGTTAAAGCACAGCATAGATAGGTGGGAGAAGGCAGTGAATCTTTCCTTTTCTTGCATGCTTCATCCCAAAATTACTTCTTTTTCTGTTGAGAGTTTCATTCTTGTCAAGGGAGACTAGGGGAGCAGACTTATTCATTAGCTGTGCTGAGAGAAACATCTTCAACTCTTCCTCAACAGTCCCCTAGCAGCAGCAAATCTATCAAGCAGTCCAAACTATTTCCATCTCAGCTGGTCTTACTATGAACTGTAAAGTGACCCTGGACTATAGCAGGTCATGTATATAGGTGTGTTCTTTCCTTATGCTCCTAGATTTTTTTATTCTGCACCTAATTTGGGCTGCCTTCCTGAATCCTTGCTGTTCTCATTGTAATTAGCGTAGTGGCCTCACAGGTTCCTGGTTCTCTCTTGTTTTGTATACTGTTTATTTCATTTGGGAGAGGGCTACGTGCTCCTCTTTGGTATTGAAACCATCAATATAGCTCCACTGAATTCCATACATACCATTACAACTTGAATGCAGTAGAGTGGGCAGTTACCCAATTCTGAAAGACACAGTTGTGTTCTCATCATGTCTAGACTGCTTCTTAGAAAGAGAGCCGTCTGTGAACAGGTCCAGATGTCATCTCAGTTTCACATCTTGGTATAATTGTCAATATTCCAAATCCATTGATTGGGTAGTGTTTGTAGATGCTGAATTAGCTATCTCAAGGTTGTTGGGTTTTTTATCAGCATATGATAGAAGTGTATTGTGACCAGTTTTCCTATAAAAATGGCAACAGTTGATGATTACATGAATTATAATAGCAGCAACAACAACAACGCAACACATACTGCTTTCTGTTTAACCCAAGTAGTCTGTTTAACCCAAATCATCATGTTCTCCAGTAAATGTGTTTGTGTTCACAAGTAAGTGTGAAAGTTGATTCCATATTACCATATAAGGTTATGAGGCTTTTTGAAATTACTCCTATTTTATTGCAGGTAACATTCCAAAATATGCACAGGGAATGATCCATTACATTTTACCAGTATATGTGTGTCTAGGGCTGTGCACTGATGGACTCTAGTTTCTCCCTCTTATTTATGGAGGAGCCATGTCCTGAATTTCATCAGAGGGAAAAGAATTTCTCTTAATGGTTTGTTGGGAAAGGAATTCACCACCACCAGTTTCTTTTTCCCCCTAAGGTTTTTTCTCCTGTTGCAAATGGCAACAGCAGCAACCATGCTGGCAGACCAGCTGCCATTTTGCATCCTTCACAATGCCTGGGCTGTAGTGTAATTGCAGCGTGGTGGCTGGTTGGGAAGGGAATAACAAAGGCCTCACACACACACACAAATGTGTTAAGATTCTACAAAGTGGCTACCTTCTCCCAGGAAGCTGACTAACTGAAAAATCTCAGAAATTTCCCCCCAAAGTATATTCCAAGAAGTTTCAACTCAGCTATACATACTCTTGTGCAGAGAAGATGGTGAGGAAGTTCATAGAATGCTCTTCACCACGCACAATAATTTAGGTCAGTAATACTTCAAAAAACAAAGATTTAAAAATTGTAGATAGGCACCAATCAAGCTTTGCTGCAAGGAAAGAAGTAAAATACTGAAATGGTTTAATATTGAAATTCTATTCCCACCCCCACCCCCCAACATATTAATGAGTTTCAAAAGAGTGTAGCTTTTGTTTTGTTTTTTTGTTTTCACTTTGCCCTTCAGAAGCTGTTCCACTGAGTAAGGATGTGGAACTGATAAATATTGCATTTAGGTTTGGCATTGATGTATGCCCAGCATCCTATGGTTGCCCTTAATTGATTTGGGTTCTGAAATGAACATGCATTAGAGGCTCCTAATGCAGCATGCTGTTTGGGAGACTGCTCCTTCATTTGTGATTTACAACATTGCTGCTAAATTTGGGAGGAGAGGCGGGAATCAGCAAACAAAGCTGCACATGGAGCTAGTATAAAAGGGCCTTTATGCTGGTTTAGAAATATCATATTCACTTCCATTCCTTATTATTTCAGTGCAGTCAAAAAGTGATGTGGGGGGAAACACTGCCATACTTGTGTCAAGCTTCTTTGGGAGTTATTTGGAGAGAGCCAAAGATTCTTTAAATATTCTTCCTCTTTCAAGAGGGAGCTGATTATTCTCCTGCACCCGAAGGGCAGTGCTCGTCTGAGTCTGACAGTTTAGAATTTAAAAAAAACTGCTGTGGATGGATAAAGAGCAATCTTAATCTCTTTTTATTTAAATAGATGGTTAACCAAAGACAATAGCACACTGCTTTTTAAAGCATTTTCATTTACTGACTTTTCTGAAAATGTGAGTCATTCATCTTGATGCCCAGAGCTGTTAAACTGTCTGCTGTTCAAGGCACGGGGCATTCTGTTGAAACACTTCCATGTCAGTCATCACCGTCCTGCAGAATTCTACGCCATGCGTACAATTTTCTGTTGAAATCTGCCGCTTTGTAAAACATTGTTATTATATAACAATTTAATAGAAAACATTGCTTTCTATTAAAACAGTGTATCATTCTGGTGATTTGTTTAAAGCAATTTGTTTCAAAGGCATTTTTACATATAATTCTTAAATGCATTTTAAAATTGCCAGTTCATCTGTCAACACTGTGTAAACTGTAAATAGGTGGACAGTAAGTACAAGCTGTGCCTGAATTATTCTTTGGTCTTGTGGCTATTTTTTAAAAATTTATAAACAGAAAAACAGAAACCTAAAACCCATTATCAAGGGTTGAGAATAATTTGCAAAGATTCAATGCTCAACTTGTATCTGGAAGGAAATGCAATATCTTCAAAGAAGGCAATTTGTCTAACATGAATAAAGCAGATATCTTAAGGAAGCACCTGTATCCCTGAGAGAGCCTGTTGTGTAAGCCTACCAGTCCAGCTGTGAAAGCTCATGGAGTTAAAACAATTAGTATACTATGCTAGACTTTTTTGTTTGATTGATTCATTGCAGACTGTAGTGGTTCAACTGATTCCAACAATAACATTGTTGACTCATTAAAATGTTAATGATGATAACAACATATTTCTATTTCTTCCAGGCAATCCAAGTTTTATTGTATGGTATGTTTATGGATGCCCCACTCAAAGCACTCAGTACAACACAAGAATGGATTGCATGAATGGATTTTAATTCTCACCAGGGCAGCTTGCTGGTGCATGTGTCAATGAGATCTGAGAGGCTATCTCAGCACATCAATGTTTATACAGTATCAGAGGAAACATTAAAAGCTGGATGTTAATAAAGCAGCCTCAAACATAACTAATGGACATTCTGGCTCTGAGCACAGTAGTAGCAGTCACAGCTGCTATAGAAGTAGTGATGCTTCCTGTCTGTACTTTATCTGCATTTGACAGGTTTTTTTTTTTTTTAATGTTGAGTTTCCAGGCTTAACACAGTGATTGAAGAACCAAATAATACGTCAAATCAAATCAAATCCGTTTATTGTGAGGACCATGCCTGTACACAAACATCAACACAACAATAGTTAAAAAATATTAAAATTCATTACATACTACGCCAACAAAACCTTCATCCCACAAAATAGAAAGAGAGGGAAAACAAGCAACGAGTTAAACAGACGATGAAGGGGTCTTTACATTGTCATCCATAAATCTTTCCCTGGCTTTCATGGCCTTCATCACAAAAACCGCTACCACATGGGTAATACGTGGGTTTGCATCAACTAACAAAAATTTTACTCTATCTTCAGGATTGGTTATAGAGTTGGGTATAATTTGCAGCAATGCGTCTCTAAAGCCCGAGTAGATGGGGCAATAGAGGAGGTAATGTGTAAGATCCTCTTTAATTTTCATAAGGCAAGGGCATAAACGATGTTCTACTGGGGTTTTTGTGAATCTACCGGTCAGATATGCAGTTGGCAGTGTTTGAAACCGTGCCATAGTAAAAGCTCTCCGAAGGGTGGGATCAGTGATCTCCACCAAGTAGTTGGCACAGATTTTGACTGCTTTTACTCGGGGAAACCAGTAGGAAAACCCAGAGTTTTTTATCTTTGTGGAGTCCAAAAAGGCGTCTTTTTCAAAGATCCATTCCCGAACTTTATCAGGGCTCCACAATTTGAGGGTATTAAACTCAGGTAGATTGTATCTGGATAGGATACATTTAATGTTCTTTTTGCCAAATAATACATTTAATGTTCTTTTTGCCATCTTGTACCCCAGTGCTGTGTAGAAAGACATATTTTGGCCATTTTAATTCAAAGAGCAACACTTCTACATATAGGCGAAATGAATCCATGTTATAATATCACTTAATAACTCTATAAAACAAGGGAAGGGTTTTGTTAATATCAAACAATGTTTCTGATCTACTTCATGGGAGGCTTGGGATTTAGCTGCACAATAGAATTTGGAGTCACCCAAAAAGATCCTTCTTTGGGGTGTTGTTCTCCGCCAGATGCACTTGCCTTTCCCCCCTCTTTTTTATTTGTATGTGCTCTAGATAATGTGGCCTAAGGTAGTAGTATCCATATGGCATGGACTAAATAACAGCTCAGTATATTAGGCTCAGAATTAAGAGGCTCTTCCTACTGTAAGAGAAAGTGTGGGACGTCTAATAGGTGAAAGGAGAGGCAAAGAGAGGAAGGATTTGGGTAGGAGACAGACATGTAAGATGGCTTTGGAAAGTGCCCCGAACAGAAGTGGGAAATAGATGCCTGTTACACACACATATGCATACATGCACATTGAATCAATTTCACATTTTATATTTTGTGTTTTTGTGGGTATACATTTCCAATTTACGTGGGGGAGGGAGACAGTGCTCCTGAAGGTAGGAGTCTATCAATTGATGAAGATGATCATCCAAATGTCATAGACCAAATGGAGCAAACAGCACGCAGACCTAGTGGTGGGAGGAAAAAATCCTTAAATAAGAGACACGGGGGAATGATTAATGGACTTCAATGTCTGTACACTAATGCGCAAAGCATGGGAAATAAACAAGATGAGCTTGAGCTCTTGGTACAGCAAACTAAATATGACATAATAGGCATCACTGAAACCTGGTGGGATAAGTCCCACGATTGGAATGTAATAATGGGGGGATACAATCTATTTCAGAGAAACAGACCAGACAAGAAAGGAGGAGGTGTGGCGTTATATGTCAGGGATGTGTATACCTGTGAAGAGATCCAAGATTTAGAACCTCAAAGCCAAAGTGAGAGCATTTGGGTCAAAATTAAGGGAGAGAAGAATAACAGTGACCTCATTGTGGGAGTTTACTATAGATCCCCAAGCCAAACGGAGGACATAGATGATGCCTTCCTGGAACAGATGGCCAAGCATGCAAAAGGAAGGGAGATAGTAGTAATGGGGGACTTCAATTACCCGGATATTTGTTGGATGTCAAACTCAGCCAAGAGCATAAGGTCAAACAGATTCCTCACTCGCCTTGCAGACACCTTAATTGTCCAGAAAGTGGGAGAAGCAACAAGAGGAACAGCCATTTTAGATCTGGTCCTAACCAATGTTGATGACCTGGTTAGTGGGGTAGAAGTGGAAGGATCATTAGGCGCGAGTGATCATGCTCTTCTGAAGTTTACTATACAGCGGAAAGAAGCAGCCAAGCATACTAGGACTCAATTTCTTGACTTTAAGAAAGCCGACTTCATAAAACTTAGGGAAGTGCTGGGTGAGATCCCATGGACAGTAATACTAAAAGGAAAGGGAGTTCATGATGGCTGGGAGTTTGTTAAGAGAGAGATACTAAAAGCACAACGTCAGGCAATACCAATGAGACGGAAACATGGAAGGTGCCTAAAGAAGCCAGGGTGGCTATCTAAAGAACTTTTAACTGAGTTAAGATTAAAAAAGGATGTGTACAAAAAATGGAAAAGGGGGGAAACCACCAAAGAGGAATTCAAACAAATAGCCAGCACGTGTAGACACAAAGTCAGAAAAGCTAAAGCACAGAATGAACTCAGGCTTGCTAGAGAGGTTAAAAGCAACAAAAAAGGCTTTTATGGGTATGTTCGTAGCAAAAGGAAGAACAAAGAAACAGTGGGGTCACTCAGAGGAGAAGATGGTGAAATGCAAACAGGGGACGACACAGAAAGGGCTGAACTCCTCAATGCCTTCTTTGCCTCAGTCTTCTCCGATAAAGAAAACAATGCCCAACCTGAAGAATTTGGAGCAAATGATTCAGCAAAGGAAACACAGCCCAGAATAACAAAGGAGATAGTACAAGAATACTTGGCTAGTTTAGATGTATTCAAGTCTCAAGGGCCAGATGAACTGCATCCAAGAGTATTAAAAGAACTGGCAGATGTGATCTCAGAACCACTGGCAGTCATCTTTGAGAATTCCTGGAGAACAGGCGAAGTCCCGGCAGACTGGAGGAGGGCAAATGTTGTCCCTATTTTCAAAAAGGGGAAAAGAGAGGACCCAAATAATTACCGCCCAGTCAGTCTGACATCAATACCAGGGAAGATTCTGGAGCAGATCATTAAGCAAACAGTCTGTGAGCACCTAGAAAGGAATGCTGTGATCACCAATAGTCAGCATGGATTTCTGAAAAATAAGTCATGTCAGACTAACCTGATCTCGTTTTTTGACAGAATTACAAGCCTGGTAGATGAAGGGAATGCAGTGGATGTAGCCTACCTTGATTTCAGCAAGGCATTTGACAAGGTGCCCCATGATATTCTTGTAAAGAAGCTGGTAAAATGCGGTCTTGACTATGCTACCACTCAGTGGATTTGTAACTGGCTGACTGACCGAACCCAAAGGGTGCTCATCAATGGTTCCTCTTCATCCTGGAGAAGAGTGACTAGTGGGGTGCCACAGGGTTCTGTCTTGGGCCCGGTCTTATTCAACATCTTTATCAACAACTTGGATGATGGACTCAAGGGCATCCTGATCAAATTTGCAGATGACACCAAACTGGGAGGGGTGGCTAACACCCCAGAGGACAGGATCACACTTCAAAACGACCTTGACAGATTAGAGAACTGGGCCAAAACAAACAAGATGAATTTTAACAGGGAGAAATGTAAAGTATTGCACTTGGGCAAAAAAAATGAGAGGCACAAATACAAGATGGGTGACATCTGGCTTGAGAGCAGTACATGTGAAAAGGATCTAGGAGTCTTGGTTGACCACAAACTTGACATGAGCCAACAGTGTGATGCGGCAGCTAAAAAAGCCAATGCAATTCTGGGCTGCATCAATAGGAGTATAGCATCTAGATCAAGGGAAGTAATAGTGCCACTGTATTCTGCTCTGGTCAGACCTCACCTGGAGTACTGTGTCCAGTTCTGGGCACCACAGTTCAAGAAGGACACTGACAAACTGGAACGTGTCCAGAGGAGGGCAACCAAAATGGTCAAAGGCCTGGAAACGATGCCTTATGAGGAACGGCTAAGGGAGCTGGGCATGTTTAGCCTGGAGAAGAGGAGGTTAAGGGGTGATATGATAGCCATGTTCAAATATATAAAAGGATGTCACATAGAGGAGGGAGAAAGGTTGTTTTCTGCTGCTCCAGAGAAGCCGACACGGAGCAATGGATCCAAACTACAAGAAAGAAGATTCCACCTAAACATTAGGAAGAACTTCCTGACAGTAAGAGCTGTTCGACAGTGGAATTTGCTGCCAAGGAGTGTGGTGGAGTCTCCTTCTTTGGAGGTCTTTAAGCAGAGGCTTGACAACCATATGTCAGGAGTGCTCTGATGGTGTTTCCTGCTTGGCAGGGGGTTGGACTCGATGGCCCTTGTGGTCTCTTCCAACTCTATGATTCTATGTGTCTTTGTACAATTTTGAGGAGTGATATGGAGAATGATTAATTATGTGCTGGGCAACCCCTGAGTAGCTATTTGGGGCAGCACTAATGAGAGAGGTTTCTGCACCCTGGGTGTTGCAGGGGTCAAAGCATGGACAGAGGAAGGCTGTTGTGTTCCAGAGGCGCCTCAAGGAAAAAACTAACTACACTATCAGAACATCTCAACAGCAGAACATACTAGCAAGTACCAGTAGTGATGATGTCATGATACTTGGATGGTGGAATTGCAACAAACTTGGGGTTTTTGACAGACATGAAATTTGGGAGGCTAGCCAGGAACCCCAGCAGCAGACTAGGAGAATGAGACAGAATGGTGAAATGAAACAGAATGGATTTTTAGGAGTGAGGATATCTCCTTGATTCAGTTGAATTTGAACTGAATCCTTATACAAACCTGCTGAAGCTTCAGTCCTTGGAGTCTGACAGCAGTAGTGCAATGTCTTAATTTGCTATGATTTAAGTGACTTTAAAATACAATCTTGCACATGCTCAGAGCTTTCATTTTTTAATCTGGGTTGGTAAACTGTATTTTGTTTGTCTTTTCCTCTAATATATCAAATGTAGAAGCATTTATGAAACATCATGTGGCAGTTACAGGATGGGAACAAGGAAACAAAACAAATTTTGTGCTGAAATAATAATATACTGTCTGATCTCTCTCTTTCTCTCTCTCTCTCTCTCTCTCTTTCTCTCTCTCTCTCTCTCTCTCTCTCTCTCTCTCTCTCTCTGTGTGTGTGTGTGTGTGTAGCATTAAACCATTAAGTCCAGGTTCTAAAATTACCTTGCACCACTGGAGTGCTCCTGGCATGTTGGTGACTTTAGCTGTCTGGGTAGTACATAGAAAGGACTAAAGCTGCAAGCCAGTGCCGAGATTTGAAAGCAGGAAGTATAGCAAAAGAAAATCATTCCTCATTTGTAATTTTCTCTTATTTTCAGAATGAAGGGGAGAGACTAGAGGCAGATGATGCATTAATATATGAAGACTTAGATGATGCAGAACATGGGGAAGAAGAATCTGAAGAAACCACAAAATTAAAACTGCTGCGTAGAATTGCCTCAATAGCTTCAAAAGTGAAGGAGATTATTGGCAATATTATAACCACAGCTGGAAAAGTAGTTGTTACGATTTTACTTGGTACAACAGGTGGGTTCTCTTTCGAACAATTCCTCAAATCCCACAGGGATTTTAGCCCTTCCATAGTTAAAGTAAATATATTGCTGATTTTATTTACATGAAAAAATATTTTTTGTTGCTTAATTTGTTACATTAGATACAGTTGTAGAGCCATTACTTATAGCAATTTTTTTAGAACCAATTATAGACAAATTAAGTCTATTTAAGAAGTGAAATGTCATTAGATGCTGTGGTTTTTTAATTTACCTTGGTGTTCACCTCATAGAGTGTATGTCTTTAAAAGCGAATGATACCCAATAGAATATTTAATATTTAAACTCAAGTGGTAGTGACAGAACTGAATACATATGTTCAGATATTCAAACCTCCCCCCCCCCCCGAAATGCAATATAGGTATGGTTAACTTAAATTATCTCTGGTAGCCTTTTCAGTTGACACATATAAATCATTCATATAAATGCCTTGGGGATTTTGTGGTGATGGAGGGAACCTATTGATATCAGTCCACAATCATGTTTTCACCTACAGTGGTACCTCGGGTTACATACGCTTCAGGTTACAGATGCTTCAGGTTACAGACTCCGCTAACCCAGAAATAGTACCTCGGGTTAAGAACTTTGCTTCAGGATAAGAACAGAAATCGTGCTCCGGCAGGGCGGCGGCAGCAGGAGGCCCCATTAGCTAAAGTGGTGCTTCAGGTTAAGAACAGTTTCAGGTTAAGAATGGACCTCCGGAACGAATTAAGTACTTAACCCAAGGTACCACTGTATTTTAATTAGATAATCAGTTCACATTTTGAGATGGAATGAAATGTACTTACCATGAATAATTTTATCCAGCTACTTGCAGGTCTCCCATAAACTTCAATAAAAGTAGAAAAAATGTATTTCATTTTAGTTAAAGTGACCTTAGGGATTTTTTTAAACAACTGAATTTTCAAAGAAGTTGTTTTTTAGTCATCTTGTTTAGCTTTCACATTGTAGACATATCATGAGTACAAAAGAGAATAATTGCCCTCCATTCATTTTTTTCTGTAGGAATGATGTTGCCATCGCTGACTTCAGCTGTGTATTTCTTTTTATTCTTGGGTTTGTGTACATGGTGGTCCTGTTGCCGAGTGTTTGATCCGCTGATATTCAGCTGTCTCTGTGTGTTAATGGCTATATTCAGTGCAGGCCACTTAATTGGACTTTACCTGTACCAGTTACAGTTTTTCCAGGAAATTATTCCACCTGATGACTTTTATGCCAGGTAGGATATTCTTATTCTTATTATTCATTTGCATCTTTCAGTAAATGGGACTGTGACCAAAAAAAGCAGCAAAAAGATTGAGTCACGTTGTGTGAGATGCAAAATGTATAAATGAAGTAGTATGCAGTGAAGTATTTGAAATTTATATGTTAAATGCTGGGGTAAAGAGACATACTTGGTTGTATCCAGTGGTTGTGGGAATGGGAGGCAGCTCCTGCAACTCATCTTCCCCTTCTTTCCCTGCAGCTGCCTGGACCCTCCTGAAAAGCATCTTCAGAGGGTCAGGGCTGCCTATGAAGCACTGTGGGCTGTTCTTTACAGGACTGCAGTGGGAGGGGGAAATTGCCTGAAAGTGAGGAGCAAGGTGGGGCCTAAGTAAATTTCTTACAGGAATTAGAAAATGTGTCTCTCATAGGAAAGGATGGTGTCACCTGGGCAGATTCTCTGTGTTCAGCTACTGTTAAATACTTCCTTACTTTCTTTGATTTTTTCATGTTTTACATTTGTTGACACTTATCTGTCAAATTTCCTGTTTCTGTGCTGTGGAAGTTGGCATTCTCAGCATCAAGAAAGTGTTTTCATCTGTGAATTCAAGAAGGTGTGTGACGATATAAGTGCTTTTCTGCCATCTACAGGCCAGAAATTATTATTTTTTTACTCTTTCAATGAGGTTTTTAAAAAGTACTTAATTTGTTTATATAAGAATGCATGGTGCAGTTTTTCAATAATCTTCTACATCTAGCATAAATGTCATTTAAAGCAACAGTAATGCTGATAGTCTGCCTGTGTGTGTGCTTTAACTTGTATTTAGTAGGAAAAAGTAAGGTAATTATAACTAGCCATGCTCCAAGGATAATATCTATTTTGTAATACCCAAACATTGTATCCAAAAGTACACGTTTAAAATTGGGACCCAATTTCTTAAAGCATTTCAACCAGGGAAGGTGATCAGCATTGCGATAAACGCCACACATATCTTCTGTCTTCTTTGGTAGGTTTTCCCAAATAATTTTCTTACATTTTACTTTAATAACAAGGTAAAGACAAAGAGATTTGCCAACTTCAATCCATAAACCAATGTCATAAGTACATTATAGTATAATGAAAATACAGAAGTCATTTTTGCTCTGATAGTACTATTGAAATTTATATATTTTATTAACAAAATGTATTTCATTTGACATTTGATGAAAAATTGTGCAACAGTGTTTCTAGAAGATCATAGTATCCAGGAAGCGTGAAGGCACCAGCAATGGTGTCTCACAAGAGGGAGAAGAGGCACCTTTGCAAGGTGAGCTGATGGCTCAAAGAAGATTAGAAGTCCCTGATTTTGGCAGAGGGCGGGCCAGCTGCTCCAAGTGGTGTCACAGGCAAGATCTATGTAGCTTGTGAGTTCACCACTGGTTTAATCTATCTGAATATGCCAAAACCATGGGATTAGGATTCTGTTTTGTGGCTGCAAATGTCAGTCCGTTACTGTAATGCCCTAATAAGTTGTTGGTGACTTTTCCACCTCTCTTTTTAAATAGTGTAATCCATCTGGGAAATGACTTTTGAAATTATGTTTGGAATAAATAATAAAGCTTTGAATCTGTACAAAGTGAAATTAGTTTACCTTGCCTACCTGAAGAAATTTGTCAATCCCCGTGCTTTGTGGAGTTGCTGAAAAAAACAGCTTTTTTTAAGTAATGCACTCCAGAGTATGAAACTACTTACAATAATCCTAGTTTGCTGTGCAGAGTAAGACTGCTGTCTTCTTAATTGGCTCAGCTACTGAGAACCTGTAACAAAACATCTTGAAAGAATCCTACCTTTCAGAACAGCACATGCCTGAGGCTATTGAATATTTTTTTGAAAATAAAAGCAAAACATAAAGGCAAGAGATTAACATAATAGTGAGGATAAATGCTTTCTTTTGTTAACAAAGGGATAAACTTACATTTTCAACTACACTGTCTTAACCAGTTTCCAAAAATTTAGCTGCTACAAATCTCCTCGGCACCCTTAACATATATTTAGAAATGCTGGTCACCATTTTTTAATATAATGATATAAGTGAGTTTCAAGCAGATTTTCAAAATCCTAGTATTCTTACAGATTAGTTCAGCAAACATGAAATATACTGCCATTAAATCCAGCAAATGACTGGCACACTTCTGAGAAGGCACAGTATTTTACTGCTTGGCTCTGAATACATATTCCACAAGCTGCAGAATAGGTTTCCATCATTATGCCTGCAAGATTTTCTACTGTTCTGACTTGTACTTTAAATACTAGTGTCTGTGTTTAATACAAATTACTTAAGTTATTGGACCAAATTATATTTGCATAATTTATTTTATATTTGATGAACTTGCAGAATTTGGCTTTCGGTGTTATGGAATATTTGTTTAACTATTGACAGAGCAGAAGCAGCACTGCCAACCTAATGAGAAGCTAGTGGAAAGTATGCAAGGAAAGAAAGGTTGTTGGAAATTTGGAACTGATGCTGAAACATTTAAACTTGACTGATGGAAAGCAATCCTCTTCATTTTGTCAAACTATAATGAAAAGAGAGGAAAACAATATGCATTTAATTATTTGTATAACTAGATGTCTTGTACGAAGACCAACACTTCTTTGGCTGAAGCACTGAATGAAATTTCATTATAAAAATGCGATTGCAAGAGTAGGATGATCTTGTTGACCTATACTAACTTTAAAAAAAATATGTTTATTGATTTTTGAGAATATAGATCAGAAAGATGTACAAATAAATGAAGATAAAATAAAAAACGTTTGAGTGAAGTACAGAGGTTCTTTACATCATCTTCAATATTAAGAAATAAACATGGAGAGATGATTTTACATCAGAATGAAATCAAATCAGAAACAGAATATTATTGGCTATTGACAATCATACCCACAATTTTATTTACTTTTTTAAAAAAATAAAAAAAAGCTGCTTTTGCAGATAGGTTCCTCTCAAATCTGCCAACAGCAATATAAACATTAAATTAGAATAATATAAAAATATATTACTATATTAAAATGTTGAAAATATAAGGTGAGGAACAAAAGTCACCACAGTTACTCAGATCAGTAGCTACTGCCAGGGGAGGGAGGATCAGTCTAGCTGTTAGAGGTTTTTTCATTCGAAAAGTACTTCAGAGTTAGCTGAAAACTGCAGGTTTGGAAAGAGACTGAGGATGCCTTCAATAGGTTATCAGCACTCAACTCCCTAGCAACCGCTCAATAACTGCAACTATTCAGTTGGAGTATTTCTTCACCTTTTTTGATGGCTCTATCCTCTACTGACCAGTCCCAAAATCCTCAACACTTAAACTGAGCATTGTAGATGAGAAAAAAAGAACCCTGTTCAGTTGTTTATCTCTGGCACTTGTTGAAGGCAATGAGCAAAAGTAAAGAAAGCAAGTGGGAATTCTTATATTAACAAAACTGGAAAATAATTATAAATGATGCAATAGGTGTGGAATCAGTAAAAGCCAGATTGGGTAATACCAGCTAATGGCGGAAAGGCTTTCCTCACCCCCAGTCCCTTGCTCATGTTTCCCAGGACTATTTCAGAACTAGAATAGTCCCACACAGTCTCAGACTATTCCTACGTTCTGAAGATCCAAAGTTGACCCTATCTAGTTGAACCTCAATTTGTGATGCTAAAGTATTTGAACTAAACACATATTTCTCTTAATCATTGTAGAAACATTTTAAGGCACTTCCCTGAGATGTACCAGAAATAGGGATATTTTGCTCTGAAATAGATCGGAATTAGATAAATGTTCTGTGGTATGTAGCCACCTGCCCTAATAAAGGAAAAATACCACTCACATTTGCAGATGCTTCAGAGTTTCAACCTATTTGACGTGTTTGTACAATTAATAGCAAAGCAGACAAACCCTCCCATGTGTCATGTACTGGTGTACCTTTTCTTCTAAAACAAATTGGCTATAGATCATGGGCATTATTTTGCAATGTTCAAAGAACACTGACCCAATGAGATTAATGTCTGTAGCTGAAGAGTTTAATTTGCTATGCAGCCTTGAAATTTGATGCCTCCAGTTTCTTTTGGATGACAGTTGCTAGGCTCTTCAGTTGATTTTGATTCATTATGCTAGGACACTCCAGGATGTACCTCTTAATTCCAAAATACACCTCCTAATATAGCTTCCCTGCACGCTTCATTTGTGTTCTTTCTCACAGTCTCTCCTGTGCTTGAGGTTTATTGTAGGAACTGCTTGTTCATCATTTTGTAGAGCAGAAATAATGCTCTTTGACACTTCTCATACATCTCAAAGTAGTATTTTACACCAGCTTGGTGGGCTTTTTGAGTTAACCATGTAAGGCTCTGAACTACTTTTCCTAAAGGCACATAATTTGCGCCATTTTTTAATTTGCCCACAACCTGATGTCTCAGACAGGTTTCTAGAAATTTATCGAGTCATACTTGGAAGTAATTCAAAGAAGATAAAAAAGCTCTTTCAACTCACCACTTTTTTGTAGCAACCTTTTGGCTCTTAAAAGAATATGTGCCTTTAATCAGCTTCTGCTGGTACAACAGCAGCCATTACCAGGTGGGGATAGCTTGCTCACAATAGTCCATGCATTGGTAACTTAAAGACTGGATTACGGCAGTACATTGTATCTGGGGCTTTTCTTGTAATTGATCCATGAACTGCAGTTAGTACAGAATGCTGTGGCATAATTGCTGATGGGAGGTATATTTTCCATGAACCTGAACCAGATCTAATCTGTTTTTTAAAAGATTGTTCTGAATGTTAAGCGGTATTGAAGCAGCCATTATACTGAGGCAGCTCACAGTTGCCACCTCTGCCCCTCCACTGCCTTTTCCTCTCACCTCCTCTTGCTAGAATGATTGTTTGCTACAATTACAACAAAATGGTGCAGACACAGCCAGCTGAGCCACATTGCCTTCCTTCCTCAGTATGCAACATTGATGGGTGAGAATGGTACTGTATTGGAGGTGGTGACAAAGGGGTGCAGCAGTAGTGAGGCAACAGCAGGGAGGAGGAGGAGGGAGGAAAAGGCATCCCAACCACAATGTCTCTGTACAACCCTTACATAGCATAAATTAGGCTGGCATGAGGCATGTATAAGACACCTAAGACTGCTGCCTGTCAATTAATTTGGAAAAGCAAATAGCTCCAAATTGGGCTAGCACTCTGTGGTTAAACCATGTCTCCTGCAGCAGTACCCTTGAAGTTTTGTTAACCAATATTTTTTCTGACGTGTGTTGGGTACTTCTAAACCAGGAGTGAGAAACTAAATACAGCCCTCTATCTGGCACCTGAGACCTGAAGCCAAGCCACATCTCCTCCTCAGGTGACATCTCTTGCTGACTTTCCTCTTAATTGTAAAAATCATATCTCATCCAACCCATTCTGATGAGTATATTTATAGAAGCTGAAAGATTAGGACCAGCTGGGACATAGTTCTGTTAGCAAGATGCACTCTCTTTCCTTTTCTTTCTCTTTGTGTAGGAGGCTTTAAAAAAAAATAAAAATGTGGAGCCCACTGCCTACAAAAATCATCAACACATTTTTGATCAAAAAGAAAGTGGATGAAAACATATACCCATTATCCTAAAATCTGTTGAAGCTTGATAGCCAATTTCCATTGTTATTATTTTTATAGAACATCTGGAAGGTGCTCTCAAGTCATTGTAATGGTGTAGCCCCTTGTAGATCACTTTATTTATCACTTCCTCACTAAGTTAAAATAGCTTTGTAGAACAAATTTTCAAAGTATAAAAAAATCTGGATTGGTTCTTATTACCACTCTTCAGAGCTTTACTTAAGAGCCTCAGGGAACATAACATGGCACTTCCCTAATTGCATGATTTGATATAAAATATATTTTGTGTTGTTAGTGCCTATGCATCTAGGTAGCAATAAAATGCTAGTAATGGCTTGAGATAGCCCTTTGCAATCTATATGGATCCCTGTGCTTGCATGTTGTAATCTGGGTGGTCTTCTCTCTAGATGATAGCAGGGAATATTGTTCCTTGTGCTTAATATTTCCTTCAGGGTATAGCAATAGTGGGAGCACCTCCCATCACAATGTCTACTCAGAGCCAGAACTGGAGGTCAGTGTGCATAGCTGCAGCAGGTCACTTGCTGTGCTTCTGGGTCAGAAGAAGGTGGTGACACAACCTGGTTTGGCTAAGCAGGAAGGAAATAGGGTATGCAATGTGCTTACATCACAACAGAACTACTTAGGATTATTTGACAGTATAGATCTTTTGCAGGTGTCAGAATCTAAGAAGAAGACATTTTTTTTTTGTTGGCAGATTAATACTGCTTGAATGAAATGCAACAGCCAGAAAGTTAATTCAAGAAATATGCTGTCTTGATATCCTGGGTCTACACAGCCAAAACAATCTATTATCTTTTTTAAAAGTTGAATATTGAAATTTTGCTCTAAGCATAGCAGGTTTGACAGCAAATAAAAGTTCATGGTTGATTCTAGTTCATGTTAAATAAATAAGTCTTGTGTGTTATTGTTGCCTGCCACCAAGTTTGTTAAAACAAGAATCATAAAAAGTTAACAATGAATAAATGCATAAAGCTACACCAGCCTCAATAGAAAACATACAAGGAAAACAAACTGATAAGTAACATTAGATAGGTTTGTGACTGAGCAACACTTGGTTTGGTTAATGTTTATGTTTTGCAGCATTTTCAGGATGTAACAGCTTTTCTTTTGAAGTTATCTCTGAAATAATGGTTCATATTTTTTCTGCTTAACTTCAAAACATTACACAACTACATAACTAACTACTTGTAACACCCCACCAACCCTGCTAACTTCAATTTTCAAAAACAAATGTCCTGTAGAAAATGAAAAGCACAAAACTTGAAGCTGCTAAAAAATAATAATTGTAATAATAAGTAATAAAGCAATATTTGATTATCTTTCTCAAATACAAAAGAAAAATTAATAAAGCTGTGCCTGTCAAAGGTCAGTACAAGGAGCACAGATGGTGCTGTGGTCTAAACCACTTACCCTCTTGGGCTTGCTGATCAGAAGGTTGGTGATTTGAATCCCCGTGATGAGTTGATATCCCATTGTTCTGTCCCAGCTTCTGCCAACTTAGCAGTTTGAAAGCATGCCAGTGCGAGTAGATAAATAGATACGGTTGTGGCGGGAAGGTAAACAATATTTCCATGCGCTCTGGCACTCGTCATGGTCCTCTGTACGCCAGTAGCAGTTTAGTCATGCTGGCCACATGACCCAGAAAGCTGTCTGTGAACAAACGCAGGCTCCCTCGGCCTGAAAGCAAGATGAGCGCTGTACCCCATAATCGCCTTTGACTGGTCTTAACCGTCCAGGGCTCCTTTACCTTTACCCTTACTGCTGTGCCCCTCTGGGGTCTGTGGGCTAGGCTGCTGCCTAGTTGTCCTAATGATAGCATTTGCCCTGGTTACATGGTTGACATTTACTCACAGGCTTAAAATTATTCAGAGTTTTATGTTCAGCCCCTCTGCATTTCAGATTAGTTCTGTTTAATAGAAAAAGTGTTGCCAGAAGGAATGTTATAATAGTGCTGGTTTTGCCATTGCCAGAAAAGCTTTGATTCAGTTAAAGCAATGGAAACTAGGACTCAGTAGAAAAGAGGTATAGAGGAATCTTGGAATGAGCAATAAAAAACATGATATTAAAACAAAAGTAACTGTGTGTGTGTGTGTGTGTGTGTGCGCGCGCGCGCGCGCGCACACACACACACACACACAGTATTTTATTGACTGTAACAGTGTATTTATATAGTGTTACTATATACACTATAGCAGGCATCCCCAAACTCTGCTCTCCAGATTTGAGACTACAACTCCTATCATCCCTAGCTAACAGGACCAATGGTCAGGGATGATGAGAATTATAGCCCCAAAACATCTGGAGGGCCGAGTTTGGGGATGCCTGCACTATAGTTACAAGAGGGATAGCACTTTTGATTTTTAAAGTACAAGCACTGTCACAGCGAGCAAGAACTCTTTTAGTTATGGCAGTGATTTCACAAGTGATTGAAGAAAACCTTGTACACACCCTAACATAGGGGTTTTTGTAACCTGTGGGTATGCGTTGCTTAGTATGTAATGTAGAAGAAAGTCAGTAGAGGTTTCTAGATGGCTGCTGTTTAATTATGGTTAACTGGATTCCAGCTTTTGTGGACAAATGCAGTCATGACGTTGCATATGTTTTATAACAAAATGCATTTTTTCTCATAGATAAACATTGTATCCATACAATGTCATGGGGATTTAGAATTTGTGGCTTTTTATTTGTGGAAAGTGGTGATACTTGTCAGAGCATAATGGCTAACAACATTGAATGACCTCAGTCATTAAGTAACAGTCTCAGTCAGTTTTATTGCACATAGCCAAAGGCTGCCGCAATGTACACAGAATTATTTGACAATTAAAAGAAAATATACTGAATTGATAAAAAGACTTAAAACATTTATATTATTAAAACATTACATACTCTAAACAGAGCTATAAAAGTACCCCAATGTGCAAATAAAAACATTAAACAATAAAATTCATAAGCTAAAATCATCACATGGTCACTAATGTTAAAAACAATATCAATTAATACAGTGTGCAATTTATACTCAGAGTTTGGTGACAAAGATAGAGCATAGCCTGAGGTAGATAGATAGGATCAAATAAATTCATCTCCTTTACAGTTAATGGCTACCTTGGCTATATAATTTGCTCTAATTTTCCTAGCAGCAGTTGCAAAAAGTGCTACACGCCAGGTCACATACTTATCTGTGTCTGCGAGGAGATATAAAATCATGTCAAAGGGGTTCTGGCCAGGGGACCCTGTCGTTATAGGTACTAAAAATCTTTTTCTTGCATCATTATATACAGTGCAAGATATAATGCATAAGGTCCTCTACTTCAGAACATCCCCTAATGCAAACACATTCGTTTTTTGGTATGCCTCTGTGCCTCCCATCTCTATAAGCAGAGCTTATTGTATTTAGTCGTAGCTCTGTAAAAGCTTTTTGAAGTTGTGCAAAAGTCAGTTCATTAAAATAAGATATGTGTTCATTGGCCTCTCTAAGTTTAAAATACAATGGGGCGCATTTAGATGTGCACATAGAGTTTAGATCATTTTTAGTTGCCACTTCCCTTATGATTCGTTAGTCATGAAGTAATAACGTACTCAAGTGAATTGTGATGGATGTTTGCGTATGGAGACAGTCATTCTGTTTTGTGAAGATAAAGTCTGATAAAAGAAATGTATCAATAGTAAATAAGAGAATTATATTGACATTGCCTTACAGGATTGTTCTGTATATATTGACGTAATAACCTATGTATGTGTGTGAAATCTTTTGCATACTTACATTACAGATATATTTATATACAGTACCTGAAACATACGATGTCATTTAGAAAGCATACAATCCAGGTGTCAGAAGTGCTTGCACAAATTTAGAAAACTGAAAGTTGAATGCATCTTCTTGAAGTAAAGCTGTGCTGCTTTTCATGTATTAGAACTGTTAATAATTTCTTTTTTCAGTGTCACCATTTCTTATTAAAATGTTTATAATTATTGCATTTGAGTATTTGACATAGAGGATACATAGCAGGTGTTATATGGGAAGAAATGTAGCAGTACTAACTAGATTATTCTTGACCAGGTTTTGCAAATCTTCAACCTCTTGGTTAAGATAGAAAGTATGCTTAGCATTGATACATGTCATCCCAAAGCTGGTTCCCCCCAATCTGCAAATGATAGTTGTTGTCTGTAGCTTTTAAATAAGATTTCTATGTGAATCTTTAATTAACATTTATGGTAAATTCTAGGCTGTACAACCAAACAGTAATTATACACTACAAGAATAAGACAGCAGAAGCAGCAATAAAAAATAAATAAATAAAAATTGGTGTGTGGGGGTTGGTACAGGTGGGCACCTGCTGAAATCCACATTCCTGTAGAGGGCCCTCTGCCAATAAGCCACAGCTAAGGTGAGACCCACAAATGCATATCATGTGTGGGAGTAAGCCTTCTTTTCTGCCTGTTATCCCCCGCCACCTCTTCTCTCTCCAGTTTAAGACTTTTTTGGGAGTGGAACCTGCAAGGAGACATGAATATTAGCAAAAGTAGGGTGCATGCCTCCATTTTCAGATGAACCCATCTTAAAGTAGTCTGGTCTCTGTGATGATAGCTATATCCACAGTTGGCTACTCTGCTGTAGGTGGAAATAGAAGGAAAACGTTTTCCTGTTTTTTTAGAGAACAGCAACATTTCCACTCTTACATCATTATGCACTTTAATGCTAAATCAGTATCTTGCATTTATCAAGGTCATAGGTTGTGAATGTGTCAGGAAGAGCAGATCACAGCACATATACACCAGAGACATGATTGCATTAATTCAGTAAGCTTTTGCTGGGGAAATGAATTGACAGAGCAACAATGTGTCAGCCACCTGTTTTTTTGTTTAGTTTTTACTATTTTCCAGTTTGATGTTTGTTTAATGTTCCTCAGAACAGTAATAAAGTTATTCGTGGCTTGTATAACCTAAAATACTGCTCATGTTATGGCCGCTCTGTAGATTGGTTATGAATATTCATTTACCCTTGGAAAACACAAAGCTTTTCCTTTTCTGCAAACTTACAGAGATAATCACACACACAAACTAATTGGGGAAGAGCAGGAGGTCTTAATTGGGTCCTGCAAGCAGCCATCTTATTGAGAAACTCTTTCAAAAGTTTAATGCAGCTGCATGAACATACATAGGGCACGCCAACACCGAAGTGACTGCAGAAGCCAGCTGGTTATATGGTGGCTGTGCATCGTCATTGAATCTCTCATAGGCATGAACCTACTGGATCAGAGGGCAGCTGGTAATAACTTATGCCCACGACTGAGGGCAGAGGCTCACCATACAGTTAAAGCATATCCAACACACGTTTAAAGCACATGACTTCTCCAAATAATCCTGGCAAGTACAGCTTGTTAATAGTGCTGGGAATTGTGGCTCTGTGGGAGGCAAGACTACTGTTTAGAGCAGGCTTCCTCAACCTCGGCCCTCCAGATGTTTTGAGACTACAATTCCCATCATCCCTGACCACTGGCCCTGCTAGCTAGGGATCATGGGAGTTGTAGGCCAAAAACATCTGGAGGGTCGAGGTTGAGGAAGCCTGGTTTAGAGGGTTCTTTGTAGGAAGTCATGGGTTTTAAATCTGCATTGGATGTGCTTTAAATGTAAGGTGTGGACGAGCTGTTATATGCAACAGCTTTGCATCACTACATACCCATCAAAACAGCTTGCACATAGGCACCAGTGATTTAAATCTATTTGAGACTAGAATTGGTAAAATTACTCAGAGGCATCTCTTAGTAGGTTGGCAAACTCTAGTTTCTTTAGTACACCAAATAAAACAAAGTTTTAAACAATGAAACTAAAGAGAAATGTTTCCCAAGAAAAGAAGACAAAGCAGGTAATATCTTCATGCTTAATTATATTCACACACAAAAATGTAGAAGTTGAATGAGGTCTCAGTTACCAAAGGCAATAGCCAGAATAATTTGCTAATCCAAATTCCTGATACAGTTGTAGGGACTTTGTATTGACTGAATATGAAGCCATGAATTCAGACAGTCAAAATGTCTTGATAATGATAATCTGTATTGTTTATGTGATGCCTCCTGTTTATCATTTCAACAGATTATTTGGTGTCACTTCAGTTATTCAGACCAACTGTTCAAGCACTTGGAAAATTATAACTAACCAAAAGTTGTTTTGGTATCACCATACTAGTCCCATCTTGGTGCTCCTGTTATACTATACCCTAGCAACTCTCATTCGACTTTGGCTCCATGAACCTATTGTACAGGTAAAACAACCCTCTTCTTCCTATATAGTAATGAGAAAATCTTCAGGAAAAGAGTGTAGACATCATTTCAGGATGCAGCAATATTTGTGCATAAAATTTAACAAATGTGCATTGTGAATTACTAAAAAGAGATGACCTGTTGTATGTAATTCAGGGCAGAACTACCGTACATGTTAGTAGAAAAATTATTAACCCATTAATTTCCTTATAATGTAAATGCCAGGGGTGGGCGCTTCAGGGAAGACAGAGTAGGCTAGAGAGAGTGCTTTGCACAATAGAGGTTTGTTCAGATGCTCACTAGCTCAGTAATAGCTCATACGTGAAAAAATTAAAAAATTGTCCAGTAGCACCTTAGACACGAACTAAGTTTGTTCTGGGTATAAGCTTTCGTGTGCATGCACCCTTCTTCAGATACCTTATATGTGGTGTGACATAACATGGCCTTTATGAGTGCATGCTCTATTTATTCATTGTGGTGATGTGTGCTCTGGATGAATATTCTTACACATTCATGTGTCATTTGGCTGACTCTTGTAACCTCCCTATCTTCTCCATGCCCTGGGGTGAAGGGGAAGTAAACATGTAGTATATTGTGCTGAGCTGGTCTGCCCATGAGGCAAGGTGCCTCAGGCAGCAGGATCCACAGGGGTAGCAGGTCCAGACTCCAAGGAACTCATTGTCCACCATTGCCGGCCCTGATACTGTGTATATATATCCATTCATGGAACAGATTCCCCTTCTCCCTGCAGCCTCCTGCAAACATCCAAATTCTGCTTTAGAGGGTTGGGGGAAAACCCTGGAGGAGATGGGGAGCTGCAAGGGGCAGGAGAGTAAGAAGAATTGCCATGTTGCCCATGAGTAATGTTGGCAAGATGAGGTTACATTACCTCTTGATGTTTGCAGTGTTGCTTAAACCTGTCTACCCAAAAATTTGTTGAGATTGATTAGTCTTCATTCTTGTCTGAAAAGTTCATATGGGCTTGACTGGGAAAGCTAAACACTGCCTAGATTGTAAACTGCCCTGTAATCCTTTGATCAGGCTTCCTCAACCTTGGCCTTCCAGATGTTTTGAGACTACAGTTCCCATCATCCCTGACCACTGGTCCTGCTAGCTAGGGATCATGGGAGTTGTAGACAAAAAACATATGGCGGGTCGAGGTTGAGGAAGCCTGCCTTGGATGAAAGGTGGTATATAAATTTAATCCTATTTATCTTGGCAAGCAAATCCCCCTCCCCTATTTTTAAAGCGAAACTTAGCAGCTAAATAACTGGTTATTCTGGAGTTAACATAGCCATTTGTTCTTTAGCATATACCTGATGATGATGATAAATCTGGTAACAGGGAAGAGGAAACAGACTGCACTCATGTCCAAATGACTGCAGAAAGAAGGCGCAGTTTGTGGTATACAAGCCGCTACACAACAGATGAAAGAAAAGTAAGGTCAAATATAAAGTAGTTGGATTATAATTATCCACTTAATGATCAGGAGTGCTATGTTTCATGTTTCTGACTTTGTATGATGATACAGTTTGTACAATTTTAAGCACAACATAGGAGCGAATGTTGCTACAAGCACTTAAAAAATACAAATATTGCAGTATAAACGTACCACTTAGCATCTCCTGATTTTAACTAGTGTCTTGGTTTTCAAACATTTGACATAAAAGCTGCATAAGAGTTGTTTTAGGTGGGCTTGTGTGCATCTAGTGGGAATTTTGACTGCTTTTCTTTTAACGATAGCCTTCTATGTAGCATTGCAGGATTTCTCAAAAGTAGTTAGCATAATTATTGTGTTTCAACTCATTTGAACCTTCAACTAGAAACAATGTTGTAGCGTGGAAAATAGATGTTAATAATAATAATAATAATAATAATAATAATAAGTGGCAGTGGCGGCGGCGGCAGAATAGTAGTAGAAGATATGCATGCAGTGATTAACACATTCCTCAAAGCAAATGGTCCATTCGGAACCAAAGCCTAAAGCTATTAAGAATATTTTACGCTTCAGCTATAATTCTTAACTAATAAGCTATTCTTGCTTTGCTTTTGCAGCTTCTGTCAATGACTCAAGATGATCACAAGCCATCTGATGTTAGTACCATTGTCTCATTTTTGGAGTTAATTTGCACTGTGAATTTTTATTATATTGTTTAGAGATAAGCCTTGTTCACACATTACTCACACAAAGGGACAGAGGTACGCAGTCCCCCAAAGGGACTGTGGGGACATGCGGTTCACCCCATCTCCAAGGCTATGCTCCTCCCAGCCCTCATGTGTTGAGCAGCAACATCTAAAGCGAGGAGACTTTTATATCCTTTTAGCCCCCCAGCTCATCTTCTAAACACCTGCTGAAAAAAATATCTTCCATTTGGCTTATGAGGCTTAATAACATGGTTTGCTGTTGTATCACTATGTATTGTACTACTCAGTTATTCTTACAATATTGTGATTATATTACTGATTTTTATTTTGTATTTTATTAACAGTTGTTTGCTTCCCTGAGACGTTTTGTTAATGGGAAGCCTACAAGTTCTGAGTTGTATCCAATCCTGCTTCAGCAGAGTTTCACTAGCATAACAGAAGTTCAGTTTCCTTTCCTCCCCCTGCACATCCCCAAATCTGGTCCTAATGGTCTCCCAACAGTACAAGGGTTAGAGGAAACAGGAAGTTCCATTGTGTGCATTGAAGTATGTTGTACTAGCAGTGCTGCAGTGTTGGATACAGCCCATAATGAATGATAACAGGCGCAACAACAGCACCATCTGGCTCAATAGAAGATTCTAGCCTTTCAAGTTATCTGCCTGCAAACAGCTTAGAAGCAGAAGTAGATGTGTGACTTCCTGCCAGACTTTGAGATATTTTGAAATAGCTGGGTGCCCACAACCACTCTTTCTATTATTTACAGATCATGGGCAGCATCCAAATAAACAGTTCTGCAAGTGCAAAGGCTTTTGACTATGCAACGGAACTGCCTCTCCCTGTATACCCCCTAAATTTATTCTGGGGGTTACTGCAACCCTCTGGAGAAGATATAGGGGACAAGAGGGGGTCATTTACCTTTACCTTTAGGACAGTAGTGTTAGACCAATTTGGATGTTGCATTTTGTCATGTGTGAGAATTGTTTGGACTTCTGATTGCCTGTTAATCATGTAATAGTTGATATTTAATGTGTAGGGCAACTGTGGATAGATTACTGTGCATCATTGATATTTTTGACAACAAAAGTGATAAAAATGTATTGTGTTTATTTTAAAAGGATTCATTTTCTGTAACTTTAATTCAACAGGTTCTTCTAGTGACAGTGAATGGTACACCTGTAGACTATCAGAGCATACACCCATTGTGTCCCATGGAGAATGGGCCTGCGAGGGTAGATATGTATTCAAGACCGCACTACAAATGGGACCCAACAGTTGATGACTTAGGTAGTAGTGAAAATTGTTTGGGAATAAACACATGTTCTTTTTATGTCCATTTTGTTCTGTCCCACATTCCTGATAGGAATACATTGTTATTAAGAAGTGTGCTTAGCTTGGCTATGAGCAATGAATACATGATTGTGGTGGGCAGAAAAAGGTCCTGTTGTGTGACAAAGTGAAGATCCAAACACATGCCAATTAGCACCTGCTTGAATTAATTCTGGGATATGGGAATAAATGAGTACCCACCAGCAAGCATACCCCACTTACACTAAAGTGCCCTTTCTGCATTTCCTGAGAAGTCCAAGCCCCTCCCCTTTTCAGCAAGGGGAAGATCACCTTGCTAATAGCTTATGTATATCAAGAATGTTCCTTTTGAGCATTTCCTGAGAACTTCCAAGCTCACTTACTTTAGGATTGGCAAGAGTGCCTTGCTGAAAGCAGAAACACCCCAATGGCTGTTCCTTCACCATGTGACATGACAGTTCATTAACTCAGGATGTCCTAGGAACTCCCCACCCATGTCTTTTGTTATGAATTGTCCCTCCTGCCCTTGTGAAAAATCCTCTTTCACATTTAGAGTGAGACAGTAAGATAAGTTTTTCCCATGAGTGGGAGCAGAAGGCACCCCCACTTTCTTCAACCTGTGAAGAAATATATTTTGTGGTATTCTGGCTTAATCTTCCCCACCCAAAGTGCTCCACACTTCTCTGTAATTCAGTCCTCTGCACAGGAGATTGCTCCACAAGCTGAGATTTTTGAGTTGCTTCCAGGAGACTGATACACAACACACTTTCTCAAATCATACCACTCCAAATACAGACTATAAGAGCATGAGTCTTTCTTTCCTCAGCTAAGCCTTTAGTAGAACTTCCTTTCTCACCTCTCCCTGTGCTTTCCTGACTCCAAGCCATGTTCTTTATTTTGTTTCAAGGCTAGTCAGGAACCCTTTGCAGAGAGACAGCAGCTAGTAACTTTCTAAAGGACAAGGTTTTTCTATTTTTGAACGATTTAGTGACTTTGGCTGAGCTGCCACCTTATTGGCCAGCCCACCACTTCCTGAGTCTTGTTAAAGAGAGGGATTCCCATTGTGCACAGATATAGATATAGATATAGATATAGATATAGATATAGATATAGATATAGATATAGACAGTACTACAAATTTACACATCCAATTTTAATTACCAAGCATCTGAATATTCTATACTATGATAGCCACTTCTACTATTATCCTTATGAGAAAAAGAGGATTTGGAGCCTCATGGTCATACCATGAATAGATCCAAAAGTTCTCTTCAATGAGTTTCAGTTAACAGAAATCTAACATAAATAGAAATCTTCCATGAACGAGACAATCCCCAAAAGGGAGCCTTTGAATACAATTCATGTTGAGTTTTGCAACTCATGCAGTTCTTTTTGTCCCCTCAGAAAAGAAAGAGGAAGAAGAAGAGGAAGAAGAGGATGAGGAAGAAAATGTTGAGGAAGAAGTGAATCCCAAAGTTCATGCAATGGTCACAGTTTTCCATTTTATCATGAAGCAAAGTTATGTTTGTGCTCTGATTGCCATGATGGTAGGTTATATAACATCTTTGTTATAGCTCTGATAACAAATGTCCATTTTGGTAACAAGACTATTTTGTGGTCAAAGTCCTACAATTGATCATTATAATTGTTACTCCTTTTAAATTTGTAATTTTTCACTCAGCATTAGAAACAAACATGCTTAATCTAATGAAATATTTCCCTCATGTTAATGCTCTTATTCTTCAACCATTTGTGTATTGTCCCTTGCAATCCTTTATCTGCTGTAATGTAGACATATTACTTTCATTACAACTTCCATTTGGTCCTGAGGTAGTAAAGAGCAGGAGTTTAAATTTGTTGTTAAATATGTTGTAGTCCTAAACGATCCAAATAAAAGTTACCCTGATTCATGCTTAGCGTTGTGCTCAATTATGTCTTTGTACAAACCAAGAAACATGGTTTAAAGAAACACTGATTAAATAAGCCAGCTTTATAATTCAGGGTTTTAAGTTAGCTTATTTTGAAATTGTTAACCCTTGATCTCTAGATAGTATGGCACAGCAAGCTGTGATTCTGTAAGAATAGGATGCTGAAGTAACAGGTTGCTGGCCTTTGATCAAAGAGGGCTTTTCTTATAAAAATAAAACTAAATGATGCAGAAGTTCTCCTGGCCATGTGGAAGAAGGATGGTGGGGAGTTCGCGAACCTGAGGCTTCCCGATTATGTAAAACTCAGAACTCAAACTAGGTCATCTTTTTTTAACAATCGATCAATTGTAAGCTAACAGTAAATCATGGTGGTTTTTAAAAAACCCATATTAAATTCCAGTTATTAGCTATTTATGCCATTGTCTATATTAATATGAAAACACATGTACATTGCTAATCTTTGCTGGATTTTCAGATGACTGGAGTGTTTCTGCTGTAGCAATATAAAGACATAAAATAAAGGAGAAAAGTGCCTCAGTGTTAACTGTAATTCTCCTAGAAAAACTTCTCGGTTGTGAAAGTTTATGTCAGCTTTACAAACAGTAGCTTCCCAGTTCTCAATAACTAATGGGAATAGGATACACCTCTGACTTAGAAACTTAGCACTGTTAAGAAAACCATATGCTTACATGTTTTCCTTTTAATGGACATAATACTTCCATTTCTTTTTCTTTTCTCTTAAGGCCTGGAGTATTACTTACCATAGCTGGTTGACATTTGTGATGCTGATATGGTCCTGCATACTTTGGATGCTGCGTGACCGAAGGAAATATGCTATGATCAGTTCACCTTTTATGGTGGTATATGGAAACTTGTTATTAACATTTCAATACATTTGGAGTATTGATCTGAATGAGAATGAACTTCCAACGGTTTCGGGATTTCTAGAACGGAAAGCTCCTACAGAATTAGCATCAAAGGTAAATAATGTTTTAAAATGGAATCAATCTGAAGCCAATGAGATCCTCAGTTCATACAGGATTTTACATTAGAAGTAAAAGAAGTGAAAGGATTGTTGTTGTTGAAAAAATACAATGTGTGCAAGCTGTGAGCAGGATCTAAAAAGTCCTGTATGTGTACACCTAAAGCACCTTGTATGGGTATACCCGGGGTGCATTCAGATGTGGGGAATATTGCATTAGTTTCCTTGATTTTAATGCTGCTGTTTCTGTCCCATCTTCTAAAATTCCTTTCACATTATAGTACCCGTTGCGTTACGGAACTGTGACTTCTTGACTGATATAACGGCATGTCACACTAAATTTCATTTACACTAATGGGAGTGAAATGGCAGAACAATGGCACCATCCTTGGACAATGTCACTATAGCCCCAGTCTTTGCACACATACATGCTTCTGTGCTCCCATTATTGATCTATGAAAACAGCAGGAAATAAATTTATACTAGTATACTGCCCAAGTTTCATAACTTTACTCCTACAATTTTTTGGCTTAACCAGGGTTGCAAACAGATTATTTCTGCCACTAATTAACATGGGAACGAATGCTAAACTTTCACTATGTTATACTAGATTTCAAGAAGTGGCTTTTATGTTGTGTGAAAGCTCAAATATAATATCACATTTAGTAGTCTTTTTTTCTGAAGCAAAGTAGGTACAAAATGTTTCATGAATCCCACTATTGCATTTCATTATTCCTTTGTCTCACTAGCCTAAGCACCTTCATTATGATGCACTAGATTCTCTCTCAAAGTGAATTCTGTACTACTTATTCCCTGCTGGCTACTCCTTAATTTATAATGAATGTGAAAATGAGCAAACACTATATTATCTTCTCTCAAAGGCAGCATTAGTGCTCTTAAAACAGATTAAATGGTCCAGAGGTTCTGTTGGATATGTTGTACACTTTCTCTCATTGATGCTATAAATTTCTCTCAAGAGATTTAACTGCTTTAATATGTTGCCAGCAACTTTGCCATAAACTTTGATTGGCTGCTTTGTAAAATGTCTTATCTAAAAGTAGTGGCTATCAGAAAAATGAAATTATGGTATCAGCAAAAAAGATAAATGTATACACCATAGTAAGTGAGTGACATACCCTAGATATATTTCACTGAATAAAAGACACTCTGTGGGTTTAGACATAAATTTAATTTTGCTTTCAATAGAAAATGACAGATAAATAGACCATAATGCTCTCCGTTTCGTTTTTCAAAGTGTATGCTCTTAAATAGAAAATGAGTTGCTTTGTAGAAGAGACTGCTCTCCAGAGAGATTTTGAAAATGGAAGCACAGTGAAATATGTAGGCATTTGTATGTGTTAGAAAATGCAAAAGAGAAAAAGGAAGAACCATGAGATACAGAACCTAGTCAGTCACAGAGTAAATGTACTTATCGCTGTCTTTGGGAAGGGAGAATAAAGTGCTGTTTCACTTATTCTTTATACATGAAGGCACCACCCAAGCCTCTGAAGATGAGGTTGCACAATGCTCTATTGTATTCTATTCTATTCTTATTTTATTAATGTTTATATACTGCTTAACTACATTAATCTGTGAATGTTGTAACCACCTTAAAAGTACATAATCCTACATGTTTTAAAAAAACTGTTGACAATCAGTGAAGAATTAAGATAATGCATTTTAAAGGCAAAGTTTGGTAGGAATTTGGCATGGGTGGCATGGTTCTCACTGACTATGCAAGGCACAATCAGGGAATGACAATATTTTTAAAACACTACCTTTTCCCTAAGTAGGTGAGAGTGCTGCTGGCTCAACAATCCAGGGGATTAAGAGAAACTGACTACAAATCAATTCTCAAAGGACAGGACACAACACAACACAACACAACAACACAACACAACATAACAACATAACATAACATAACATAACATAACATAACATAACATAACATAACAACAACATAAAACATAACATAACATAACATAACAACATGAGGGAAAGTGCAGGCACTGAACAGATGTGTAGTCTGTTATCAAAACCATAAGTAGAACCTGCAAATCACTGAAAATAAAGATTGTGTTATCATATGAAGTACATCAAGGATATAGAAGTGTCTCAACATAACTGGAAGAAGATGAGGACCTGTTTTGCACCCATCAGCAAGCACAATCCTGCCCTCTTTGTCTCTGTCTCTCTGCCTCTCATAAAGAAAAGGAAACTAAATTCGAAGCAAAGTAGAGGACTGGAGAGTTATCTACATTTCTCTTCTTCCACCAGAGGCAGCCATGCCCAGTTGGCTGGCAAACTGAAACCAAAAGGCACAAACAGCACTGAATAAGGAGTTGTTCACTGAAAGTCATTTGTGTCCATGGGTCATGTCTTGTCACTGGAGTAGAGCTGAAATTTCTTATGGAAAAAAAGGGTAATTTTGCAAAATTTTCTCTAAATTTAGTGACCATCGCACAGAAAATGGTGGGGAATACTTAGAGAAAATTCTGTAAAATGAAACTAGATCTAGAGCTTTGTGCGTAATGGTGACCATCAAAACAACAACAAAGCAAATCCTTAAAAATGACAAAGAAGCTAATGGTTCTCGCAAATTCTTTGCTCACAAATCAGGTGAGAGTTCTTGGAGGGAGCTTGTGTACAGTTATATTTGTGACAGATGAAAAATGGAATGAAAGGTACCGTATTTTTCGTTCTATAGGACGCACCGGCCCATAGGACGCACCTCGTTTTTTTGGGGGGGGGGGAAATGAATAAAAAAAATTATTCCCCCCCACCCCCGCGGCTGCCGCCCCAAGCCTCGCGTGCTTCGGACTGCAGGTTACCGCCCCAAGCCTCGCGCGCTCGGCGGGACCTCCCACCGGGCGCGCGAGGCTTGCAGACACTCGCCCGAAGCACGGGGAGCCCTCCGGAGGGCTCCCGGTGCTTCGGGCGACAGGCTGCCGCCCCAAGCCTTGCGCGCTCGGCGGGACCTCCCGCCGGGCGCGCAAGGCTTGCAGACACTCGCCCGAAGCACGGGGAGCCCTCCGGAGGGCTCCCGGTGCTTCGGGCGACAGGCTGCAGCCCCAAGCCTTGCGCGCTCGGCGGGACCTCCTGCCGGGCGCGCAAGGCTTGCAGTCACTCGCCCGAAGCACCGGGAGCCCTCCGGAGGGCTCCCCGTGCTTCGGGCGACAAGCTGCAGCCCCAAGCCTTGCGCGCTCGGCGGGACCTCCTGCCGGGCGCGCAAGGCTTGCAGACACTCGCCCGAAGCACCGGGAGCCCTCCAGAGGGCTCCCCGTGCTTCGGGCGACAAGCTGCAGCCCCAAGCCTTGCGCGCTCGGCGGGACCTCCTGCCGGGCGCGCAAGGCTTGCAGACACTCGCCCGAAGCACCGGGAGCCCTCCGGAGGGCTCCCCGTGCTTCGGGCGACAAGCTGCAGCCCCAAGCCTTGCGCGCTCGGCGGGACGTCCTGCCGGGCGCGCAAGGCTTGCAGACACTCGCCCGAAGCACCGGGAGCCCTCCGGAGGGCTCCCCGTGCTTCGGGCGACAAGCTGCAGCCCCAAGCCTTGCGCGCTCGGCGGGACCTCCTGCCGGGCGCGCAAGGCTTGCAGACACTCGCCCGAAGCACCGGGAGCCCTCCGGAGGGCTCCCCGTGCTTCGGGCGGCAGGCTGCTGCCCCAAGCCTCGCGCGCTCGGTGGGACCTCCTGCCGGGCGCGCAAGGCTTGCGGACACTCGCCGGGGCTGCAGGCTGCTGCCTGCAAGCCTTGTGAGCCCGCGGGAACTCCCACCGGGCTTGCAAGGCTTGCGGATAGCTTCCTGAAGCCTGGAGAGCTAGAGGGGTCGGTGCGCACCGATGCCTCTCGCTCTCCAGGCTTCAGCGAAAGCCTGCATTCGCTCCATAGGACGCACACACATTTCCCCTTCATTTTTGGAGGGGAAAAAGTGCGTCCTATGGAGCGAAAAATACGGTATATAGTTGTCTCATTTTACCATTCATTCCCAAATAAAAGCACAGTTTTAGCATCAAGATGGCTCTAGAGACATTTGGGGGCCAGATTATGTTGGCAAATGTCTGGAAGATGTTCAGCAATATCATCCAGTTCTCACAAATTATTAACAGCAGGAATGGAAACCTGTGGCTCTCCATATATTCATAAACTCTAAGTGCCATCATCCCCAAGCAGCATAGAATAGCATGATGGAAGCGGTAATCAAACATCTATAGAGGCACTGTTGCCCCATCCTTGAATTACAATGTCAACCAGAGTGTGTCCATCTCGTAAGTACAATGTCGTAGGTAATTCTATTAGATAATGAATATTAAACAACGTATTAGGTGTTCTAACTTTCCCCCTCTGTCCTCCTCCTCCCCATTTCTCCTTGCAGATTCTTTTTGCAATTACATTTTGGCTACTGCTGAGACAACATCTCACTGAGCGGAAAGCTTTTCAGTTAAAAGAAGCTGTTTTATCAGAGGTAAAAGTTGAAGAAGAAGAGAGTGAAGAAAAAGGTAAGTACAGATTACATTTAAAAGATATCTGAGTGCTTAATGCATTCTGTGCATTCTGAATGCAATCTGTGAGCCCAAAAGGGACGAACGTGAGAAAGTGTGACAAAGAGGAAAGTGAGACAAAGAGGAAAGTGAAGTGGTAGTAGAAGGTGCAAAGGGCAAAGAAAGTGACTTTGATGGAAATGACATTGTGTGGGGAGTTCGGCTGATAGAAAAGTGAAACAGGGCAAATGAGGAAAAGACAGTGTGCAGTAACGAAGTGGGATATACAGGCAGCAACTGTTTTTTGCGCGGGGGTTACGTTCAGTGTTCGAAACTCCCATTGTTCTAGGCACATTTTGTGACGGAATTTCATTAGCGCAAGCAGTTTCTAAGCTCTGGGTGCAGTACTGTGCCTAAGATTTCAGATTAAAACTGCAGAATGGAAGGAAAGAAGGAGCTTTTTCTGGCTCCCCACTTCCAGCTACTCTCTGAAGACTGGAGAAAAGACCCTGTTAAGAATATTTGGGGGGTGGCAGGGGAAGGACTAGACTATGTGAAAAATGAGTCTACTCTGCCCTGTTATGTCCCTTCCCCCCACTCCTTTCCTGGCCACTTCCAGGTTGCGGTGATGCACACGTGTGTGGTCGCACACATATTGGACAAGCATAAAACGGTTGTTGCCTTACTAAGTGAGGAATTTAACTGAAATTTAGCAGGGAGAATTAGTGATATTCTGGGTCATTTTGCATGTTGTGCTTCTGTTTCTTTTCTCAAGTGTAAAATGCCATTTTGAAGAACTTTTGCCAGATAATGAAATTTTACCAAATTATATTTAAAATGATATGGAAGATATTGGCTATATATGAAAATGAAAAATGAGTCTACGGATTTGTGTTTTCATTGAATTACCCAACTCATATGTAGATCAGATAGTTCAAGTGAGGCAAGCTATAGAGGTCAAATCCCATATACATGCATCTTATACTAAAAGTCATCAGTATCTAGAAAACAATGACTCAATTTCAGTTGATTAGCACTGAAGCTAAGACAAGGTCGGTGAATGGTTCCATGGCATAAAATGCAAATATAGGGAATTCAAACATCATGTGAATCAGATCCCAGTAATGCAAGCCTTCCATTCTATATCATTGTTGCGGAGCCCCCTGCAGTGCTCAGTCTGGGCAAGCCAGTTGCGCTCCCCTAAACTATCTCTGGTAACTTCCCAGCTGCTACTCATCCTCTCCTTTACCATGGGATGAGAAGGAGGCTGGCAGGTAGTGGCCTAGCATTAGCTCACCTCACATGAGTAGTTTCTCTCTGCTCCCTTACCTGCTTTAGCTTTTCCTGTGCTCTGTGTCCTGCCCAGTGTAGTTGCACTCTGCCCACAGTAGTCTTCTTGTTTTTACCAACAATACAAGACCATGTAATATGAACTAAGCAAAAGTAAAGTTCATAACATTTTGTATTTACAGAAGAGGAATCCCAAAAAGAGGAAGAAGAATCCCAAAAGGATGAAGTGGAGCAATTGGAGGGAGAGGAGGAAAGAGGGGAGGAGGAGGTGGAGGAGGAAGAGGAGGAGGAAGAAGATGTAATGAAGGTCCTGGGAAACCTGGTGATGGCTATGTTCATTAAATACTGGATTTATGTCTGTGGAGGAATGTTCTTTTTTGTCAGCTTTGAAGGGAAAATTGTCATGTACAAAATCATCTATATGATGCTCTTCTTGTTCTGTGTAGTCCTATATCAGGTAAGTTAAACAAAATGTAGGGTTTTTTCAGCTTGTTACTTTTTAATTAATGTAATCAGGGTATATGTTTAATTACCCTTACTATATTTTTAAAACAGCAATTGTTTGTCCTAAGCAATAGGTTTGGATTAGAAATAATTTAAGTCCTATAGTGTGGATTACTCTTTATTGTGGATTTAACCATCTCTTCAGTCTTCTTGTGATTTCAAGAGTAAGGGTACAGCACAAGACAATGGCAAGCACACATTTCCTAACCACCAAGAGCCTATCAGCTCTGGAGTTTGTTGGCCATTAGGGTGGAAGCTGCCTCATACATTCTCCTGGCACCTGTAGATTTTCTTGGACCTGGTGGCCATGAGAGACGTCTTCTTATACCCCCCCCCCCCCAGATGTGACCCTCTATTAGCTGCCCCTCTTAATTTATTTACATCAAAGTCAGATTTTACAGAGTGATGCCACTCCCTGTGCTTTCCTGCAATAGTGAGGTTACGTAGCAATGTCAGCAAAACAATACAGAATTCAGAAGAAAAACATTTGAGTCCTAATCAAGGGGGTTTATAAAGGTTCCGCAACATGTCCTTTTGCATACAATCTGTTTAGCTCTCAGACAATGTCTTATACAAAATCTCCCCTATTAGCAATGCTTAGTTCCAGTTCCTCTTTTATGAACTATGTTCTCCATGCCCCTTTTTGCCTAGACTGTGTCTACTTGACAGTGTCCTCAGCAGTTAACATAAACTGGGGGACATCACCTACTGAAGGTGATGTCTGAAGACCTAACCTATTGACAAAGTCAATGAAGTTTGTTTACCAAACTCTGTATAAAGAACTTTTGGCAGACTGTAGCTATGCACTCATTCACATATTCAAATATAGACTTAGCCTTTAATGAGATAGAGACAGATTTCTTAGATTACTGCTGTAGCTTTTCACTACCTCATAGTGTTGTAACTGAAAAATAGTCATGGTTCTTCAGATCTCTTTTTTCTGGATATAAAAATTTAATAAACTTGCTAGTTCCTTATCTGCTAAAAGAAGGTAATAGATCAGAGTAACTTAAAAGATAAAAATTTAAAATTATGTGAATATATATATATATATATATATATATAATAAAATTGATGACTGCAACACCAACCATAGCCAAGAGAAGCTCTTACACTGGTGGTTAGAAAGAACAGGAAGTGGTTTGATGGGCCTTCCTGGGCAGATAATTCTGAGTGCCCTCATGGAAATAATCTTCTCCAAATGCTAACCAATTTCATGTCAAACAAAAGGGAACTCTAATCAAGAAGTTTTTCTTCTCTCGCTCTCCCCCTGTTTCTACTCACCTATGCAGCAATTAAAACGGTGCATAGTGGAGTTCAGGTGGGTTACTGCATGCAGGGAGCATTAACTATGCCACTTTAAAGACCAGACAAATTACAACTTGTTTCACAGTCTTGGCAGTTTTCATTTAGTGCAGGAAAAGTTATTTTTGACCCTTCAGAATTTGGGCTACAGCTTCCATTACCTCTGAGCACTGGCCATGTTGACTAGGGCTGATGAGAATTGTGGTCCAACTAAACCGTGTATTCCCTATCCCTAGTTTAGTGTCATATTTATCGCTGCAGTTAAATTGCCTTAACAGGCCTTTATATGCCTGGCAAACAAGAGGCAGACCACAGCCCTTCAAACAATATTATCGACCTCCTCAGTAAACAAGAAATCCAACCACAATCCATTGAAATTGCCATGTCCAAATTGAGTTGAATATAAGCAATTATATTTATAAAAAGCTAACAATTTGCTTTACAACATGAATTTCTGGTTCCCAGGTGCACTATGAATGGTGGCGGCGAATTTTGAAATATTTTTGGATGTCAGTGGTGGTTTACACGATGCTAGTACTTGTTTTTATCTACACATATCAGTTTAAATCATTTCCTGGGTTGTGGAAAAACATGACAGGGATGAATGAGAAACAGTGAGTATTTTCTGTTAACATAGTCTCACCTTCTATTAACAAATACATTATGGATTTGGGTGTTGCCAGTCCTGCACAGAAGTCTCATTGGTATGAATGCAGGTTAAACTAGACGGTGATGGATTTTTCTTACTCATGCTATCTGTTCAACCACACATATGAGATGCCTGCAGACCAATATTTGTTTTATAATGAAATGATTTTAGAATGTTGTATTATTTTATTGTTGTTAGCCGCCCTGAGCCCGGCTTCGGCTGGGGAGGGTGGGATATAAATAAAAAAATATTATTATTAGTATTATTATTATTTTATATTTTATTTTAATTTAAAGCATTTCTTAACTGCTTAATATTTTAAACATCTCTTAAGCAGTGTCCACTATGTACAATGTGAAAACAAAAATATGGCTATCTTTCTAATCCTAGCCCTAAAATGGGGAAGTCCCATATTATGCACGTGAGTCAAAGTTAGGAAGAACAGTGTTTCCTTTGTGAAGTTGGCTGCTTGTTTTCCTCTCAGCCATATTTATTTAATTTTTCCTTAACTTTATCTCCCTTTTCTTTCTTTTTCTCACCATCCATTGGCTACAGTTTTGTTCATTTTTCTTCATCATAAAAACAATGCTATTTCACTGTTACCTAATTTTGAGTGGCTCATGGATGATCGTTTTAAAAGTGCTGCAGTTGTGGGGCTAAGCTTCCTGGCTGATTGTATTTTATTCATTACACTGTATTGTATTTCAAGACAAGCTTTCTTTCCACATGATGGTAACACACAAACAATAGCTTACCATGCACAATAGACTTCATATCTGCTAGCACTGGGAGGAGACAAACCATGATCCCTGGTTTAACATAGGGATAGTGATAAGCCAAGGTTAGTTATTAGCTTGCCAGTTGTGGTTTCTTTAAGCAAACTTCACATCCTGGCTGGGTGGGTGCACTTCACTCAGACACAGTAAGCCATGGTTTTAATCTTATCATGATCTGCAAAGGTAGCCACTGTGATTCCAAATGTCATGATTGATGTTGTAAGCTGCCCAGATGACTTCTCTTGTTGTTTGACCTATGAATAGTATTTATTTAAACTTCTCTGGCTGCTCTAGCAGATTCATATAGTTTTCTGGATAAATTAGTTACTTAAAAAAAAAAAAAAGTTAGAATGCATGATTGCATAATGCAGAGGTTTTCAACCTTTTTGAATCCACGGCTCCCTTGACCAACTGCATTCTTTCTGCGGTACCCCGTGGGGCTCAGGACCCCAGTTATGTCACCCCTTGCCTGCAGAGCTGGCAGCCCCTCACCCCTTTTTGAACACCCTCCCTTGTGGAGTGTTTCCTCAGCCTCCTCTCCCCATTCCTTGGGAGTCCTCTGGGCAGCCACCACCACTGCTCCTGGTCTCTGAACTACCCCTCTGGCCCAAAGAGAGGTGCCTCCTCACACTGCCCCACAGGGGCCTGATGCCCCCAGTGTTAGTGACCCAAAGAAGGCTGGCTGAAGGTGAACATGAGGCCAGCATCTTACGTTGGGTGGCAGCAACAGGCACTTCCAGAACTGCATGGTGGAAAGGCTCCCCTTCAGTGCTGGGCACTCAGCTCCCAGGCAGGCCTTGCACACAGTAAGTACAGGAAAGGCCAGTGTGATACCTGCCTGCCTGCCCAGCCTCCCACTTGTCCGTTCCGAACAGCAACGGCTGGTAGGCTGGGCCCTCTCATGCGCTTGCCTGCTTACTCTCCAAGGCCACCTCAGCCCCTGGCACCCAGCACCTCCTGGCCAACCCCAGAGGCATAATTCACCTGCAGAGCTCATAGCTAGGGCTGCTGCAACAAACAGCTGTGCAAGCCTCTAAAGGGGAGGCAAAGATGTGAGAGGGCATCAGAGGAGGGAGGGAAGGAAAGAGGGACAGAGGCCAGTGTTGCCTGCAGCACCCTGACCATCATTCAAGGCACCCCAAGGTGCCACGGCACAATGGTTGAAAACCACTGGCATAATGCATTTTAAAAACCAGAAAGACTACTTATAAAAGTTCTTTTTGCAAGCCTCTTGTCACTATAATAGATATATATGAATGAATGAATTATTCTGGCCATAGACCAATACAGTGGATATGTATATTATTAGTTTTCTGTTGTATGTGGAACTAGTATGATTCCCAAAACTGCACCAAATAGTCTTTATAGCTGCTCTGTTTTACAACCAGCTAAGAAGGTGCTTTCTGCCAAATATTAAACATTGTCAAATTCATCCTGACCATTAACTTAGCTGTATCTTGTACTGCTTTATATTTCAGACTAGAAGATCTTGGCTTAAAGCAGTTTTCTGTAGCAGAGTTGTTTACCCGCATCTTTATTCCAACCTCCTTTTTGTTAGTGTGCATCTTACACCTACATTATTTCCATGACCGTTTCCTTGAACTCACGGATTTGAAAGCCATAATCAGCAAACAGGATAGTGCCATTTACAGGTAAAGCAAGCAGAGAAATGTTATTTCTTTCATTGTCACCAGGTTCTCAGCTTCTACTTCCCCAACCACCATATGGTTATATAGCTCTGATGTCTAAGCATGAACCTTATGTTGAAAGCTAAGCTGGCTTGCAGTCACCAAGAAATTGGGTAATAGACTGCTTAGAAATCTTGTGTTCTATAGACTTCTGTTGGCACAACTCACATACTTTTTAATAGATCCTTTCTGTTTGGTTATGCTACTTGGATAATGTTTTATTGTTTGGTATTGAGTGGGGAGACATCAAACAGGATTGTTAAGGAGGTTGGCCCTTTTAATCCAAGTAGCTGGAAGTCTAGTGGTACAATGCTGACAAGTGTTTGTTACTGAATGTTTTGTAATAATCCTTCAATAATCTTACTATTTCATTGGGACTGTTGGCAATATGTTCTTCCTCTGGTAAGACAGCTATGTTCCTTCATTCCTGTTTAACACTATTCTATTCTTTTCTCTCTCTTTCTCTAACTAATTTTCCTGCTGCCATCCCATGCATTCTTGTGCTTTCATCTCTCTCACCAAAGCCATGCCAAAGTCAATGGTCGTGTTTATCTGATAATAAATAGGTGGGTATTCCAATCTTTCCTTTCCTAACAAAATGTTTCTTTTACTTGCTTGCTTACATTTTCACTCGGAAGCGAGGGCGGGGGCAGAGAGAAATATCAGGCTATATATTAACCTCAAATAAAACAATCCTAGTGCTCAATTTTTCCAATGAGAAAAGAACTTATTGGTCAACACAATAGAGTTCTAAGTCTGAGAGTTCTCCCATTTTTAAACGCTGTGAGTACAATGATTCACTTTAAATGATATCCAAATTGAAAAAGTTCAATCAATTTTATTTGCATCTAGACATGTAAAACACAATTGTCTGAGTAAACTTAGTTCATCAGCACACAGTAGTGTCTGTGCACACTTTTGCTCATCTCAGTTGGCACCAGACTTCAGTGAGCCCTTAGAACAGTGCTGTTGATGGGCTCCTGGCCAATGTAAACCTGGCTCCCCATGTTTCTATCCCTGCATCCCCCACCCCCAGCATTGTTGCAGCAGGTGCTACTGCCACCCACCATTCACCTCCACTTGTCCACACACGAGAGAGGTGGACAAGTAGAGTTGAAAACTACAGCAGCAGTAAATGATAGCAAGACATTAAATGAGACACTCCTCTTTTATCAAAGACTACAATTTCCAGAGTAGTTTAACAATCCTTCTTCCCAGACAGCTCTGGAAATTGTAGCTCTCGGAGAAGAATAGAGGCAGCCTAATAACTCTCAGCATCCTTAACAAACTACAGCTCTTAGAATTCTTTGGAGGAATCCATAACTATTAAAAGTAATAGCATAGTGCTTTAAGTTGTCCTAATACAATGTGAAGAAGCAATGAGAAGTATCAGGTTTGGTATGGGCACCTAGAAATTTGTTTAATGCTGAATGGTTCCTGTTTGGGGTAATTCGGGAAATGGACCTTGAGGTTTTGTATGACTGCCCATGTCCATTGGCCAGTGATCCAGCAGGCGCATTATGCACTAGCTGTAATCTCCAGTCATCCCCCTCTAGCTAGCGTTTGGAAGCAACAGTAGGCAAGGTTCTAGAAAACAGATAGTTGGTTGCACTCCTGCATGTGCCTTGTCCACACCTCGAAGCCCCAGTGATAATAATGGATCCCAAACAATATAACATGATGGTGTGCTAGACACCTCATCAGGCAACTGAGGTGTAAAGATTGGAGCAAAAGCGAGTGATTTTATCTTCAAAGTGCCTTGTAAATTTGTCGCAGCAGGCTTGTGTGGGTATGAGAGTTAGGAAGTGGTGTTCCTTTGTATACAATGGCATCTCAGGAACCTGAAAAAAACCTGCTGGTTATGGACGCAAGTCTCTTCTAAATAAGTGACATTGATTCTGATGTTGGCATGTATATCAGTATAACAATAGAGCAAAATATGGTGGGCTGATGCTCATATTTGAATAAAATACTTTTAATGTCCATGTCATAATCAGACATGAATTGAAAAACTTGAAAATAGTTGAACATATGTTGACAGCTACTTTAGGACAGCATTTTTATTGCTAATGGTTTTGGCTCATATATAGAACAGATGGAGGTTTTTTCCCTTCTATAATTTGCATAGTAATTGTACAGATTTGCTGAAACTTCTTTGTCTGCCAATTACCTTGCTTAGTTATATGCCTCCTTCCCATTGCAATACCTCTAACCCATGGCCCCCTCCCACTGCCCTGAATCATAGGGACCCTCCAAAGTGGAATTCAAGGTGACTGAAAAGACTGTTGTTGAAAAGGAAAATTAGCAAACCCCCTCCCCTTTAGAGGACAAGTGTTTTGGGGGCATTTTTTAACTCTTTGGGTATCAGCCTGTATTCTTAATATCTCTTATCATGATAATTGGTCAGAGATAGAAGAAAGAGAAGCTTGTACTTCTATGAATTATTAATACTTCAGAACTCTGTTACAACTCATATATATATATAATTACAAATGCAAGGATAGAAAACCATTCAAAGAGGAGTTCTTTAAACATCTGCTTTCTTAAACCATCTTTACTCCGTCAAATATTTTATGTGTTGCATTCAAGAGAAAATGATGTTATATCTTGGCTACAAGAGTGCATCAAAGCAACACCATTATGATAAGCTTACCCTAGCAATACTGAAGAATTGTGGAAGGCAGGAAGGGGACAGTTATCATGAAATATCAAGTGTAAAATATCTTATGAACTGAACCTGACTTTTTCTGAATTTGTACTTGGTACCAGCATTTTCATATGCCAGTTTCTCCTCTCCCCCATTCCTACACTTTCACATGCTCACTAAGTTGCTGAAGAAAAAAATGGTGGTAAGGGTTTAGGCTGTCTGTTAGTCGTTCCTGCAGATGTCAGATCTTGGATGTGTATGTTCATACACACATATATAAACACACACAAACTGAACCAAAGGCAGCATCTTCTAAGCAGTTCCTCACTCTGCATGATGAGTACTTCTAAGCATTGCTTGAGTCTGCTTTGCTGACTCTGGGAAATGTAATACTTTATAAGCCTCCTGGCTTAGTTTCCGTGATTAAGAAACTGCAATTTACAGACTTCCTGTCGACAGTGGAGGGGTCTAGGATTTCCAGAATCATTTATTGTAGGAGGGAAGATTCCTTGTTTTGGTTTGGTTTTTGGAAACGCAGCTGCTATCTCTTCTCTACCACCCCACCCCACCCCACAACTTTTGAAAGGGGTAGGAGGGAAACTAGTAAATGAGTGGCAGTGAAGGAGATCTCCCAGGTTGGGTTTTCTAAACTTTGGGGGGATTTGGAGGGGGAAATCCAGAATTTTATTGAGAATTCTTGAGAAAGGTTTGGAAAGACCTGGTTCATTTTGAATTGAGATAGGTGGACTTCACCTGATGCAGTGCTGAAAATTTCCAGGTGTTGTTATTTTTTTAAACTGTCCACCATCAATTAATGAGAAAATAAATTGCATTTAAAAATTATGTAGCTGGGGCAAGAGAGGAGAGAGGTTCGGTGAAATGCTCACGGGTTGGGTCTGGGTTTTTGCTTACCTTAATTTTGAGATGGCCAATGGATTATGTGAGTGTCCTTTCTTTCTACAATGCATCTCCCTGGCAGGTTGCAGCTTTTCCAAGTGCCTGTGTTTCCTTCAAAAACACCATGATGTCCTCAACTGGGCTTTCCTGTAAGTGTGGGAAGCTGAGCGGGCTGTTGACAGTGCTCCTAACAGTTGTTTATTGTTGATTTTTAAATGGCATGTGTGTTTGCTTGGTGTAGTTTTTTGTTTTTGTTTTAATGGTCAGAACGACAGCTCTTAAAAACGAAGGCAGTGAGCACACCAATCCAGGGGCACTTGGTAGCCAACCTTCCCGGCTTCCCGCACTTTAATTAAAGCTCAGGGGAAGGCGTTGTAAGGTAACTCCTCCCATGGTGCTTTTTCAGATCAGGAAACGCAGGCAGCCAGGGATGCTCCAGAGCACTGGAGAAGTGTTTAATGGAAAGGAAATTACACACACCACTCTCGGATACCTCACAAGGATAAGGTAAGCTCAATCCCACAGCCAACAAAAATATAAAGACATTTTAAAGGACTCTCAGAATAGACAGGGTAAGAAAGGTTTTGAGAAGGTGGAGGATAGTCTAGTCTCTCCTAACTAGCTCCGACAGAAAATAGTGCATTCCACACTTTAGACAGTAAGCAAGCTACATAAAACAGTCCCTTAAATTATTTGTATTTCACTAAATTTACTTAGGTCTACCTCCTAGTTGGATATTGTTAATGTGACGCAGCTTTTGCCTTGGAGCCTAGCACTCTGTTGTTTCTCAATCATTTCACACAAAGCAAACTGCTGGTGGTCGTGGTAGATGGGACATATGAGATCTTTAGAGGCAAGGATGTTGCTTCATCAGTGTGCTGCTATCTCTGAAGTTCCTAGCTCAGGAGATTTGGTGTGTCTTTGATTCTGTTGCTCCTTGGTTGCTGGGCTCTAGCTCAGTGTCACGGCCCAGATCTGGCGATTCTGTGAATGGTCCTACTGACTCAGCAGACCCCTTATCCTCCTGGGTCAGTGTCCAAGCCACTGTTGGTAGTCTGGACAACAGTGCTCTCGATAAATCCAGATCACTAGCACTTGTATTTTACATCTTGCTAGATCAGTGCAACAGCTTTTGCTCAGTAATTACAATCCTTTCTGGGGTGTGTGTGTGTGTGTTCGTGTTCCTCTGAAATTAAGATATTTACATAATATTTACTTAAGTAGGCCGTGTGGTTAGCATGCTGTTCTCTAGGATCCTGAGCACATGTGACAGTAAGTGGCACAGAAATCAGTCAATTGCTTTTGTGTAACATCAAAGCGTGACCTTTAGAATATTGACAGTGCCAACTTTTGGAATTAGGAGAATTGGGAAAAGAAGTCACCAAGCCATTCTAAGCTACTCATGACATTCTGGCCCAGCTCATAATAGGCTTTCTATGGCACCCCATTCTCTGCCTTCAGACAGTCTTTCATTACTGGCCCTACCATTCTTACAGAGAATAGAGGTCCAGTTGGAGGAAAGGCAGGCAGCAGCAACAAATGGCCCAACATTAAGAACTGAAGGCTCATGCGCAGTTTTGCCTATGGGAAACCTGAGCAATGGTGTTTTTAGTACCTTTCTGGCCCATCCTTTGAGCTAGGAACCCTTAGGAATCCTTCCCAAGGTCTCTGGGGTACACTGAATAATATTTAGCAGGTATTTTTTTATCTCTTTTGAAAATAGTTGTCATAGAAAATTACTTCTATGAGAATGAATACTAAAATTCTGAATACATTGTATGATCTTACGTACCTTGACAAGCTGAATAAAGTTCATAAATAGAGATAAATTTAATGTCTTGATTCAAGTCTTAGCTCATTATTTGAAAGGCATCTTGTGTTCATTTATAGCTATGTTGCAAATTTAAAGTATACTGTTCATGTTTTACTATTAGCATTTAAATATAATGGTTAAATGATTAGGTATTTTTGAAATAAGTAGAAAAAAATCAACAACATGCTAATTCTGCAAAAATGAAAGATAACTTTGGCTTCCTAAATAAAGCTCAACAACTCTGACAATGGGTAGATCACTGTCAGTTTTTTAGTACTGTGAGTAGATCGCAGACTCTTGGAAGTTGGACACCCCAATATATATCATATCCAAGGCCATTTACTTATTTGTGGCATTGAGTTGTCCTGAGTCTTTCATAAGGTATGTAGGCAGCAGAGTAAAATATCAAGGGATATCTTTAACTCTAAAGGACTCTCTATTAGAGCTGAAAGGACACCCAAGCTTTCTTTTAGAAAGAGAAACTAATAGTACAGCATCACCTTCCTGGCTGAAATATCTTCAAACTGAGGTTTGAATCAGGGACCAATTGGCTGTCATCTGTATAGCAAGTTTACTATAATTACTAACATAAAAATAAAATGTTTTCCTTACCTTTATGTAACGCTGAAACTAGGCAGCCAATCCCATTTTCTTAGGGAAGAAGGTAAATTTGATCATAAGTAGTGTTACCAGAATGCACCTCCAAAATACTTTATAGCTTACTAGTAACATTTCCATTTTCCACATCAGTAGAAACACCTTCAATTGATGTTTCCTGTTTTCAACTCTTTATATTGATTTTTAACCATAGAATTCTTGAAAGTGTAGCTGAGACGGTGTGAAGAACTGGTTCAAGATTATATGCTACCTGAATTTTGAACTGAATAAACAGACTTGCTTACTTGCAAATGGAAAATTTTGCCATTTGAATCTTTTGTTTTTTACATCAGCTTTTGTTTTTTACAAATATGTAAATATATTCAGAGTTGGACTAGTGTAACTTATTTGAAAGAATTTGCTTGCATAATGTAAGAATGGTGAATGAAAAGTTTCTTTGAAAATGTAGTAAGCACTTTCCATCTTGTTAAAAGCACTCTTTTAATGCCAGGATGGCATGCTCCTGGCATCTGAAGGCTGACACAGATGGATTAAGAGAATGCTAGTGAGTTATATGGCATGATGTCTTTATCTCTGACCTTCTTCTGTAACTCCTCTGTTCTCATTTCCTTTTTTTTCTTTCTGTTTCAATTACTTTGAGCAGCATCAAGAAAAAATTACCAATCCGCCAAAATGAGTAAGTCCCCATGTGAAGTCATGAAATGCTTGCTGTTAAAACATGTCATTTCATGCTTCTACATCTTAAACTTTGACCATTTTTTCCTCTGCGGGGGAAATGTCAAGTTTAGGTGGCAATATCACTAATTACTAAAGCAAATAATTAGCGTCAAAGTGTCAGATAATTGCTTCTATGGTATGATACCATGTGGAGTTTCCTAAACAGTGTTTGACCCATTTATTCATGTGCTCCTTGTTTGTTTTGCTGTATGAAATCAGAAGATTGTTTCTTGTATTGCAACTGCTTGGTTTGCTGACATGCCTACTTTATCTACCAATAGGCTGGTTCATCAAGATGGAAGCCTGCCTGATATCACAATGATGAATTTAAATGCCAGTTTTGGAAAGGAACAGGAGAACATTTTACGAGAGCAGGAAAATGTGTTACAAGAGCAGGAAAAAAATGAGCAGGAAAACGTTTTACAAGAGCAAGAAAACATTTTACAAGGGCCGGAAAAAATGTACCAAGAGCAGGAAAATATGTTCCAAGAACCGGAACAATGCATAATGGAAAGGAGGGAGAAAAGAGATATGGAAGAAGGGCATGAAAAAGAAGAGGAGGAAGTGGATGAGGAGGAAGAAGAAGAAGATGATGATGAATCGGAGACAGAAGATATATCAGGTAGTTTGTGGAGAGAGTCTCAACTTGGTCAATTTTGTTTTACTATTGATTGAAGGTCATTCATCTGGGATACATGTAATACATTCCCTCTATTTCTTATTTAAGTATTCTGATACTCACAGACTATACAAATGGGGAGAAGGGGGAATAAGCAGACTTGGGTTCACCCTGACGTTTGCAGGTGCTCAAGAAGTCTTTAAAAAAAAACCTTGAGAGGTAGGCAAAACAACATTAGAGACCCGTAAGGACTCAAATGTTATCCCAATGTGATTAAGTTGTGTTGAAACTTGGCTCAATATACTTTGGTTCCTAGTGCCTTTTTCATTGCAGGAGTGAATGGCAACTCTTCAAACCTACTTCTTGTCTTATGCTCTGGAATTCTGTTTCTGAGGAATGTCAACTGCATTCTGTCATAAAATTAGGAATAAACACATTTGGCAGGAAAAATTGACACTTTGGGGATCTATGAATGACTTCAAATGAATCTCAATCACATTTTCCCTTAATTAAGAATTATAGCTGGTTTTAATATTGTTTTATTCTGAGGAAGAAAAGTTATATTCAGAGGGGGGAAAATGCCTCCCCTTTTATATTTCCAACAGAAGATAAAAGTAGCCCTGTTCACAAAGCCAAAAATAAGTTTCATCATTATGTTTGACTTGTCTTTGCAGATTTAAGAAACAAATGGCATTTGGTAATTGATCGCCTCACCGTACTTTTCTTGAAATTTCTCGAATGCTTTCATAAACTGCAAGTTTTTGTGTGGTGGCTTTTGGAACTGCACATTATCAAAATTGTCTCATCATATATTATCTGGGTCACAGTCAAAGAGGCAAGTAAATAATGGATGTGTCATCAGTTTTTCTTTCAGTAGCAACTGAATTCAAAAACAAGGATGTTTTTGCATTTCTGAAATGTTGGTTTGGTTGGTTTATTAGACGTGTATTCTTCCTGTCCACTAAATGATGTAAAACACTACACTTGTCCCTAAAAGGTGCACATGAAACATAATTCAAACTTCAAAATGTAAACTTCAAAACTATATTTGATATTTTGAAGTTTTGCATGCAAATTGAAATTCAGTTTGTTCCAGCTCTATCCGATTCAGTAAACCAAGCTACCCAAATTGCTTAACTACTTTAATATACTATTGCAAAAAGCCTCCCCTTCCCCTAATCATCTTAGCCCAAACTTGGCCTTGAGCTCTTGCCATGGCCACCCTTTGACTACTGCACCTTTCCCCTTGCTTTCCTTTCTTGCATCTTAGCAATGCTGAGCTTTTACCCCAAATCACCACTGATCACATAGAACATTCCCTTCAACATCCAGCACAAGTATTTTTTTTTTTTAAATCATATTTATTAGAATTTCCAATAATATAGAAAAATAACAGAAAAGAGAAGATAGAATACATTTAGAGCCTTACTTTCGTTATCTTCTTTCTAGGACTCCCTCCTCCCCCCCCCGACTGTATTCCCCTTTCATTAATTTGGTTCCACAAGCTCTCACTCCCATTTTAAAACTTAATATGTTTAACCCATTAACCAATTTAAATTATACAATTTTATCATCATCCCTCATCATTAACAGAAAAAGAAAAAAGATTTTTCCCCAAGATCAACCCCAATTTCCTTCCACGAATTCCCTTTTTTTTAAACATGCCAAATCAAAATACCATAATATACAAAAGTTATATAAAGAAATAGAAGATAAAAAGTATAAGAAGTTTCAAAAAGATGGTTACATTAGCCTTTGGATTCCAAAACTCCCCCTTCCCTTCCCCGGTTTGAATTCCACATGTCCATCAGTCTATATGTTGTCAGCCTGGAGATCTCAAGTCCATGGCCAGATTTTTCCCATTCCACCTTGCCGGTTTTCTTTTAATTTGTTTATTTTAATAATGTTTAACTTCAAAAATCCAGTCTAATAGATGCCTTTAATTTCCTTGGTCTTTGCTGCTCCTCCCATTGTTCTTTCCGTGTCGTAGTTAGTCCTTTGTTCTTTTTATTCCTTACTTTCTCAGGTTTCTTGTCTTGTTCAGCTGCTAAAACGTTCTTATTCCGAAATCTGGTATCTCTACAGAGGTTTGTTGTTCAGGAACAAAAACTTACGTCCAGTCCCTTCCTTTCTTCAATAGAAAATTCTATTGTCTCCTTTTAATGTAAACACCTCTGTAGACAAAATACTATGTCAGTTTTGCAGCTTTCCCAGAAGATAAGTCCTGTGCGAATCCCAGAGTGATTTTCCACATACGACCACTTGTAATGTCCCGAAACCCCTCTAGGGGGATTGTAGTAACTTTATATCCTCTAATCCAAAAGTCAAATTGTTGTTCCTTATTTTCCGACAGTTTATATCCATATTGTGTCAAATTGTAACAGAATTAGCCAGCAAAGTCCTTGTAACAAAGTCCTCTTTATATTCTCCAGCTTTGACAGCTACTTTGACAGCTGTCAAAGTCTCCGTCTCTCTTCGCCAGGTTCTACGAATCGCCCCGGTTCCCAGGGGGGGTTGCATTTTCCCTCTCACCCTCCACTCTTCTCCTCCAGCACGATTCTTGTAATTTCCCTTCGTGGAAATAATGATTTTTGTCAGCAATAAACTTCTCTTTCGATCTTGGTTACCCAGTCCTTGTTTTAGAATGTTTACAATCAGGGGGGGGGACTGACTTCCTTTTTAGATCCCCCCCCGCTCGTGCCGAATCCGAAAAAAATTTCTTTTTTTCTCCTTTTGTACCCGGTTTCCCAATTACTCACGGGTTGTTGTTGATAGTCCGAATTTCCAATGGAAGAAGTCAGCGCTCTCCGTCGAATGGCATGCGGCTGCGCTCGGCAGGGGAAGCAATGGACTCAAAGCACCACGCCACTCCCCGGCACCCGATCCGAAGCCTTTAAAAAGGCTCCTTCACGAGTCGGGAGGGCGCTAGCGGTGCCAGCCGAGTCCCCATGTCCACGGGCTCCGTGCCCGTGGTTTTTGAGGGTCCCCGCGTCGCCGGCGCGGTAGGACCCAGCCCCTGCCGAGCAGACTCCCTCCGGAGCTCGGAGGGAGTCCGCCATTCGGCGATGGCGCCAACCCGGAAGTCCCAACATCCAGCACAAGTAGCTTGTCCTTACTTCGGAAAGCTCTCCGCACCCTTTCTCATCTTTATCTTTATGCTACTGTTTCACATTAAACCCCAGCCTATAATTCTTGATTCTTCCAAGACTCCCACCCTTAGCCGATCTACTCTCCTGCTATCTTAAACGTTTCAATGCTCTCTCTTTTGCTGCTTCCTTATGCTTTGAATTCCTTTTCAGAATGTTTTAGCACAAGCTAGCATAATAAAACTTCTCAAAATGTTGTCAAGTAATTAATATATTTTCTCATTTTGTGCTTACAGGTTTCCCTCCTTAACTATGTGTTTGTGATTGCCTGGGCTTTTGCTTTGCCATATTCTCAGTTCCGCCCACTGGCATCCAGTGTCTGCACTGTTTGGACCTGTGTAATTATCATCTGCAAAATGTTGTATCAGCTTGGAACTATTAACCCTGAAATGTTTTCTGTCAACTGTACAATGGCAAGTAGTAGCTATCTAATATTTAAAAAGTAAAATAGAGTTGTTTAAAATAAATAATTTAGCAATTTGTGGATCAACAAGAATGGAGACAGGCCCTTCTTTCTCACGTGAGAAGTTAGTCAAGTTATTTCCCCCAAATCAGGATATATCTCAGTGAATTTCTGAATCAATCACACATCCTGCCAAGTATTCAATTTGTTCGCTGTATGTATATTTGATGACACTGGTGCTTCCTGTATGATGGAGAGGCCCCAGTTGAACCTCTCCTAGCACTGATGGAGCTACTTCATTGTCTGCTTCTTTTCAGTCTCAGCTGTTAGTGGCAGATGCCTTAATGTTGCTTTATAAAGTCGATGATGAAACCTTTTTCAGATGCCTGGGTTGCTCAGCTCTGTTCAGTGGCAAATTTATATTTTGGGGGCCCTTAACAACCAGCAAAGAGGTCTGGATAACCACTGTTACCTTCCTCAGTGGAGTCGCTCCATGACATATCACTACATTTTTATTTTTTAAAAATTAACTACTACATCTCAGATTTTGAATAAAATTGCTGCACTGGATTATCACTGGTTTGAATAAAAATTTCCTATGTCTTATAGTTTTCAAGTTACTGAGGGGGAGATGAAAATTATGGGAATGTTATATACATGCATGATGCATTGTAGAATGATTTGTGTCATGTGACTCAAGTTGGGTCTACTAGACCCTAACTTTTTCAGCAATGTGGACTAAAGTTGCTTCTGGGGCCCCTCTGGGATTAGGGGCCCTGAAGCTAAAGCTTCATGGTAGTTTCATAGGAGATCTGTCCCTGGCTCTGTTCAATCAAAGCATCCTCCTTGAAGAAGTCAAACTAAAACGTATCTCTCTTTTTTCATTTTAGCCTAATACAACTAAGCCTCTAGAAGACATAAATGAATCACTACTTTACAGAAAGCCCATTGATCCAACTGAGTGGGTTGGATTGAGAAAGTCTTATCCACTTCTTGTATATCTGAGGGTAATTATTATTACTTGTTCTCTGTTGAATTTATTTTCAGTCTCAATAAATTATTTTCAGACAGTACAGCCGCTGAGTTGTCAATGTTTTTAGGGAGCATATTGCAAGTTGCAGTATGCTAGCTTTCGAAAGAATATTGGCTGATTCTTTGTAGCTCATATGGTTTCCTTCTCTTGCAGAATAACCTGCTGATGTTGGCAATTCTGGCCTTTGAAGTAACCATTTACCGGCATCAGGAATACTACAGATGTCGAAACAATCTCACAGCTCCTGAGACGAAAACAATTTTTCATGATGTTACCAGATTACATTTAGATGATGGAGTACTTAGCTGTCTTAAGTACTTTGTCAACTACTTCTTCTATAAGTTTGGTTTAGAGGTAAATTTAGTGCCAAGATTTCCTATGGTGACTCCAACTTGATATTATTTATTACTTATTTATCTATTTTAGGGAATTGTATATTTAAGGATTACTTGTTTCTGTATTTGGAGGGTTAATGCCCTACTCTACAAAATAATTATCTCTGTATTTTAAAGGTCTATACAATTAAAGGCCTATACAATTCTACAACCCCCATTATCCTTGATCACTGGTCCTAGTAGCTGGGAACGATGGTAGCTGTAGTTCAACAACATCTGAGGACCCAAGGCTGAGAAAGGCTGATACAGAGCGTAGACTCCAAACGTTTATCAGTGACACTATTACTTCTTTTTGCAAAAAGAGGAACTTTTATCCAATTATATATTAGAATCATAGAATCATAGAGTTAGAAGGGACCCTGAGGATCATCTACTCCAACTCCCTTCAATGCAAGAATATGCAGCTGTCTGTTACGGGGATCAAAACTGCGACTGTGGCGTCATCAGCACCACACTCTAACCAACTGAGCTATCAAAGTAATCCAGAGATGGCCAACGTGGTGCCCTCCAATGTTGTTGAATTGCATCTCCCATTAGTTCTAACCAGCCTGGCCAGTGGTCAGGCATGATGAGTTATAGTCCAGCAACATCTGAGCGGCACCACATTGGCTACTCCGAAGTACTCACTATTGGTAAGCTAAGTATGAAATATTGATTGAGAGAGAACCTGTTATATGCCAGTAAGCAAAGTGTTACATTGATTTTCAACCATGGAGGACGCTATGGAGGACGTTGCAGACAGCTGGGTTGGCGCCTCTTACACAAACCTTGAGGCAGAGCCTAGAACTTTCAACTGGAGGAGCAGCTGTCCCCTGACTCACAGAGTTGAGGCTTGTTTTTTTCATCCAGATTTATATTCCTACTGAACTGGTCTGGGAGTCAGGGAGCAGCTCCTCCTGCTGTTGAATGTTCATGGGGCTCTGACTGTTTCTGTAGGAGGTGTCAACCCAATAGTCTGCGCTGCCCTCCAACATCCCTAGTGAGCAGAAGTTCACTAAGTAAGAGACTTCAATTTTCTAAGAGTGAAGCAATATATCTGTTAGTCATGGGCTATCCAAGAGGGTGTAAATTCTGGTTTTCTTTTCCTTGTCACAGAGCTGTTTCCTCTTGTCAGTAAATGTAATTGGTCAACGAATGGATTTCTATGCTATGGTTCATGCCTTTGCGCTAATTGCTGTGTTATATCGACGCCGAAGAAAAGCCATTGCAGAGATCTGGCCAAAGTACTGCTGTTTTCTATCATGCATCATTACATTCCAGTACTTTATTTGTATTGGCATCCCACCTTCTCCTTGTATAGGTAAGAGGACTTCTTGCTTTTAGCTTTTATTTTCACAGTAACCACTGAAAAATAGCCATGGCTCAGATTAGAGCTGCAGTGAGTGATATGAATTACTTCCTGTAATTGTTCTTCCTTCTACCTTCATAGATTATCCATGGAGACATCCTAATGCCAACTTCAACTCTAATATCATCAAATGGCTATACTTTCCAGATTTTATTAAGGAACCCAATCCAGTCTTTCTTGTCTGTAAGTATTCTAATAGTAGCTTGTCCTCTTGTCTCATTTCTTGTAGCACATGTTGAAATTAACGTTCTGAAGTGCATTGGTGCATACAAATGGATAACAGTATCTTATTGCTAAACTTGGTCATACTGCATTTTCCAAGTCTCTCAGATTGGCTTTAAATCTGAACCAGTTTTGAGTCTTTGAGAAGCACACCTACTCATTTCCATATCAGTCCACGGCTTATGGTATTCACCCACCTCTAATATTCAGGCACTGCATATTTACTGGCCCCTCAAGTATAGTCTGGCCTCTCCCACGACCGCTTACCACCTCCTAAAACCCTTAGATAGGATAAACCCTTTCCTGGGAACCCTGCTAAAGAGGATCAGTTGAGTTAACAACACCTGTGTGGAACCTGAATTCAGTAGTCAAAGTTGGAGAGCATGCACCCCACATAGGTCTACATGGCTCGTATTTTTGTGGTTTTCCTACTTGTGTGTGTGTTTATGTGCATGTGTGTGCTGCTGCCCTATTTAATTAGTTGTTTGTAGTCCTTATGTTTGTTATCATAGTTTTAAGTTTTTTTAATTAATAAGGGTATGTCTAACCAAAGTTATTGGCTTGCATTTTAATTTGAGTGTCTAATTCCTGCCAGATGATTTCATGTTGCTGCTATGTGCATCCTTACAAAGGCAAACATTTGAAGATGAGAACAAGGCTGCTGTACGTATCATGGCTGGAGACAACGTGGAGATTTGCATGAACCTTGAGGCAGCATCATTTAGCCAACACAACCCTGTCCCTGATTTCATCCATTGTCGGTAAGAAACTGGATCTTGAATATTTCTAAAGGTCATACATCTTTCTAAAGATCTGGTTCATTTGTCCTCTTCCCAGACATTCAGACAAAAGGTGCTCTTTTCTTTTTATGGCTACTGAATTATGCTGTTCAAAATTGCAGAGCAACACTCATGGAATCAGACACGTAATATGTTTTCTCATATCATTATTACCCAAGATAAAAAGTTGGTGTACATTGCAACAGCCATGTAGATCAGCATGAGCAGTGGAAAATTTGCACTGTACATTAGCTGGTGCTGAAGCAATCAAGGAATAAAAGCAGGTCACACAGTGTTGCATTATATCTTGAAGGAGAAATGAATATATTAAATTTATAGGTCGTTGGAGAGAAGCACACACAAACACATTACATATGAAGGACAAGCCTATTGTATGGGATTGGTTGCATTTTGATTTTGTTGCTTTCTAAACAAAACTAGATAGTGTATAGTACACATGATATTCTCATAGAGGAAGAAACCAGAGGAAATGACAAGAGCCAGAGTTCCTGCATCAATTTATTGATAAATTATACTGTGCCATTTGGGAACTCGTATAAGGTATACGTCTGTTCTTTTGCCACTTGGCTCCAAAATAAAAGCTGTGCAGAAACACATTGATTATAATGATGCTCATGGAAAGACTTACCATTTTTTACTAATAAGCTTTAATGAGTTATGATAAAAGGAAAAGAGTTGTGTTATCCATGGAAAGTTTTAAAAGGGCTGTAGCTCAGTAGTAGAGTATTTCCTTGTATGCAGAAGGTCTCAGATTCTGTTCCCAAGCATCTCTAAGTAGGGCTGGGAATACCATCCAATTGCAACCCTAGAGAGCTTCAGCCTGTCAATGTAGATGATACTGAGTTACGTGAAGCAATTCATCTGACTCAGTATAAGGCAGCTTCCTGTGTTTCCGTAAAGAAGACAGTGACTTGAGTACTTTTAACTGCTTTGAGGTTTTATTGCAGTCAAGCAGTATATAGATCTTGTGAAATAAATACTTAGTTTTCCTTCCACAAATAGGAGGGCTCCTTTTGCTTAGAGAAAGGACTCTGATCTAGGGGAGGCTTCAGCTGGTGAAAGTGAGGCAGGCAATTTTCAATGATTTCCCTTCCTTCTGCAGCCTAGCACCACCTCCCATGCTGTTCCTGATTTTTAGGGAGGACAGGGGCTGCAGTGGCAAAAAAATCTACTCTCCCCGTCCCCACACTTTCCTCCAGTGGGAGCATCCTGTGAGCAGACTTTGATCAATGGGCAGTTAGGATCCAAACCAGTCAAGATTTGCCACCATAGTATGATGCCAAATTTCTTTACCCACACAGGTAGTCATTTCAGCAAAATGAAAGGCATGCCAAACAGCTGACAAGAGCAAGTAGCTCATTTGTTCTCTCTCTTCTCTCTTTCACACACACACACTCAGACACACACAAACCCTATGAATGGAACAAATAGATGCTTAACATTTTCCACTCCTGTATTCTCTTGTTGCAGATCTTACCTAGATATGGGTAAAGTGATAACATTCAGTTACCTCTTCTGGTTTGTCCTAACCATCATCTTCATAACAGGAACCACTCGGATCAGTATATTTTGCATGGGCTACTTGGTAGCTTGTTTCTATTTCTTGCTCTTTGGAGGAGATTTGCTACTCAAGCCTATCAGAAGCATTCTTCGCTATTGGGATTGGCTGATAGCCTATAATGTCTTTGTGATTACAATGAAAAACATATTGTCGGTAAGTGTCTCATTATTAAGTCCAAAGCCTATTAATATTTACCTCCGGATTGAAGGCACTGTTTTTCTAGCCCTTTGTGGTTTCAGTGAGAGAAATGTGGGGGGGGGGGGGGAATCAAATCAAAGAAATGTATTCGGTATTTAGATATTGTTTTAAATACTGCTATAAACACTGTTCTTATTTGCCACAGCCAGAACAGAAGAGCTCTTATTAGGGGCTGTTGATGCACTGCAGCATTTTGTTGCAAGGATCCCACTTGCTCCCAGATATTTACCATACAAGATAGTAGAGGTCAGCTATGCATTGTATGTGCCTTCGATGGGCACTATTTCATGCAAAAGAGAGAAGGGAAAGCTTGTAGAATGGACCATGGAGTGAGGTTTGATTTTTTTAAAAATCTTTTTTTAATCTTACTTTTATATCAGAGAAAAAAGAAGTGGTAAACTATTGCAGTGGAAAACCCTAGTAAAACAATTATAGGTAAAGGTAAAGGCACCCCTGACCTTTAGGTCCAGTTGTGGACGACTCTGGGGTTGCACACTCATCTCGCTCTATAGGCCGAGGGAGCCGGCATTTGTCCACAGACAGCTTCCGGGTCATGTGGCCAGCATGACTAAGCCATTTTTGGTGAACCAGAGCAGTGCACGGAAACGCCATTTACCTTCCCACTGGAGCGGTACCTATTTATCTACTTGCACTTGACGTGCTAGGTTGGCAGGAGCTGCTTTTCAAGGAAGACCATCCCTGGGGAAATGTCATTCAATCTCCTTTTCAGTGGGGTGGGGGGGAGGCACTTTCTTTAGCTTTACCTTGAGCAATCTAGCAGTGGGCTGGACTATTGGACTTTCACTTTAATTGTAACATTGTTTTTGTTTTGTCATCCTGAGATTTAATATATCCATCGATGTATTGCAGATAGGCGCATGTGGCTACATCGAGTCATTAATTCAGAACAGTTGTTGGGTGATTCAGACATTTAGCCTGGCCTGTACAGTTAAGGGTTACAAAATTCGTAAGTATAGAAATCTAAATTCCTTTGCAATAATCTTAAAAACTTACTGAAACTTAAATAGCTTTTAAGTTTTGAAATAAGCTGTTATTTCAAAAGCAATTGCCATTTATTTTGTTTTTCCTTTGTTGCTTTGATGCTGAGAAATGATTATCTGAATACATTAATTAAGCATAGATATAATTCAACTTCTTAAATTAAAATGGATAGAATTGGAGTTTTTTGAAAACTATAATGAGAAACATTTGATGGGAAATGACTTTTTTTTCTTAAAAGATAGCACAATGGTAGTATATATCACAATTGTGATCTTCTCCCCTTACAATAAGATGGCTATAGTTCATTGTATTTTTTGGTAGTAGTACTCATGAAGCAGAAGATTGTACCAAAGCCAATATGTGGTGGTGATTTTTGCTAGGGTCAGATCTCTAGATTCCCTATTTGTTTCACCAACTGTCTGTACACCCCATTATTCCTGTGGCATCTCAGGTGGCATTCTACATTTCATTCTTTTTTTCTGCATCTTGTTTTGATTGCTGCATAACACATTTAGCTTGTTGTTGTTCCTTTCACAAAATACAAAATTCAGTACAACTAGAGTTGCTAGTCTTACAGCCACCATACATGGCTGCTGGTCTCATAAATATCAGTGTGTACATGAACTGGTGAGGAATAAAGCAGAAAAATAAGTATTTTAGCCACAAATGCCTTGAAACCTAAAGGGTTTAAAATGTAGGGGCACATTAAGAAGAAAATTCCCTTTTTCCTACACACCTCTGTGAAGTACCATACTTTTCTCTCTATAACACGCAGATTTTTTCTCCTAAAAAGTAAGGGGAAATGTCTGTGCATGTTATTGAGCGAATGTGTGGTCCCTGGAGCCGACCCTCCCGAGCGCAGGGGCAAAAATCAGGCAAAAATCAATAGCGCTCGTCAGGGAGGAGGGAGCTCCGTGAGAGAGGAAGCTGTTGCTTTCCTGCATTCTGCCTCAGGGTCTTACTGCCCACCCTTTTCTGTTTCGGTTGTTGTTTGCTCAAACGGAACAAAGAGCAGGCAAAACCCCTCCCCTCCAGGCAAGCAGAGGGGAAAGGAAAGGATCCCATCCTTCCTTCTAATTCCTCTCCGTGCTCCGGTGCTGCTGCGTCCAGGGAAGCATTTTAGGGACTCGCAGGCAGCCGGAAAACATGCAGGTGGGAGAGAGAGAGAGAGAGAGAGGAGGGGGCTGGCTTGGGTGTGTGTGTGGGGGGGAAACTTTTGCCTTCCTTTTCTCCCTCCCGTTAAACCCCTCTCCTGCATTCTTAGCCAGCTGCTTCTCTGCACACCCCTCTCGTGCTCCTTGTCCCTTCTGTGTTTTTCCTTCCCTCCCCACTTAAAACGTGGTTACAAAGCACGGATCCACATGGATCCTCAGGATCTTTGCATTGGGTCACCCCAAATTCACCATCAGATCACATAGCATGTCCATGGCTACAGCCTGCACCAAAAAAATCACGCACCCACTGTTGCCTGGGGCCACAATGGTGCAAAAACGTGGTTACAAAGCACAGATCCACAGGGATTCTCAGGATTTTTGCATTGGGCTACCCCAAACTCACCATCAGATCACATGTCTGTGCCCACAGCATGAGGCACAAAAATGATACATCCACTGTTTCATTCAGAATTTTTTCCCTTGTTTTTCTCCTCTAAAAACGATGTGCGTGTTATGGTCAGGTGCGTGTTATAGAGCGAAAAATACGGTATACTTATTGGGTAGCATATAAATTTTGCAACACATCATAAATGATAAAGTTTTCTAGTTGGTTTACAATATTAATAAAACAATAAAATATTATACAGGTAACAACATCACTATAATAACTGCTACTCGGTGACTCCAAGAAATAAATTCCACAAATTTTAGAATGAAAAGATTAAGTGTTGTATATCCAACTAAGTTCTACTCAGAGTAGTAGATATATTGAAATTAAAGAAGCTAAGTTAGTCATATTCATTAACTTCAATGGGTCTACTCTTATTAGGACTATCATTGGATGCAGCCCTAAGAGTTTAAAAGGCCTGGGACATATTTTTTTTAAGTGATTACTTAGTTCTGAAAACTGAGTGGGTGCCAGGCTAGCCTCTCTGGAGAGAGCATTCTATAGCCCAAAATACTTTTTACCCAATAACCATCTGCCACACCTCACTTGGGGAAACGTGGAGAAGGGAAGAAATCGAGCCCAACTTTTCATTTTGCACCCTTTAACCTTTTCAGACAAATATTGCAGAATATAAATACAATACTGCTTACAATTCATGGATTTTGTTTACTCTCATCAGCTTTAGATAAAAATCCAGACTGCAAACTACCCAGTGGGGAGGCAGGAATCATTTGGGATAGCATTTGTTTTGCCTTTCTCTTGCTGCAAAGAAGAGTCTTCATGAGTTACTACTTCCTTCATGTGGTTGCAGATATTAAAGCTTCACAGATTCTGGCATCCAGGTAAACTGAAGCATTTTGTTTAAATCTTTATATAGAGCCATATAATATAGCAGCTCTAGCTACATTCTGGGGCAAGCTGTCTGGTCTGCATCTTACTAGAAAGCAGTGAAAAGCATTGTGCATGCATCACTGGAACTCGGACATTTTGGCTCCTGAACGCCAGAAACCCAGAAGTGATTGTTCCGGTTTGCGAACATTCTTTTGGAACCCAAACGTCCAAGAGGGCTTCTGGTTGGCTGCAGGATCTTTCTGTAGCCAACCAGAAACCACGATTTGGTTTTCAAACGTTTTGGAAGTCTAATGGACTTCTGGAATAGATTCTGTTTGATTTCCAAGGTACTTGAGTGCTCCTCCCCCCCCCCCCCGCTCTTCTCCCTTGTAGCCAAGAGAAGGAGTTCAGAAGCTTTTGCTTCTATTTTAAGACAACTTGTCTGGATCCAGAATTGTGGTTAACAATAACTATGATTAGGTTTTGTTGTTGTTTTTTTAAAAAACACTTTCAGAAACCATGGGTTTTTCAGAATTAATTACAGTTCATTTGGCTATAAGAAGTTGGCTTTTTTTAAAAAGTTAACTATACTGTAGTTAGTTAACCTCTGATTGCTACTTCAGACACATGATAAACTGAAGTTAGCCAAAAGCAAAAAACCTCTGAACACTTCCTCCCAGCTGCGTGCAAGGAAGAGGATAGGCGAAGGGATGGCTGTGCGGCTCCCTACAGCTCATGCACGACATGCTGAACTATGACGTGTGAACACAGCTGCTATATACATGTTTTGTGTTGCATTGTTTTGACCCACATTTGGGGAACTGGTGGATTGTTTTCTTTTTTACAGAGGTGCTGAACTTTTCCAGGCCACAATTGTGAAAGCTGTAAAGGCAAGAATTGAGGAAGAGAAAAAATCAATGGATCAGCTGAAGAGACAGTACGCCTTTCTTTCTTCTTAGAATCTTACAGTTGGAAAGGACCCAAGGGTCATCTAGTCCAACCCGCTGCAATGCCATTTCACTTTTATGAGGAATTAACTATTAACTCCAGTGAATTTGCTACTAGATTAGTTGGTTAGAGTATAGTATTACTTCATTAATCTTATAAAATGTACTTTAGATTTACACCGTAGGCATTTATGTCCTTAGAATGTGGTTTAAACTAACTGACAGCTCCCCATTTCAAGAAACTAAGCACATTTAGGTGGTAGACAAAGGAAGAATGCAAGGAAGGAAGTTGATAAGCTCAATGCTCATTCCTGGCTTGCTAAACTATGATTTGGAAACTGGGAATGTTGCGTCTGACTTGGGACAGTATCTTTAACATTTTAGGGCCAAATTATGTTGTGTAAATGCATGGTTAGAACATACTTCATCTCTTTTCTTTTTCTTAAAAGTAGGAGTAATGGGGGAAGCCCAATCAGTATTCAGATCACAGTAGGTCTTTATGTCCTGGTCCTGATAAGATTTCCCCTTCCCCTAAAACTGTTATTGACTTGAGGAAAGAAACTACTGGATTTTACATCGCATATAGGTGCACAGATGTATATTTATAGAGTTCCCTCTGTGGTAGCAGAATACTGGTCATGATTCCAGTCCTCATGGAGAGAGCCCTGCATAATTACATCTATACTTGCGTATAGACTGATGTTGAAGTTGTGTTGGTTGTGGTCAGTGCACATACCCATGTCTAGGGGGCATAACTAACTCATTTCATCTTGCTTAACCCCTTCATGGATTCAGCATTTACTGGTATCCAAAGCCTGAATATGTTTAGCCCTTAAAGATGTCTTTATGTGCTCATTAGTTTACTTACCCCAACTAATGCACAACACTTCACCCCTTCCAGCTGATGTACATGGTGGGAGATAGCAAGAGTGGAAGGGGAAGGCCACCTTGCATGATCCATGGAATTGGTCTCTTCTCCAGGATTGATTCCACTTTGTTCCCCATGACAAGACAAAGGGCCTGGGCAACTAGATCACCCATCTCTCAGGAGCATAAACAAGAGGCACTATGCCTTTTGCGTACATGATGCAAATATGTGTGTTTGCTGCAATTAAAAATCCATTTTGCTGTCCAGAGTAAATTACACAAGCTGAGAAAATTGTACAAGATAAGAGTTTTGGAAGATTAGTTTTGGTTTTGCTCTTGCTCTGGAAATGTGGGGGGCACAGAAGAAAAAAGAAATGGATCAGAAGAGGAAAACAGTTTGTAGGGGGATTGTTTAAGATAAGTAACAAGAACAAATGAGTTAGTTAATGAAAAATTAATTGCGTATTGTTGCAATGAATATACAGCCTCTAGGGAATGTACGAGCCAAAGGTATTTTTGTTCTGCTTATTGTTTAGGGAGACCAACCCCACTTTTCTTTTCATAATAAAATTTAGTGTTGATATGCAGATTATCAGTATAAAGAACTGGGAGGTGGCATGGTTTAAAGAACAGTTCCGGCATACACAACCCCATTGTATACAATGATACATAGCCTCTCTGTATAACTAGCCTTTGTGACAAGGATTGGGGTGGGGAATAATGCAGTAAGAATACATTGTGATGGTTTTGAAAGCATTTGCACTGCATATGCACAAAGATTGTTCTGTGACTCTGACAATGTAAAATTTGCTTTTTCAGAATGGATCGTATCAAGGCCAGGCAACAAAAATATAAAAAGGGTAAAGAAAGGGTGTTGAGCATGAACCAAGAAACCTCAGATGGGCAAGCAATTGAAAAGGCTGCTGAAGACGATGATGATGGTACTATTCCTTCAATATATCCAGTGTTGGTATTAATTGCTTGGACCTTGGCAATATCAGCAAGAATGTGTGTAGGGAACTATTATATGCAATCCAACCATTCAAAGAAGGGGCCTGATCACAGCCTGATCTTATGCATATTTACACAGAAGTAAATCTCACTGTGTTCAATGGGACTTATTCCAAAAATATCTATGCATAGGATTGATGTCTTAGGGCACGTACGCAGCTCACTAACCCTTCCCATTTACTTTAGTGGAAGAACAACCTGAGATCTGCAGTCACATGATTGTCCCTTTCACTGAAATAAATGTGAGACAATCCAGGATTTTGGATTAGAGTACTAAAGTACAGTATACAAACAAATTCAAAACGAATGAATTATATTTTTGCAATTCAGAAAAAAATGGTTGCTACTGTTTTCAATCACGCTTATATTTCAGTTTATATGTAATAAAATTTAATTCATTGCAGATTTATATTTGAATTCATATTTCATATTAAGTAGCTATCAAATACTGATTGTTTTTTTAAAAAAACTAAATTTACTCCCCACTCCCACTGATGACACAATTTCCCTCCAATTTCCCTCCCATAAATTGGGTTACATCCAATTTAGTTGTTCTCATTGTCCAATTAATGACATCAATGGGCCTGACTAATTTAGGTCCATTAATTTATAAACGGCTCTACTCTGAATAGAACTTACTTAGATACAATCCATTGTCAGTGTGTGTGTTTTTCTCTTTGCCCAGAGTTCACACAGTGATACTGCACAGTGTCTCCTCAAAGCCTTTATGGGATACACACATACACACACACACACACACACACACACACACACCCCTTGCCAAAAGTCTTAAATCTGTGAAATCTATTCAAGTATCTTGTATCGCTATTTTTTTTTAGCGGGGGGTTTACTGCACAACAAAGTATTGTGTCTCTTATTTTAAAAACAAAAAAGGCAGCCATGTTTCTGAACATGAAATGTGAAAAGCCTCTGTTGGGGGAGGGGGAGTTAGTATTCCCTGAATTTCTTCTAATTTGAAGTAAATTTCTAGTTTAACAGCATATAAAAATGACCATGTGCTATTGATCAGCTAATTAACAACAATAAATAAATGCCTGATTTGTGGTGGTGTTTTTCTTGAGTTTATTAGAATTGGATCAATTCTTACAAAGTGTGAAGCTACTAGAAAGAGAAAATATAAGTAGTAATGTGTTTCTCACTTTCTAAAATTAATTTTTGGACATATTTCATTTTAGGAGAAGCAGACAAAGAGAAAGCCAAGGGCAAAAAAAAGCAGTGGTGGCGGCCTTGGGTTGATCATGCTTCTAGTAGGTTTTTCAATAATTTTTAAAATACACGAATTTAACCCTTATATCCTTGACCAGAATGAAGGCATTCCCAAGACCTGTTTGTTTTATGCATGGTTTTATAATTGTGACTTGATAGTTATATGAATGCAATGGCACACAGGATAAGTAGTTTAAGTGTTGCTAAATGCTATATATTTTAATGGAATTGGTTGAAGTGCAAAGTTAAAATGTCCAAAACATATATATGGTTTTCTGTCTTTCAACCCAGCTATAAAATACATTTTGCCCTTCCAGCCATATATGTAGTTTCCATGCATGCATATCTATGCATCTGTGTAACTGTAGTATCTATTTGTGTATCTATTCATATGTGTATCTATCCAGCTATCCAGATTTTGAATGTTGATTTCTGTCAAGTCACAAGTAAACTGTGCCTATAAATATACAGTTAAATATTTCTGTTTACAAAGGGCAGGATGAAAATGTAGAGACCTATCCTTTTTTCAAAGTTGCTGAAGGGAAATTAATTATTACTGAAGACAAATTTCTTTTGTTTTCAGAGGACATCAGTGCAAATAATGTATTTTGAGGGTATAGCTGTTCAGAATGGACCTGGATATGGTCTCTGTTAATTCTAATTAGTTTTGATGCTACAGAATAATTGTTGAAATTAACGTGGTGAGAATGACTCGGAGACTAGCAGGCTCCCAGGTTATCTTTTGCAGTGGATCAGTTGAGGCAGAAAACAGAGAATAGCACAATTCCACTGTTTTCTGCAATAATCCACTGTGTGAGACAGACCTGTAGCCATGCAACTTTTGTTAAATTATTCCAGTTCTACTTCAGTATTGCCTACTCATTTTACTCTCATTATATGTTTTAGGAAATAGATGCACAGTACCTATTGCAATAATGCACGCACGTGTTGTGAACAGCACCATACAGCCAAGCCCTGAAAATGATTGCTATCCACCAGCTCTGTCTTTCTAAAACAATAGTTCAGTTTCAGGACAGTAGCTTGTGTAGTTGAATGAGCCATGTACTTTTTATAGCTCAATGTTGTAATACAGTATTCAAAGTGTCCTGTAGCGTCACATTGACTTCTAAAATGTGTTTTATCTGCATCACTATCTTTTACTTCTGTACCTCAGGGCTTCACTTCTTCCAAGGAAGGCATGGGGCTAGAAACATGCTTTCTCACACAGTTGTCTCTACCTGATAGTTTCTAAAATAACAGCAAAAATCAGTGTGGTGAGAAGAAAATAATATTGTGCTTTCCTCCTCATTGTGCTTCCACCATTCTGATTAATCTATTAAACTGATGTGAAGAATTGTTAACTTTCTTCTGGAGGAAGTGTGGGCTGTGGGTGGAGAGGTCTGATCCTCTTGAAAAAATGGCTACTGTTTTCAATTGGTTCATTACTTCACCACCATCCTAATTCATACCTGCAAGGGTGCATTATTGCAGTTTAATCATGCCACATACCCTTCATATCTCAGCAATTAAATGTTATATAGGGTTCACTAGTGGTAATGCCAGGGCCTGCTGTTTTGAAAACACCCAGGAAAAAGCATTGATCTGCATTGCTTTCCCCCAGTATAAAGTAACTCTGTCCTGGGAGACACTATTCTGTGATTATATTAAATAATAAATTTGTATGTTGTGAACTGGCCTGAGATCTATGGATGAAGGGCAGTTTACTACTACTACTACTACTACTTCTAATAATAATAATAATAATAATAATAATAAGGTATTTTAATGGGTTTTTTGCCATTAGTGCTTATACCAGAGCAAGTGGAGAGTGTCACTATTAGCTTTAAAACTTATTTTTTTAATCATCATCATTTATACTCCACCTTTTCCCCTAATGGGAAAGTTGGTGCCTGTGGTTCATCTCAAATAGTGGCAAGTAATATGACCTTCCATCCTGTAACTTTTCTCCAGTGTAGGTAAGATACGGGAGAATTCATAACTCTCACTTTACTCCTGCCTCAAGATAAAGTGCTAATATGAAAATGGCTTCAGTATATAATTGAGATAAAACAGAGGGTCAGGTATGATTGAACAGGAATGTTATATAATGAGGGTAAAATGAATTGCTGAATGTAATTCTTCTATTCCTAGGTAAGTTTATTATTATAACTATACTAAGGGCTTCTAATTTATTTACAGATATTATGTTAATAGCCTTCTCTGGCAAATGTAATGCTGGCTTTTATGTTATCTTGCTTATTATTTTTCTTTTCATGTCCTTTGTTTCTCTTGTTTGATCAAGTTAGGCCTGTTAGCTTATTTGAAGTTTTTAAAAACTGTGCTTCTGTTCAAGGATATAAGGCCCAGTTCATTCACATCACATCTTGAACATATGGAGGCCTCTGAACTGTTTTAAATCCACAGGGAAAAATCAATGTGTAGTTATGATCATTCATCCGTGCTGTTTCTATTTTCTGTTTAAACTTGAAGAATATAGTAAAAGAAAAGCAAATGCTATGGGATGCCTGAACACTTCTAACAGCATTATATTTTGATTTTGATTTTCCTCCAGTGATACAATTTTAAATTTAGCTTACTCCCTGGATACCCAATAGAATTAGGATTTTTCAAACTGGCAAAATTGAAACTTTTTTTTTCTTTTAAAGAATAATACTGCACATTTTTAGTAATACCTTGCCAACTCTTTTTGCATTCTATCTGTCCAGTTTCTTCTTACAATTTTTTTTATATTTTCCCTGCGAAAATGTACACTTTTTCTTTTTTCTCTTGCCTGCAAACACCAAATGATTTTCCTGCCACAAATTCTCTTTATCTCTTTCTTTTTCTCCACTTCTACCTGTCCTTCATTGAGTCCCACAATCACAGAATGCTTCCATGTATTTTTGTGGTGGCTCGGGATAGAGCTAATGAGGGATCTCCCGGCCTCCTGCAAGAAATAAAAAAAACCCAAATATTTTATTTTGCTTAGTGGTCAGAAGTGGAGATTATTATTTGTTTGAGACGGACAGTGAAGAAGAGGAAGATGAAGAAAAAGAAGAAGAGGAAGAAGCTCCAAAAAGATCTGCATTCCAGGTACTGTGTTTTTGCGTATGCTGTGCCTCCTACAAAGGTATGATAACATGCTAATTTGAACTTGCTTGCTTATACTGTTGTCACATTTATGCAATGTAAGAATGATACTGGAGATGGATTTTCATTCACTTGCACCTGTAGCATGTTTTTTTTTTAAAAAAAATAAAGCTTCATATCCTGAACTCTATTTTTCTGATGTTGCATTGGAGACAAGTGAATAAAACATCTTTCCACAGGCATTGCTTGATATTGCGTAGAAGCTTTTCTGTTTTGGAAATCAACAATCTATTTATTGTAATAAAAAACTGTGTTTTATATATAATGATGTTGTCCCAACAAGTAATTTTTTATTCATTGTAATAGTCACATGGGGGGGTCATGAGGTAATCAAAAGAAATTTATATCGTAGGTAGAGAAAGGTAAGTATTTGGCTGCACCAGCATCCGGCAACTTGATTCATGCATGCATACCCTGATTCAGAGTGAAGCATCTTGGTGTTCCTTTAGTTCCTCTGGATTAAGGCAATAGAAGTGAATCTGATTTAATGTTATATTCTTGTGGGTTTCCTTTTTTCAGAGTGCTGCTATAAACATGTACACATAGAAAAATAATGTCACAATTATTAAGTTCTTTCACAATGATGCAACTATCCGTCAGTAATAATAGCCATGAGTTATATATCAGATTTTTCATCTAGATTCACATAGTATATTGAGCTGTCTGAATCCCTCTGCCATACAATGTGGTCTCTACATGCATGGTGTCGCAGTCCAAGATTGCAACTTCATTCTTTACGAGGCTTGTACATAAATAAGCAGAAACATTCTTTTCAAAAGCATACCACCTCAAGTAGCTCCCATACAATGCTGTCATATACAGAAAGTACGGGTTTTACCAAAGTTTTATGTTGAATCATATTCATTTGTTTATATTCACGAGATCTAGATGCAAAAATAGGTTTCCACATGAACTTCAGAGACTAGATAGTGGCTGGTTTATATGCCATGGTAAGCCAAACTGTAGCTTACCAGGCGTATGTGAACATGTTGGCTCCCAGAGAGACGCTTGCACCCATGTTACTCCTCCCCAGTCCTTTTAGCTCGGCACAGAAATGTTTGACTTACTGTGTCATCAAACTCAGGATTGTATTTAAGCTCTCTCCTTCACCATGGTCTGTAGCCCAATTTTTTTTTTAACTTAGCTGTCATGCTACACCAAATTAAAAAGACAGAGAGGTTTGCACTGAGACCTAGTTTGGCCCCGTGTCATTTGTGAACAAGGTCAATGTATTCTTTGTTCTACCATAGATGTCAATCTGGTTGTTTATGTGTTGCAAGTAAGTTCTGTATTTGGAATCTAAAAATTGTGTCAAGATTTTCTGTTTATGTTAATCTTTCCTGGTGTCTTCTGTTCAGGAATCGTCGATTTTAGTCCTTGCATCAGTGTTTTGTAGCATATACGTTTGTGGTGAAAGACATCAATTGATAATCCAAGCAGCAAAATTATTATAAAAATGTTTTTGGTGGCATAAGTATTATGTTTTCATAAGAACAGCAGTAGGGGTAGGGATGGGAATCTGTAATTACTACTGTCTGTCATGTACTAAAAAATAACTTTCACTTAGAATGTGTTCTTCTAATAAACATGACTAATTAGTATTTTTACATGTGTAGTTAATAACTTTTATACTAATATTTTATAACTAGTCCACTATTAAGTTGATTATTAACAGTTCACATTCATGAGCCCATGGTAAATTAATGTTTCTAATAGTGTCATGCAATATATTTCTTATAACAATAACAGTTATGTTTTCACTAATTTGTCTTGCTTTGTCCTTCTTTATAGAGAGCTATTGCGAAATTTGCTTCTGCCATTTTAGCCTTGCCAAAGTCTATTATTAAACTGCCCAAAACTATTCTTCAGTATTTAATCAGAGCTGCAAAGGTATTTGATGTTCCATACCATGTAGAATGTGATCTCATCCCATACTATTATGGCATAGGGTGTCCCTTTTCTGCATTTTCCCTCTTTATATGAACTTTGTGAGGACTTAATGAGAATCAAGCATTTGGCATGTATAAGATTTAAAAAACTAAATCATACAAGGAAATATAACTCATTTTAACGGTGATCCCAGAGAGAAAATGCAGACACATCTTGGCATAATCTTGGCATTTCTGCCTAAGCTGTGTTGAGAGGATTCCATGGGTTGCATGCATTTATAGGTAGTGGGTCAAATGCTGACCCTGTTTAAATTGCTGAATTGTAAAAAAAAAGAGCAGGATTTCCTCTGGCATGGTAATCTTTCTCAGAAAGCTGGTAAAACCTGAAAATATTACAGCTGAGGATGCTTATCCTTCACACTTCCTGTCCATGTGCATCATCATTCTGGTATCAGTAATCCATTAGCCTGTCTTGGGACTTCCTTTAGTAGTATTTGTGATGCTATGCATAATGTATACAGTATGTCACTTATGTGCAAGAAGCACTAAAAACATTTTGGATTCACTATAACAGTTCAAATCCAATGAGCTTGCTTGTAGGCTTTAGTGCTGAAATACAGAGCAGGAAGAAGTTAATGTACCTTAATGTTTAAATTTAACTGTTGAAAGATAAAAGTAGCATTTTAAAAAAAACATTTTCATTACTAGTTGCAACTAGTCCTCCTCAAAACTATCTACAGTAACAAAATCTCAGAATCAATTGAAGAAATTCTTGGGATTTCTGTAGCAACTGAACTGCACCAGATGCAATGAATATTGATATTCAAAATTATATTTCTCCATATTTGTTTTCACTAGAGCAATGTTTGGCAAAATTTATGAATTTTATTTATTTATTATTGGCTTTTTATTCTGCCCTCACATGAACTCTGTGAATCTCAAACTTTAGCTATTGGTTTGGATCCAAAGAATCATGAGCAGCAAAGCAGCCCTTTCTGTTTATTGAATGGTGTTTTCCTGCCTGATCTGCTTCAGTACAGCCCCTACCAGTCCCCAAAAGTCAATTACGAAGATCAGGGAACCCACAGGAATGGTGTGGGTGATGCCACAAAGGCTGCAGATAGGGGAAGAAATCATCTTGCATCATGAATCTGACTTACAAGAGCAGGTTTTCCTGATTGCAAAAGACATTTCTGGATCCAGGCGTTAATATATTTTAGTACAGCAATAACAGTTGTATTATGCATTACTTATTACCATAAACCAAGTTAGTGCCTCAAACAGAAAGGAGACAGGCACTCTCCCCACCATCTGTTAGTAACCTCCCATATTCACTGATAAAAAGCAGGTGGCTTAATGTTTTACAGATAATATCTTAATAAAGTGCCAAGGTGATTTCTGTACATCAGAAACGCGAGAAATGAATGAAATAAAACTATTTCCAATAATGGCCCATTCCAGCTTCCCTGAGACAGTTTGTGCATGCTTGTGTTGGTAGTGGTAACGCTTTGAATCTATCTGTTTCTCTCTCCCCTGCCCTTTGCATGTGGATGTTTGCTTGTTCCTTGGCTGTAGCTATTCTTTAATTAATGAAGTGCATCAATGATGCAGTGCCAACAAAACATGATTTTCATTTTGTGATGAAAATCATACAGACAAAATCACAACATCTTTTGTCTCAAACTGCTATCATACAGTGCATTTTTGTTCTTTTCAGCCATGTCTTTGGGTGTTGGGGGGAAATGCACAATATGTGACGGTATAGCATTATGAATTCTCATGTGTTCCTACTTTAAAAGATGCCATCAACCAATTTGCTAAGAGAGAGTGAAACATTTTATAAAGTCTAATGTTCTTATTGTATTGGAATACTGATTATTATTTGAGGCTAGTTGCAGGAAATGGTTCATATGTAAATCATATTTGCATTTCCAGAGTTCAGAACATAGCTTTTGTGGATTCATATGAAACTCACATGAATCCATCGTTCTGTTCAAATGTTTTAGTTTGTTTAGCAAAAAAAAAGCACAAAAAATCTCAAACTTTCATTGAAATGTTTGGATAGCAATTAAGAATGTTTGCTTAAACTCACAAACCTACATTTTTTCATCAAATATATATTGCATTCCTATTTACTTACTGAGGAGCTTGGAATAAATTGGTTTTTCCCTCCAGTTTGTTTATCAGGCCTGGATTACTGATCCTAAAACTGCCCTCCGACAGAGGCGCAAAGAGAAAAAAAAGTTTGGGAAAGAAAGGAGACAAAGACGGAAAGGATCTGGGGAAGGTACGTATGCGTCTGTAATTTTGTCAGTTATTTCTTGTAAACACAAATCTTTACTCTGTTCATTGGGTGAAGGGACCACAGCTCAGTGATTCAGCTACATGCCTTGCATGGGGAAGGTCCCAGGTAAATTCCATAACATCTGCAGTCACACAAAAAACAGGTAGTGGGTAATGGAAAAGACCTCTATCTGAGTAGCCATATTAACACAACAATTACCCTTTCATGTGTGGCAGGAGAAAGGAGATAGAGATTTATTTTTACCTAGTTCCTCCTTGCTGGCTTACTACTATAGGCAGCTATAATAGGCAAAACATTGGTCCAGTTCAGACGCAACCATTTCAGTTCATCAAACCTTGCTTGCTTGGACCAGGAACAAGGTGTTTGCTTGCATACTCTCTCTTCCCTTAACTCAGTACCTCCTAATTTGTTGAACCATAGTTTTACCTGAAGTCCAAACAAAAAATCTGTTGTTCGAGTTACTGCTACAAACGAGGACATCAAAGTGGAGATATTAGGGATGAGATGTACCTCACATGACCCTTCAATGCGAGCTCTGCATGAGGGTGCCCATATCCAGAAAGGACTTCTCCCCCTGCACCAATGGGGTCTTAAAGGTGCTTGATGACCATTTCTAAAGACCACAGAGACTGTTGCTAATGCCAGCCTCTTAGGTAGCCCCAGTCAAATACTCCCACAACAGCTACTATGGGCAATCTGCCCTCTGAACTCCGAAGCCGCTCTGGTTGCACTTCTGGCTGCTTGGACAGTTTAGTCAACTTTAAAAACTTGCTTGTGTAACTTTCTTCTGGTAAGACCTTTACACAGGGCAGCTTCTCCTACTAACTCAATCACCATCTTACATTCTCTGCTCTTCACCAGGCAAGTATATTCATACTTGGCACAGACATATAAAGGCTATAAAATGAGAATTCCCTGGATGTCAATATCCAGATTTGGGGCAAGTACTCTTTTGTGAGAGAGCCCCAGCAGAGATTTAAAATCACAAAATATTCAGCAAGGTAAAGCATGGAAATATAGGCTGTTAGACCTTTAAAATATACCTTTCTAGGTGCCTTCCAAACTTCCCATCTTCCCTTAGCATAGAAAAATACCACATATTTGGTAAGCAAACAATTGTTTACTTACAAACTCTCCAAAGGTCACCTTCATTTGCTTTTCCATACAACAATCAGAAAACACAGGCAATGAAACTTGACTTAGTTACAGTGGTGAAAGTTCCTGAATTATTGATATAGGAACACAAGAAAAGCATGTTAGAAATATGTGGCTCAGCTGCAGCAACTAGCTTAGCCAGTTTAGCCTTTTCACATGCTGAGCTTCTTAGGTAAACTGAGGTACAACAATGGGCTAGATTACCTTTCTTCCAAAGTAAGGGGAAGTGACATAGCTAAGCCTAGCAGGAAAGCTTACTCTATGGCATCAACCCCTTCATGCATTAATTAATCTTAAGCATATTGGTTATATGAGGTTGGTTATCCCACAAATAACAAAGTATTAATATTAAGACCTCAGCTTTCCACTCATTTCCCCCCAGTCTTGTCCTCATACTTCCTTCATCCATTATCTCTTCAACTTCACAACCAACCGTTTTCAACTCTCTTCCTGACAGTTAACTGCCCAATGACAAGAATCTCCACGCAGAGTCTGCTGTCCCACACAAATTATGATGAATTAACCTGATCCAGGTCCCGCCTAATAAATTCCGGAAGTTACAATCTCTCTCCTTCACAGTCACCAAACAGCTACTGCTAAATGTGCTTGTAACATAGTAATAGGACAAGGCTTCAAGTCTTGACAGTTACAAAGAAATCACTGAATACTTTCTCTCCTTCAAACACAATTACTGTTGCAGGGAAAGATATAATGGAGGGTGACAGGAAAATGGGTTATTTTTAATTTGGGAAGGAGAGAGGTGGTAAAGAATAAATCCAAATGCTAGTTGGCCAAGCAATATTAAGGTGCTGAAGTCCACATCATTGTCTCAATTAAAGCAGAATAAAATCACTCATGGGCTATATCTCCAGTTAATTTGAATATAATTATTAGAGAACACTGTAGAATTTGAGGTTACTAAGCTGCAGCTTACTATATATTTCCATCATTTTTGGTTGAATAATTCAGATCTGTGAAAAACCTTTGCTCATTTCTTTAATATTGATTTGTCAGTTGGTATAGATGTGGAGTGTGAAGAAAGAGAGGAACCTGTCAAAAAGAAGTCCTCAGACGGACCCGGTAAGCAAAGATGCAAGAAAGGTATTCTTTTATTTTCTGATTAGACAGTACAAGAGTGTGTTAAATAAAGGCAAGCCAACAAATCCTATGTCTGGTGTGCTGTATAATTTCTTTACAATTATATATCAACATTCACCACTCTCCTAGCACAAGTGATACTACTAAAGCCGGAAAGACTCAGAGGTCAGCAAACAATTACACTGCCTGGTAATGAAACAGAGTAATTCTGGTTCAAATGATTGGCCAATAATTTGGCTCCTTAAACTAGAAATGCCAGAAAAAGTGCTGTCTTGTATAAGTCTACTCAAAAGAAAGTTGTAGGAAGGTCAACAGAGCTTACTTTCAGGTAATTGAATAGAGGTAGCAGTCAGAGAGTAACAATGATTCCTTAGGGGCTAGATTTTCTTCATTCGTTCAAAAATATTTGTTACTGTGATGGTTGCTTATGTACTAAATCTCTCTCTTTTTTTTCTTGTTTCCTGCCCCCAGATAACATTATCAAAAGAATATATAATATTTTGAAGTTTACCTGGGTTCTGTTTCTGGCAACAATAGACAGTTTTACAGCTTGGCTCAATTCGATTTCAAGAGAGCACATTGATATTTCCACTGTGCTAAGAATCGAGAGGTGCATGCTTACTAGAGAAATCAAAAAGGTAATAGGACATGCTCATATCATGTAGTTGATGCCATTAGGAAGGCTTGGAATTCAGGCCCACCTTGGCCAAAACTATTGTTTCTAGATACTTGTAAGGAGCCGGAGTCAGGTGTAGATCAGCAATTTAAAAAGTCCTCTATTTTAGATTGTTTGGGAACCGGTGAGAGAGCTACATCCTCTGGGTCCCTGTGGCGTTTACTAGCAAGCATAGTGTCACCGTGGGGAGTAAACAAGGAGAGGTTTCACCAACCAAAAAAGAGAGAAAAAATAGAAAGTGCTCAGTTTGTTCAATTTAAGAGCTTCTCTGTGTGGAGACTGCCAGGAGTTTCAGGAACAAAGTATAGAAGGGAGTTGGCGGTTAATAGCCAGCAGCTGGCAGCCTGCCCAGGATGCTTCACAGAACTTGCCCAAGATGTTTCTCATAGCATAGACAAGAAGGTGCTGTTAGAATCTCAGTAAGTTGGTAAGTTAAAAAGTAGAGAAGTAAAAAGGAAAAATTACTTCCCTGGGTGGCAGTCAATGCTAATTACAGTCCTGTTATCTGCGGAGCTCCGAAGCCTGCTTGCTAAGCCGTCGCCATCTTGGACCGCCTCCCAATCCAGAGCTGTCAATCAGATCAGCAATTAAAAAACCACTGGTGTCAGTGAAGTTAACTCTTTTTATTCAAGAAACCAAAACATCACAGAACTAGCGATCCCAGCCACTCTTCCCAGTAGGTCTTGCCCCAATGAGGCAGTTGTGAGGACTGAGGGTTCCCACCTCCCCACAGCTGCCTAAGTCCTCTGTTCTCCAAGGTTTTTTTCAAGCGATCAGATACTACATCTGCACACAACCCATCTCTCCTCTGCTCTTTTCATTTCTCAGTGAGTTCTGGGAGAGGGAGGGGAGGAGAAGGGGAGCAGGTCACAGGAGGAGAGGGAGACTCCCTGGATTCTTCAGCAGCCTGCCTCATCTGTCTCCTGGCCCAGCTCCTCTCCAGCCTCTGAATCAGGACTGCTCTCTGCCACAGCCTCGTCCTGCTCACCTAAACTCTGTTGCCTCTTCAGCTTCTGACACCTCCTCCTCCCAGTCTGCTCCCTCTTCTCCCTCTAACCACTCATCATTATCATCCCACCACCAGTCCCCTGGCTCAGTCTCCTTCCCTGGGGGATTCCCCAGCTGGTACCTCCCACCATTCCTCTGCATCCAGCCAGTCCTTGACAATATTTGTAGGAGCAGGTTTAGATTTTAGCAACCGTAGTTTTTCCTTATTTTCAAATGTTTTGGACGCATGATGTATATTAACAAAGACCTGCTAATTTTAGCTTATTGTTATAATTGAGGATGAAAGAAACCTTATGAATTAGCATGGTAAGGGAGAAAGAATGAAACACTTCTATGGTAGTTCTGATACTCCTCAATTTTTGATATGCTGCACAATTCGCACTAGTTTGCACCAGATAATTGCCAGATCTCAGAGATTATTGGCAGACCCTACTTCTAAATTCTATCTCTTCCTTTTTAGGGGAATGTTCCAACTCGAGAGAGTATCCATATGTATTATCAGAACCATATAATGAAACTTTCTAGGGAATCAGGATTGGATGAAATTTATGAACCTGGACAGGCTGAGAGGACAGAAAGTCTAGAATCGGCAGTATCTCGTGACAGTGAATCCAGGTATTTTGTTTAAAATAAGCAGTAATTCAACCAATGCATATAGGATGATATCCAACATTTTTCAGATGGAGGGCCAATGGATTTCCTATTCTTCTGTGCCTCCCACCCCATTCCCAAGTCTGCGCCAGACGGTCTGACCAGATTTTGGAGGTGCACAGAGATGGCATGGTGGGTAGAGAGGAGAGAAAGAAGAAGTCCTATTTTTCTAAAAGAAGTCTGACCTAGTGGGAGGCCACCCATCTTCTGTGGGTGATAATATGTTACAAGGGGAGTATAAGCAGCACCTCTGTTTGAGCTATTTGTTTTCCTAATGTTAAAGATTTATGAAAGCAGAAAAACTGTTACACATCATCCACATTTTTTTAACAGTAGACCCATTGAAATTAAGGGACCTAACTTTGTCATGTTTATTAATTTAACTGGGTCTACTCTGAGTAAAACATAGTTGACTGCCACCCCAGGGCTTTTCCAGATATCATACATATAGTAACAAGCTGCACATTGGTTTACATATTTTGAAAATAAGAAAACCTTTTATGTAAAAGTAAAAAGGCTTGCATTTTGTTTAATGAATAAAATAGACATTTGTGTACTAACCTATACAGTCTGGATTTCTCTGAAAGCGGATTGATTGATTAATAAATAACAGGTCTTGTAGATCTTGTGGGAAGAAGTTTGCCTCCTAGTTATATTAACAAAACAGCGCCAAAACAGCCATCTTTAACCAAATGGAAACTGTCTAGTCTGTCAGACAAAAGGCAGACCTTTCCTAAAGTTACAACATCCAATACCCATTGTACGCAAGAAGCATTTGAGAGTCTGACAGTGCAGTCCTAAGCAGGTTTACTCACGAGCACATTTCTCTTGAGTTAGTGATCGGATTGTCTGAAAACATTGATATTGAGCTTATGCGTATGGATTTTTTCTAATTCCCATCTCACACATTGAATCTTGACAAGAAGCATGTTCTGCTAAAGATAAGAACAATCCTCATATGTGCTGGAACATATATATGCATATATACTCCAGGTTTCCTGAAGTGGCCATTACATTAACAGTTATATACAACAATGCATATAACTGCATAAAAATATTTATACAATTACGTTGCAGAAATGCTGAACTGAATTGGTTCAGCATATAACAGTATACATATTATACATATAATATACAAATTTATTCCAATTTTCATATAATTAGCCGAGCTTCTTTAAAAATAATAGAACACAAACCAGTTAGATACGAGAAATTCCAGCAAAGCTTGGTAGGGTTGGGACCCTAAAATTCTGGGTATAAATCTGTTTCAAACTCAGTTGTTCCTCTGAGTTACTCCCTAGCAAATGAATTTAGGATTTCAACCTGAGCCGCTCCATGTGATTTTGCAGGCTGTAAACTGTAACTGTGTGACAAAATGGCTGAAAGCCCTATGCCTTCACACCATGGTTTCCCATTTAACTACTACTGATTCTGTGTGATTATCAAAACATTGTTTTGAATAAAAAACCAGTGCATACTGGTAGCTCAGAATCCCCACTCAAAACCTTGTCTATGTGTCTCTGTATACTGCATGGCTAGCCTGCATGGTTACTATTGAACCACTTCAGGATGCTGTTGGTATATAACACTGTTTTTGTAACTGTTTGCACTGCTAGCTGCTGTACTGAAGCAACCACACTGTTGTTGTCAAGGCAGTCAACCCTTGATGATTTAGATGGACCAGACCCTATTCCTAAAACAAGTGAGCGTGCGCGTCCTAGGCTTCGTAAAATGTACAGCATGGATATGTCCTCCTCATCTGCTGACAGTGGCAGTATGGTGTCAAGGTGCTTAACCCATGCATGCTTTGTTCATTCATTTACCCTGACCATTGTAAATTTTGGCACTGTGGATTTTGCCAGCACAGGTGTGTTTTGTGTGTGTTTTGTACGTATGTAGGTGTGCATGAGTACTTAATAGAAGCATATTTGTCTTGTTTAGGCTCATACCAATATTTCTAATGGGGGGGCTTTCTGTCTTTTTAGTAGCCCCCATTTGATCCTTATACTTTTGGTCTCAAGTTTCTAAATTAGATACCTATTTATTGATCCGTTCATTTTAGCTGAGAGCTTAGAATGCTGCCTTCAGCTCCTGGTTCAGATAGAATCCTGGTTAGCCTTAGCCACAGCAGTTAATATCATTGCTGGCCAAAAAATACCACACACACAAAAATCAAAAACCATAGGTAAGGCAGAAAGAGGCAATTAATTCTTAAGAGGAGAAAAGATGGGGAGGATATGACACATAACGCCATGGCCTGTTCCCAGTCTTTTAACTGTGGTTGAGTTTGTCTTCACTGGCTTAACACTGAAATTTAGCATAGAACATACCTTGAACACATCAGTGTTTTATTTGTGAAATAAGAAATTGACGAAATAATATTGTTCCCCCTGTTCTTGACAGTGAGGCTACCCAAATCACCATGCTGTATTCTCGTCAGGGGACAGCAGAAACTATTGAAGAAGTTGAAGGGGAGGAGCACGAAGAAGGAGAAGAAGAAGAAGAGGAGGAGGAGGGGGTAGATGCTGCATCGAGGCAGGAGCATGACATGGAAGTTTACTGCATAGATTCTGAAGGAGCTGCATATACTTCTGATACAGATATACCATCCTATTCTGGTTTGGATGGCATTGCTGAACCCCCTCCTTCCTACAGCAAAGCTGTGAGCTTGGAGCTTTTCCCCTTAGATAGTTCCCAAGATGGTTCCTCTGTCAAAAACCATATGATGGTGAGCCCAGATGAAAATCAGTCTGACAAACCAGAAGATTCTATACTTCCTCCTTTGACACATGAGCTTACTGCAAGCGAACTACTTCTAAACAAGTAAGAATCATAAAATAATTTCCCCACAGGCATGTAAAATAATGTGAATTCATTATGTTACAAAAATTATATTGTAAGGATGCTCAAGTTGTTTAAGTGAATTGTAGTAAATTCACTGATCACCAGATCATTCTGATTACATTAGTTTTGTGCTGCTTCATGTGATGAATTCAGTTTATGGCACTTGTACCCTGGCCTTCCTTTCAGGAGATTACAGTAGCAGGGATGTGGTATTCAGTAGTCTCTCACTGGGGCACTGGCCATGGCTAGACCTGCTTACCTTCAAAAATAGAACTATGTCATGTGCTTTCAGATGAAGAAACTTTTGATAGCATTTTCTTTACTTTTCACAAATGTAAGACAGACTGATTTGCAACAGGGTGCAATGATTTTGCATACCATGAACATTGAGCAAGAACATGAAAGGCACAGTGACGGCCACACATGTGTTTCACTATATGTGCCCATGGTGTATACCTGATGGGAAACTGTGGCTAATTCTGACATTCTATGACAAGTACACACCCCAAGAAACACAGTCAAAATAATATCTGAAGAAGTGTGCATGCACACGAAAGCTTATACCCAGAACAAACTTAGTTGGTCTCTAAGGTGCTACTGGACAATTTTTTATTTATTTTAACTGCATGAGACCAACACGGCTACCTACTTGACCCAAGAAACATATTGCATTTTAAAGGGGGAAAAAACTGATTTGAAACTCTTTATATGCAAATATTCTAACTTTGGAAAAGGCCTGGATTCTGAACCTGATTTCTCAAAATATTTGGGTGACATTCTGAAACTTATGTTACATGTGCCCACGGGTTTCTGTACCAGGAGATATTTTGTTTCCTTTGAAACACCCCACCCCACTGAGAAATAACACCTTCTTTTGAAATAAATGTGTGGTTAATGAAACTCTATGCCTGACTTTTGATAGCCTGCACTTCAGTTGCAAAGCAGGGCTCATGAGGTGTCTGGCCTTATGAAATCTCTGAGGGCCAAATACAGGGGCTCCATTGGAGGGCTGCTTTCAGCCTCCCAGGCCTGAGGTTCCTCACATCTCTAGTGTGGCTGGTAAAGAAACACATCTAAAGCTGGGTATTGGAAACTTGTTTGCATTGTTCTTTGTTAAGTAGAAATATATTATTTGTTGTTACTTACAGATTATTCTGCAGTATTTAAAATATTGGCACATCAAGTTATGTGATCTAACTTTGTCCCCACAGAATGTTTCAAGATGAGGAACTGGATGAGTCAGAAAAATTCTACTCTACTCAGCCTCGTTTTTTGCTGCTAATTTATGCTTTGTATAATACCCTTGTGGCTCGTTCAGAAATGGTGTGTTTTTTTGTAATTATCCTTAATCACATGATCTCTGCCTCCATGATTACCCTTGTGCTTCCTATTCTTATATTCCTTTGGGCCATGCTTTCCGTCCCAAGACCTAGCAAACGTTTTTGGATGACAGCTATAGTCTACACTGAGGTATGTTGATATTCTAATGATAATTTCTCATTTTTATGGAATGTTACCCAATTTTCAGTGATTAACATGAAGCTATTTTTCATCTTTCTCTTTTCTCTCTTTTTTTTGTACAGGTAACAATTGTTATAAAATATTTTTTCCAGTTTGGCTTCTTTCCTTGGAATAAGCAACTAGAACTAAACAAGGACAAGCCTTACCATCCTCCCAATATTATTGGTGTTGAGAAGAAAGAGGGTTATGTTCACTATGACCTCGTTCAACTACTTGCTTTGTTTTTTCATCGATCCATTTTAAAGGTATTTTGGAATTTAAAAATGTATTTTATTGTTTTTAAACTTAGATTTTTGTATAGAATGATGTGACTGGCAGCATGCTGACTTCCCATCATATCTGAATTGTGGTTTCCAAATTATAAATATTAAGAGTCATGGAGACACTTATTAGACTAAATGAAATGTTTTCACTGCAACATTTCATCAGATCTGAATATGATTAGTTAGCTGTCTTTATTTCTGATTTAAAGTTATAGCATGGATTGCTTATAAGCTTTTGTGAGCAAATAGCTCCACAGGAACATCTGTTTGTGCCCTTAAACCAACTTGAAAGAACTAAGACTTTAAAACTGATCTTTGTCAACCAGGGTTTGGCCCTAAAACTTGTTTGCAATGCTGTTGCATGCCTTTTCAACCATAACTAGCTCCACAAATCTTGATTAGGGGTGTGGTATTGAAGAATGCCTTAACTAAAGCCCCTCATTTTAGAAGTTAAGTAATGAACCAGCACACAAAGTTAAAATTAAGTATTTCAGTAGCTTTATTCTTTAAATATGGTGCACAAGAGGTTAGGTGACTTGAAGATAAGAATGTATACCATTAGCATGTGTATTTTACAAAGAGAAGGAATCCCAACACTAGCCAATTTTAAAATATAATATAATTTTAAATATAATTGCTTAACTTTATTTTTTTAGTGTCATGGATTGTGGGATGAAGATGATGGAGGAGACAACTGCAGCAGTAAAGGCGACTCTGATGATGAGTCAGTTGAGTCGGACAGGAGAGGTTCTGCTGGCTCTTTGACATCAGTCAATTTGGCAGCATCTGTTGAATCCATACATGTTCATTTCCCAGAGCAGCAGACTGCCATCCGTAGGAAAAGTTCAAGTAGTGGCTCACAGCTTTCTCACAGATCCAGCTTCTCCTCACACCGTTCAAAAAGAGGTATGCATTTGGTCCACGACCAAGACTCTAAAACAGAATGTGGCATTACACGTTGTACTTGCTTAGTCATTGATTTCTTGCCAATGGCAGGAAACACATTCTACTCTGAAGCAGCCACAGGGAAGATGGGAGAAGGAAACAGGGCAAGGCAAGGCAAGCAGAGAAGGCAAGTGAGGGTTCTTTAAATTAAAGGCTAGAACAAGTGAGAGAGGCTGCAGTGGGGGGAAAGCACACTGAGGCAAGAGACAAGCAGAGAGAGATGAGGAGGTTGGTCAGAAGGTGCAGGAGGAAAAATGGAAGGACTGCCAAGCTGCACAAGTGGGAGGGGAAAATGGGGCAGCTGGAAGACTCACAGAGGAAAAGAAAACTCACAAATATTGGAGGGAAAGATGTATGAACTGACCCAAGGATAAGAAATAATGGGAGCTTAAGAAATACGTGACTGTTTGGATGGAGTGAACTGAACTATGGGAGCTAAGATGGAGATGTTACACAACCTGATGACTTCTACAGGCAATGGGAAACTACCTTTCAGATAAGTATCAATGGAACTTTTTAGATCCTGCTTGTTTTGCCCACCATTGTTTCAGCGTGCCACAGTCTTCAAAGTTAAGACATCACAAGGAACTGTGGTTTATTTAAAATCAGAATTTGATCTCCTCCTTACGGGTACAAAGGAGGAGATGGATTACATCTGAACCATGCCAAAACTCTGTGAATTGCTTAGTACTTACCATAATCCAGGGTAAACGGAGGTTTAAGATTGATGTATCACTTTGTAATTTCTCCCCCCAACTGTTTTCTCAGGAAGTACCAGCACACGGAACAGCAGTCAAAAAGGAAGCAGTGTGCTGAGCATAAAACAAAAATCAAGAAAAGAACTTCTCATGGACAAGCTGCGGGAACAACTTATCATAGCTAAGGCATTTACCATTAAAAAGTGAGCAATTAAAGTTTGTATCAGTTTAAATGAAATCAGGAATTGATTCTGCAATGCTTTGTGTAGGATTTTTAGAAGATTGCAATTCCATAAAAGGCTAATATCTGAAGGTTTAGTAACAAAGCACTATTCAGTCCTGAGGCTCCAAGTAACAGTTTTACCAGTGCACTGATTCTCTCTTTGTCTGTCTTCATATTCTCCCACATTGTGTCTTGTGTGCTTTTTCACTTGTCCTAAATGTTCTAGAGCAGGAGAGGGGAACCTTTTCCAGCTTGAGGGCCACAGTCCCTTCTGAGCAACCTTCCAAGGGCCACATATCAGTGGTGGGAAGACCAGAAACAATATTTGGCAGAGCTTTCTACACACACATACACTCTGTTCTTCATCTGAACAATCAAACTTCATTATAAAAATTCAAGGACATATCCAAGTCAATCAAAAACACTCAATGAGGGCGTGAAGTACAATGGCTGAGGGGTGTGGCCTGGGGAGAATACCAAGGACCAGCGAGAGAGAGTCCTGAGTCGTTATCTGCATTCTCTACACCTAGGAATGGGCAAGAGCACAGTGCAAGCCAGACCTTCAGGCTTACTTGGTTTTCTCCCTCATATGGAACTGAAGGGCCATCATGGGCCCCACATCTGACTTCATGCATTTTGTAGTTATCCCTAAGCAAATGTATACGTTCTTGGGAGTAGTAAATTAAACTGCATAGTTCTTTACATAAAGTTATTTGTAAGACTGTATTTTCTGTTATTTCAGGACCCTTCAGGTATATGTGCCCATCAAACAGTTTTTCTACAATCTTATCCACCCAGATTACAGTGCTGTGACTGATGTTTATGTCCTGATGTTCCTTGCTGATACTGTCGACTTCATTATCATTGTGTTTGGATTCTGGGCTTTTGGGGTATGTTATAAGGAATTTGATGTATTTGGAATTTTTTTTGTCATAAATGATTATCTCTTATGACAAATGCTCCCTGTACCTTATTGCTCCTGTTTTTCTTTGCAGAAACACTCTGCAGCAGCAGATATCACCTCTTCGTTATCAGAGGACCAAGTGCCAAGTGCATTCTTAGTGATGGTGCTAATTCAGTTTGGAACCATGGTAGTAGATCGGGCACTGTATCTAAGAAAGACTGTCATGGGAAAAGTCATCTTCCAGGTCATACTTGTTTTTGGTATACACTTTTGGATGTTCTTTATCTTGCCTGGAGTGACAGAAAGGTACGTATTTGGGTTTTTGTTTTTTTGTTTTTTAAAAAAATTATGCTTTAAATTTAGCAGTGATTTAGTCTACTGCCTTAAAAATGTGATCAAAGTATGTGTGTCTATATTCATTTTCTCCCATCTATTTTATGTTGCAGGAAATTTAGCCAAAATATTGTTGCACAACTTTGGTATTTTGTGAAATGTGTTTATTTTGGCTTATCAGCATATCAGATACGTTGTGGCTACCCAACTCGTGTACTTGGCAATTTCCTCACAAAAAGTTACAATTATGTAAACCTCTTCTTATTTCAGGGGTGAGTATGGATATTTCTTTTCAGTCACACATTTATTTAGCTATAGTGACATTCATAGGCTGCTTTTACCCCCAAATAGGGTCTTCAGGAGTGGCATACAACTTTTAATACAGTGGTACGTCGGGTTACATACGCTTCAGGTTACAGACTTCGCTAACCCAGAAATAGTGCTTCAGGTTAAGAACTTTGCTTCAGGATGAGAACAGAAATCATGCTCTGGCGGCGTGACAGCAGCAGGAAGCCCCATTAGCTAAAGTGATGCTTAAGGTTAAGAACAGTTTCAGGTTAAGTACGGACCTCTGGAACGAATTAAGTACTTAACCCAAGGTACCACTGTATATATTTGAGTTATTCAGTATGATTTGATAATCATCAGTGATCACAGAGCTGCTGCATGACAGGAAAATTTAAATCTCCTTTGTGCAGTCAAAGCAACTAGTCATGTTGGGTTAGAACCCATGAATGATCAGAAACGTAACTAATCTTTTAGAACTCCCAAAAGTTAACCAAAACAATTAAAAATGAGCACATAAATCACCTGAAATCTTAAATGCTACAACATACTTGATTTAATATTCTTCAGTTAAAACAGAACCTTCACCTGTGATTATTTCTCTTTGTCTAGATTCCGCTTGGTACCATTCTTAACTGAGCTGAGGGCAGTAATGGACTGGGTTTGGACAGATACCACATTAAGTCTCTCTAGCTGGATCTGTGTTGAAGATATTTATGCTCATATATTCATCCTAAAGTGCTGGCGAGAGTCTGAAAAAGTAAGTTTTTTTTAAAAAACCACACCATTTATTTTCATTAAATGTTTTATGAGGGCATAAATCATAGTGTAAGATCTTGAAGAAGCACAAGATAGAAAATTCATATCTGAAAATCATGCCTTTCTACAAATCTATGATGGTATCACTCTGCACAGTTCTGTTCGCCACATCTCATGAGAGAGATTGTGTAGGTGGAAAAGATTCAGAAAAGGGTAATCAAAAATGATTACGGGACTGGAGCAACTCCCTTATGAAAAGTTATAATAAGAACCTAAGAACTTTGGGTTCTTAGATTCTTATTATATGAAGAGCCTGCTGGATCAGGCCAATGACCCATGTAGTCCACCATAATGTTATCACAGTGGCCAGCCAGATGTCTGTGGGAAACCCAAAAGCAGGATCCAAGCACGAGAGCACTCTCCCTTCCTGTGGTATTCAGAAGCATAAAGGCTCCTATCATGCAGGCAGAGCATAGCCATCTTGGCTAGTAGCCATTGATAGCCATGGATTTATTATTAGCCACTGATAGCAATTTTTGGAGTTTTTTGCTTTGAAAAGAGGCAGGTAAAGACCGACAAGATGAAAGTGTAAAAACATGTATGGTGCGGAGAAAGTGAATAGGGAGAAATGCTTTATCTCTCTCATAATACTAGGTCCTGGGGTCATCTAGTGAAGCTGCGTGTTGGGATGTTGGAAGATTCAAGACAGATAAAAAGTACTTCTTCACCCTGTACATAGCTAAGTTATGGAATTCACTACCCTACCACAAGATGTAGTGACGACTACCAACCATGTCCTGCTGAAAAAGGGATTAGACAAATCATAAGGCTGTCAATGGTTACTAGTCATGATGGCTAGAGAATGCCTCTGGGGGTCACAAATGGGAAAGTTCTGTTGCACTCCTGTCCTTTCCATAGGCTTCTAGTTGGTTACTGTGAGAACAAGATGTTGGACTAAATGGGCCTTTAGTTTGATCCAATAGGGATCTTTTCTTTAAGAAAAATAAAATTATTTGCTTTTTTGTTTTATCATATCATCAAAGCATACTGTGTTACAGTCATACACAGGATAATAAAGAAAAATAATATATGAATATCAATGATGACATAATTTATTTCTCCAATTTGTTTCACTATTATAAACCTTAACCTTTACTCCCCTTCCATTCTTCCCCTGGTTTCCTATCTGCTATCTTTTCAGTTGTGTTTTCTTACTATACTAAGTTGTTTTCATTACCTTACTTACACTATCTCACGTTGTAACCTCTACTGCTGAGTATTTTTTGTCAGCCTGTTACGATTCTTTTCTTATCGCAAAATCTTTCCATATAATCTATATACAATCTATTTGTCATGCTGACAAATTCTATATATTCTAACATTTTAAGGTGCCATTCTTCTCGTGATCGTACTAGTACGATCCAATAGGGATCTTATGTTCTTACACTGATGGTGTTTCAAGTAGTTTTGTGATCATCTAATTTTCTTTCAGGTACCTTCACATATAAATAGACAATTGTGTCTGCAAATGTAAACCTCAAATTGTATACATATATTCCAGAGATGGTTTAAAAGCCTGACAAGAATTAAAACTGAAGGGTCCCAGAAAACGTTATTTCAGCTCTTCTTTTGAGAAGTCTTAAATTTCACAGTAGTTTTTAAAAAAACAACTAAGAATTTAGGACCAGAGCATAAAAAGTTATAACAGCTGAACCTGGTTCAAATGCAATGGTCCAAAAAGTTCCTTATTTACTTACCTGAAACAGGAACTCTTAACCAAAAGCAGAACTGTTCAACATAAATTCATGTGAACTGCAGGAAATAGCTTCTAAATGGACCACTGCAACATTTCAACTATGGGTGCACTCCAGATCCATTAAAAGCATTTGAAATGTTGCCACTGACTTCAGTAGGAATTAGTTTGCAACTCTAATTTATTATTTTTGGCATGCAATCAGTATTTTGCATGCATTGTTAGCTTTTTTGAGCCAGTATAGGCCAATCCTGTAAATTCCTGTATGTCCAGTTTATTTCCTTTTCACTTTTTTTTTTAAGATTACAGTAACCCCACCATCACCTTTTTATGAGTTATGGTGTCTAATTTAATAACTCCTCTTCCTCAACTTATAGACCCAGGGACTGTCTAAAGGCCTGTTCTCACAACTGCTTCTGGGCTTGATGCCCAAAAAACAGCCTGTGTTGAATGTTAGCAGATATTGGTACATGCTGAACTAGAAATATACTACCATTGCCCTGTACTACCTTAGACTTTAGTATGCCACTGCAGACTCCAACATGTGGGTGGAATGCCAAAAGCTGAATTCACTGCATGACAGAATATATTCAGGATGCACAAATGGTTGTTTCCTGTGGCTGCCATATGCTGAAGTGATTCTGAAAATAAGACCCAAAGCAATCACTGAAGGAACAGTCCTAAAAACCTGGCTAGAAATCTACCCAGATAGATTAAGACAAGGTACTGCAAAGGGCTTTTTACATCAAACTCATTGCTATCCTATGCAAAACAAGTTGTGGTTTATGATGCCTCATGCTATTATACTAGGTACTTAGTTTAAGATGTTTCCAGCTCACTGTCCACCCCCATCCTTGGATGATAATAGTTTTCTTAAGGGTGACCAACCTATCCTGCAAGCTGCAGCCTTCTAATAACATTTAAATGATTCACTATGGGTGGCAAGACAGGGGCTTATGGCTCCTTGAAATATGAAATATATATATGGCTAAAATAAGTATACACTAAATTTTGGGAGATGCTTGTAAACATATAGCATATTTTTTTAAAAAAATAATACTGAAATAGGGTTCTGAGTTTAGAAGATTGCTCATAAAATCCAAAAGTAAAATGATGTTTAAAAATTCTAGAAAAGCGCAATATAGTCTAATGTTTTATATTGCTAATTACAGCGATATCCACAGCCAAGGGGCCAGAAGAAGAAGAAGGTTGTGAAATATGGAATGGGTGGCATGATTATCGTCTTGCTGATTTGCATCGTTTGGTTCCCTCTGCTCTTCATGTCTCTAATTAAATCTGTTGCAGGCGTCACAAATAAACCTCTTGATGTATCCATTACAATAACTTTAGGAGGTTATCAGGTACGAACAAGAAACTAAAACGTCATCTTTCCCTTCATCTGTTTCCTTTAAATACTAAACATTCCAGTGCCCATGGCTGTGAAGGCTCTTACTGCTGCCCCTGGGTTTTTTCATTTAAAAAAACAAACACCCAAGTCTCTTAGCCCCCCTAGAAGGCAAGATATGTGATTTCTGTGAAATAAGAGTGAGTGTGGAATGCCCACCTTGTATATTTTTCCTGGCACTGAGGAATTCTCCCAGTTGCTGCAGTGTGTGTAAAATCAGTGTTCTGTGAGCTCCACAATCCGGACCAGCCCTAAGGACATAGCTGGTTTGGAGAAGGTTGGCTGCCTCGATAAATGCCTTGAACTTTGATTCTTTTTTTAAAAAAAATCCTGATTCTGTTATTAAACTCTGTGTTCTTACTCTCCAGCCTATTTTTACTATGAGTGCTCAGCAGAGTCAACTAAAAAATATGACATCAACGGAATATACAAGTTTCCTAAACAGTTTTCGCTCTAATACAGTAAGTAATTTTATTTCTTTTAAGTGCATGCTGAACTTTTAAGGTATCAAGTGATTTAGAAGTGCTTTGAAACAAACAAATAAACATAGTGAAGACTGTGGTTCACAGCAACTGTAGTTGTAGTTTTAAAGCGGCAAGAACTGAGACATTCTTTATGAGCATTCTGTGAGGTAGATTCTCCATGTCATATTTCCAACTGATTTTATGATTAATAGAATTTTCATACTTTGTAATGGCAAAATACTGAGTGGAAAGCACTGGCATTAACTGTAGAGTTATTTCCATCTGCCTGTAATACCAGAATCTTTCTCATGGCATAAAGCATGCCAAGTTTTAGGATGCTGCACTGACAAAAATGTGTTGCAGTTATTTGCTCTTCCTGGGTGAAGTTTGCTGATTCAGCTCTTCCCCTTGCATTCAGCTATTGCCTTAGTCATAGTACATAATATTTTCTCCAAACTGCCTCTCCCTCCATCTTTTTGTGGACTACTGAAGAATGATAGTACCAAAAAGAATTTGAAGGCAAAGGGAAAAAAGCTTCCTCTTCCTCCTTTTATTTTTTAGGCTGCCCTACAGTTTCTAGAAAACTATGGTAATGAAGATATAACAGTCGCACAGCTAGAAGGCAATTCAAATTCCTTATGGACTATCAGCCCTCCCAGCAGGAAAAAAATGATTGATGAGCTCAATGCAGAGAATGCTGAATTTTCTGTAGTTATTTCATGGAGTATTCAAAGGTATGGCCTCATTGCTAACATATAGTGTTATTGTTGTTTGTCTAGTGACTGACACAATCCCTACATATCATAGTTTAGGGATCACTTTGATTAAGGTTCCCTGGCACTAGGAGCCAGCTAAAAGCCCCCCTGCCAAATCCATGAGCTCCCAGCAGAACACATACATTCTGGTACAATTGTGGTAAATCCGGATCACTTGTTTGTCATCTCTTAGGAAATGGAAAGAAGCAAGGACAAAAGTCTCCCATCATGACATTCTAGGCGCAGCAAAATTATTAGCATCAAATAAAAGACAGTTGGGTTTTCTGATAGTACTTGGATGTAGATGTTGCTTCAACAGGGGGCAGGGCAATTATTTTTGAACCATTGCAGTTACGGTTCCAGTGTACCTGAAGGAGCATCTCTACCATCATTGTCCAGCCCAGACACTGAGGTCCAGTGCCAAGGGCCTTCTGGCGGTTCCCTCACTGTGAGAAGTGAGGTTACAGGGAACCAGGCAGAGGGCCTTCTTGGTAGTGGCGCCTGCGCTGTGGAATGCCCTCCCATCAGATGTCAAGGCAATAAGCAATTACCTTACTTTTAAAAGACATCTGAAGGCAGCCCTGTTTAGGAAAGTTTTTAATGTTTAATGCTGTATTGTGTTTTTAATATTCGGTTTGGAGCTGCCCAGACTGGCTGGGGAAACCCAGCCAGATGGGTGGGGTATAAATAATAAATTATTATTATATTATTATTATTATAGGGTTGAGTTGCCAATGGTAATGGAGCGGTAATTTGCCCAAAAGCAAATCTAATGAGGATTCACCCAATCTGAACTATCCTGACCAATGTACGGATTGGATTTGTTTCTGCTCTTGAATCTGCACATTGCTAGATCCTCCATTCATACCTCATACAGATCTCACATGTTAAGACTGCCTTTGTGTCTACCTTGTTTTTTAAAAGGAGGTGCAGATGCCTTGTGGCTGTTTGGCCAGCAATTCCTGCAATTCCCTACAATGAAAAGAAAGAAAGTTCCCTAGGAGTAATGAATCCTGCCCTCCATATTCCTGTCTGTTGCAGAACTGGGGGTCTGCCAGAATTGGGTCTTGGCCTTCATTCCTAGTTCTCAAAGAAATATAACATAGTCTATCACCCAGTGAGAATGGCATTTTGAATACAGCAAAGTCAGAGCAATTGTACATTCATGAACTGTTGCACCACCTTACTCTTGTTCATACATTTTCTTAAAGAAACCTCTCCCTTGGAGCAAAAGCAGAAATAGCATCTGATAAACAGAGTCACAACCTACGAAAGCAAGCAAGAAAACTTATTGCTAAAATGATGGACAACCAAATGCAACCTGCACCTGTGTAAGTCATTTTCTATGCTTATTAATATGTCGATTTTTCTTATAAGCAGAGCTACAAATTACTGACTTGGGCAAAGAAAATTGCAATATTGCAACTCCTGTAAAAATGTGTTGAAACTGTTGCCTTATTTCCAAAGTGGCATTTTGTAGTTATTTCGATTTTCAGTAAGATCACCTCATTTAATTATATTTATCCTTCGGCACTTTCTTATAATGAAGTGGGGAGGAGTCCTATCTACCATCTGCTGTGTGCATGCACATGCGCTACCAAACGAAGATGTTGATGTTGTCAGCTTTGGCAATTAGCTATTGGAGAAAGGCTGAATTATTGCAGGCCAGAGGCACCTGATGAGGTGCTGAAGGGGAGAGAGGCAAAAGTAGAAAGGAAGGGAGATGCTGAGAAATGCATACAATAAGATGCAACCTGAAGCTCTCATGTGGCCCTCATTCTACCCTAAGTGGAGAATATTTAGTGGAGGCAGGGCTAGCTACTAACAGGAAAATACTGTAAATTCCATTAAAACAGAGCTTTCCAAACTGTGTTGCAACACACTAGTGTGTTGGTGTGTCATGTGAACACTTCTCCTGGGGCTGGAAAGGGGTTAGTTTAACCTTCAGTTTGCTAGTAAAACTGAATTACTGTGTTGTGAAATAATGCATGTCTACAAACACCAACTTGAAAAGTTTGGAAAGCTGTGCATTAGAATCCAGTGCCGTGAAGAATAATTCCCAGGTTTGACTGTGGTCTCGTTGTTTAGGACTTTCATGTTGTAAAAATTATATCCAAGGCAAATTTCAAATGACCTTGTATTGGTATTTCCCTCAATTTATTTTTCTTTTGCAGAATACTGCATGAAGTGTATCCACGCTATATCAAGGCACCTAGTGATTCTGTTGCAAAACCCATAAAGCAGCTCTTGACAGGTATGGAGTGATCCACTGCTCATTTCTAACAGGAATATTATTTCATAATGCACCCTGATTCAGACACATTATTGTCTAGATTGCATGACTGCCTGTATAGGGTGGGTACAGGAGCTGAAGCAAAATTCCTCAGATAACAGCTGAAATTAATATAATTTGCACATGAGATACTGACAAAATGGTTTGTTTGGTTTTTGTAGATGGAAAAAATGAAGACATCACTGTTTCACTGTCCAGGCATAATGAAACTGAGTGGTGGGTTCTAAACCAGACTAAAAAAACTCTGGGAGCAGGAAATACAAGTCTGGAACTTATTGTGTTCAGTGACAAAGTTAGCCCTCCTAGCCTGGGATTCTTGGCAGGCTATGGGTAAGCAACCATCTTCTACAAATATTATGTGAGGGGTTTTGTAGAGAAGCAGTTTAAAGAAGCCACCTTTGCACATGGTGACCTCTAACTCCTGCCCTTGCCTCGCGAGGAGCTCTCCCCCTCCCACCGCCGGAAGTTGGGCCTTCTGATGGTGGTGCTTTCTGGCACTTTTTTGTGTAGAAAAAAAGAAAGCACTGGGTATCAATATATCTGCCAGAATGAGGGGCAGACCATGCTGATGGCTTCACTTGGCGGTATATTGTGGGTGAAACTGCCACTGAGTCCCTCTGCCTCCAGCACGCCAAGGGACAAAACAAGCTGCAGCTGAGTGAAACTGCAATATAGCTTGTTCCTCCCTCCACTTCTTTAAGCTGCCTGGCTGAGGAGCATGCAGCTGTCCTTGCCTCAGCCAAGCAGTTTTATGGAGCCCCTGAGCCAGCAGCAGGGTGGGGGCTCTGTTAAAATGCTCCCGCTCACCAGCTGAGGGAGCCCTGATCCTTCTCCTGCTTGTATGCTGGGGAGCAGGAGGCTTCACACTGCCCAGATGAAGTCTAACATTGCCTCTGGCTTGCGCAAGCTGGAGATGGGGGGTGGGTCCTCTGTTAGACTTCTCCCAGCAGAGTCAGGCCATCTCTTTTCCTTGGAGTAAGAGGCAGCCTCTCCATGCGTTTGTGTGCCTTTGCCTGGGAGGGTGGGCTGCATCTTTCCTCCCGGGGTGAACAAGGAAAGTGGCACTGCACCCACACAGGCAAAGGCAGCTACTGCTGCCTGGTCCACCTTCAGGGAGTGGGGGGCAAGCAGGCTGCCTCTTTCTCGCCCACTGCCTGCGCTGGCAAAGGCAGAGAAAGCACTGCAATGGAGCCTGTCCAGCTCAGTCGGCAGTGCCTCTTTCATCTTTGGACAGTGAGGGGAGGGCGAGCGTCCTCTTTCCTGGGAGAAAGAAGTAGCTCACCCGCCTCAACGCAGCAGAGACAACTCCCTCAGGTGTAATGGAGCCCCCACCTCGCCTCTGGCTTGTGTGAACTGGTGGCACCTTTAAATTTCTCCATTCAGGGGCACACAGCTGCCTGTCCTTCAGTGGGGCTTGCTCAGCTGGAGGGTGGGAGCTTTTCTGCCTCCCAGCTGAGCAGCAGGCACCTTGGCCCTGGCCTGCGAGGCACTGGGGTAAAGCACCTCAGCTCCTGCAGTGAGAGCTGAGGCAGTTTCACCCCATGCCTTGCCTGCTGGGACCAAAACAACTTGTTTCAACATCACGGTGTATCGCCAAACCGCAATGTTTGGAGGGTGATACATCGTGATGTCGAAATCCTAATATTGCCCAGCCCTACTCCTAATCATTCAGCTTTCTAAGCCTTCATTTGATGAAACCATGTTGATACAGGCAGGCTACCACAATCCTAGATCTTAATGACTTTGTAAACATCTGGCATAAGTCTTCTTTCCTTACTTTTACAGAAACTACATTCAAGCATGTGTCATAGTACTTGCATATTCTTCCCCTGTTACTTGTGCCTCTGTCTTTCCATCTCTTTCCTAAGTCTTTCTTTATGTTGTATACCGTATTTTTCGCCCTATAGGACGCACCGGCCCATAAGACGCACCTAGTTTTTTTGGGGGGGGGATAAAGGAAAAAAAATATTTCCCCCCCCCCCAGACGAGAGGCTGGGGCGGGGGAAGCCCGAGCTTCCCCCGACCCCAGTCCCCAGAACGGGAGCCAGAGCAATGCCGAAGCTGCGAGCAGCTTCTGCATCGCTCTGGGAGATTGCGGGGCTGGGGGGTAGCTTCCTGAAGCCTGGAGAGGGAGAGGGGTCGGTGCGCACCGACCCCTCTCGCTCTCCAGGCTTCAGCAAAAGCCTGCATTCGCCCCATAGGACGCACACACATTTCCCCTTCATTTTTGGAGGGGAAAAGTGCGTCCTATAGGGCGAAAAATACGGTACTTCCCTCAGGACAGGGACATTTCTTTTTGGTGAGGTAGGAAAGAAAAGTAATTTGGATGAATTAATCTATTAAAATGAAAATGAATTATAAATTGGGTGTATTTTTATGTTTTTACTTTCTTCTCAGTATCCACATTTCATAATTCTGTGATTACATTTTAAATCTTTTCACATTTTAAAATATTATTACCTTTCCCCCCCCTTGTTTTGCAGCATCATGGGATTATATGCTTCAGTCGTCCTGGTAATAGGAAAATTTGTCCGTGAGTTCTTCAGTGGGATTTCCCACTCCATAATGTTTGAAGAGCTTCCCAATGTAGATCGCATCCTCAAATTGTGCACCGACATCTTCTTAGTGCGGGAGACTGGTGAACTGGAATTGGAAGAAGATTTATATGCCAAATTAATATTCCTATACCGCTCCCCAGAGACTATGATCAAATGGACTAGAGAAAAAACAAATTGATCTTTTCGGGATTTGCATTGTAATTCAAGATGACTTCAACTGGTTGTCGTTTTTTAAAAAAACAAAACAAAGCACAACATTCTCTTAAGAGGGAAGCCTTTTATAATTAGGTAGCAATGAATTTTCTGTTTGTGGAGTCCATTTGGCTCCCTAGAAATATATGCTGCCTTTCAAATCAAAGATGAAGAAAGCTAGCCTTTGTTTTCAAATACAACTCCTCTAACATCAGAGAAATCTGCTTTTCATTTTAGTGAACAAAATATTCTGCCTCCATGTCTGACTTGGGCTTCAGCCCTCATTCTCAAGGGAAAAAGAAGGATATCACAGCTGAATTAATCAGATCCTCACTTATTCTGGAGTGGTGTGCAATATGCTGCTTTGCATCACTTTCAAGGGGCAGCAGTGATCTGAGGAGTCGTTAGAAAATCCAAGACAATGGATTACAGAGGGTGCTGAAGGCAACTTTGTTATGTGCATTTCTAGAAAACCAGATCTGCAGATGTACTTCTGGAAGGAAAAAAACTTCACTGACATTATCTTTAACTGCCTTATTTTATTTGAACAATTAACAGGAGGCATTGAAAACATCAGTGACTTTACTCAGGAAAATAAAAACTGTCAAAAGTTTAACTAGCGAATAATGATTATGGTGAAACGTTGTAATATTTTGCTGGGCCAATTGCTCCCAAGTAGCCAGGTATTTTTTTAAATAAGCCAGTTGAACTTTATGATGCCTTTGGCTTGTTCAAATATAGTATGTTTGGCAAAACAAATTATGGTTTGTTTTAATATCTGAACTCAAGCCTCTCCAAAAACAATGGTTGGTTGGGAGCTGACGAACTAGCACCTGAAGCCACAGTTTAGAGCTGCTTTACAAACCACAGTGTGCGCCGACTGTGGTTTGCTGTTATGTCTGAATTCACAGACCATTGACAAACCACAGTTAGGGCCATTGCTCTGCTTTAAGAGGCTGCTGCACCATGGAAATTAGAGTGAATTTAAGAAGCTTGAGTCTTGGCCAGCTGGGAAAGGACAAGAAGCTTTTTAAACTGTTGTATTACTGTTGTACATTGGAAAGGTCAAAACCATGGTGTGATTTTTTTTAAACGGTGAATACCATTAATCATGGTTTTGCATTTCATTTGAACCCAGCCTTTGATTTCTTGGAAACATTTAAAGACAAAATAGGGGAAAGCATGTTGTAGGAAGCAAAAGAAAAAGATCACCCTATACGGACGTTTAAATGTAAACCATCTGACTTCTACCTAGTATTTCCTTCCAGTGTTTCAGGTATACAGAAATGTTAACATATGCAAATTCTCGTTTTTATGTCCAGGATGTGTTTTTAAAGTTCCTAATTATGATAAAACATATATATAATGAGCTTGAAAAAAGGGGCTTTTCTTAAATTATTGCTATTGGTGAACACCGGCTATTTAGCAGAGGACAGTGTAGCATGAACATTTAAGTGTTGCAATGTAATTTGCATTACATGGTTTAGAAAATGCAATTTCTCAGCAACAGAAAAATCACTGAATGGATAAGGTATGCTAAGGGGTTTTACTGTGCAGTTTTCACTCCATACTGACAAATAAAGCACATGCTGCAAAGTCATTTCAGAAGTATTTTTTCATATGCTTGTTTACATTGAATGAATTTTTTTTATAAACTGAAAGTGTCTACGTAGTGAGATTGTCAGTAATCATTGAAATATCATAACTATTTATTGTATTTGATAATGTTACAAGTCACTAGAAGGTAGATGGGAACTGAACAGGAAACTGTAAAATTACTTGCACATTTTAGTCTAGGGTGTATGTTAGGTAGAAGAAAATTGTGACATGACATGCCCACACAGTTGATCTGTTTCCATCAAAACATTGCTGGTATATTTCAATACTGTGAAAATTAGCATATTGACACTAGGAAGTGCACACCAAAATTAACCACTTTGGGATATTGCACCAATAAAACGCATGGTGACTCGACACATATTCAAATGTTATTATAATTTCCTAACAAAGCATAGTTAGTCTAGCTCTCCTTGTAAAAAAACCATCGATGGAAGCAACATAAACAACGTCCTTTAAAGACTTACATGAAGTGTTTACAAATACCGTATATGCAGACCCTAAACTTACACAAGATTAAAAACTTGCATACATTAGACTTCACTTAGAAATCAGGTTTCAGGGCCCTTTGTTCCCATTTTTTACACATTTTCCTCCTTTTACCTATGTAGCTAAATGTGCCTACTTCTTAAGGAGAACTCTTCATGTATCTGACAACGGCTGCAGTCCACAAAAGCTTGTGCCAGAAAGCTAACAAAAATATCATTTTCCTCTGCTACTGTTTTACTGCAAGAGATTTAACATGGCTCCCCTATGGAATTTGAATCAAATTAGTAAGACAGAACCAATAGAGAAGCTGACTGGTATAGAATGGCCCTGCTAGATTTAGACAAAAGTCAGGCATCCCGTTTCCCCATTGCAGCCTACCTCACGTTTCCAGGAATCTCACAAGTAGGCCATGGAGGGAAGAGTTTGTCCCTGTTGTTTGCCCATCAGCAGCTAGTATCCAGGAGCACCTTGCTTCAGAATTGGGCAGTTGCGCTTAGCTATCAAGAATTTGTCTAAATACTCCATTTTAAAGTTATCCAGAATGAGTGGCCATCACCTCATATTGGGGCTGCAAATTCTATGAGCTAATTATGTGTTGGGTATGGCTGTCCTATTTCCATTCAATTTCATTGAATGGCTTCATGTTCTAGTACTAGGAAAGAGACGAAAACGTCTCTGTCCACTTTCTGCACACTATGCATGATTTTATAAGCCTCTCAAAACTTTCCCATTTTAGACATCTTTTTTCTGAAGTATAATGCCCCAGAAGGTGCTGCAGTTCCTGCTGACTTTGTAATTGTTAATATGTCTCTGCCTTCTTGGCCTCTGCTAGTTATTTATTACTCCTCCATTCTCAAGCCATACTTGTCACTTTGGGCCAGTAATCATCATTTTAAAGGAAATGCTTCCCACTGAAATTGTAACAATACATGAGGATCTGTGCAGTCCCCAAATGCTATCTGCTAGGAAATAAAAGTCCTTTGTACATGTCCTGTGTCCTCAAGGTGCTGTGCCCCTCAGTACAGGACTGGACATAGAAAACAGCAGATTATTTGAATCTTCCAAAACTCTACTGCCTTTTTCTGATCAAAGCGATATAGGGCTCTAAGTAGCATGGTTGAGCTCTACACAACCACCAAAGCAGATTAAAGTCTTAAATCACATTTAAATCCTTACTGAATGAAAACTGTGTGTCTGATTATCTCTCCTGTACATGCATGTTATTTATAAAGCATAACTTTTTTCAAAGAATTAATTATATGTATCTTCTTGTTTTTTTAGAACAACGTTGTGATACATTACACCTAGGGATCAGCCTTGATTTGTACCAGGACCATGTCCTGGAACATGTGAAGTAATAAAGTACCTCCAGCTTTGTGCAGAGTGCTTTTCTCTTGCCACTGAGTAACCAACTGCAGTCTTTCCCATCACATTAGGATTAAAACTTTCATGACCAGGCAAATGGCATGGCATCCAAGTATGCCTGAGCCCTCGTGACTATTTCTTGAAGATAAGCACTATCCAATAATGGAAGTGTTTTTTCTGTTAGAGCAAGAACTTCTAGAAAGATGGCTCCAAGAATGGCTTAAACTCATTTCCATGGTAAGGTTAAACACCATGAATGTCTGTGGGGATCATTGCAAGTCAGTCAGCAAAAGTGATGAAGTGTGCTTTCTATCCGATACTACAAACCTTGGGGTGGAAATATAGCTATCTATCTAATGTACCTCTAGGACCCAGCCTCTCATTTAAACAAAAATCATGTACAAGGGAATCCCTACTTACACAGGGTGAGCACAAGTGGGGATTGCCCTGTTCCACCCTCTTTTGGTGATGAAAAAGGTGCATGCAAATGGCACACATGCAAGTGAGGAGGTGCCTGTACTTGAGCTGTGTAGGCACACTCAATAAGACTAATTGGAAAAGAGAATGTTGCACAGAATAGATTTTTAAGAAAGCAGGAATGCCATGGTGTCTCAATTCTGGTAGTTATTGAGCCATCCCACTTTCAACATCTTTCCTTGCAGCTAAAACTGTAAATACATGTAAAAAGCTATGAATGCACTATGTCAAGCTATGGTTTAGTGTTTGATTTTGTTGCCTGAAATGCAGTGTGAAAAAACAGTGGCAATGTGACTAGCAAAAAAAATGTTAAAATACTAATACCCTTTGTATAATGTAATTATGATATGAAAAGGCCTTTTTCTTGATTAAAGTTTCTTTTAACAATAATACTTCTCTGTTGCCATTTTTCAATCACTGATGTCATCAGCGCAGCAACAAAAATTTATGAGCACCAAAATTAGTTTTTTCCATGATCCCACCACTATGTCCAGAGCGAAAGGGACAGTGTCATTATGCTGGGCTTGAGTTCCAACATAAGTGTGTTAAGTGAGGTCCTTCCCTCCTCAGAAGCTCAGAAAAGGGATAGGAACTTATACCCAGTGCACTAAGGGCACTTATAGATGGCTGATAGTTTTGGGTGGGATTCAATCAGATATTTAGCAGATTTGGGACATGCAATTAAAGTTGATTTAGAGGTCTTGTGCAACAAATGCGCTTCCCCAAAAGATTGTACCTTTTATCTATTTCATTAAATTTATATATTGCTTAACTGTAGTAAAAAAAACCTCCTCCTAGTGGTTTACTTTTTGTGGTAAGTGAAATATGGCATCATCATCATCATAATTTATTATTTATACCTCACCCATCTGGCTAGGTTTCCCCAGCCACTCTGGGCGGCTTTCACTGAATATTAAAAACAGTACCGCATCAGACATTAAAAACTTCCCTAAACAGCTGTCTTTTTAAAGTAAAATAGTTGTTTATTGCCTTGACATCTGCTGGGAGGGCATTCCACAGGGTGGGCGCCACTACCGAGAAGGCCCTCTGCCTTGTTCCCTGTAACCTCACTTCCCACAGCGAGGAAACCGCCAGAAGGCCCTCGGCGCTGGACCTCAGTGTCAGGGGTGGAGACGCTCCTTCAGGTAAACAGGACCGAAGCCGTTTAGGTCTTTAAAGGTCAGCACCAACACTTTGAATTGTGCTCGGAAACGTACTGAGAACCAATGAAGATCTTTCAGGACCGGTGTTATATGGTCTTGGCGGCTGCTCCCAGGCACCAGTCTAGCTTCCGCATTCTGGATTAATTGCAGTTTCCGAGTCACCTTCAAAGGTAGCCCCATGTAGAGCGCATTGCAGTAGTCCAAGCGGGAGCTAACTAGAGCATGCACCATCCTGGCAAGACAGTCTGCAGGCAGGTAGGGTCTTAGCCTGTATTCCAGATGGAGCTGATAAACAGCTGCCCTGGCCAAAGAATTAACCTGTGTCTCCATGAACAGCTGTGAGTCCAAAGGCTACGCACCTGGTCCTTCAGGGGCACAGTTACCCCATTCAGGATAATGCTTCATTTGTTGCCTTCTTCCTTTTCAGCCAGGTAGTCCCTGTCTCTCCACATTCATTCACCTTGTCCTTGCTCTCCAGAGATTTTCCAAGCTCACAGCACTTTTGCAACTATAGAACATATGTGCAAGTGGAGGTGGGGATCAAGTGAGGGAATGGGTGGCCCAGGAAGAAGTAGGAGGTGGCAAGGTGGAAGAGGAAGCTATTGCCCCACTGCTGCTTTACACATCGCCAGCGGCAGGGCAGCAGCTTGCTGCTCTCCAGGCAGCTTTGAATAGGTTTGGTGCTCTCATACATAGTATATGAAAGCAGCATGCCTATTCACTTATTCTGCATTTTTTTAAAAAATCAGTGAACAAAGAATGACAATTCAAAAGTGGCTAGCAGATCAATCAAAACCATGGCACTCAGAAGTAAGTTCCACTGAGTTCAATGGGGCTTACTCCAAGGTTAGTGGGTATATGGTTGCAGCATAGAAATGGTTAGGAATGTGCTGTCAGGGACTTAAGTAGCTCGCGTGGAAGCACCTGCAGTCACTGCTGCTTGGTTATCAACAAATGCAGACCTTTCATTTTTTTTGTTTAATTTATCCCACAATACATGTGGAAGCCTAAATTATACTTGCTGGAGCGGGGAAGATGTTCCAAAAAGATGCCCTAGTTGCAGTTTACTGTGCTGCATCTGTGGAAATTTAAGGAAGTGAAAGCCAAACCTATCAGCAGAAAAAGTTAGACATACCTCGCTTAAACCAAACCTAGGGAGTTACCTGTTGGCCTAATGGACTGAAAAGAATGATGACACTGCTGTGCACAATTGTGGGACACAAGCAAGACCTGCTTCATTGGCTTTCAGACTATTAAGAATATGCTCTTTGGGGTAAAAGATACCCCACTGTAAGATATTCAAGGCAGCAGGCAATCAATGCAGCAAAAGTCAGAAATTCACAGGTTATGGGTGTCTTAGAAGTGAATTGAATACCACATGCATTGTATGTTAATATGGCCAGTATGCCCGCTGGTGATGGTTGCGAGAACTGTAGACTATGGGAGTACTATTCAGCACATTCCTCAGATAGGAGAAGCCCAGATTTCTTTTCTTTTCATAAAGAAAAGTACATATTTCTGGAATGTTGGGCTTTTGATTTCCTTTTATCAGAAACTAAAATGTGAGGCACGTTGGCAGCAAAAGGGCTATGTCAATGCCCCACCCCACTCAGCCAATTTCTGGCTCCCTGAGGGATGAGTGCTGCTTTCTGCACTGTGCAGCATTAGTGTATAGCTAAAGGGAGAGGGGAAAGTTATCTACCACCTCACTTGCAGAATTAGATAATGAAGGAATGCTTCTGAGAGGTCATCTGGAAACTTCCCATAGAACTTTGCCTGGCTCCATCTTTATGGTCTTTTTGGTGCCAGATGAAGACCTTTTTATTCACCCTTTAAATAACTCATGTTGCAACTCCAGTAATATCATAGAATTGTAGAGTTGGAAGGGACCCTGTGGATCATCTAGTCCAACCCCCTGGAATGCAGGAATATGCAGCTGTCTCATGAGAATCAAACCTGCAACCTTGGCATTATCAGCACCATGCTCTAGCCAACTGAACTCTAGCTGGTGGCCACCACTTTTGGCAGGAGTAGGGGGGCAAGCAAAGCAAGCAGAGATAGCAGCCCTAGTTTATCCATAAAAAGCTAGCCACTGATTATAGAATTGGCTCATATGAACTAAGATCCCCCATCAGTTGCCTAATTCACCCACAGGACTTTGATGCAATGAAATATAAGAAATGTTATTATTCTTCATTGCATTTCTTCATCAAGGTCTCTTGAGCCAACGCCTACACTCAAAGCACGCAAGGAACGTAACTACACAGAAAACAGGGATGGGAATTGAAGCAATATGATCTGTGCTGTAGGAGCAGCACATCCTGCTATATCTTTTATGCCACTGGGAAAAACCTCTCTACTTGGGGACATTCACACCAGATGTGATCAAATGACCTATTCCCCCAAAGAATCCTGGGAACTGTAGTTTGTTAAGGGTGCTGAGAGTTGTTAGGAGATTCCCTTCCCAAAGGTACAATTCCCTAAGTGTGACTTGACAGTCAATCCCTTTCCCCAGCATACTCTGGAATTGTAGGTCTGGGAGGAGAATAGGGAGCTCCTAACAACTCCCAGCATCCTTAACAAACAAGAGCTCCCAATATTTTTTATCGAAGCTATGATTGCACAAATGGTATAATAATGCTTCAAATGTGACCTTAGTTATAATTAACAATTGTACTTTACTTGTTGGGAGTTTAGAACAAGGGCAAGTGGAAAAGGTGCATTTTTAAGAAACCAGCTGTGTCAATCTGTGATGTTAGGAATGCTTGCTGCTGCTAAAATAGAAAAGCTATTGAATTGAAACACCTGGGGTGCTGTTTTCCTGTGTCCTGACCAGAATGGGCTTTCTCCTCCCAGCTCAATTAATTTAGACATTGCTATAAACCACTCAAAGGATCTGCTGAGCCTCCAGACGCCAATGAAAGACTGAAAGCTGTTAAGATTTTGTCCATTACAGTTAAAATCCAGCTTTACTGCTTCAAGTGAGAACAGAACCCCAAATTCCTCCTGCTTCCTGACAATTTATAATGTTGTGGATGTATTTCCTTCTTCTGTCAACATTTGAAATCATGGGAAACTACTCAACTGTTGTCATTTACTGCATGAAATCTTAACTGCTCTGATGAAATGTTAACATGGCTATTGGCATATGTGGATGTGGATCCGAGTGAAGCAGGGGCTGTTGCTTTTTCCCTAAATAAAAAGTAGCTACTTATGCTTGAAAGGTTGGGGACAAGAAAATGAGGGAAAAAATCATGGCCCTTAAGGGAGATTCTCACCATCCCTTCCTTTTCTAATGTTCAGCCTTTGCTTAAAGGTAAAGGGACCCCTGACCATTAGGTCCAGTCGTGGCCGACTCTGGGGTTGCGGTGCTCATCTCGCTTTATTGGCCGAGGGAGCCGGCGTACAGCTTCCAGGTCATGTGGCCAGCATGACTAAGCTGCTTCTGGTGAACCAGAGCAGCGCACGGAAACGCCGTTTAACTTTCCCGCCATAGCGGTACCTACCGTATTTTTCGTCCCATAGGACGCACCTAATTTTTTTGGGGGGGGGGAATAAAGGAATTTTTCCCCCTTCCCCCCCCCCAAAACCAGGTCGGGGAACAGCGGGATGGCGGCGCTGCGCCTCCCCGCTGTCCCCCGAGCTTGTGGGGCTGGCCGATGTCTGCCCGGCGTGCAGGGCGCTCTGCTTCAGGGTACACCGCGCGCTGGGCGGCAGGCTGCTATCCGCAGCGTGGGGAGCCCCGCGGGAACTCCCGCAGGGCTCCCCACGCTGCAGATGTCTGCCCAGCGTGCAGGGCGCTCTGCTTCAGGGCACCCTGCGCGCCGGGCGGCAGGCTGCTATCCGCAGCGTGGGGAGCCCCGCGGGTCAGTGCGCACCGACCCCTCTTGCTCTCCAAGCTTCAGCGAAAGCCTGTATTCGCCCCATAGGACACACACAGATTTCCCCTTCATTTTTGGAAGGGAAAAAGTGCGTCCTATAGGGCGAAAAATACGGTATTTATCTACTTGCACTTTGACATGCTTTCGAACTGCTAGGTTGGCAGGAGCAGGGACCAAGCAACAGGAGCTCACCCCGTCGCGGGGATTCAAACCACCGACCTTCTGATCAGCAAGCCCTAGGCTCTGTGGTTTAACCCACAGTGCCACTCGTGTCCCTTTGCTTATATAGCCAAAATAGCAATAGCCATGCAAAAGAGGGATGTGCCACCAGACTCTGGGACCCCAATGCTTGCATAAATACAAAAGACAGCAACACAACACCCTAATGAATGAGTGATCCCCAAAAATCAGCCCAATGACCACACTCAGTGGCCACAGGATGACTTGTCAGGAGAGGGAAACTGAATGGAGGTGGCCATGGCTGGCTGGAACAGTGCAAACTTTTTGTTGCAGGTCCTACTTGCCTCTTATTAATAACCGTAACCAAATCAATATATCAGACAGCATTAATGGGCCCTCTGGAGATTACAGAGCTATTTAAAAACTTCAGCCAGGACTTGTTCTCCAACAACAGTATGATGTCTGCTCTGAGAACAGAGCTTCAGTATGCAGGCACATCAGCCAAAACAGCAGATGACCCTGAGCATCTGCATTTGCCATCTCCATTGCTCTATAAAAAGGAGTGGATAGAAAAGCATATGTCAAGTATAAATTGGCTAGAGGCACAATTGTAAAGGAGCCAGCAGCCAGACAGACTGCAGGTGCTAGGCGTATGAAATGAATTTACTCATCAGTGAGTGCGGCCTGCATAATTATTTCATTATATATTTTCAACGCAATGTTCATAGCTCACGTTTGACTTGCCCTGTCTTCAGGACCATGTCTCCTTTCAGAAAAGGGAAATATTTGTGATAGGATGCTGCCACTGCCATCATTACTCTAGAGGAAATAAACCATAGCCCCCAGATCATATAGGAGTTGCAAGCGTGGTTCTGCGTGAGATAACCATAGATAACGGTTGCAAAATGTAACCAGTGCCTGGTCAAAAGGCAACACCAGATTCAAGGAGTAGATGTCTCTCAGAAACAGGACCAGCTTCAGACTAGTGAGGGGCAGGCAAAGCAACCCCCATTGGCATACTCTGCACCACCCCTGCAAGTCTAAAGGTGGTAAACAGCAACACCATGATCTAAGTCAAGCCACCTGCCATTCTCACATTCCTACAGTGACTTACTGGAGCATTATGGGAACAACCATATGGCAGTTCACTAATCTTCTGCTGCCATTCCATAAATCCATGCCAGGGAAGATGGGTTGACAGGAGAGCCTGATTCACGTAGCAGTGTGTCTGCCCCAACTCCTGCCCCCATGGAGGCCCCTGCTTAACAGCAAATCTGAGGTTACATTGTAACTTTCCTGGTTTTATATTACAAAGCATATGTAAAACCAGAAATTTTAAAAATATAATGTGATTAAATTATATTGAGGACTTCATTTAAGGCAGGCATAGGCAAACTCCAGCCCTCCAAATGTTTGGGACTACAATTCCCATCATCCCTGACCACTGATCCTGTTAGCTAGGGATCATGGGAAGTGTAGTCCCAAACATCTGGAGGGGGCGGAGTTTGCCTATGCCTGATTTAAGGGAATATTTAATCCTGAGTCTAAGGCAAAGACTCTGTGGCCCTCCAAATATCTCAGATTGGTGACTCTCAGAGCTTTCCAACTATCAGCTGACTGAACTCTCAGGCAGCATGACCTTATCAATAATCTTATCAGCAATCATACTCACATGCCCCCTAATTCCTTACAGAATGAAGTGTGACTAACTGTGCATCACAGCATCCAGACTATTGTCAACAAGTGTGTCTTGTGGGGCCTTAACAACTAACAGACTTGTTTATAGCTTGACCTTTTGTGGACAAGAGCTCACTTGTTTTAGAAATGAAACCAACTCTAGTCCCTAGATGCCTATGCCACAATAAATTGCTTAACTTAGACTAATTTTGCATAGGATTGGCTACTACTTTGAATTCAGTGTGCCCTACTTTCAAGCAAAGCTTCACAGGAGTGGGTTCTTACTCTGCAATACCATTCTGCCCTTTCCCACTGGTTCTTAACATAGCCTCTTGGAGAAAATATCAAGTGCCAGGATTGCAGAATGGTAAAATTAAAATTTGCTTGCTGTGAAAATCAACATCTTTTCACTCTGCACAGCAGCATAGGAAAGCTACTATGTCTTATTTTCAAGAAAGAAGAATGTGTACATGGGGGGAGGAGGAAGAATCTACGATCCCTGAGCAGCCAAAATTTAGAAGGCCCATAGAGAATAAGTAGTCAGTACCTTGATGAGTTAAGGTATATTGCATAGCAACAAAACAGAAAAATTGGAAATGGTTAGACACCCACTGTGGTGCTCCTCCTGACCCAAGGATGAATAGCGATTCCCAGCAGTTAAAAATCTTTGTGAAAGAACAAAAGCCAGCAAAAGGCTAAACCCATGAGCTTTGACTCCTAGACCTTTGTTCTAATGGATCTAGCAATCTACTCCTGGTTTGTTTGGGTTTTTTTGCCAAAATCTTACTAAAGTTTTGGCAGCTTTTACAAACTTCTCTATACAATTTGATGAGTCTGAGAATCCAACATGAAACTTGGTGCATTGTTCTGGCTCAAAATGCATCTGTCTCCGATTCTGTGTGTGTACATTACATGTGAACCTGAACAGAGATTAGAGTACTTACAGAACTGGAGGTGAGTGAACGCAAGTTTGTCCAGATTGCCTGGCAGTAAATTCAGCTCTTGGCTTAAAGAAAGCAATCCTTCTTTGCAGGAGATGTTAAAGTTAGTTGAATAGTTCAAGATAAATGTATTGTCTATATTTAGTTGGGAGAGAGATTCACAATGTGTCTCTCATAAAAATCACAATACAAACCACAAAGGGGGGTTGCCATAATGCCTGTAACTCCCTAAGGAAGAGTCCGCTTTCCTACTTTTCTTAATCTAGGTAGCTTTCTATCAACAGCCCTCTCTTTCTAGTTTTTAGGAACAGGCCTCAGACTATCACAAAAGCAAGTATAGTCCAATGGTAAGCTTCCTTCTGCACAGTCAATAAATAGGCGACACAAAAAATCAAACACAGGTTCAGATCTTCTAACTGTTTTGTAGTAATTGTGTATCCCCTGAAGTGTGTCTATTCAGGCAAACTGGTAAGCCATGGTTTAGATATCATTAGCAAGTCCCAATCCTGGTTTAGCAGCAAACCACAGTCTGCAAACCCTTCTAGCCAAAACCAAAAACTAGAGTTTGTGCAAACCAAAGTTTGTCCACAAACCAGGCTCAAATAACAGTCTGCAATCCTGGTTTGCCACTAACTCAGAATCATAAGTTTCTACTTATCATGCACAGGGCACAGGTAAGGGAAGGAAGGAGTATACAATGGAACTCCCTCCCCCTGGAGGCACAGAGCGTGCCTACAAATTCTACCATGAGGGGTGGGGTGGGGACGGGACAAGCTTACCTAGCTTGTGCATAAATCAGGCACTAACTAATTTTGTTTACTTGGTGCAAATCCCAAACAAAAACTAATTTTGATTAGCCGAGACTTTTTTTGCTTGACCAAAACTTCCAGATTCCTGTACTGTGAGCACTTCATCAAAGAAGACAAGAAATTATTGACTTTAGGTCAGAAGAGTGCCTAGAGGTCACAGGCCATGAATATCCAATATAACTAAAGGGATATAAATAAAGGAATATAAAGTAAAGGGATATAAATACATCCTTCTGGAGCAGTCACACTTTTCCAGTATTGAAGGTCAAGCCAGAAAGGCACTAAAAGAGTTAAAAGCCCAAATGTTTGCTAACAAATTAATCTACTCCCAAAGGTGGGGAGCTATGCTATTGCAGGAAACCCCCGTGAATTTTAAATTATTTTAATGTTAAACAACTGCTTTCTGCAGCACGAGGAGCAGCCAAAGCAGTGTACAACACAATAAAAAGAGTGTTAGGAAAAACACATCTCAGCAATAAAAAACACTTGAACAACATACATTAAAACATTAAAACTTGTCAGCCAGCGCGGGAGACAGTTGTTTCACCAAATAAAAGGGCTTTTTTTGGATTCAATGGCAATCACAACACAAATGGAAGGAGGTTTAGTGCTTATATTAAATAGTATAGAAAACAGTACAGCATTTAAGCAAAATCACACAGCATGAGGAAGATAGTAAGAACAAGATAATGTACCTCCCTGTTCTGTTATTGGGAGCGTCGGGAATCAACGGAAAGATTCCAGCTGGCCAGTACAGTCAGGACCCACACTGAAGCTCAGGGGTCAGGCCCCATGTGAGAGATGCATACGCTCCAGCCCCCTGCTGGCCTCTTGCTGGCTGACCTATTATGTCAATCCCTCCCACCTGGTAAGCTAGGTCAATCTACTGAGGCAGCATAATTAATTAGGAGTCCTGCAGCTGCACTGCTGCCTACAGGCACTCAGCCTACAGCTGGCCCACAAATGAATCTTCCACCAACCTGCTGCTCGATTTCCCTGGAGCCCACACAGTAAATAAAACCAAAAAACCTTGCCAAGGTACCAATAAGGGAGGAAGAATCATTCAAACCAGTATCTATTTCCTCAGGATACAAAAGTCTTCTTGCATAGGTTTTATCTGCAACAGTGAACCAAGTTCCAGATGAGCCCTGGCCAGATTTAATCTCTCTGTCTCACATCCACAATAGCCTACAAAGAGCCAACCTAGTACTACTAGGAGCAGAGTTAACAAGCGGTCATGACTCTGCTATCCATAAATTCACGAGCCAATCCCTCACAAATTGCAAGACTGGAAAGCATTGAATTTGGCCTTCTTATCCGTTTGAAATTGCAGAACTTTTAATAGCTGCAGATATCAAACTTTCATGTTTTAGTCTTTGACAAGCCAACATTTCTCACAGCAGCTTGACTCCTAACCAGCCCTTTGTACTGCAGAGCCAAGCCAAGCCAAGGTTAGTGAGGAATGGAGAGAGCTTAAGCATGAACCTGTATGAGGATGGCACACTAAGGCTGGCTTAGCTCAGGGCAGTGAGGCAATAAAAAAGACAAGGGAGGGGCAAAATGGCCATGAATTCCTCTCTAGGTAAGCCATAGTTTGGGCTTACCATGAAATACAAACCAGGCTACATATATCTTGCTACATATTAGAGTTTAGGTTTCCAAGTTTCATATTCTGAAGTCATCAATCCCCAATCACAAATTGCTTGGGGATGCAATTAGTCATCTTACACTCTGTTCTCTACAAACACATTGTTCATGTCACTACTGCTTCTCTTCTGCTCCCCAGCAGAGCAACACAATTCTTCATATCTATTTTTATTTAGTCTCTGATTTAATACCTCTCCTTTTTATAGTGGCCTATACTGAAGGCAGCTGACTATGATAAAAATAATACAGTAAAAATAAAGCAAAACAAATCAGAAGCAGTAGCAGGATAGAAGACTTCAAAATGTACGCTGAAACAAAACAGGATTGTGGCTTATATATGGCTCATTCAAATGCACACCCCTAGCACTTAGGGTGGGAACATACCTTGCTATAACACCATCTGCTTTTGCCCAAACATAGACATGCCACTAATATTTTATGTGATGGTGCAAATCTCTTTGTAATACCAATACAGGATGACATGCGTGTTCAATGTCCCACTTATAAACCTCAAATCAGCAGGATGAGATTCCTTCAATGAAGGAAGGTAAGTGTTCTCGTGGTAAAGGCTTGACATCAAACACACACACACAGGGCTCTGCAAGAAACAGGTTTGATGGGCTCCTACCCAATTTGCAATTTCAAAACAGATGCAACAGGGAAAGCAGAGGGAGCAAAGTGGGGAGGCAGGGGTAGAATATGCAATTATTTCAGTTAATCATACGTGAACTTACATTACAGTAGGATATTTGGACTAGGGGGCCATTCCCAAGGTTTCACAGAGAAACCTCCCTCTAGCAGGGAAGTTTAATATATTTACTATCAAAGGCTTATAAACATGCTGTTCTGCTGTGCTGCTCTTGCACACAGGATTGAGGAATTCACAATCAAAGGGCATGTGGAGGTTAACCGCTCTCTCGACCTCTAATAAAATGTGTCGTGAGCTCCAGCACAGAGCGCAAGTCACCATAATTCTTTCTTTGGAGCTGTTCCATTTGGAAGCAGTTACTTGGAGAGGACCAGGGCCAGAGGGGGAAAAACTGGAGTCAGTAAACCGTTAAGGCACTTGGCATATCCATGAGCTGTGAAGCTCAGTAGGTGTTTTAAGCTGAATAATTTTCTCATACAGTACTCCTAAGGCTTAATGCACATGTTTTAAGCACTCATGGCTTTGCCACTTCATTTATGGCTAAAATACATGTGATGTGAAAGATCCGTGATTGGGATCTTTCACTTTAATAACAATGAAAGGTTAAACAGGCACCACAAGGAAAGACCAGGATCCCCTGCAACATTTCCCCAGTTTGAAGCTGCCCCTAAGCTGTTTGCACAAGCAAAAGTAAAAACTAAAAGTATCCATATGGGTAACTGTTTGTTCTGTTCCATGTTTCATACTGTGCGGGGTTCGAGGCGATTTCAAAGTGTGCCTACCTTTGGCCACCCATAATTGTCATCCCTCTGAGCAAAGAAGTCAACCTTGTCTCTCAAAAAACATGCAATGCACAGTGCCCAATATTTCTTCATGCTACATACCCAAATCTGTGAGTTGCAAGTCATTGGCCAAGGTGTTGAATACCTTATTCATGTCACATCTGATGAGGTCACCGTCAATGCTGAGCTTTTCTTTGAAGACGTTGACAGGCAATTCATGTACTTCCACTTTCAAGAGCCTCCAAGTTGCAAACGTCCTTGTTTTCTCCTGCTCCAGAGGGTATGATCTGAACCAATGGCTTCAAGATACAAGGAGATTCTGACTAAACATCAGGAAGAACTTTATGATGGTAAGAACTGTTTTGACAGTAGAACCTTGGAAGGTAGTGGGCCCTCCTTCCTTGGAGGTTTTTAAGAAGGTTGAATGGCCATCTGTCACGGACGCTTTAATCGAGATTCCTGCATTGCTGAGGGTTGCAGTTAGATGATTCTATGAAAGTGGACTATGATTTGTATCTAGAGACTCATTCCTAGCTACTTCAAGAATCTCAATACTGACTCAGCCTCAGGTCACTTTGAAACTCAGGAAACACACTTGATCTATGCCTGGGGATTGTCTCAACTAACCATTTCATTCTTTGTAACCATTTTGGCAATTCAAGCCGCATGGCTATTTTATTCTCTGATGTGATGTTGGTGCTGTATAATACACACATTTATTTGGAGTTTGAATGGAAACTGATCTGCTAATTGAAGTGCAATGCAACATCCCAGTAGGACATCTCCATGGCAACATGTGTTTATATACATGCTATCATGTAACCTATGAACATATATAGGGTAAGTTGCAGGTGGAAGGGTAGTTCTGCATTGCTGCAATCTGTTAGAAGCAGATATTGAGGATCTTTTGATCCAAAGGCAAGGTATAAATCTTGATTTAAGATAGTTTTTCATGTTCACTGCATTCATAGAGAAGGGTAGAGTAAAAACAACACACTTTTGTCTAAACCACAGCACCATCTTGTGGAAATAATTATACTATACTGCAAATCTAAATCCATAAACTGCCGAACAGAAGCCCCAAATGGGACATTTTCTTCTGAAAGCACCACAGGTCAACTCAGTTATTAGAATAAACAAACGCACACCAAAGCATTCTTAAAGTCAATTGGTCATACCCAAGAGCCAGTACAATTTTGTGTAGCCTATTACCAAGTGTTCATTCTAGATCATTCATTTTATAGTTTGTATGTGACCTTCCATATACAGAAGCAACAAACTTCTCATTATTTACAAGACCCCTTAAAAGAGAAACAGTTGAGAAATGCCTGATCTAGCTAGTGACTGCCAATATTCAAATTACTTCTCACTTGGAAGATTTAAAGATTATACCGTAAAAGCATTTGAGAAATTCTAGTGACAGGTTTAACAGATTCTGTAAACAGCCTAAGTAACTTCTGTTCATTGAGTAACACTAGTTTTTCACCTCAACCACTGAGGTTTGATATTTTCAGTTCCATTAACATTTCAGCACCCCAATGGATCAAACTGATCACAATCATCATAAAAGCACACACAGAAACTTCTTGTTTTAAGATTTTTTTTTACAGCTGAATTACAGAGCCTCGTCTCAGGGAGGCTGGATCTTGTAGAGAATTACAACATTTTTTATACTCTACTGCATCCCACGGAAAGGCCAGGCAGAATTACAATTAAAGTACAGGTTTCACATTGCATAAAACACAGTTTACACAACATCCGGGTGTACAAATGAGCAGTATTCAATAATTTATAGTTATTTACTTTCATAGTATTGGACTACATTTTAGCATCTTCATGCAAACCAACACATGCTTTGGCTCTTGAAAAGTTGGCATTATTCCTCAAAACCTTCCTCCTTGCTGCATTTTCTCTCTTAGTCAAAGGAAGTGTGCACAGTGCTTTGGGAAACAAACACTAACACATATTATCAGAAAGTGCTGATTACTGTTTAACATTTAATAAAGATACTAGGGTTTCCATTACATTTTTGCCAGCTAAAATAAAGGTCAGTAGGTCAAAAAATATAGACATTACGCATTTTAAGTTACACTCAACTTCACAAATTTCAATTCTGAAAGTGTCATTGCAATCCTTTGTAAAATTGTTGTTTCATTGCACACAAATTCAGTTTTATATCCCTGAAGATTTCCATGTACCGTGAAAATAGGAAGTGGGCCTAGTTCAAAACTGTTATACTCACTGGGTTACAAACATCTCTCCATAAACGTCTGAATTTGTGATTTAAGAATTTACTGTCTCTCCCCCCCCCCCACACCTCAAAAAACAGCAGTGTTTTACAGTCATGTTCCTTTCCTCACACAATACATAATAGTGCAAGTCTATACTTGACAAAACAGCAGTATTTGAATTACCTGTGAAAGTAAACATTACCCTATGGCAAGGGATGCGATTAACAGGGAATCGTGTTCATGATGTTCAATCAACACAGCTGAAAGCTACTAGGAATGTTATTGAACACATTTCAAGATCCTTCTCCTGTGGCATATTACTTCTCCCTGGAAAATCTGCAAGTTCATAATGTTAGATATTCTCTGAATATGAAAAGCATATTATTTGCATACCAATGAGTATGGGGTCCTTTTTTGCCCAGAGATGGGCAAAACTAACTATTCCATAACTAAAGTATGTGATATCCAAAAGAAAACAAGTTTTCTTTTCCAGTTTATCTATAGAGGTGTTGTGTTACTCAGAAAACTAGTTTTCACTATTTATGCTTCTAAAGAACTGATTATGCCTTCCCAACACTGGCCCATAAACCTTCTATATACATTATGTTTCAGAAAATATTAGGGTCATCTGGGAAAAGGGATATCCAACATAGTTTAAGGTGTTCCACACTGTTTAGTGAGTGTTGTTCAAAAAAATGCTTAACACTCCTTTGCCTGAACTCCAAGGAATATCAGAGCATGAAGCAATAGGCCCTGAAACTAAACATCTAGAGAGAATTATCTGAAGATGCCATCATCCAAACCCACTTCCCCTTTTGAAGGGAAGACTGTAATACTCAAAATTCTTTATTAAAGCAGATGCACTGAAAAAATGTAGGACTGTAACTCAAGAAGACTTCGAAATGTACAACCATGCTTTCCGTACAAGTTTCCCAGAAGCAGACAAATTGTTATATTTCCAATTTACTGATTGCAATGAAGTGATGGTAATTCGGCAGCTTCCAGAATTGCTCACGGCCAGAAACAGCTAGGTTGACATTTAAGAGTAGAGTTGTACTGGAGTTACAGCAGTCCACTTGCATAATCATCATCTTCCTCATTTCCACGGGAACCTCCTTCACCTGGTTCACCCACTTTGCCCTGTGGAGTAACTGGGGATTTCTTCTTCACACCTCCTCCTGGGACAGCCAATGAGAGGCCAAGCTTGGCATACTGGCAGAGGGCAAGAACAAGATGTTGAGCACACATGCCCTGTTTAACTTACTCTTCTGCAGTCAATATGAGTATTTTCATAAAGTAACAGAATGGTTAATTAGAAAATGCCAGCACCCCACTAATACTACTCTAAGGAAAGGTAACAGAATACAAAGCAGTGGACACATTCATCTGTGTCCCAGGGCACCGTGATTATTTCTCACTATTTTATCTCAAATTTTTAATCTACAAAGCCATTAACAATTGCAATAATAAAATCATAAGACATTAAGTCATTAAAAACACAAGCAATGTAAAGGAAGGCCCATCTCTGCAATTTGAAATCAGTATTTACAAACCTATGTTACAGCCAATCTTTTTCCAGAAGGAAAAGGCCCTCTGAAAAAAAAGTTGTATGACCAAGGTGACAAGATACTACCCACAGCCCATTCAGACTTTAGCTTTGGCAGTGACTTGAATACTCGTGTATCACAGGAAATGCCACATTTATGCATAGCATTGCAACTTACTATTTGTCAGTACAAAACACCCTGTGGATCAAAATAATCAGTTAATATATTCTTCTTAAGAAAATAAACTGAGACACCAACTTACATCATTGTCCATGTATTTAAAGAGTGGTGAATTGCAAACATCTGATACTTGGTCCTGGTCTTGCTGATCATACCCCTCTAGGAGCTGCTCCAACGCAGCACAGTCTTCACTTTCACTGAAGCCTGGTATGCTGAAGCAATTGCAGTATTATTTAAATTATTTCACTCAAAGCAAAGAAACTAAATTTCCATATAAGGTACAAACAAGAAAATGGAAGATGTGAGAATCAGGGCCTGAGAAGTACCTAAACAACCACTTCCTACAATATGACCCTGCCTAGATTCTGCATTCTTAATCAGAAGCCCTACCCTGGTTTCCCTCACCAACTGAAGTTAGATGGGAAGTGACCAAGACAACAGCCTTTTAGGTGGTGGCACCCTATCTTTGAGATGTTCTCCCTAAGGAGATTTGCTTAGTGCCAACTGTACCATTTGTAGAGCAATATACCAGCATGCATTGACTGATTTTAACACTGCTTTTATCTGATCGTTCTGCGCAAGTTTTAATTATGATTAAACCACTGGGATCTTGGGAATTAGAGCATAGTGTCATCTGTATGGTGCACACAGCTATATTTCTCCATTCCCATCTGAATCAAGAGAGGCTATGGAGGTACACTGAAGCCGAGAAGGCGTGGATGGCGGCTAATAAACTTAGGCTCAATTCTAGTAAGAAGGAAATGCTGTAGGTGGGCAGGTTCCCATATCTAAGAACTAGGTGTTCCACCTGTAATGGCAGGAGTTGATCTCAAGTAGTTCCTGTGGCTAGAAGTGCTTAGGCCTTTTGTAGGCTAGTTTGCTAGCTATAGCTGTTCCTGGAACAGAATAGCTTGGCCCCACTTAGACTAACGTAATGGGTTCTATGTAGGGATGCTCTTGAAGTGGGCCAGCTAATGCAGAATGAAGCTGCTAGATTAGTAAGTGGGGCAAGCCCAATGGAATCTTGTGTCACCTGGTTCTGAAAGCTCTGCTCTGGCTACCAGGCAGCTACCAGCCAAATTCAATGTGTTAGTACTATCATATAAAGTCTTTGGGACCCAAATGCCTAAGAGTACCAAATGAATGAATGAATGAATGAGCAGCTTACTTTCTAAACCAACAAATGAGTTTTGTAGATGTAACAATTTGATATTAAGACAAGCAACAAATTTATTGTCACTCTTTTATAGGCAAGGAGCGTTTCTCAAAAAGAGGACGTGCCAACGAACCCTGCATTCAGCGCTTATGCCAGTAACAGAAATACAGAGCATAAGATGATGAAGAACACAACTATGCTTTTAAAAATTAAAAACAAATCAGGCAAACAGATGACTTACCTACAACTTTCCCTGACACATTTTTCTGCAGCAACATAGTCATTTCTGTGAAGATGAACTAAGACCTGAGCAATAGTTTTCTAAAAGGAAAAAAAATGACTGATTCACTCTCTAATAACAAAGCAGTATTAATTTCTCAGTTTAATGGATTCAATAGAAAAAATATAAATGTCAGCATCTCAAAAAAGGAAAGAAAAAAAGAGGTACTTTGAAGAATTAAGGGTGATTTTTTTCTTTCAGAAAAATGACCAGGTTCTTGGCAATAGATGTTTGGCCTGCTATTTTCTGAGCAAAGTTTAGGATTAAATAACTCTCCATAACTGTTTCAATTATAGAAAGACATAAAATAAATACGCCTTTTGCTATTTAAGAGTACTTGGATCATTACAGATTATGTACTTTGGGCATTAGGCTACTTTGCCTCTTCTTCACCAAACTAAGGATGTAATTTTGAAGGTACTCCTCATACATTCATCAGCAAGCATTGAACACAATGATCACATCAGTACACGGAAGATGCTTGTAGCTTAAAATAAACAGGGTCCCGTGAAAGCTGAACATGAAACCCTGCTAGCACCTAACAACAGACTCTGCTAGTCTCACACACAAGCGAATTAAATAACCAAGGCATGGCACAAAAGTTATGCAGGGTAAAATAAGACTTACTCCACCCAATCCATAGATATTCAGGATTTTCAAAGATGTCAGATTTTACAATTATAATACTACATAAAATATAGAGCAGGCCAATATTTTTTTAAAAATCAGCTTCCAAGTTTGATGATTGTTGTTTTTTTAAAGTACTTTAAAACAAAAAACAAAAACATGAACCAATTTTAACATTTCCAACTGTTTTAAGACTAGAGATTAGTGTGTGTATGATTTCTAGTGAGGAATACATCTAACGCTGTTCAATTAGATGTGAGCTTACAAATTAGAGTAATTAAAAAAAAAAAAAAGAGAGCACCTTTTCAGAAACAGATAAAGAGACCACCTGGCTTTATACCTTGTAACAAGTTGGATAGTTTTCAATATCTTTATAAAGACTCTTTTCCTTCTGAATAGATACTGCAGCCTCATCTAGTCTGAAAGACAATGAGAAGGATTGGTACATTTAAAGAAAGGAGCAGCAGGAATCAGGAGAGAAAATCACTCCTTAACTGTCCATTTTCCAAAAAGGCAGCTCAACACCCAAGCAAGACATGAGCTCATGTGCGGTTACAGTGAGCCCATACTGAACGTAAAGCTGAAGGAACCACTTCCTTACAAAACACATGCTGGAGCATAAGGAAATGGTGAAAAGCCTGGGCAGATTTATACTACCTGCAATGCATTTGGATGACTGTGTCTAATACAGCCACATGAGCACTGGGATATGGAATGTATGGCTGACACCATTACAGATGTACAGGAAGAAATGATTATGATCTGTATGTTTTAGTGGTGCTAGCCCTAATTGAGTGCCAATGAGAATGACCTTTATCTCCCGAACCCAGACTAATTTTGCTGCTGGGGAGATGGGATTCAATGAGCATATACAGCTCTAAAGAAAAGGCAGTAGAATCTTAGAATTGTAGAGTTGGAAGGGACCATGAGGGTCCTCTAGTCCAAACTCCTGCAATGCAGGAATCTTTCTGCCCAACATGGGACTCAAACCCTCAATCTTGAGATTAAGATTCTCACATTCTAGCAACTGAGCTAAATGAAACATTACTGAGATAGGGATAGCTTTGCCCATTTTCAATGTTTGTTGTATTTTTTTTAAAGAATGGTAAGTGGACACGAAAGGAATGAGTTTGTCTCCTTTGGCTTCAGTGACTTTGCAGTTACCAGCCAATAGATGCCCACAACATTTTAATTCTTAAATGAAATATGCGTTTCATTTGAAAGTCAGTTATAGTAGATGCCATTCTACAGGAAGAATCTATTTCCCAAGAAGATAATTTAAAAGTTTGCAAGCTAGGAAATTGTAATTCCCCCACCCCAACATGGATGAATGTCATCTAGATATCATGCAATAATTTAATGATCAACTGTGAATTTATGCAATAGCTTCATCAGCTGGCAGTGCCATGAGAATGGTTTCATTTTAAAAAAGGAATACAAAAGTTAGGATGCCCACCTACGACCTCTGACTAAAAGCCTTGAAGCTTTTCCATACATTTCAACTGCTTGTCGTAAACGTTCTTCATTCTAGATAAGAAACCAAAATCATATAAGAACATTAATGATTTGTCAGGTAAAATTCTCTCCAGTTTACTTGCCTTAATACACAGCTCTATCAGCTGGGTGACCCAAACCTCTCTGAGTAAGCTTAACTGGAACATGAAATTCCAGAAAAGTTGCAGCATTTAATGGAATAAATGTAGGCCCTGCAAGGTAAACATTGCATTTTAAAAACTGTTTGTCGTGAGTTGAGAAGGTGAAGACAGATAGCTTGCCTGTTTACGTGCTTGCCAAGCTTGGCCCCAATTTTCTAGCCCCATTTAGGCTTTGTTATCTACTCTTATGGCGTATATACTATACAAAGCAAATGACATTTGCTGATGAAAGTAGTAAGACTCATGCAAAAAAAGAATTCAGCAGTGCTGTCAGAAAGACCAGAGACAAGAAGACATTTAATAAGCACATCTGAAGTTTCACTCTTTTGCAATAGGACTTGACTGCTGTTCACCTTTTAAATTTTATTCTCTGCCATTCTCAACACATTTCCTGGGGAACATACTATATTGGTTTCAGGCGACTTACTTCAAACACTGCTGCTGTCTGCTGATAAAGTTGTATAGCCTTGTCTGGATTTATATTTTCTATTACTCTGAAATAAAAAGTCAACATTATTATTTAGCTTGATGGCTTTTTTTTTTAAAAAAAGCAAACTAGATAAATCAAACTTCTTTTCCAGAAAAGAAACCAATGCTTTGAGTTTGCAGACTTACTTCCCAGCCCGATCCAGGGCTATAGCTGCTGTGTCAGGTGTTCCATTCTCCAGGTACATCATGCTGGCTCTCTGAATCATTTCCACTGCATCATGATGTTGTTTCATCTCCTAAAGGAGAAAGAAAGAGATTCACGTTTGTCAGGAAAAACGGCAAATCAAGGTCTATCTAATACTTTCATTTAGTTTTATCACATCATTGCATATTTGAAACTATTAAAAGTTTTGTTAAACCCTTTGATAAAAATCAGTACAACAATCTTTAGTAGATGGAAACATTAAAAAGGCAAAGAAATTCCTGCAAGAATCGTACAGTTTGCAAAGAGTGAATGACTAGGGGCAACTGCAAACACCCATTTATACAATTTTATTTCAACACTTTATGATTTAAATCTAAATGTATGTATTTCACGAAGATGCACTGCATTTGAGGCAATATGAAAACTTCCTAAGTTGTTGATCTGTGATGGTTCAAGCATTGGCTATGCGTGTGAGAATCACCTGGAAAAGGTTTATTTAATGGGTTAGCTAAATATCCTTCCCTCACTTTTATCCTAACCAAAAAGTGTAAATTTCTTCATGCTGAAAAGATACAGCTTTTAAATACAGATTAGCTGACTTTCAAGTCAACAAAGGTTGAAATTCCTTACCAGGAACCACCTTCCTATTAATATTACTATTAAAATTACTTTGAAGTAAACAGGGCAATTAAGATGTTAGGAGTCCTTGAATTTAAGACAATTAAGTAGTACTGATTGAGATCACAAGTACTGGCTTCGCTGATAAATGGATCATACAAGCAGCACAATTGAAACCCAAGAGCCACCAGAATGAAATAGTTTGGATTTGGAAGACCTTGGGCTTGCTACCCTGGCTCAGTTGCACTGGTATAAGTACCGAAAAAGGAGAGCCAGGTGCAGGGAAAGAAACTATCTAAACTTATTCCAAACCCATTTCAGCTTGGTCATGTGACCTAGCAACCTGGCAAAATCTACTCAAAATCTCAAAAAAAAAAAAAAACACAAAAAACCCAACGAGTTTATCAAACTACAGGATTAGCATTGCACAGGACAAACACCCAATAATTAGTTGTAACCAAATCAAATATAGATAGTTTGACTGGAAATGGCCATACCTTTAACATCATGCCAACTTGTTCATAAGCTCTGAAAAGCAAAGCAAAATTAAATCAGTGCTGAAAGTGAATGAATTTAAAGTGTATCATACCAAAGAATATAGGACAGACTTCACTCCGCTGCAATATGCAGCACAGAACCAGACATCTAAATTACATGTGCTTTGATTTTTGCTCCATGATTTGGCTTGAAATAGGAATTTATAGCTCTCTCCCATGAGATGATGTGTGGGGAGCTCACTGGCTGTCCACAGGGGAAAAAATAAGTCCCTTTTTTTAAAAGAGTAAAATATAAAGTAGATGCATAACCGTACATCTCTTATTGCTACCTAATTTTGTAATATGCGAGAAAACTCACAAGGTACCGTATATACTCGAGTATAAGCCGACCCAAATATAAGCCGAGGCACCTAATTTTAGCACAAAAAACTGGGAAAACTTATTGGCTCAAGTATAAGCCGGTTCACCACACCACAAACCTGGTGGTGGTGGTAGTGGCGGAGGAAGAACAAGCACTCTGAAAGATTCCTCCTCTGCCACTGCCGACAGCGGCAAAGGTGGAAGAGAAGGAAGGATCAGCCCGAAACGGCTCCTTTCAGGCCGCTCATCCCTCCACTGCTGCCTCTGCCGCTTGCAAGAGTAGGCATGGGACCCACGGATGTGAGAGGCACAGGGCAGCGCAGCGCTTCTCCCAACTGCGGCTCCTGTGCCTGCCATTGTGAGAAGCGGGCAGCAGCGGTGGGACCAGCGGCAAGAAAGGGCTCCTTTCAGGTCGTTCGTCCCTCTGTTGCCACTGCCCACCTCACTCGAGTATAAGCCGAGGGGGGCCTTTTCAGCATAAAAAATGTGCTGAAAAAGTCGGCTTATACGTACTCGAGTATATATGGCAATTAGGATTGGGGGGGGGGGGGGAGTATTAAAAAAAACCTGCGCTTTTTGATTATTTGCTTTGTAACTGCTCCAGAAACAGGTTTTGCCTTGAATCTTAATTTTGTTTGCCCAGGCTTAGGTAGAGCAACTGCCTCACTGCTGAATGGGCTTTGGCTCTGGTGCAACTTTACACTGGCTTAACTTATTTCAGCTTCCTTTGTCCCAGCTTCCTGTGCACTGAATTGCTGAATTATATTTTGATGAGTGTCAACCTCAATTAGATTTTCCATATACTGAAGAGCTCTCAACAAATTAAAACTGCATTCATACTTACTTTGCAGCATGGAAGAGACTGGAAGTAAATAATTTTGAGTCAAGGATACAAATTATACCATGTCTTCCTGAAATAAATACTATATTCAATCTTGAATTGTTTTTAAAGAGGGTAGATACTTGAATGCTATTGGTACTAGTTAACATTCATATATGGACCAAATAATTCCACAAAGACAAAACAATCCAGGTCATTTCAAAACTACTACTTTTGGTTGTGGAGCAACAGACCATTCTGCATCGTGACAAGCAGCTTTTCTAGCTCAAACTTTTGATTGAAAAAGGCAAAAGATCCAATGGAGATGCAAAAGCTGGTGTCTCAAGAAGCACTCGTCAAGAGCTGTGGTCATGAGTCATGTGGTAAACAGAGAAACTTCTTGAATTTCCTCCCCTAAATATGATAGAAAACATTACATCAGTATTTCACTAAACGTTTGGAATAAAAAAAAGGAGTAACAGTCCAATAGTCATGTTTTCAAACCATTAAGCAAAGCAAGAATTAATGAAAGGATACGCTTTATTGTTTTCCTGGCAGAGTGCTTCTTTATAATAGGCTTCTTTTGCCTGATCATATTGTTTGGCATTTTTAAAAGCAACAGCTGAAAAGAAATAGAAATTAAAATATATTATATTCTGTGTTTGCATGTACATAGTAATATCCATTTACTACATCTCAGAAATCATATTTAGAAGGGAACTTTTAAGAGACAATTTGGATTTTTACTTCAGCAAAGTGATTTCTGCCCAGATCCTGTCAAGTTTATTATCACATTCATAAATCAATTAATGCCATACATTTCTTGCAATTTTAAAGAAATGTGAATTACTTTTTATTATTTGTAGTAATCCTGAATAATGATATGAATCTTAAAGAAAATCACATTTTAGCATCAAAGGCTTTCACAATGTTATGGCTACAATCTTTATGCACGCATACTTGAAATTAAGCTTCATTTCACACTGCAGGGCTTACTTCCAAGTAAATAGGCATAGCATTAGGCTGCAAGAGACATACTTTGGCCTAAGAAGATTAGACAACACTCCAACCTCTAGCCACTAGGAAATACTGTGCAACCTGACATCCATCAATAGTCTAAGGTAACCTCTGGTTTTCTTAATATAATGACTGCTGGGGATTTTTTCCCTTGCCTGGGTCCCCCAGAAACGATGGCTCCCATGAATGTAGAAATATACTTTTTCCTATATATTCTGAAGTGTTTTGCTCCTGAAAAGCCTTTATAAATTAAACCAGTCTAGCATTTCAAACAAACCCCCGAATATATCGCCTGTCTATTTTTACCCTATGTATTTATTCAGAAATGCAGAACAATGGCAGGTAGTCAGTTAGCTACTGCTGCAAGAAAACAGCACTGTGGGTTAGAGGAATTTCAACAAGTTAATCCACAAACTGCTTTAACTGCCAATAGAAGTTAGCTTTGCCAGGGAACATATGAAACATATTTAAGGTTGCAAAAACGAACTGCCAACATTTTACAGAACATACCTGCTTTTGAATATTCAGTTGCTGCACTATCATAGTCTGGCTTCCATTTTAATAATCCAGTTTTCAAACTGAAATGTAGAATAAGCCAAGAAATTAATAACAATTCATTTTATTAAAAAAAACCTCTTTATTGTAAACTGCTTACTTTTCTTACAAATAGTAATAACAACGATATGCTACATCATTAAGGAATTTGATGCTGCAACTGTCATACCAGCGATTGCCTACTGGCTAGTAATTTCACTAGATGTGTCAAAATGGTGACCAGGTATCAGGTCTTACAGTCAAACCTTTTTAATTCTACAAAGAAAAAGAGATTCATCTGGTTCAAACATAGCTGAGTTAGGGGGGGACATGCATGAGCTTTGCAGCTTACTGGTGCCACAGCACATGCCTCTAGTTTCAATCTCTGACATAGCGTAACAGGATCTAGGAAGAGTGGTGATGACCTCTACCTAAGTACTGCAACCAGTACAGGTCGGGTGGCCCAGTGACGCGACTTTGTATTAAGGTAGAGTCCACAGAGGTTGGGGTGGGGGAGAGAAAGGAAGTGCGCAATACTTCAGGGCTTGAACATCCTGGGTCAAGCAAGCCCCATTAAGGGGACGACGCACTGATGACGAGGGTATGCCTGAGGGATGCAAAGTGTTGTTGTCTGCGCATAAGCGCAAAACCCAAAACAAGAAACCGCCCCCCTCTTTCCTGGCGGGGGAGCTCAAGGCAGAGCCGCCTGGAGTTGCTCTCAAGAGACGAGCGCGGGTCCGAGAGGGGCTCCCTCCGCCCACAGCTCCTCCCCGGGGGAAACCGCCCCGTCTCCCGGCACTGCTCCATGGGGAGCTGGAGGTGCGCAGTCAGCCACAGCCCCCGGGTAGAGCCTCCCCACTCGCCCGCCTGTTCCCCAAGGGCTGGCAAGCCGGCTTCCCTTGTTCCTCGCCGGCTTCCTTCGCCCTCTCCCCTCGCTCACTATTTCTCCGCTTTAGCGATGTGCTCCAAGCCTTCGTTGATCTTCTGGGCAGCCATGTCGCCCCGCAGGACCTGCAGGGACTCAAGGCCGTGACGTTAGCGGAGGTAAGGAACGCCGCTGCACCCAAACAACTGCGAAGGGCGGAGTCTCCGCGAAGGGCGCTTGCGCGAAGAGAGGGTGTTCTTCCCAGGGGCGGGTCTGATTCCGTAGCGTCGCGCTCCTGCGAAGTCAATGCGGATTCTGCCAGCTTTCCACAAATGGGTCTCTTGAACGACAGCTTCAATTAAAAAAATTAAAAATGCGCCTTGTTTCAATACATGAAAAAGCACTCAATTTTTCAATAAAATGGTTATGACGTTGCCTTTCTTCCCATACCCTGACAATGCTAGTTAATCTTATCATTTAATCTGCTTCCCAAACCTTTGATATCCAATCCTCCAGTGTTAGCACATTAGTTTCCCCAGTTATATTAGATTGCCTTGCTTACGGCTGTTCTAGATATATAGCCATTTTTCTGTCTTCTTATAATACATTAATCTTTAACATTGCAAAAGATTATAACAGATCTTCATCTACCATCTCAAATAGGAGACCTACATTTGGGGGGGGGGGTCCTGCTCTTGTCATCTATTGCTAACGGAATGGAAATACAATTTGATTTGTGCTTATATGACTGAACTGGTCAAATGAGGTGGAGCATTCCATTATTTTACTTCATACTGTACTGTATTTCATTTTAGGAAGGCATCATAGCAGGTTATCTTGCAAGCACTTTATATTTTCCTAGTGACAAGCAAACTGTAGGAACAAACCAGTACTTAATATGCACTACTGTACTTAAATACTTGAAACAGAATCACAAAAGGTCATGCTAGAAGAATTGGCAAATAGACTTATTTGGTAACATGGGTTGTGGAGAGCTACAATGGTCATGGTTCAGTTCCCACCTTAGCTGATAATCATTGAGTGTTTTGAGCATGGGTGTCGCCAGGATTTATGTTGCAGGGCAGGCTTCATGTTAGCTTAGATTTCTGCTTACAAATGGGTATAGTACAATCTTGCACAAATACTAGGAAATTAGTATTGTAAGAATCATCAAGGGTTTTGCTTACTGAAAGTGAGATATAAACTCTTGCACAAGTTTGTGATTGAGATGTATATACATTGACAGCGAAAACCTTTAAGAATTTGACTGTATTACAAATGATGAGAGAGACTGTGGCCTGGAACATTTAGGATGAAACAACAAAAATTATCTAAAACAGAAACAGATGCAAAAATATATGGAGACCGTTTTCAAGCCCAACAATGTTAAATAATAATATATATCCTGTGATTTCTGCATTAGCACTGCACTAAAACTTCTCTTATGTAGAGATCAAGTATCAGAATACTTTTGCTCAATGCTCTACTACTTTATACTTGTACACACATACCCAGATATTTGGGACAAATTACAGATCCTGGGACAACAAGGGTTCTATTGTAAAGGTTTTAAAAATAGAATTCTGGTTTAACTTACATTGTAACAAATGCTGTCCAGCAGAGGGCTGTATATGAACATATATTGAGCAGTTCCCGGGTGTCATTAAACAAGATGGCTCTCAAAACTGAATTTATTTACAGAGGAATTCACTGCATCCTGTTTCTTTCTCTTGATATTTATTGCTTTTATACTACACAATCTATAGAATCAAACAGTGTCCTACAAAAGGTGCAAAATTTTGCTTTTGTGTGTGCTATTGCAGTGTAAACATATGCTAGTTTACTAGGGCTGTGCAGTCAGGATGCACAATTTATGTCTAGGAATCCTCCAATTCAAAAAGTCTGCCCTGGGTCACCTGGCAGTAGCTCCACATCACATCCTGACCCTTCTCTGCTTGGGAAAGGAATGGGACACTCAAGAAAAGTGCAATGAGAAGTGAGGGCTGGGGAAAGTGATCAATAGTTTATCTTGTTCCCTCCCACTGGAGTTAATTGGAAGGGAATCTGAAAAATACAAATATTTAGGTTACAAAACTATAAAAATACAGTCATACCTCGAGTTGAATGCGCTTCGGGTTGAGCGCGTTCGAGTTGCGCTCTGTGGCAACCTGGAAGTAACGGAGTGCGTTACTTCCGGGTTTTGCTGCTTGCGCATGCGCAGATGCGCAAAATGACATCACGTGCATGCGTGGTAGCGGCGAAACGCGACCTGCGCATGCGCAGACGCGCTGTCGTGTCTTGTGTTCCGTTCGGGATGCGAACGGGGCTCCGGAACAGATCCTGTTTGCATCCCGAGGTACCACTGTAAAGAAAAATTAAGTTTGTAAAACAATAATTACCATGTGGTTAGGGTAGATCAACGTGTCAGTGTCCACTTATCCCCAGTGTAAATATGACATATTGGCAAAAGTCGGAAATCGAAAGATAACTATTAGCATGTACGCAGAAATCGATTTCAGATTTGAAATCAGCATTGAAAGAACATATAAGAACAGCTGAAAAATCTCATGCAACAGAAAATGGAAAAAAAAATTGTTCCCCAGTGATCTGTCTGAAGTCTCACAATATTGGGTATTCAGCAGTGCAGGGAAGAACAGTGTCTTTGATGTAGAGGAGAAGGTAAAAAATATAGTCATTGTTTTGCAAAGAATTATAGGATCAATCACTGGGGAACAACTACCTGAACCAAAGGCATTCATTTTTGCAGCAAACTGAAATAAATGAGTTGTTTATATTAGATACATGATATAAAACCAATGCAATATATTAGAAGAGAGTTATCTCATTATAAAAACCGCTGCATGAAAATGCCAGGGGAACTTCATTTGACCTTCACTGGTTTCTTAAGTCCCCAAGATATGCGAGATAATTTTGTTTGACATTTATTTAATGACCAGCTTTGATATGCAACATTCACTTGGCCAATGGATTATAAATTGCTTTTGGAACATTTGTGGGAATTTACTTTTGTTAAGAGGCATACACAATTGAAATTGAAGCTAATATATTCATTACTAGAAACTCAAGATCATAAAGCTACAGAGAGATAGAAAGCAACATTTTCATCTCAAGGCCTTTGGGGAAGAAAAAATAACAAGGAAATGTCTTTGTCGCTATTGCAGACTATAGTTTCATCATTCTTTAAAAGGAACTGCAGTCAATTACTCCACTCAAGCTCTTTCTGCATCTCTTCCCTATAACTTCATGAACTGAGAAGAAGGCATCAGAATGCTGCTGGAATGAGATAAAGAAGTTCTCATTCAGGTCAAAGCTGCAAGATGCAGCAAAAGAGCAAGAGAAATTAATGTGTTACGCCATCTTACAAATGATGCTTGTCTGGAGGCTTACGATTAATTTATAACCATTTGCCTTGTTAAAAAAACACATGTCACATGTAAATGCATAGAAAGATAATAACAAGGCTGCAGTTCTTTAATCATAAATACTGTGATCTGGATTCTTTTCTAATTTCCACAGTGATAGTGGTAGAAAGGAGGAAGAGGGACAGATATTGGATTACAATAATTCAAAGATCTTTAGGAATGGTGCATGCTAAGCTTTTTCTTTTTGGCTTCCCAGACTAATGTACCTCAAATCATTCGTGTAGACTGCATTATAACAAGATAACAGAGGGCATCTGTTTAATCAATTTGCCTAGGTTATTCTGAATGTGGTATTCAGTGTTCTGCAGAATTCTGAATAGTATGTCAAGGACTGGAGGGAGGACTGGATAAACCACAGGGAGAGGGTACAATTGGCAGACAAAGCCTCTAGGATATGGATGCAGGATTTCAAACATACCCTCTAATCCACGGAAGTCCTGCCCAACAGCTATGCTGTACAATTTGGTTGGCACTGTCTGCTTCTCAGGGCGGGCTTCAAGCTAAAGGTAAAGGGACCCCTGACCATTAGGTCCAGTTGTGGCCGACTCACTCTGGGGTTGCGGCGCTCATCTCGCTTTATTGGCAGAGGGAGCCGGCGTACAGCTTCCGGGTCATGTGGCCAGCATGACTAAGCCGCTTCTGGCAAACCAGAAACACCGTTTACCTTCCCACCGGAGCGATACCTATTTATCTACTTGCACTTTGACATGCTTTCGAACTGCTAGGTGGGCAGGAGCAGGGACCGAGCAACAGGAGCTCACCCCATCACGGGGATTCGAACCGCTGACCTTCTGATCAGCAAGTCCTAGACTCTGTGGTTTAACCCACAGCGCCACCCGCGTCCCTAGGGCTTCAAGCTAGATGAGCTCAAACAAAGCTGTTGGGCAGGACTACTAAGGATTAGAAGGTATGCTTGAAATCCTGCTTTTGTCTCCTTAAATTGCTTCCCTACCAACAGTGTTGTGTATGTGTCTCAACTGTATAAGATCTTCTACCTTTGGTCAATTCTATTGCCTTTTTCCCTCCACATGATTGTCTTAGGCACATGTGAACCTACAATTGTGTGAAGAAAGCACCATAGGAAACACCAGAAGTAAGAGCCAAAGTAGATGTGAAATAAAATACATCTCTTATGCCTAGGATTTTGTTTTGTTTTTAACAAATGCCTAGGATTTTGTTTTGTTTTTAAAATGCAAATAGGAGCAGGTGTGTATGGAGAGGGAATGTAATAATTTCTTCCCTGCTGCAGTCCTGCCAAAAATCCCTCCAATGATGCTAGTATTTGCCTTGGGAGGAAATCCCCTGCTGGCACACCCCACCTAGTTAATATAATTTAAATATTAGATTACTGCAATGTGTTATACATGGGGCTGCCACTGAAGAAGGTTCGGAAACTTCAGTTGGTGCATAATTCAGTAGCCAGGTTGTTCACTGGGACAAGATGATTTGAGCATATAACACCAATCCTGGCCGACTGCACTGGCTGCCAATTAGTTTCTGAGCCCAGTTCAAAGTGCTGGTTTTGACCTATAAAGCCTTAAATGGCTCAGGATGGCAGTACCTCAAGGATTGCCTTCTCCCCACATGAACCAACCCCGGACCCTGCAACCATCACCTGAGGCCCATCTTCGTGTGCCTTCTCCACATGAGGTCCAGAGGGTGGCAACATGAGAATGGGCTTTTTCTGCAGTGGCTCCCTGTTTGTGGAACACTCTCCCCAGGGGAGGCTCACTTGGCACCATTATTATATATCAAGGTGCCAGGCAGAAACTTTTGTCTACAACCAGGCCTTTGGCCTTTAACTTGTTATTTTATCGTTTACTTGTGTCCGACTCTTCGTGACCCTATGGACCAGAGCACGCCAGGCACTTCTGTCTTCCACTGCCTCCCGCAGTTTGGTCAGACTCATGTTTGTAGCTTCAAGAACACTGTCCAACCATCTCGTCCTCTGTCGTCCCCTTCTCCTTGTGCCCTCCATCTTTCCCAACATCAGGGTCTTTTCCAGGGAGTCTTCTCTTCTCATGAGGTGGCCAAAGTATTGGAGCCTCAGCTTCACGATCTGTCCTTCCAGTGAGCACTCAGGGCTAATTTCCTTAAGAATGGATGCGTTTGATCTTCTTGCAGTCCATGGGACTCTCAAGAGTCTCCTCCAGCACCATAATTCAAAAGCATCAATTCTTCGGCAATCAGCCTTCTTTATGGTCCAGCTTTATGGCCTTTAACTATCCGTGGCATTTAGAAGTGGATGGGCTGCATTCAGTGCATTTTCCCTCACTTGGTTTTAATGTATCTGTGTGGATCTTGGTTGGTTGGTTTGTAAGACACTCTGGGTTGCCTTGGACAAGATAAAGCAACTAATAAATTTAATAAATAATATTTTTAAAACAAACAGTAGGTTAAATGCAAGGATGCATTTAATATCAGATCTAGTTTAGCTCTTAAGTAGCCATTTGCACAGCAGTATACTTTGAAATGGCTGCAGTTCTGGGAAAGGCTGGCCGAAATAACTAGTTCAGATGATATGCCCCTTCAAATGATTTATTTCTGGATATTATTCTTGTGAGGAGCACAAACTGGAACAAATTGTTAAAGGCTATGTCTGTACTTGTGACGGACTCACTAATTTATCAGTACAGCTTGTGATGTAGCGCAGAGATTGTCAATGGGGAACTTAATATTTCTCACTCTTCTTCAGAGGGTTACTGTAATGTGAGGCAGACCCATGTATGATTCTGCAGTCTGGTACATAGGCACCAGTGTTTGGAACCATGACATAAATCTCCAAGGATACATTGCCAAACACCCATTTATCCACTCAAATGAGGACTAGAAACAGTTTTGTGAAAGGAAGGAAGGAGGAAAACAGAAAAGCTTGGGAGACCCCAAACTTTGTGCTGTAGGCCAGGCACATGCAGAAAGCTGGCACTGCTTTCAACTCAAAAGTGTCTGGCAACAGTGAAGAGAAAATGGGCACATCATTTCAACACTGCTGTAGATCTGCTAATTAAAAAGAAGTGTACAACTGATGGCAATACAGCTGCCCAAAGTTAATCCATTTTAACAACATAGGGAGTGTTATGACACTCAACCTTTTGCAGCATGTCAGCTGAATGGATCAGAACTTGGCAGGCACTGCTAGAACCTAATTTGCTGCAATGATTAATGTTTTCTTCTACTTTGCTCTTTCATATTTGGTGTATACCTGTGAATGTATCATAAATCAGAGCTTATCTGTCATGAACCAGAGCTTAGCAGTCTTCATTCTTCAAAAATCCAGTAATCACAGGAATTGGCAGCCCAATCCTCTTGCTCTTTAGCTGTAATGAGGCAAATAGCAGTGTATTAGCTGACTCCCTTCTTCCCGATATATAAAAAAAATTCACACAGATGGCAAAATCCTACATAATACATTGTGGTTGTACAGCCATATTTCCTTGCAGTTTGGGAACTGCAACTGGACAATAAAATATTGCAATTGGACAATAAAACATAGTCCATGCAGTACAGAAAATGCCACACACCAATGTAAGTAAGTAAGTAAGTAAGTAAGTAAATACCTGAGACCTCAGCAGTTAATTGTGCACTTAAATCATACTGGTTGTATCAACAAGTGTTGCTCAGCTGATGGTGTAGCTTCCATTAGCAAAATGGGGAAGAAAGTCATTTTCAGCTATTTCCTCACCTACCCACCCAGAACAGATTTAGGGTGGTACAGGGGCTGCAGCAGGGAGAATTAATTGCCAAAAATTGTTTACCATCATGTTCTGTTGACAGAAGCCTTACCACCAGACAAACAACACTATTGGACACACCCCTATTCTAAACTTGCCTAAAATCTCTATCTTTACTCTCAGGTACCTTATTATGTTTGGGTACTTTGATTTAATAAAAGTTCAAACTGATAGATACACAAGAAGCGGGAAAGTTTTTGAGAAGATACGAAAAAGACCTGGGTAAAGAAAAAGAAAGATCTGGAGGAGAGGAAAAAAACGTGGGAGGTGGGAGAGGGAGGGGAGAGAAGGAGGCCGAGGGAGCGGAGGGGGGTGAGGTAGAAGCAGAGGAGGAAGCGGAGGACGCGGGATCGGGAGAGGGGGAGGAGGAGGAAGAGGTGGAAACTATTGGAAATAGAGGCACCAGAATTTAAATCGGAAATTAGGATAAAGTGCAATTAGTCGAAATGACCCTTAAATTTCTGTCGTGGAATGTGAATGGTTTTAATGAAAAGTCCAAGAGAAATAAATTTGAGAAAATCATAAGGAAAAAAAATATTGATGTGATTTGTTGCCAGGAAACACATGTTGCCAAAAAACACAAACATATTTTAATAAATAAAAAGTTGGGAATAGAATTTATCAATTCAGACTCAAAGAAGAAAAGAGGGGTGGTAACTTATGTGAAAGAGAAATTGGAACCTAAACTGATATGTAAGGATGAGGAAGGAAGAATCCTAGGAGTACAAATCAACTACCAGGGAGAAAAATTTAATGTGGTAACGGTCTATGCGCCAAATACAAACAAAATGGAGTTTTTCAAAAAATTGGAACAAGTTTTATTAGATCTAGAGAATCACAAATTGATTCTACTTGGAGATTTAAATGGAGTGCCAAAACCGGAATTAGATAGAAGCTCGAAAAGGAAGAACTTAAAGCAAGGGAAACTTCCGAGATCGTTTATTGACCTTGAGGAAAACTTAGATTTAATAGATATATGGAGATTCAAAAACCCCATGACCAAACAATTCACACATTTCTCAGAGCCGCATCAGAGCTGGAGTAGATTGGATCAGATATGGATATCAAGAGAATTAACAATAAGAGTGTCGAAATGTGAGATACTACCCAGAACACTATCTGATCACAACCCAATAATATTACACTTAAACTGGAAGACCCAGGGTATCTACAGATGGAGAATGAATGATTATTTATTTGAAAAAGAAGAAGTGATTGATAAGGCTAAAATTACTTTAAAAGACTATTTTGATTTAAATATTAATAAGGAGACTAACATGGATATAGTTTGGGATGCCAGCAAGGCAGTGTTAAGAGGTTTTTTGATACAACAAAATAGTCAAAGAAGAAAGGCGAGAGAACAAAAAAAGGAAGAGCTAATCACTCAATTGAGAGAATGTGAAAAGAATTTGATAGAAAAGCCGAGCGATGAAGGGAACAAGCAACTGTATAAGATGATACAAGCACAATATTCAACATTAATAAATCAAGAGGTAGAATGGGGAATTAAGTTAATGAAACAAAAATTTTTTGAATCTGCAAATAAAACTGGAAAGTTCCTGGCGTGGCAGTTGAGGAAAAGAAGAAAACAAAATCTTATTAATAAAATAAAAGTAGAAGACCAAATCTTGGAAGACCCTAATGAAATAAAAAAGAGCTTCCTTAAATTCTATGAAAACCTATATAAAAGAGAAGAAGAAGATGAAATAGAAATGGGAAAATATCTAGAAGAAAACAGAATCAACAGTATATCGGAAGAGGAAAGAAATTTATTAAATAAACCCATAAAAACAGAGGAAATTCAAGAGGCGATAAAGAGGATGAAACTGGGGAAAGCCCCAGGCCCAGATGGATTGTCAGCCAAGTATTATAAAGTCCTAGAAGAACTTATTACACCAGTGCTATGTGAAGTAATGAACGAGATTTTAAGAGAAGGAAGAACACCAGCGTCATGGAAAGAGGCATACATTACGCTGATACCGAAACCTGACTCGGATAGGCTGAATATTAAGAATTACAGACCGATTTCACTATTGAATAATGATTATAAGATCTATGCAGATATAATGGCGACTCGACTTAAAAAATGCCTAGTTAATCTTATCCATACCGACCAGGCTGGTTTTTTACCCAATAGGCAAATAAAAGACAACATAAGACATACAATAAATATCATTGAGTACTTAGAATGCAAAAACGAAATCCCTGCAGCTTTACTGTTTATTGATGCCGAAAAGGCATTCGATAACGTATCCTGGCGTTTTCTTATAAAATGTTTGGAAATGACAGGGATAGAGGGCACATTCCTGGAAGGAATAAAAGCAATTTACTCACAGCAAAGTGCTAAACTAATTATTAATAATAACTTAACAGAACCCTTCGAAATCTCGAAAGGTACTAGGCAGGGGTGCCCTCTGTCACCTCTTCTGTTTATTATGATGTTAGAGATAATTACAAATAAGATAAGAAAAACTTCAGAGATACGCGGAATAAAAATAGGAGTGAAAGAATACAAATTGAAAGCTTATGCTGACGACCTTATGTTGTCTTTGGAGGATCCAGAAGAGAGTGTCAGTAAGGTGTTAGATCTGTTAGAAGAATTCGGAAAACTATCCGGTTTTAAATTAAACAGAACAAAAACTAAAATGTTGATTAAAAATGTAGAAGAGAAGGTAAAAAACCACCTTGAATCTCAGACTGGAATTAAAGTAACCAAAAAAGTAAAATACCTTGGAATCTGGTTAACGACAAAGAACATTAATTTGATGGAAGATAATTATACAACCGCATGGAAAGAAATAAGGAAGGACTTAGATACCTGGAATAGAATAAAGCTATCCTGGTCGGGGAGAATGGCGGCAATAAAAATGAGTCTATTACCGAAACTGCTATTCTTATTTCAGAATATACCAATAATCAGGGGAACATCAATATTCAAGGGCTGGCAGAAAATACTTTCTAAATTCATCTGGCAAGGAAAAAGGCTGAGAATTAGATTCAAATTACTCACAGACCAAAGAGATAGAGGAGGATTCGCAGTCCCAAATTTAAAGTTATATTATGAAGCCTCATGCCTCTGTTGGGTCAAGGATTGGATTATTATAAAAAATAAAGATCTGCTAGATTTAGAAGGATTTGATTTAAGATTCGGCTGGCACGCTTACCTATGGCGTAATAAGGGAAAGATCCATAAAGGGTTTTCTAACCATATCTTCAGAGGGCCATTACTGGAGGTGTGGGAAAGAAATAAAAAATTATTGGAACAGAATACCCCTTGGTGGCTTTCGCCAATCGATATCCTGACAATAAAAAAAACAAATATCGAAGGAGAAAGATGGACCTACGAAGATTTATTAGTAAAAACAGAGACCGGTTGGAGGATTAGGCCATATGAAGAAATAAAGAACAAATTGACAGGTTGGATCCAATTTCATCAAATCAACTCTATCTGGACCGAGGATAAAAAAAATGGGATAAGTGAGAAAAAATCTAGATTCCAGATTGAAATATTAGAAAGTAAAACAAAACTCCTATCGAAAATGTATAGCCTGTTGCTCGAATGGGACACCAAAGATGAAGAAGTAAAGGAGGTAATGGTGAGATGGGCAATGGACTTTGGGTATAACATAGAGTTTGATAAATGGCAGGCACTATGGAATAAAAGTATGAGATTCTCGGCATGCACAACACTCAGGGAAAATATGTACAAAATGATGTACAGGTGGTACGTAACGCCTGTAAAACTGGAAAAAATATATAAAACTGGTGATAAATTATGCTGGAAGTGTAAGATTAAGGAGGGCAATTTTTATCATATGTGGTGGTTGTGCGAGCCTATTAGAAAATTTTGGGAATCTATTTACAATGAACTAAAAAAAATCTTTAAATATACCTTTATAAAGAGACCTGAAGCCTTTTTGCTGGGGACAATTGGAGAGGAAATCAAAAAGGAAGATCAAACACTCTTTCAGTACGCGACAGTGGCCGCCAGAACTCTAATAGCGCAGAATTGGAAGACACCAAGAATCCCAACCATAAATGAATGGCAATTGAAACTACTCGACTATCTAGAATTGGCAAAAATGACACAGAAAATAAGAAATCAAAAAGACACAAAGTTTAATAAAGATTGGAATAAATTCATGGCATACATGGAAACAGAGGTAAAAAAAACTAAAAAACACAGTAGGTGTGATATAACACTTGTGATGTAAAGAATTTTTTTTTGAGGAAAAGAAACTGCAGATAGAAAAATTTTATAACACATTCCGAAACCAAGATGAAGGGAAGTCAGTCAGTGTTGTGTGTTATGTAGTTAATGTAGTTAATTTGTTGTTGTCTTATGTCAGGAGTATATATATATTTTATATATATGTATATTTTTCTTTATTTAGTTTTTTTTTGGTGTGAATGTGTTGTGTTTGTCTTTTTTGTTTGTATGGTGTTATAAAATAAAATTTATATTAAAAAAATAAATAAATAAAGGTTGTCTTTTCTTTCTTTCATTGCAATGTTATTCTTTGTCTTTTGAGGGATGCCTGAGAACTCATTTGAAACAAAAGGCAAATTATAAATCTTCAGATAAATAGGAATGGATATTTTCAGGGAATTTCAGAATGACTGTTTTGCTAACAATTACTAAGCTTCTGAAGCTCTGTACACTGCACTTTTTTCTAGGGCAAAAAAGCATTGATGTCATCCTTATAATCTGACCTTTCCTTGGTCCTGGTTCAAACAAAGTACTACAAACTGTTACGGCCTATTTCTGACACAGGTAAACATGATAATTCAAATTCTTGTGGGCTTGATTTTCTCAAGGGTTTTTCAAGAATCCACATGGAACACTTGAAGACCCCATTCTTACCGTATTTTTCCGTCTATAAGACGCCTCCTATTTGGGGGAACCCAGATTTAAGAAAATGGGGGAGATGCATCCATGCATAAGACGCCCCCTAATTTTTGACATTTTTTTGGGGGGGGGAACCTAATCTTATACACAGAAAAATACGGTACTTTTTATTGGAAGCCACTTTTCAGACTTTATGAAGAAAAGTGGGCTAACAGCTTCTCAAGTAGATGAATAAATAGACCAGTGCATAAATGAGGAATCTATGACTGAATAACTGCTGTCACTCTGCTGAGTTGCCTTTGCCAGCAAGACTTGGAAAACAAGTTTTTCTACAACACATTGCATTTCATTGTCAAGCACAGATGAGTAGAATATTCAGTAGAAGGGTAGCATATGTTAGAGGACTATATTGCTACAAGAAAAATGCCTTTGAGCAGAGAAATCATTTTTAAAAGTTTGGGTGGGGGGAAGAAAGATTGTTCTGGATATGCAATGTTGCTGGCACAGAATAAAAAGAATCTCCACCTGGTTACTGTAATGGAAAATGAGAGATAATGCCAAAGCATGACAAGATGTGTTTTTCTCTGACATGTGCCTGGGAGGAAAAGGATAAAATTGCATGCTATAAATAATGTCTCTGAAGTGAGTGCAAAGTAGTTAATCCTGCCTATATTTCATCTTTAACCGACCTTGGAATAGTCTATGCAAACTAATTAATCCGAGTAGTTTAGGAAAGCTAAATCTTGAAGGCATGTGATGCCCCAGTAAAATACTACTGGATTCTGCTATTGTTGTACAGAATGAATGGTGCCTCCTAGTTTGGCTATTGCTTAATTCAATGAGCTGTTGATAGAATATGACATTCTTTTTTATTCAATACTTTATGACAAATTTCTGTGTCGCTCTTGGCAGAAAACCTTACTGACATACCTTCCCTGAAGACTTTCAACCTGTAGGCCTGACTTGACCTTGAGGTCAAGAAGCCTTTGGTATTTTGCCCAATGCCTCAAAACAGGTTATTCCACACTTGTCTTATTGCCAGATGCCAATAGAGACACTATCAATGGAGAGGACTGTAACTGAAGCATGAAGTCTAGAAGAATGTTTGAGTGATTGCAATCAACTTGCTCAACTTAAGGAGCACTTGAGCATACAGTCATACCTCGGGTTACAAACGCTGCGGGTTGCGCATTTTCAGGTTGTGGACTGCTCCAAATCTGGAAGTACTGAAACGGGTTACTTCTGGGTTTCGGCGCTCGCGCATGCGCAGAAGCACAAACTGATGTCACGTGCATGCGCAGAAGTGCTGAATTGCATCACATGCATGCACAGACGCAGCGCTGCGGGTTGCGAACGTGCCTCCCGCACAGATCACGTTCTCAACCCAAGGTATGACTGTATATATTTTAGCCCTGGCCACTTGTTCATGCCATGCACTCTTATACCAAAGTTCCCATTTATGTGCTCTAAATTCACTAAACCTGAGGAGGGACCAATGTAGCTACAGAGTGTACACCTGGCTGGGTCTATTTTACATCTAATGTGATCAGCTGCAGTTACTCAGAATACCATCGTCCATTGTAGGTGTGTCTATAAAGAAGGTGGGGAAGTCATTTTTATGTCTATTGATACTTATGTCTAAAGGAGCTTTTAAATTTACTCCACCTCTTCTGAAGGCATATGGTGAGATTCACCTAATGAGCCCTGTCAGCATAATCCCTGCACATGGACTTCTGCTTGTGCAATGGAGCTTTCCTCCTCTCCTCCCTCTGCATGCCCCCTCCTTTTGGCTTGGCGGGGGGGGGGGGGGGGTTGTGAGAACTCTCCAAACAGCCCATGGAGAGAGGAGAAGAAGAGTGTTCTACTGGCAACCTGAAATGCTTGCCAGAATTTTACGGAATTCAAACTGAAAATTGAAAATTTTAAAGAATTCAAATTGCAATACAATAACATACAATATAAGAAATAAAAGAAGCAATTAAAATACAAAATACAGCATCTAGCACAGTAGGCTGCAGTTGCTACAACAGGAAAAAACACATTAAGTGGTCTGCCAAGATCCTCTGCAATTTTGAAGTGGTCCTTGAGGAGAAAGTTTTGGAACCGCTATCCTAGACGTTTGACATTTCGTTATTTGACTCCTAATGTTAAGAAATATTTTATTGTTGGATCCTCCTTCCTTTAATATCACTTACTACTAAACAACACAGGAAAGACAGAACACCAGGACTAAAAATTGTCTTCCAGATGTACCCTGTAGTCATGACCAAAGTTGCTAAACCAAGGCCCACCTTGGAGACCAAAACCAAAATCAGCAACAATGGGGCCAGCAGTTTCCAGAATATTAGCAGTACTTATTATACCAAAGGTACCATGTTGGCTAAATCTGTTTTAGGGCATTTTGTGGAATTAAAATGAAAAAAAAACAACTCCTGGAGCCTGTTGTCTGGTGTGGGTGGGGAGGAAGGAAGGTGTCAGTGCAATGCTGGGCTTTGCCTTGCTGTTGACAGCTCCTAACGATGTTTCACCCCTAAGCCTATATTAAAGCGGGGTGGAATCTGCCCCCTTCTCACCTTTAGCTACATTTCTGTAAATATGACAGGGTGGTCAAGAAGTGACAAGTCAAAGTGGAATGTCAAAAGCAGCTGTAAAAAGATGCAAAACCACACACAAAAATGAGAAAGATACTGTTGCTCATCATTCTTAGCAGCTGTCCTCATTTTCATAAGGAGCCAAAAAGAAACCCACAACAGTGAGTCATCTCACATTTGCATCCTTAGCAGTGAAGGATGATAATTTATAGAATTACCATTTTGCATTCTGCATATTGAATATGGAACAACTTCCAGTCACTAGTTCTAGTCCTTCTTCGGTTCTCACATATTAAAGTGGATTAGAATCTCCACTATATGTGTAAACGTGTGTTCAAATGATAACTGAAATCCACTTTTTCCTATCCTTTGAGTTAAATTTTACAAAGAGAATAGCTAAATCACATTAAAGGGAAATTAAATGTGATTAACTTCCATCAGGTTATATTGTAGTAAGCAGGCCTACCACTTGATCCTATACATGCTTAGTGAGGAAGACATAGGTCAGACTCTACCTTAATAGTGATTACTCTCAAGTGTTCATAGGATTGAAGCTTTAGTGGGTAAAACAGATTTATGGAAAAAGTAATCCTTTGGTTTGACTATTAAGAAGTCTGTAGTTCTATACCCTACCCAATGACAGGAAGAAGGACCCATGACCTACAATGGGAGATACATGGGGCTGAAAAATTATATGCTTACTTTTGACACAATGTGCATACACTAGAAATGTGGTCTTTACTCCTCAGATGGGCGAGGTATAAATAATAAATTATTATTATTATTTGTATGAACTTATCTGATTATCTGTTTGATGAATGGGCATTAATGTTGTACATTTCCCCATGAATTAAAAAGGAAAGAATAACTCAAATTTGGTCATGAAGGTCAGTGTTGCCAGCTTTACAAGTGAAGATGTACTGTTTGTACTATTTGTTTCAGCTGTTGAATGGTTAGCCAAGTAGATAGTCTATGACAGGTGCCCCTTTGAGTTTGGTGCCCCAGGCATCTGCATGGTTCATCTATTCCTAAATCTGGCCCCGAACATCCTGTCTTGCTCCTTCAAGCAGCAAGCTGATAGGGCACAATTATCCCCACAATATCTGAACATCGTGAGGAAAACTCCTGGAGTTGTTATGGAAAAGATGACACCTCATTAATGAAAGTCTGACTCACTCTGTAGGTAAATTCAGAAGCAGAAGGAGACCATTCACACTAAGTTGTACATGGCACCAGCTATTATTGGTATATCCCAGGACAAACAGCTGATGCAGCCACATCCTTAGAAGATACTAACAATAGAAAATGAGCAACTGGGTTAGTTTCATGGCATCCTACATTATGCAACTGAATGTCGTGTTTTTGTTGAAAACAACTCTTCGTATTGTATCTCTCAACAAAGTATGTTTTAATAAAGCTTAATATTCTTGTCTGCATGCTTTTGGCTATGCATGGAACTTGTTTACGAAAAATCAAATGCATTTTGAGGTAAAGTGAGCACTTTTGCCAACATTTCCATGGCTTTTTGGCTGTTGTTGTTCTGATGTGGGAAGACCTCTTGGCCGCGGGCATAATCTCCCACTTTACATACAGCTGGCAAGTGAAAACAATATCAGAGCATCTCCGTGACACATGCGGCTTTTATATGGCAACCCTTTATACTTTCCTGCAGTTTCCTTTGAAAATGCTTAGAACAACTGTGTCTGTTTCCTTTCATTAAGATTATGTGTTGTTTGAGCCAAAAAAACAGGACAAAGCTCATTAATTCTGTTCAAAATTGCTCCGCCCTCCACACACATTGTTTGGCTGGATACCTCTGTCTCTAAAAGGAGTTTTATCCACTAGAAACCTGTAATGTGTTATCAGCTATTAATTGGAATGTTCCTTGGAGTTACAGGAGATAAAGAGGCTGTTGATAATAGATTGGCCCAACATCACATACATTTTTAAAAAAATCACATTGTCAGTTGCTATTAGATAGGTCAGATCAGTTGAGCTGCTGGATTTATTAATATTATGCATGGATCCATCTCCCTTCATTTACCCAGAAGAGATAGCTTCCATAATTATGGCATTTCAGATTCATTAAATTTATTTCGGCTAGTCTTGTCTCATCACCAGAGACACCTATGAGAATAATCACTTCATACATTTCTGTATTTTGATAAATATTAACCCTGTTAGATCACACCAAAGGCCCATCTAGGGTAGCATCCTGCTTTCACTGTGGCCAATGAGATGCCTATGGGAAGCCCTCAAGGAGGTCCTGAGGGCAATATCACTTGCCCAACTTGTGAGCTTTATCATACTGCCTCTGGCATAAGTACGAGAACATATCTATCATGGCTATTAGTCACTGACAGCCATATCTGTTACAAATTTGCTAAACCCCCTTTAAAACCAGTAAAGTTGTTGTCCGTCACATCTTGCGGAAGTCAATTCCATAAGTCCACTATGTGCTATGTGAAGAAGTACTTCCTAAATTTCCAACATTCAGCTTCTACTACTATGAGGGAATCTGCAAGGTTGCGGCTCTGGACACTCGTGAAAACTTAATGTTGCTTAAAGGAAAATGCAGGAAAGACATGAAAAACCAGGTGGGCTGCTCACAGTAAGGGCAAAATCAGACACTACTTTAACTGCCTCATTAGCTCCCAGGCCTGGATGCTTTAGCTAAGAGGACAATTTTTATCAGGGCCACAGTGCACAGAGTGGGGAGGGAGGCTGAATCTTTCACTCCTAACCTGTAATTTCAATCACACACACGCTGAAAGTAATAGCCATTTTTAAAAGCTCCCAATGAAGCCAGGCATGGTTGCTAACCACCCAATAAAGAAAAATACTGTTTGTCCCATCCTGCCCTCCCACATTTTTTTTTCTGAAATAGAAGAAGTTATAGAACAGCACAATCTCTCATGCTTAACAAAAGTGTGTTTATGCATGGGTTGCTATATTTGGAAATAAAAAGACCTACAGGTTTCAGTAGATTGGATCTTCCATCAAGTGGGGCAGAATAATATATTTTAGTTTTGCCACCTGTGAGTTAAACCAATTCTCTATAACTGAAGGTCTGGGAAATGTTACTGAATGTTGTGTCTCTCTCACTGTGTGTGAGTTAACGAATATGTGTTTTATAGTCTTTTCTCCCTCACCTTCTCAGGCTCTGCCGTTCCTTTAGCTTGTAATAATGCTAGTAACTTCACCACCCAGGTCTGGCTCTCTGTTTTTCTCCAAATAATTTGTGTTGATAAACTCCAGTTCCACTTGACAATTTACCACTGGAAGAGAGAGAGCGGGGCTCAGCCTTTCTGAATGACTAGCATGAAAGCAGCACATGAAAGCGATGTATGTCATCAATGAAAGTGGGCCGCCCTGGCATTTTATTTCCTTCTGGCATTAATACAAGTTTCTAAAGAGTTAAATATACTTTATTATATGCTGCAGGCAATGACTGGTACATAAAGATCAGACCACATGGTAACCCCCCCCCCCAAAGAAAAACCCTCCTTCGGGGCTGCACATTTGTTTCTAATTTGGTGGTTAGCAAAAATGCTTCTATTTATGCTTCTCATTAAGGACCATAGTGCTTCAGATCCAGGAAGATGAGGGCTCCTTCCTTCCATTACATTTTAAGAAAAGCAGTATGGTCTCAGAAATACATCACTTTTCTTCCTCTTGCTCTCCCCTCCCCACATCTTAGCACACTTATTTTCAAACCAGCCATCAGTAGCCAAGCTATTAGTGAGTCTGTGAGAAGTGAGTCCTGTTATTCCATTGGTCCTATAAGCAACAACTAACAAGATGGGATAACAGCCCTTGACAATAGTTTTCCAAACATTATCTTTAACACTATGAACTCATGGCCCAGTTATATACTCCAAGGTACACTATTAATGACATATAAGAGGTAGCTAAGGACCCCACCACCCCTTTCCCACCAGGAGCTGGTAGAAAAGGCTGTGCCACTTTGCTCCAGTATTAGGACTTGGCTTTGTGTCCATCATGCGAACCATGTACTGTACTAACTGTACTAGTTAACTGTACTAACTATGGGATTTCTAAACATTTTTCACAACACCTGTTTGACCTCAGACATTGGGGGAAGGATGGAAGAGGAGGCAGGCCCACCGACAAATTATTACATATAGCATTGTATCCAGTGTTAGTTTTACACAGAGTAGACCCATTGAAATTAATAGGCATGCCTAGTTTTCATTGATTCTTTTCAATGGTCTACCCAATATCTAATAGGTTTTCATAGCAGCTTTTTATATCAGTAAGTGCTCCAGACAGAAAACTGTTGTAAGTGGAAGTATAATATTGTTTAGGTGGTACAGTGGTACTAAGCATGCATGTGGCTCTGCCTCACTTGTCTAATGTAGAACACCATGTTAGCCTCTGCCCATCTGGTGTCATGTGTGGCAAAATTGGTGGCTTCATTGGACATCTAAGACCAGTTGATACAATTACTCCAGAAGAAACTGTATGAATAATGCTAGATTAAAAGTATTAAAAGGTACTGCATGTACGTATGTCTTCAAACCTTTATTAATAATGCATTTGTTTTTCTCTGAGCAGTTATTATTATACCTAAGATTATCTGCATTTTTGTGACTGTTTCATGAGAAAAATTAAGGCTGGGAATGTCAGATTATCTGTAAACGGAGGAGTTTCTTGGGCTGGAAGAATGCCAGGGATGAAGGAGTCTAAAGCATGCTTGGATCAGATAATCAACATACAGAGAGTGGGAGGTAAGCAACAACCAGATACACTTGGCAAAGAGTTTTACAGAATTTTATCCTCTGACAACTCTTTCTTGCTGTTTGGATCTTCAGTTGCTCTACAATATGGTTTTCTGCTTTCTAAAATCAATTACATTGTGTGGTTCTAGGGTGGAGATTGGGAGATGTCATATACTTCTCTCTTTCTCTCTCAACTTAGGGATCAGTTGACAGTGGTTTGTAAAAAGAGTTGGTGCTCTCAACGGGTTTGGAAAAGAATAAAGAGAGACAACACCCAGCACTGGAATGGAAATAGGCCACAGCTTCATTAAATCCCCAAACAGTTTGGCAATAGAAGGCAAGGACCCAAATGATGGATAATGAAATGGGTGGGGCAGTGACTGAGGGCAGAGTCCAATGCAGGGAATTATTGCTCTTATCCAGTCTGGGTGGAAGCACTTGGTCTCAACTTACTTTCGAATTTCAGAATAGAAAGTACTGGAACAGAAGAGAGAAGTCCTCACCATTCCCCAAATCTAGTAGTCAGAGCCCAGCTCTCCCCTTCCCTCCTGGAAAGTAGAAAGCCTCATTGGGGGCTAAGGAGGACATCAACCAGCTTTCTCAGGATGGATGAACAGGAGTTGAAAAGAAAGGACTCAGCCTTGTTGCCTTGTACCAGGCAACACCTCCTCAGGTGGGAACAGATTCCCCTTCCCAAGTGCAGCGCATGCCTGCAAGCTTCCACCACAGCACAGGGATTTCACAAGCAACCTTGCCACACTTCGCCTTTGAAAGCTTGGCGGGTGGGTGCTGAAATCTATTGGGATAGCTCCATAGGTCCTGTGTAGTCCTGAACTCCTTAGACTCTTGAATTTTAAGCTCTGTTTCTATTCTGCCTAATCAAGCCCTTTTATTGCCTAGTTAGAAGTTTGAAGTTGTTATAACTTGATGCTTGGTGCTGAGCCTGTATTATGTTTCTAGAATAAAGATATCTTTCTTACTACCAGGTAAGAGTCGCAATCATCATACTTGAGGTGGGAACCAGGACAGACCCCAAGAAGCAACAGCTTTCTGGCATTGTCAACTGACAGCCATCCTCCATCCATAGTGATTCTTGTGTAGTACTACTGGTCAATTGGCAGGGAGTCAGTTGGTGAGAAGATGTTCCCCGAGTGACTCTTTGCCTTCTATAGCCTGGGAGCACTTGTAGGAATGTAGCTCTTGCTCATGTCCACCCCCGACAGACAAGATTTAGGGACAGCCATGTTCCTCCCCCCTCTGTAAAAACAGTATATTGTCACATAGCATCCATTCCTAGAGGTATTCTCCCAATTTAGTTTGATTGTACACCAGTATCCAATTACATAACTTCTGACTGGAGATGAAACATTAATTATGAGAAGAAGAAATGAAATGAAATATGAAGCATGTATCATCAGAAAGTGCTCATATATGAATCTTTATAGATAATATTAATTGTCATGTTAAAGATCTACCAAAATGTTACAATTTTCATTTTTTTAAACATTGACAACTTTTGACTTTTTCAAAAAAAATTCACAACCAGACATGTTCACAGCTATTCCTGAAAGCCTTCTTGCACTGTTGTGTACCTAAAGTATGTCTCAAATCAATGTTAAGTTTAGAAACTTACTATGGCAACAGGGATAGGTATAGATTTTTTTTTTAAGAGCATTAAAACGATGCAGATATCATAGAAGCTTAGCAAGAGAATGTTTAGTTTTGTTTTAATTTCAGAGAATAAAAATATAAACAAACTTTATCATACAACTGCCATATTCAATGAAATTATTTTATATGATAATTTAAGATTTCTGTATTTGGGGGACCTGTAGGCCCTTCATGTACCACACACCCTATATACCCTACATTACTGCCCCTGGCTGGTAACCTAGGCTGTATCTACAATGACCTTTTTAATGTTATTAGAACTATATTAGCTATATCATTCTAAAACGTCACAGGAATACTGCAAAAAAAAAAAAAAAAAAGTGCCTTACCTTAAACGTTCCTTCAGAACATCAGTTTCCTTTACTGCCTGGTTCCTGGTTGCTCTGCAGTGCCCTCTGGTGTTACATTTTAATAACACATTATAGTTGTACAGTGGTACCTTGGGTTACATACGCTTCAGGTTACATACGCTTCAGGTTACAGACTCTTCTAACCCAGGAATAGTACCTCGGGTTAAGAACTTTGCTTCAGGATGAGAACAGAAATCGTGCTCCGGCGGCGCGGCGGCAGCAGGAGGCCCCATTAGCTAAAGTGGTGCTTCAGGTTAAGAACAGTTTCAGGTTAAGAACGGACCTCTGGAACGAATTAAGTACTTAACCTGAGGTACCACTGTATCTTGGCTCCCGAACGCCTTGGGAGTCAAACGTTTTGGTTCCCAAACGATCAAAAACCGGACGTGGGTGTTCCGGTTTTCAAACATTCTTTTGGAAGCCAAATGTCCGAAGGGACTTCTGCGGTTTCTGGTTGGCTGTAGTAGCTTCCTGCAGCCAATCAGAAGCCATGTTTTGGAAGTTGAATGTTTTGGAAGTCCAACGGACTTCCGGAACAGATTCTGTTCGACTTCCGAGGTACGACTGTATTTTAATAACACATTATTAACATTACCAGCAAAACATAATGTGTCCATTACATTTTGAAAATTGTTCCTTAATGTTATAAACCATGAGTGTAGACCCACCCCTAATATACAGACTTCGAGCCCTGAATACAGTGCTGAAATGGTGCTGAAGACTCCTCAAGCCAAACCATATTTTCCTCCGCTACTGATCCAGTCTACTCAAACTGTATTTCTAGAGTAAAGATGACCTATGTCCCAAACCCATTCACTCCAGCTATGCCTATTTTTCCACCATGCTGCTACTGCCTGGTGTTCTAATATTTCTAATCTAGATACGGGCCTGGGCTCTCAGAGCATGAGACAAGCCTTCTTAGGAAGCCACAACCATTGCTAGAGGAGGTATACGAGACTTGTGTGTGTGTTTTGCCTAGTTTTGTGTGTTTAATTTGTATGGGCTCTGATGCAGAGTATTTATATTTTTATTTATAGGAATTATTTATAGGTCGCCTCAAGGCAGCTTACACAGTATTAAAAAAAACCACATAGAAAAAGAAACTTACAATAGCTGTGATATTAACTATCCTTTAAAACAGAGGCCAGCTAAAACAAATAAAACAACATAAACATTCCTGCAGGCATAGAAAAGCCATCCATCTTAATAAAGCTCTTTAATAATGAAGGCTTTATTTAAGAGAGGGTGATCCAAAATAAATGAGCTTTTAAAGCCTGCTGAAAAGTTCGCAGCACGGGGCCCAAATGAATTTCTGGACAAACCTGTCCTTCTAAAGACCAATCCATAGATCACAGTCTGCTGTCTCCGTTGCTGGTGCTGAGAACCAATCACACTTCTCCCTGACTGCAGGTGTTTTGGGGTTCAGCGGGATCTCCCACTTGGGTATCACAATGAATGTGTTATGGCATCTTCCCTTTTTGGTTCATGCATGAGGTAGGAGACAAGTGAATTGACTTTGTACTGCCTTCCCTATAATTTCTGATACAGCTTCTGAGCCGGGGAGTTGAACGTGTTACAGGAATCTCCATTTTGTCCCTGGAAAGATGGGAAGCTGGAAATATTTAGCTGAAGTAGTTGTGTGTGAGACAAGGAAGCATTTCATATTTGAACAATTCATATTGATCAAAACATTTCATATTGATCAAAAGCTGAATTCATGCCAATCAGCAGTTATAAATCACCTACTTTGTATACTAAAATGGCAGTTTTCTTGGTGCACAGAAGTCTTTACACATCTAGGCATTTTGGTTAATTTGGAAAATGGGTATCACTTAAATTTAGTACTGGGGTAAGGTTAATACACTTAAGAATAATATTCTGCCATGAATAATATATACTAAATGGTATTTCATTATATATTCATTATATATGTTTTCAAAAGGTTAAAGGAGCATTTAGGAAATTTATTTGGGGTATTTCTCTGCCTTGTTTTTCACTTAAGAGAATGCTGCTACCAGTATCAGAAGGCTGCTTTAATTTTCCAGGTCTTAATTTCTATCAAAAGGCATATTTGTTAGCATGTACAGAAGGTTGTGAATTAGCCAGCTTGGGTAATTTTAGAGATGGCTTATTTAACTCCTTTATTTGGATGACAGGGTCTGTGAATAATAAAAAGAAAGGATCTATAACACCTTCAATTTTTGCAGCTAGAGAGATATTGCATAGACTGGTGCTCATCATTTTCAATTTGACCCATATGCTCACACTAAATTAATGTAATCCAGATTTGAAGATAAAACAGGTTGAAGATAGATTATGCTTGTTGTTTTGTTTTTATTATAGGTGTTATTCACATACTGCTTTTTCTTTCTTTTGTTGTTTTTACAGCATTAGTCTCCCCTTTTCTTCTTTTTTCTTTGTTAAATTTGCAAATAAATATATTTTAAAAACAACATGTAGGGTGAATAAAACTGCAAGAATTTGATGTAGCTTTCATCACCCACTGCTATGTATTTTCCCTCCTTTTGCTTTTCCCTCTCTGAGCTTCACTACATTTTCTGGTTTTCCAGCTTTGTTCCAAAGCAACTGTGTAGACATTTAGCTGCTAAAACAGATTATATCTATGAAAAAATCCAGTGCTAATAAAATCAACATCCTGTTTCTTTATGACTATAGTGAAAAGGGTGGTGATGGCTTTCAGAGAGAGGTGGAGGGCTGGCTCTTCGCTTTCTGCTGCTCATTCTGAGTTATTTCAGGTTACTTGACAAGCTTCTGAGCATTCAAAACTACACCAGCAGACAATAAAGTCTAGTTAATATCCTGCTACAGGATATTAGAAAGGCAAACATCTTTGTAAGATTAAAAATAGGATTAGATATGTAGGAGGGTACAAGAATAGTATCTGCAAGTACACCAGGCTAGAGAGAAAAACAAAGAGGCAACAATCCTTATTGCTGGGTTTAGGAAATAATTTCCTCTTATAAAATAATACCCAACTGTCAGGTGCATTATGGGGTTGGGTTGAAACATCTATCAGATGATGCCAAGCTTTTGGACACATTCCAGAAGATCAGCATCCCATTTTGGTATACTGTACAAATGTTTACGGCAATTAGTGGTGCAGCAGTAAATTCAAGTTGGCAAATACTAGTCAGGAGTGACATGTTCCTGCAGGTGGGACAGACAGGAAAACACTAGGAATAGTAAAGCTGGTTAAGTGACAGGGAGAAAGGTGGGAGGGTGGAGGTACATGGCATCTCATTGGCTGAGAATCCCAGCACTGTGACACCACAGTCTAGAAGGTGGGCGGGGATTAGTAGAACCTAAAAGATTTGTTTAGTGTGTGCAATCATGGAACCTAAAAGGATAACAATGCTAAGTATTTATGCAGCACTTAAGTCATAGCTGTCAACTTTTTCCTTTTTTTAAGGGAAATTCCCTTATTCCAAATAGAATTCCTCGCAAGAAAAGGGAAAAGTTGACAGCTATGACTTAAGTGTGTTCAGAGCATTTTTAAAAATAATATGAGGAAACAAAAAAAAAATGCCATAAACTGATACAAGTCAAGTAAGCATAGTATCCAATCAAGGCAATGCTTTTTCCATTTTTGAGTTCCAACGGGCATTAAGCCAACAGGTTAATAAATCTCACACTTTGATATATCAACAAAAGCATTACTGAATAAGATCCGAGCCATATAGAGGGCAATAGAAGACTTCCATTAGGAGGATAAATATCAAACCTGAACTCTGAAAATCTGAACTCAATGGGAGTTACTTCAGGCATGTATAGGATTGATCCGTGTTAGGGCCAGGCTATAGATGGGTTAGGAGCAGCCATGAAACAAGACAGTGGTCAGAACTGATGAGTAATCAGCACCAGAAAACAAACCTGAAGGCAAGACCTATAGAACCAAGCCAGGAGTAACACCCTTTTAAAAAAGCAAGGCCTGAAACAAACTAAAGCCATAGCTGTCAACCTTCCCTTTTTTTTGTGTGTGGGAAATTCCCTTATTCCTACGCCGTTTCCCGCTGCTTCCCACTGCTATCCAAGATTGTCAGATATCCCGTAGACTGTCCCTGGGACAGGTGAGGCTGCTGATCCCTTATTTTCGAGGCTGCTGATCCCTTATGTTCAAATCTGAAAGTTGACAGCTATGCACTAAAGCTCAGGTAGGTCTTCTCAATCAAACAAGGATCTGTGAAAAAGGAAGTCCTTTACTGCAGTGTTCCCCAACCTTGGGCCTCTAGCTGTTTTTGGACTACAACTCCCATAATCCCTAGCTAGCAAGACCAGTGGTCAGGGATGATGGGAACTGTAGTCCAAAAACAGCTGGAGGCCCAAGGTTGGGGAACACTGCTTTACTGTATATTCCTTTCTGTCAAGAAAGTTCCAGTTGTTCACCACAGGGGGCAGCGACACAGAGATGACAGCAGTTTCTGATATACAGTACTGGCAGTTGTACATAGCTCCATACATTTAAAGCACCTGACTTCCCCCAAAGAATCCTGTGAACTGTAGTTTATCTATCATAGAGCTACAGTTCCCAGCTTTAACAAACTACAGTTCCCAGGATATTTGGGGGAGAGAGAAATGTGCTTTAAATGTGCTTTATAGTATGAATGCAAACACAAAAAATAGTAGCAGCACTAGAATGATGCTCTGATAGCAGAATACATAGTGAATGGCATTTTTAAAGGGAAAAGGCAGTAAAAATTAATACTGTTTGCCAAACTGAAAAATGGATTATAGAACATATATAAATAAATTGATAAAATTACTTTCCACAATACTAAAGTCTTAATCTGTAGTTCATATACACTGTACAGCGAACACCAACAGTTTGAACAATAGGTTTTCTTTTTGTTGTAGGAGACACAAATTCATAGGATAAAAGCAGAAAGAAGAGCAAATGTGAGCAGAGAGGGGGGGATTTCTTTATTTTTGGTTCAGAAACCTGGGTGATTATTGTTTGTTTGTTTGTTTGTTATCGGACATCCTCAATGACCCTGGTAGAGATGTACTGTATTACAAAGTTGTCACTTTCCCACGTATTGCTTAAACTTCTCAAAGTCTGCTGTCTCTGGATGGGTAAGGGACATTAAGGAAATAAAATTGTCATATGGACTGTTCATTTAGCCAAGTCCTTTTTAATGGTTCCACTTGAGGGCAGAGTTTCACTGCCAGGCCTTGGCCTGTCCAGAATTCCACGCCTATCTGGAAGTTTCTTTCACCAAGTCAACATTTCAAATATAAGAAATTGCACAGGAAGTATAAACAGAGATGAAAATGATAGAAATAGGCAAAATTAAGCTGATGAACTCAGCAGATAAATCTGTTCACCCAAAACTGGAGATGAATTGCCATGTACCTCTGGTGGGTCCTATTTACTTAATTTCATTTTGTAAATAACCTTCCTACATTACCCAAAGTGGTTTGCACCCCATAAAAATGATATATTGTAGCAGTGTACTTTATACATACTAAGTTCATGAACAATTGGTAGTTTCCATAGTTCAATAAGTACAGTAAGCCCACAACTTGCGCTCACTTTACTTGCTCCATCACAACCTTATGTGGGCCGGTATGGAATAAATAAATAAATGGAGAGCCAGGGAAACCCACTGCTGTCTCTGCTCTCCATTTATTTATTCCCCCCCCCCCACCTGTGCACCCAGCAGGTTTTCTTGCTGACTAAACTTTAAGGGGGTGGGGCTCTGACCGCATCCCTGAGCCCTTGGATGCTGCCTCCACAAAACCAGGTAAGTGAGACACGGCGCTTTGGGAAGGAGGCACAAGGGCTCTGGTGGCGTCCCAGAGCCCGCACGCCTCTATCCCAGACCCCAGTCTAGGGTTGCCAGATGTCTTCTTTTTCTAGGACGCATCCTCTTTTTCATAGGTATGTAAAATGAGAGTCTTCATAGTGATCCATAGTTAAAAGTAGAAGCCGGCAAATGTGTCCTCTTTTTTTGCTCTTCAAAATATGGCTACCCTAAAAACAGTCTTCCACCTCACAGGGAAATAGTTCCAGGAGGTTCTTGACTTTGCAGAATTTTGCCTTTGCATGCGGACCCCCAAAACCGAACCCTTGCACAAGTGGTGGGTCCACTATACCTTCAAATCTTACTAGGCTCTTCAACCTTGGGACCTCAAATGTGGCGGGGCTTCAACCAGTGGCGGAGCTTCATGCTCCGGCACCAGGGGGTGGAGAGCAGGTGGGGCGTGCATCCTGGGGGCATGTCCTGGGGGTGGGGCGTGCATCCTGGGGGGCACTGCCTGCGGGGTTGTGGCGCCCAGCATGGGCGGGGGGCAGCCACGATGGCACCCTGCTGGGATCACGCTGCCAGGGGCGGTGCACTCCCCCCGCTCTCCTCTTCCTCCGCCAGTGGCTCCAACGCTTATCTTCCCTGGTAATTTTATCCAATAACATCTGCAGACCCAAGAACATTGGTCTAGATACCTTTTGGTTCTTGCAGATTTACTATGTCAACTAGAGGCCAGTGCCAGGAGACTTCTTCTGGGCAGGCTGTAGTTTATATGGCACAGACTGCCCATTCCCTGCAACCAGCACCACTTGTGAAGACATCAAAAAGGGGCGGCAGAAAGGCTGCAAAATGCCGGAATGTTCATGGGGTTACCAAAGGTCCTGGAACCATTCAGAGTCATGTCAGTCTACGAACAAAAGTTCTTATGATACTATGGGACCCCATGGATGTGTGGGAGTGTTGCGGAACACCTACTGTCCTCTGTGTGACTGAGCACACAAAAATGGGGAGAGTGTTTGTGTGCTAAGTGAGCAGTCCAAGCAATGTAGGCTGTAGCTTGGCAGAAATCCATAGGCATCAACATGTGCCGATGATAACAGCAGCATGCACTGCTGAGAGCCACAGGCCCAGCAACTAAGACAAAACATGCGGCCAGGGGCAATGTCCTGTTCCTTTCCCCAGCTCCAAGTCTGGAGCTGGTAACAGTGGGAAGAGCTTTTGAGTTTGGTCCCGCTAAGATACTTGGAGCTGCAGAGAAAGCAAAGACTGCCACGTGAAGATGGAGAAAGCTTGCTCCCTCCTGCTGTTGGGAAGTAGGCTGGGGCTTCTCAAGCTTGCCCAAGGGTGGGAACACCCATGGCATGAGAAGCATGGTGAACAAATATGAGAGGAAGTGCTTTGTGTCCATTCTGATGGAAAGTTACACTGTTGATGGAGAAATGATTGTTGTGAAGTTGCACCATATATGGCAGTGAACTGAAGGAGTATAGAATATGGTCTGCTGCCTCTCACAAACAGTCACACCATGTGTTGCCCATGGCACAACCATGACTCTTCCCATATGTATCTCTTCCCATATGACTCTTCCCAGTGTATCTGAGCAGTTCTGCTGGTGTATCTGTCATGGTGGCAGCATATCTGGCTTTCTCCTGGCACCACAGGGCTTTTGTTGAAACCTATGGCTCTACAGCTGGCTATAAGATTGTGTTTTAAATATGACTTATTACTTTAAATAATGACAGGTTTGCCATAGTAAATATTAATTCCCTTTTATCCTCAAACAACATATGGCAATGATCTACATTTATAAATGCATTAAATTAAATGAAGTTAAGTTGCCTCTAGCAGGCCAATGTAATTTATTTATTTTATTTCATGTAAGCAAATGTGTATACCACTTAATTGTAAATCCAACCTCTAAGCAGTTTATAAATAATATAAAATGAACATTAAAACTGTCAATAAAATCTGATGTTTTGAAAAATCAGAATAAAATCAACAGTTAAAATGACACTACAAGCTAAAATTACAGATTAAAAAACATGTCAGGTTTACACATCTGGTTAGGCATGCCTAAACAAGAAAGTTTTTTGTAGGCATCAGAAAGAGCACAGAGAAAGAGTACAGTAATGTGGAGGAATTATTATTGTTACTTTTGCCTGTACACTTTTGTGCAGAAAATTCAAAGTTGATATAATCAAATAAATGTTACTGAAATTTTTGTATTTTTATCTGAAAGGATGTGAACCAAGTAGTGCAAAGTTCCGTTTCCAGTTGCACCCATTTGTGATCTGCTTAGCAAAATGTAGACTTGAGTGAGGGAAGGAATTCATACATTTATATTAATCATATGTACATGGTGTATGTGTATATCACAGACAATCAGTGATGACTATTTAAGGTGAAAAAGTGAACATTTTTTTAAAGGTAAAATTAACTATTTTCAATAAGAACCTGTGATTGCCTGCTGTCTCCATACCTATTAGCCAGCGCATTTGTTAGTTACTGTAGAGGTGAAGGATACACTTTGAAGAAAGACTCACAAATTCTCAGACACTTCAATATTTCAATATGGCAACCAGCCAGCTACCATGTTTTTTAAAAAATACTGTTTTCCACCAGAGATTTGACAGGTGGCCTTTGCACATTTTACACATGAGTGAAAGCCATTGTTAGGCTGCTTAGGGTTTTGCCTTTTAAGTTGCTTTTTCCTAGAACCAGGCAAGAGATGTATTTGCTTAACACAGCTGATAAAATCTCCTCTGAATATGTTTGGATTTTATCTGTTCTCTGTATTACTATAATGGATTTTATGGCTGGCATCCAATTAAGGCATACTTAGATCCATTGAAACCAGTGGACTTAAGTTAGTAATGATTACCTTAAGTCCATTTGTTTGAATGGGTCTACTTGGAGTATAGTTTAGTCAGCTACCATCCTACATGTGCTCTCACTCTGCCATACTACACACATACATTTGACAAAGATATGCTATGCTCTGGGAGGATTACAAAGCTGTATTCTTCCCCCACTCCCTGGCCAATGATCACCATACTTCATTGTCTCCCCTTAACACCTATTGGAGACCAAAAGTCAATGGTCGAGAACCCAGACTCAGCTACCCACAGCAACATTATGCATTGTGTTCAAGTTGCTCAGAGGCACTTTGTAAACCATATGAAAAAAAGATAGAGCATATATGTAAATAGGTCCCTAAGCCCTAGCTTGGAAAGCTGTGTTCTAGGCAGGTCAGCAGATGCAAGGGATATGTAGTTGGAAAAATTCACTACAGTAGAGGTCATTCATTCCTGACATTAGGCTCTATTTATTGAATAAATTTACTGCTCTTAACTAAATCATTGCAAATACATACTATGTAGGTTATGTTATGCATACATACTATGTAGGTTATGTTATGCCTTTAATAGGTTATGTTACATTCTGGAGTATGATATGTTTTTATAGATTATGTCTGAATAGGATGAGAGTGTTGGAGATACGTGCAAATGTGTATGTGAACCCGGTCTTTGGGTGGGTGTTTGATTTTCGTTGTTGTGTATACTGTGTATATACGGACAATGACAATAAATTTATCTTAATCTTAATCTTATCTTAAATGGGGAATTGCAGTATTGGAAGACCACATTGGAATACACAGGAATTTGTATGATTTAAGCACATTTAAGTGCTAATAATCTCAGTAGGCTGCTAAACATATGCTTAACTTTCCTGTTGAAATCCATGGAACTTTAAGCTGGGTTGAATATAGAACTTCAGTTTCCTCTTTGTCTGCAAAGCTGCTTTTAAGTGCAGAATCACATCTGGTGCTAAGTTAGTTGTTGATTATTGCACTTGCCATTCCTTTGCACCAATATTTGCAGCATAAATGATCAAAACTGCATTATGATTTAAAAAATAAAACTCAACAAATAAGAGAAGTCAGTCTGTCCCACTCCTCCCTTCTCCCCACATTTATATTTTAGAAAGAATTTTAATTAAGAAACGCACAGCAAGAGGCTTTGAAATGATCTTTTCTCCTATATCATCTTTAAACATCAGCAAGTACCGTATTTTTCGCTCTGTAACACGCACCCGACCATAACACGCACATAGTTTTTAGAGGAGGAAAATAAGAAAAAAAATATTCTAAACGAAACAGTGGATGTATGATTTTTGTGGTTCATGCTGTGGCCACAGACATGTGATCTGATGGTGAGTTTGGGGTAGCCCAATGCAAAAATCCTGAGGATCCATGTGGATCCATGCTTTGTAACCACGTTTTTGCACCACTGTGGCCCCAGGCAACAGTGGGTACATGATTTTTTTGGTGCAAGCTGTAGCTATGGACATGCTATGTGATCTGATGGTGAATTTGGGGTGACCCAGTGCAAAAATCCTGAGGATCCATGTGGATCCGTGCTTTGTAACCATGTTTTAAGTGGGGAGGGAAGGAAAAACACTCAAGGGACAAGGAGCACACGTGGGGTGTGTGGAGAAGGATGCTGCTAATAATGCAGAAGAGGGGTATAAGAGGAGAAGGCTCCTCTCCTCTCCCGCTTTGCTCCTTTAAAGGCTCTGCTTCTCTCCCTCCTCCCCGGCTCGCTGAAAAACTTTGCTGCTATTTAGCCAGCTGAGTGGGGAGAGAGAGGGACAGAGAGCCTGCTTGCGAAAAACTTTGCTGCTATTTAGTGAGCTATTCTCTCCCTCCTCCCCGGCTCGCTGAAAAAAACAGCTCTGGACTCGTGTAAACACTTCCTCTCCTCTCCCGCTTTGCTCCTTTAAAGCAAGCAGGCTCTCTGTCCCTCTCTCCTCCCCACTCAGAGGCTCTTCTCCCACTTTGCTGTTTCAAAGTGAGCCACGGAGGAGGGAAGGAAGGGGGACCATGGATCCTCTGCTCACGAATGCAGCAGATCCCCCCGCCATCCGTAGGCATTCGCTCCATAACACGCACAGACATTTCCCCTTACTTTCTAGGAGGAAAAAAGTGAGTGTTATGGTGAGAAAAATACGGTAATTCAAAGCTTCCCTGCTCCTGCAAATCTGACCTTTTCTAAAGCTTGCAGCACAACAGGAGGCAATGTTTTGCTCAGATTTGGTGACTTGAACTAAAGAAGAGTAAACAATAAAACAATACCAAAATAGGAGCCAGGCGGGTAATTATACATCTAGAGAAGGGACTGCAAAACCAACAGGGATTTATAAAAACTCAAAAGATCAGCCAAAGTTCTCCCTCCTGTCAATTTCTCAAGAGTGAAATGATTAACATAGCTAATGTTAGCAATAACTTGCAAGTCACAAGCCCAGATCCCAACAGCTCTTATGCTTGAGGCTTTTAAAAATCTGACAATACTTTGCCAAATTGGACTTGTTAGTTTCATTTATCTTGAAGTCAATGAAAACATCAGTCTTATTCCAAAATGTGTTAGATGGTAAGAGACTTTAGGGTTGCCTCAATGCTAATTGTAAACCACCATAACCAGTATTTTTGTTACTCAGTTGGGTTTCTTAGCTCTACTAAGTAAAATGCCAGTTTATTATAGGCAAACAGAATTCTGCTCCCCCACCGACATAGGACTGCTTTGAAACCAGTGGCTTCCCAAATGAAAACAAAAGTGGCTTCAATTGTGTGGGAGGTCCATACCATCTCAGCAATGAAGCATGGGAATCTATCCTAAGCTGACATTAAGATCACACTGATGAATATATATTAGCAAAGTTGATAACAATCCTGCGTTTGAAAGGACAAATAAGTCTCCATAATTGTAATGTCTAAGGTTCATGATCTAATTTTAATATTACACAAACCCTACTGTTGGCAAAGCTCATAGCATTCCCATATTTGAAAAGACAAATAAAAGTCTTCAAAGTTGCAATTTTTAAGGTTCTTGGTCTATTTGAATATTTGATGATACACTCTACCGAAACAATTTGAGATTCTCCCTCCCTTTAAGGGATTGCCGTTAAGCGATCACGGCAGTGGGTCAAGTTAGTATGGCGCTGCAATGATATACATAGAGCATGACATCGTTCTAGTCTTATAGCAGCTGCTGTACACCAGATCCTTAAGATTTACTTAGCTAGTATAGCAGGTAATAGGATCAGGCCTTTAGAATGTACTAAGAAAACCATAGGACTTGGGTTTGAATATGTCAGCTCTTTTGGCAAGTCAGTTGTTCTCATGATACCCAAGGGATACATAAATTTAGTGGAATCAGACTTGTAAGCTGTGGAGTGTCATTACTTGGCTGCTGTTTGGTACATTGGGGTCTATGAAATGCAAGCTGTTTACCCCACACATCCATGCAAGGTTCTCACATTGAGGAAAGCCCAGATCACGTTCAGTGCTGAAAATCTGGCCCAAGACTCTGCTTTGCATATGCTTGAGCACAGCAGAGCCAAGGCAGGGAGCCTGTTCTGGCATTCTCATCTGGCGGTCGCAGTGACCTCATATATCAATGATGTATTTTCTTTTGAGCACTCATATGCACTTAGTCAGCTTCACCGACCTGACTCAAATTGTTGGCTTGCTTTGCTATGGTTTGGCTCCACCTTCAAACTGTCTGGCTTGCTCAGTTCTAGAATCACTCTGGTTATAAAAGGGCTATGGTTTCTTAACTGGACAACTACAATACATGTTGGAAGAAGCTGTGTTTCCCTTTAAATAAGCCACTGCTTGACAGAGTTTTTCTTCTGACAATCAGTATGTGAATTATTAAAAAACAAAAACAAAAAACAAATACACGGTAGATGGAGAGCCTGACTTGAAAAAAAGGATTGTAGAAATCATAGAACTGTAGAGTTGGAAGGAACCCTGCGGATTGCCTAGTCCAAACCCCTGCAATGCAGGAATATGCAACTGTCCCATCCAGGGATCAAACCTGCAACCTTGCATTATCAGCACCATGCTCTAACCATCTGAGCTATCTAGGATTGGATAGTTTAAAGTACCCAAAGAGGCATCTACTCCAAACTTAGTCCCCAAATGCACGTATTTACCTACTTTCCAAGGCATATATTAAAACTAACTCTTCCTTAAATAGTGGAAGTTTAATACAGTGGTACCTTGGGTTACATACACTTCAGGTTACAGACTCCGCTAACCCAGAAATAGTACCTCGGGTTAAGAACTTTGCTTCAGGATGATAACAGAAATTGCGCAGCAGCAGCGGGAGGCCCCATTAGCTAAAGTGGTGCTTCAAGTTAAGAACAGTTTCAGGTTAAGAACGGACCTCTGGAACGAATTAAGTTCTTAACCCGAGGTACCACTGTAATAGGGAGGCAGAGGTCAGTTGACCTTCCACTTTCAGACATGTTGGAATGGTGAATGGATAAATTAGTGAATGTCACTAATGATGAGTCAATGGTTGTTTCTCTTTACAAACATTACTGACATGAGCTATGTTGGAAGCTACATGATAAATGTATCGAAAGAGGGTTGCGGCAAGAATTACCTGCAGTTCAACAAGTAAATGATTGTGCTACATGTATTTTGCCCCTTCCAATTCTATATTGTCAAATATATATGACCAAAAAACCAACAACCACACACACAACCACTGCAAAAAAAACCCACTGCAGTTCTTAAAAGAAAAAAAGAAATGTAGTTTTACAGGCCAATCCTTCCCATACACCCCAGTAAGCTTCCCAGCTAACAACTGGAAGAAACCCCAATGCAACATTGTATGAACATAATATACTTTGTAGTGTACAATGCCAGCATAATTGTGTTGCTACAGCTGCGTGTCACAATGAACAAAGTGGATGCAGAAATCAGGAGGGGAGGGGAACACCAACCAGACATCAATAGTTGAAAGGTTAAAACACCACGGGTGGCCTTCAACTAACTTGTATTCAGAGTAGCCCTACTGAAATTAATGGATCTAACTTAATTATGCTCATTAATTTCAGTGTGTCTATTCTGAGTAAAGATTTAGTTGAGTGCTACTCCTTGCATCAACTAAGTGCGTATAAAATAAAGCTGTAACTCAAAACCCATCCATTATCCCCAATAAAAAGTCTCAAACATCAACCATTGATAATAACGCAAGAGCAGCTGCTGGATCAGACCATCTAGTCCTACATCCTGTTCTCACAGTGGCCAACCAGAAACTTATGGGAACCCTGCAGGGAGGACCAGAATACAACAGGAGTGTCCATACCTGTGATTCTCAGAAACTAGTATACAGAAGCATACAGTCTTTGATAGTGGAATTAGAGCACAGTCATCATAACTAGCAACCATTGGCAGTTGTATCCTCATGGTCTAATTCATATTTAAAACCATTGAAACTCGTGGCCACCAGTACATCTTGTGAGAACAAATTCAGCAGTTTTAACTATTTATATTATTTCTAGTTTTAACTATGTGCTTTGTCGAAAAGAAGTGTGTGTGGGGGGAAATAAACCAATTTAATATATTAAAATCAGTTTTAAGTTATCCATGTATATATGTCATAACATGCCCATGCAAACAATGTTGAAATGTGGTTGCTTAAGACTGAAATAGCTGACTGAGGATGGTTAAAAAGAATGGTATTATTCCCTAACCACAAGCTACATTTCTTGCTTTGTATGCAAAATTTCTACTGAGAAAAACAACAACCCAGAATTGGGCGATAGGATATGCTAGGCAAGTGTTGACAACTGGGAAAATAGAACAATCCAGGCTTTAGACCACCAGCATCTCTTTGATCATTGCTTAACTATGGTTGGATGCTGTAGCTAGAGGGGAAAGAGCCTTCTTTTAACTCCATGTTTAAATAAAACAAAGACGATTCTGTACTTTAATGTGCAAAAGATTGAGAATGGGGAAATGGGTTCAGAAACTATTTCTTGCACAGATCCAATTGGCCATGTTAATACATAGTTTTCAAAAACACAGGCTTTCAAAAACAGCTGGCAAAGAAACTAGCCAAGACTGTTTGTATGAAGAAAACAGACTGATTTGATATTATTATTATTATTATTATTATTATTATTATTATTATCTCCATTCATCTAATTATGCTCCAAGGACAGGTTCTAAAACAGATGAATAAAAATGTACACATTTTGCAGCTAGTGATTTTTTTTGAAAATGTTGTTTTATGAAGTATATGATTTTTAATGGAGTATCAGACATTATCACTCCAGTCTTATAGAACATGGGTACAAGGATGTGTTGAGTGATCCTGCCCCATAGCCTTCAAGCAAGGTGCTACATGTACCAATAAAGCCTTTTTATGTACAACTAAATACATAAAGTCATCACACAGACAGGAAAAGGTATAGAGATGTGGGTGAAATTGGTTCAGTTCATATTTTAATGCAAAGCTACCCAATTTGCACTTCTTGAAATGATACTTGAATTGAAGCTATCTTTGAAATTCACACTTTTGCAATGCAGTTCTCCAGCCCAAAATATTGTGTACAAAAAGGCATATTTTAGATAAAAGGCTGCATTAAAATACACGTGATAGTGAAAACGGCAACCAAAAATGCATTCTAATTGCTTGCAAAAATGTGCATACTAGGCAAAAAAATTGCATGCAAATAATGGTGCGTATTAGGAAAAATGCACACTAAAATGCTAGTGAATTTTAACAAAGACGTAAAAAATAAATAAATCGTGAACTCCTCCAGCACAAGCAATCATGAGACATCAGAAGTAAAGGTGAGAGGTGACTTTCTTTGGTTGCTTGACTGGAAACAAGCTCCTTTCATCATTTCATTACCCATGCATGAATATATGGATCTTGTACTCACTTTTAACTCACTTAATATGTTTACCGGCACTTGCAAGTGTAACCTATGACCCCAAAAGTGGATGATGATGATCATTATTATTATCAAACCATCCTGATCCAACATCTCACCACACTCAATTTTTTTTGTGGGGCAGGAAGTAATAGTAATCATTGCCATAGCTAAATAAGAGATATACCAACCTTGAGGTGATTCAGTTTCGTTGGACATTGAGCTAAAAGTGTGGCAGTCGAGAAGGATGGCAGAAGACTTAATCCTGATCTCCCCTTTTCACACAGTCATTGGTCTGGAAAGGATGCTAATTCTAGCATTTTTATTTTTTTAAAAAACCAACATAGGAGCATGTTACTATGCTTTGGTAAAAGCTGAAACTTTGCTTTCTGTCTATGCCATAATTAGAGTCTTTCAAGGGTACTGGACACAACGGTTTAGGCCACCAATGTGTTTCATCTGTATACTTGGGGCATCTTGGGCACAATAGACAGACACACTGTTATTGTGTGTAACCTCTCGCTACTATAATGCTGCTACAAGAAATGTATGACTTCAGGCAGGATGCAGCTAATCACAAATAAATGATGTTTTATTGCCTCCAGAAGGCCAACGGGCTATGCAGCTTCAAAGCCACCACAGCAAAACAGCTGGATCAGATGTTATCTTAATGATTGTGCATACAGCTGCAGCTGTGTGATTATAGCTGGAATTTTGATAAATGTGTACCTGTAGAATCTACATGTTCATACACACACACACACACACACACACACACACACAGTGGTACCTCATGTTACATACGCTTCAGGTTACATCCACTTCAGGTTACAGACTCCGCTAACCCAGAAATAGTACCTCGGGTTAAGAACTTTGCTTCAGGATGAGAACAGAAATCATGCTCCGGTGGCACGGCGGCAGCAGGAGGCCCCATTAACTAAAGTGGTGCTTCAGGTTAAGAACAGTTTCAGGTTAAGTACGGACCTCCGGAACGAATTAAGTACTTAACCCGAGGTACCACTCTCTCTATATATGCGCTGCAGGTCAACAACCAGCCTGGGGCAGGAATCCAAATGGATGTCTATGACACAGGAATATATAAGCTGGTGGTCAGGTTAGGACAGCAACCAAAGAAAGGAAGTAGTACGGTAATTGGTAGGAAACTGATGCCCAGTGTAGATAGACAACTGACCATGGGAAGTGACAGAGAGAGTGGCTGTTGGTAAGGAAGGGTTCATCCATACTGTTGTTTAATGTGAACAGTCTGCTTCCTATATATCAGTTTTGTGCAAGTCGGAGTACAAGATATCTGTGGTCCATATTACATTCTGGTCCAACAACATTAGGAGGACCACAGGTTTTGGCTGCCCTGCACCAGACCATAGCTTATTGAACTAAAAGACAGTACTGAACTCCCACAGATTTCAAAAGGAATTCACACTGAACTCCAAATCCATAATTATTATGATTTGTATACCATCCTTCATCCGAAGATCCCATGGCGCTTCACAACAGAAAAATACAAAATAAGAGTACAAAATACATAATAAAACAAAAACAAGCCAATAACCCTTCTTCCACAAACACATTTAAAAAATCATAGAAAGTTAATCAGCTGAACGCCTGGTTGAAGAGAAACGTTTTCACCTGGCACCTAAATATATGTAATGAAGGTGCCAGACAAGCATCCCTGGGGAGAGCATTCTACAAATGGGGAGCCACCACAGAAAAGGCCCATTCTCGTGTTGCCACCCTCCAGACCTCTTGTAGAGGAGGCACACAAAGAAGAGCCTCAGATTATGATTGCAGGTTCCAGGTCAGTTCATATGGGGAGAGGCGGGAATAGGGTGTTTCTCTGTGTCCACAACCATAGGCACTGCACACAAACACTATATATGCAGTGTACTAGCACTGGATGCCCAAATGTGCAATTAGTAAAATAAATAAAATATATTAGCAACTGAAAGTTTTCTATTCCTACTTTAAGGTTTTCTTTTCAGACTTTCTGGCTAAATCTCAGTTTTCTGTCTAGTTGCTTAACTAGTGCCCAGATACACCTCTTTTGGTAAAGTTCCATGTGGCCCAATTTTGAACTATACATTTGCTAAAAGAGATTTTTGACATATTTCAGATGAATATTCTGTATGCCAATTCTTCAAAATAACTTTGTGTAAAACAATCCAACATTAATCTGGGCTCCCATATGGCCCTGATAAGGGAAGAATGCACATTTTGCTGAAGAAAAAGAAAATGTATTTTTGGCTAAGTAATATTAGAAAATAGTGGGTAAGTAATAAAACATGTTGTAAGCAAATAAGAAGGAAACTACTCATGCAACATACCTCAGCATCTTAACCTTCTGAGGGAACTTTTCAGGGCAGACATTAAGGCAGACATCTTATCAAATTGCATTTTACATAGCTATTTTTTACAACCGTGTGAAACAGAATCTTAATACACCCACACCCAAAAAATGATGAATAACTGGACTATGAAAAGAGGCTTCAGATAATCATACCATATTGCTTTGGAGGCTACAAGAGGTTTGTGAGACACTGCCTACCCACATACCTCTGTAAGTACAGATTCCAATCTCAGGTGATTGTCACTATTTGGGAATGACAGAAATTGAATCTCAGAATCTGAACAATATAGTTCATCTCCCCCCACCCCACTCCGTGGCAACTGCCTCCCCTTGAGTGTGTCATGTTTTACTTAACCATAAAGGTTTGCCAACTTGGTATGACAATTGTTTTTGAACTTGGAGATCTGCATTTGATCCCCATAGATCCTATCAACTAGCCTTGTAATCGGTAATTATTTATTTGGTTTCTATCCTGCCCTTTATTACAAGTGATCTCGAGGAGCAGGGGTCATATTGAAATAAAAATAATACAAAACAATACAGTAAAATCAATCAATAAAATATAATAAAGCCACCTCACGCCTGAGCAGTTTTATCAGAATAGCTTACAATCTGATTGGTTTACCTAGAATAACTTAATTATCTAAACACTGGTGAAAATCTAAACTTCTTTATGACTCAGTGTCCCTTTTATACTTTATTGCCTCCCACTCCCCATGGCCCAAGTTACTTACGCGTCTTCATACCTACTTACAGAATTTGCTTTTCCAAAAGTACCGTATTTTTCGCTCTATAAGACACACATCTTCCCCTCCAAAAATTAAGGGGAAATGTGTGTGCGTCTTATGGAGTGAATGCAGGCTCCTTGGCTTCAGCGATAGCGACGCGAAGCCTCCGAAGCGCTCCCACCGCACTCCAGAGGCTTCGCGTTGCTTTCGCTGAAGCCTGGAGAGCGAGAGGGGTCGGTGCACACCAACCCCTCTCATTCTCCAGGCTTCAAAGATAGCCGTCTGAAGCCTGGCTTCAGCGAAAGGAACCTGAAGCCTCCGGAGCTCAGCAGGAACTCCTGCCGCGCTCTGGAGGCTTCGCATTGCCTTCGCTGAAGCCTGAAGAGCGAGAGGAGTTGGTGCGCACCGACCCCTCTTGCTCTCCAGGCTTCAAAGGTAGCCTGGAAACCAAGGGTCTGGAAACCAAGCCTTATGAAGAACAGTTGAGGGAGTTGGGTATGTTTAGCCTAGAAAAGAGGAAATAGAGACGGGACATGGTAGGTCATCTCCAAATATCTCAAGGACTGTCACATGGAAGATGGAGCCAGCTTGTTTTCTCCTGCTCCAGAGACTAGGACTCAAACCAATGGCTTCAAGTTCCAAGAAAAGAGATTCCAACCAAACATCTGGAATAACTTTTGACAGTAAGAGCTGTACAAAAGTGGAACAGTCTCCTTGAGGAGGTGGTAGAATCTCCTTCCTTGGAGGTTTTTAAGCAGAGTTTGGATGACCACCTGCTATATAAGCTTTAGTTGAGATTCCTGCATGGAAAGAGGTTTGACTAGATGACCCTCAGTGTCCCTTTCCAACTCTACAATTCTGTGTTTCTATGATTTAGCACTCATAAGCACTCTGGTACAACTCATCTCAAAGTCCTAGCGCATTGAATTAAAAATAACATGCTGCCTTAGTGTGACCTACCTGCTTAAACGATTAATTCATTTACTTTCAGATTAATATCTCGTGAAAAATTAGCAAGGAAAGAGGTTTGAAGAAGGAGGGGAGAGAAAGGGGTTACAGAGAAGAGCTACAAGTTAACAACCAATTTCTTTGCAATGGGAGGATGTAAAATCCAAAGGCAGAGATAATATTACCTCCCCAGGGCATTAGACGCTTGGTGGTTTAGAGCACATGCCTTTGATAATCAGCATCAGTATCTCTTTCATGTCACTGAACAGAAAGTGGGCCTCTTCAAAGAGCCTAATTCAGAAAAGGAATTGTTAAACAGGCCTGACTGGGTTGAGCAGTGCTGGAAATGAAGAACCCTGAAGGGCAGGATTAGATAGGAGGTCAGCACTCTCAGGCCACGCAAAGGAATAAATTAATAGGCGTCTGTGTTGCGTCTGAGGTTTTGGGAGGTTGTCATAAAATACTCACAGAATTTCTCTCTCCCCTCCCCCTCCCTCGACCTCTCTCCTTGCCTTCCTCTCTCTTCATGTGTTTTCATAATTATTAAGAATTGTACCTTCTTGTCAGAAAATGCAATGAATTAGTTGGTGGCCAGGAGCTTATTGGCCTTAGCCTTTGAAGTGTTGCTACACAGCTTCAGTTGTATAACCTTATTTATTTTTCTTTAATCTGAACTTTTTCCTAATGTTAATCCTCCAAAAGATATTTGTCCTTTATGTAAGACGCTAGGCCATTTCAAAGAAGGGCAATATTTAGACTGACATTATCGGACAGAAGTGATGGCACTAGATGGAGAATATAATAAGAACCCCCCTCACCTGCTGTTACTCCCACACCCACTGGCAGAGGCGCCATTGCACCCAAGATTGAGAGGGCTCAGCGCACATTGCACGCGTGACGCATTGTCTGGAGGAGCCAGCCGCTGAAGCTGCGATGTGCAATGTGCAACGCCCGTAACAGCACATGTCAGGCCCCCTCAACACGGAGGGGGCCAGACCCATTTCCAACAAATATTGAGGGGGCCAAAGACACCTTGGCTCCCTAGAGTTGGTGCACCTGCCCACTGACAACTAATATTCTGCAGCGAACTACTTATAGGGCATGGAAATTTCACAGGTGTAATAATCCTAAATACCAGCTGGGGAACTGTGGGGCAGAATAGAGCTACAGAACCAGAACTGCCTCCCAAGCCCCAGGGCTTGTGTTGCTAAGGGAGGAAATGGGGGCGGGGAGACCTTTTTTTGTTCCAACAACTCAAGGCTGGCACATTCCCCAGAGCCCAAGGATTGGGTCTCTTAAGAGAATCCACACTTTGGATCCAGCAGGTCCCTAGCCTCAAACACCCCATTTCAGGGCTTTCTTGCAGGCTATTACTATGCCTTAGAATTGCACTACATACCTCATACCTCAGGATAAATACGCTTCGGGATGAATATTTTTGGGTTGTGCTCCGCGGGTTTCGCCGCGCGCACATGCGCAGACACTCAAAATGATGTCATGCGCATGCGCAGAAGCGCCGAAACACGATCCATGCACGCGCAGACACACGGACACGGGTTACGTTCACTTCGGGATGCGAACGGGGCTCTGGAAAGGATCCCGTTCGCATCCCAAGGTACCACTGTATTAGTCATCATGTTTAATAGCTACTGATATACCTATCCTCAATTTCAGTAATTCCCTTCTAAGCTATCTAAGTTAGCAACTATAATTTCAATGCTGTTATAGAAATAAATAAACCTTTGGTAGGTCCAAAGGCAAGTTAGAAACAAACATTCCTTCAGATGAATTTAGAGGCAGAGGGATTAATAGAAATTTGGTGAATGTTACAACCTATTGAGAAGTTTTGCATATTTTATTTATATTTACAAAATTACAGTGGTACCTCAGGTTATATGCCTGTTGTCTTTGTCCATGGAGTTTTCTTGGCAGGGATACTGGAGTGGCTTGCCGGTTCCTCCTCCAGGTGGATCACATTTGGTCAAAACTCTCCACTATGACCTGTCCATCTTGGGTGCCCTGCTCGGCACGACTAAACAACAACAACCTTGGGTTAAGTACTTAATTTGTTCCAGAGATCTGTTCTTAACCTGAAACTGTTCTTTACCTGAAGCACCCCTTTAGCTAATGGGGCCTCCTGCTGCTGCCGCGCCACCACCGGAGCATGATTTTTGTTCTCATCCTGAAGCAAAGTTCTTAACCTGAGGTACTATTTCTGGGTTAGCAGAGTCTGTAACCTGAAGCGTATGTAACCCGAGGTACCACTGTACTAGGCTAGAATAGATTACTTTTTACTGCAATTGAGAAAGAGACTTGTGCACGGCTAATGATTTCCTTCTGATCATGCCTCTGTGGGAGTAGTTCCTACATTAGGAAATAAATATAAATCTAGTATCTGGAGTGTGGATACTATGTTGTTGGGAGGCAGGCATGTTGTGGCTAAGAGAGATTATGAAGTTACGTTATTGAGATGTAACATAACTGAGAATGTGAGTCACAATACGCACTGGGAACTGGGAAATATTGCAGACCATAGTGAGCGGGAAATTTATTTCTGTAAAAGCTCATAAGAAAACGCTTACAGGAGATTATAGTTTTCAAAAGGGTATTAATTTATGACAAATGGAGGAAATTAGTGTGTTGTATGAAACAATAGAGCATGTTGTGCAAGTTATTCCAGCTCTTAATATTGACATTTAATAGTTCATTAAAAATGGAAAAGAATATTGTGATTTGGGATACTGGGAGAAAAGTTATGGGTAAACAACAAAGGAATTGAGCAGCCAGTCTGCTGTGGGAAATTCAGGGATTTCTATATCCAGAAGAAATCACTTATTTGAACTGAGTATAATTTAAGGATTTTGTGGGTCAGCCTATAAAATAGTTAAATCTTCTCAAACCATTTAACTCCAACAAGAAAGATGCAAAATGAGAGCAGCTGCTTATCCTCACTTAAAAAAATATATTCCTCAGGTGCTGCTTAAACATGTTTTTAAAAATTCCTACACAGAGGGCAATTGCATATAGCCAAAAAGTGCATCACACATGTTCAGAATCTTATAACGATGACTGCATACATGGACTTTTTCTTCGGGGGATACATCCTCTGAGAAGTGATCACTGGCCACAGCTTTCTCAGCATATGTACAGTGACTGGAAATATCACCACAACCCCAGACATGGGACTGGCAGACATGCTAACTACACATGGGCTGCATCCTGTATATCAATCAATCATCTTATTTGTGTGCCACCTTTCCAAAGTTAAAACCATGCTGAAGGTGCCATACAACATGAAAAATACATAATTACAAACATAATAAAAGTAGTCATAAACAATAAATAAAACATCAAAAAGTACACAACCAAACAGAACCATTGCCACATAAATCATAAAATATAAAATAAAGATACAAAAAATTAATATAAATAACAACCCCCCCTAACAAACCCCATAAACAATACCCCAAGCCCTAAGGTCTTTTCAGCAGCCTCAGCTTTTGTAGCAAGAGTCACTCAGGGCTCCACCCTCCTAGGCCCACATCCCTCAAGTGTCCTGAAAACCAGGAACATCCCTTTATTTTGTATGTGAGTACAGTGCCCATTTGACATTGATCCTGAGCTGCAATCTTGACCTGATTTTTTTTTTCAGAGACATGATCTCACACGGGTCATGTGACATGGAAGATGCATCCCCAGGTTTTTCACCTCAGTGGGTTTGAGGATACGCAGGCCAGGTGGGGAAAGGCCTGCAAGACAGGGAGCAGTTCCAGGACTCACAGCCAAGATGGTTTGTGGAAATGCCTTCTTTGCTATATTGCACTGTGCAAAGTGAGCTCAAGAAAATATTTAGAATCTGGGGACTATTCTCAGAACTTTTGCAGCTGAATGGAACAATGGGAGGTGGTGTCCAAGAAAAAGCAAAAGCTTGTAAGATACTGAATGGGCCTAACTACCTCAGAAGACATTGTTGGCTCTCCTATCTATGTGCTTGTTCTCCCTGGCTTATCCTCCAAATATCCTGGATCTGTGTTTAGTGTGGGTATTCTGCACAGAAAGAGTGTGATTCATATAGGGCCATCTATCCAGATCTGTCCTGACTTTACAATGTTGTTTAGCAACCCTGGTGCACTGCAAGCAGTGATGTTTTGCAAGCATAATTTGGTTCCTAAGCCTTATTATTCTTTACATGTCATTGCCTTTACAAGAAGGATGAGCTGCAGCTCAAGGGGTGCTGGCCTTGTAATGCACTGGGAATATTAATATTTTCCAGATTTAAACTGATTCATCTGTGGAACTTCATGTCTGGAAATTAATTTTTCATGTGTATATTGTGAGTTCCTAATTTTGTTTAATTTAAAACTCTTTATTGCCATCTGTTCCAAGTGGGCTGTTTCTTGGCATTTCTCATCAGAGCTGTTGCGTGCAGATTAGTCCTTGAAGTCTGTGGCACCATCCCTACCAAATGAAAGGGAGGAATTTCACCCCCTAGACAGAGGGTTCTTTTTCTACAGCAAGAAATGCAAAACTTTGGCAAGCAGCAACTTAAAAGGAAGAGACTTTTATGTTGTTGTTAGGTTTTTTGTTTTGTTTTGAGGGGAGGGGAAAGGATACTCAGCTGAATTACAGGGTGTTGTGTGTTATTTTCAGTGCATCTTCTCCCAACTTTATTTAGTTCAGTGACTCATGTTTCCTTACCAAGGTTAACCAGTGTGGGGAGAGGTATGTGTGTTATCTTAGCTTTTCCTCTACACCTTCCCGTCCTTACACAAAGTATCAGATAGGTACTGAGATACATCCACTGGCTTTCCTTGTTATCATCAGTGTCCTGGTTTACAATTCTGCTGTCATGATTTACTATTAATTTTGATTAAACCTTGACACTTTTCAGTTACCTATACAACTCATATCTTCACAGCTTTGTATCTCTCTCTCTCTCTCTCTCTCTCTCTCTCTCTCTCTCCCCCTCTCTCCTTCCCCTTTCTCCTCATGTACCTTTTTAGTCCTCATCTTTGCATGTTTCCCATTCCTTAAAACTGGCTATGTCCTTTTGCATTTGTTAATAGCCATTCACACCTGCTTCTTGGGAGAAAAGCAATGACAAACCTAGACAGCATCTTAAAAAGCAGAGACATCACCTTGCTGACAAAGGTCTGTATAGTTAAAGCTATGGTTTTCCCAGTAGTGATGTATGGAAGTGAGAGCTGGACCATAAAGAAGGCTGATCGCCGAAGAATTGATGCTTTTGAATTATGGTGGTGGAGGAGACTCTTGAGAGTCCCATGGACTGCAAGAAGATCAAACCTATCCATTCTTAAGGAAATCAGCCCTGAGTGCTCACTGGAAGGACAGATCCTGAAGCTGAGACTCCAATACTTTGGCCACCTCATGAGAAGAGAAGACTCCCTGGAAAAGACCCTGATGTTGGGAAAGATTGAGGGCACAAGGAGAAGGGGACGACAGAGGACAAGATGGTTGGATAGTGTTCTTGAAGCTACCAGCATGAGTTTGACCAAACTGCGGGAGGCAGTGGAAGACAGGAGTGCCTGGCATGCTCTGGTCCATGGGGTCACAAAGAGTCGGACACGACTAAACAACTAAACAACAACAACAACATAGCAAGAATATTTTCCAGTATCTATCCCTTTGGTTTCCCTATATATATACTGGTTTCTGTTTTAAATTCTTTCTTAATACCTATCTCTAATGTCTAGCTTTGCTTTATCAGTCACTGGCAAATCACACACACTGTGTCTAGAAGCGAAAACACTTTTGTTTACTCTGTATCCACTGTGGTCCTACCACTGGTTTGGGAAGCAGTGAACACATGATGTTAGCCATCCATACTTATCCTGTACCTATCCTGGGTTTTTAAAATATGAAATACTGTATTTTGGTGCATCTTTTTCCTAAACCACCTTAGATCTGAGTTGAGAATAAGAACGGCTGCCTCTCTCTCTTGCCTCTAGCCTCTTCCTGAAGGAAGCCCTCCTGGGAAGCCCTTGCTTTGATCTCTTCTCTCTCTCCAGCCTTCCCTCTAGGGAAGACAGGTGATAAAGCAGAATGAGAAATGCTTCCGTTATGACAAATTGTCGAGGCAAAAAAATAAATTGCTGTGCTCAAAGCAACAGGCAATTGAGACATGGATTGTCACACATGGTGTTTGTGCATAGTATATTGCACGTGCACTTTGGAAAATTTATAGCTGTCGGAGGCTTTCCACTCTTAGTGGCATCTAGTGACATATAAACACTACCATTCTCTGTATTCTTACATGAGATCTTTTTAAAAAAAATAAATAAAAATTGAATGCTCAAATGTAAAATTAGGTGGGCAATTGGACCAGAAGATACAATTCAAAATTTTAAGACGATACAATTCCACCATGAAGTTATTGAGACTTTAGCTTTTTGCTTAAATCCCATTTATTTCAAGAAATTGTCCAGGTGTGCATAACTCTACATTGAGCTGATTCATATTTTGTAAGTTGTACTGTGCCATTGCTATTTATTCCATTTTCTTACAGCTTTTTCGTTTTTAAAGAGCTTTTGCATCTTATTTATGTTGTTGGGTGAAGCTTGCCCTAACAGCATTTTGGTTGATGGAAGTCTCGAAACCAAATACTTGTCAGTTGCTGTTTATGATGGCATTGCCAGAGTTGAGCCGTGCAGGATGCTGCTGCTTCCCTTCTTGCATGCTTAATATGGCACCGTTAGCGCATCAGCATCTTCTTCTTTTTAGATGAGCCTCTGATATGTTTTACCTCATATGTTTTTACGAAGATGTTGTATTATGATATTTTTCTGTTGCTTATTTTGTGGTTAGATCTGTTTTTCCATTTTGTTGTGAGTTATATATATATATATTATGAACTGCCTTGAGCTTGATTTCATCATAGAACAGTGGGATAGTAACATCCAAGTAAATAAACAAGCTCGGCACAACAGCTTTCAAGGATAAGTGAGATGTTGAGTGAGAATAATTGAGAAATTCATTAGTTTCATGTCCAGTCACAACATACCCGGCTGATGCAATCAGATCAAAATTCTAGGGCTACTATAAAAAAGTTACAATATATTAGGAAATTATTACTGTTTAAAGTAAAAAGAACTTTTTTCAAAAAAGGGAATAGTTTTGTGATATATGTATCTGAACAACTTGATTTTAACATGAATGAACTCTTTCTTTGAGACTAAAAGGCTGTGCCTTTAATGTTTTCCAAAAAGATTGCTATTTCTTGTTTTTATCACTTGCTGGCATGCCATAAAGGCATTTTAGCACCTCTTGCTTTAGATTAATGCAGAAGATTACTTTAAACAACAGCTGATTTTAATCATGTTAATATCAACTCACCCTCTTCTTTTATAAATAACATTTTAAAACACATTTGTATTATTTTCAGCTCAGTATTTTCCAAACAATTAAGCTCATCAGAGGCAGAATAGACAGAAAATACCGTAGTTTGCTTTGTTTACTTGATGATTTTCACCTATCAGTGGTATCTGGCTAAGTCAGACCCATGCACGTCCAAGCAAGACCACAAAGCTGGATGGGATCCAAAAGGCCATGCAGTCCAACTCCACATGGAGAGGCAGGAGAGCTATCCACCAGGATACAACTGATAAAACAAACTATTATCAGATAATATTAGATAATGTATTTTTATGTTGTAAACTGACCTGAGATCTATGGATGAAAGGCGGTATATTAATTTAATGATCGCTTACCCATTTCTAAGGGACGTGGGTGGTGCTGTGGTCTAAACCACAGAGCCTAGGGCTTGCCGATCAGAAGGTTGGCAGTTCGAATCCCCGCAACGGGGTGAGCTCCCGTTGTTCGGTCCCTGCTCCTACCAACCTAGCAGTTCGAAAGCACATCAAAGTGCAAGTAAATAAATAGGTACTGCTCCAGCGGAAGGTAAATGGCATTTCCGAGCGCTGCTCTGGTTTCGCCAGAAGCGGCTTAGTCATGCTGGCCACATGACCCAGAAAAACTGTCTGTGGACAAACACCGGCTCCCTCAGCCAGTAAAGCAAGATGAGTGCAGAACTCCAGAGTTGTCCGCGACAGGACCTAACGGTCAGGAGTCCCTTTTCCTTTTACCCATTTCTGGTTGGTAGGCAGTTATGGTCCCTCACTGGTCAGCCACCATCTCTGGCAGACAGGATTTCAACGGGCAGGACTTCCGCCCAGACTGCAAAATTTAAATGGGCCAAACAGAGGCCCACTAGTGTGTGGAAGCATCCCTGGCAGACTGTGAGCCGGATGACTCCACTCCAGTCTGCCAGTGATGCTTAAAAGCCATCTGCACCAGGGTAGTATTTAATAAATAATAATAAGGATACTTTTCAGCCGCGTGATATTACAATTCTACTACTATCCCCCATTTCTTGCAGTTTAGTATCTTAAATAAGAGTCAGACCACTGGTCCATCTAGCTTAGGGGATTTTTTTTTTCATCTCTAACCCTGGTCTATACAGCCTGGTAGCAGCTGTCCACACACATGAATCTTCCTGAGCTCTGCCTAAAGATACCAGAGATTGTATGCAAAGCATGTATGCTATCACTAAGCTATGTCTCTTCCCCCACGGATATGATCTAACACTGTTCTCACTATCAAGAGTTGTTTAGGGAAAGTGGTTGATTGATGGCACCACCAACTGTATCCAAGAAGCCTATTTTATTCAACTTCCATTCCCAGAAAACCAGACTATCTGTGATCTAAGGTCAGCTCATTCATCAGATCATAAGTTGCTTGTCAGGTTCACATTTATAACCAACTACTAGTAACTCTATTAGGATGGAGGCTTTGCTCAGCACCAACCAAGACTTTCAGTGCTTTCAGCCAATTTATGGATTATGCCTCTGGTGGAGAAGGACACACTATGTGGCAGGAAACCACAGTTCACGAGTGAATTCATAGGGATTTAACTGTTGAAGGATCGGTGAAAGTGATGGATGTCCCCACATACACAGAGCCAATTATTCAAATTGCCAGTATAGTCACATCATACATAGTTGCTAACAATGAAAAAAGTAGTTCAGCAGTAGTAGTAGCTGCAGTTCTGGCAAACATTTTTTAAGTGGTGGCGGGAAACAATGTTCATTACAAACCATGCATAAAGGTAAAGGTACCCCTGCCCGTACGGGCCAGTCGTGACCGACTCTAGGGTTGCGCGCTCATCTCGCTTAAGAGGCCGGGGGCCAGCGCTGTCCGCAGACACTTCCGGGTCACATGGCCAGCGTGACGAAGCTGCTCTGGCGAACCAGCACCAGAGCAGCACACGGAAACGCCGTTTACCTTCCTGCTATAAAGCGGTACCTATTTATCTACTTGCACTTAAGGGTGCTTTCGAACTGCTAGGTGGGCAGGAGCTGGGACCGAACGACGGGAGCCCGCTGCGGGGATTCGAACCGCCGACCATACGATCGGCAAGTCCTAGGCACTGAGGTTTTACCCACAGCACCACCCGCGTCCCATGCATACAAGCTGTTAAACCATGCATACAAGCTGTTAAACCTATTACAAAGTGACTGGCACATTCATGATACACAGTGGAAAGTCTAAAACAAAAGTAAAATGTTGTGGAAATCACTTTAATAGCATGCAGATGAATATGATGGTCTGCATTCAGACCATTCCAAAACAAAGGTGAAATAACAAATTACAAAATATGCTACAAGAAAAATCATTGAGCTTGTAATGCTTACCTATACTGTATAATCAAGTGCCATTTCTCTAAGAAGCTCTTCTCTAACTCAGAATGCATGAACAGTCAGCATTCTATAGGCTAGGACCCTCAAAGCCACATGCTTTTTGGGTAGTGTGTATTGACATTTGTAACATTAGCTAACACATAACTTTCAATAAAACTCATGACCCAGACCAACTAACCAAGCAGTCTTTTATTTGATGACTATTTTCTCTGCTGTCTTATTATTAACCTTTGTAAGCTCCTCTGGGAACTTTTTTAAAACTGAAGAGCAGGATACAAATGCTTTAAATAAGATTGGGGTCATTTCTTTTGTTTGTTTCTTGCAGTGTGTGTGTGTGTGTTGGTACCCAGCCATCTCTAAAGCACTCTTTATTTTGGAAGTGTATTTGTCTGGAGGTAGGGTGGCTGAGCTTCCAGGTAGCTCCCTGCTATGGCAAATGAGTGGGATGAGTGCAAGGCAAATGAAACCAAGGGAACAATACAATAATGTGCCTGTGTGCAATTCTGCATGTATGAGCCAACGTTACAAACTGAGAAAGAACTACAATCCATTTCTGAATGCTAACCAAAAAAACTTATAAACACCAAGTCAATGCCTAATCAAGCGGAGGAGAGTTCACCCATCACTAGGCTGATGCTTAACAACTTTTAAATCAGCTCTCAAACACCTTTAAACAAGCACCAGGAATGGACACCAAATGAGCCAAATGCAGCCAGAGAGGTACTTTCTCTACAGCCTGCAGGGTCTGTCATTTCAAAATAATACAAGCTTCTGAAAGAGCAGAAATGCATTTGAAAACAATATGATTACAAAAATACCTGAAATATTAGAAACAAGAAGTTGAATGAAAATGAAGCCGAACTCATGGTTTTCAATTCTCATGTGCTGTTAAATTTAATTATCTATTGTCTTTAAGGGTAGGCTTAAAGTAAAACATAATAATTACTTGAGATTCTAATCTAGAACATAATAGTAGCAGTAATGTTTTAGCATTACAGAAGCTTAACTGGAATAACGGCCAAAATATAGCAAATTAATGTTGATTAACACTATGACAAATAAAACACTTCTCTCTCTCTTGTTCACTCTGGGATCCAGATGGATACTAGTTAGTATACTTTATTTGACAAAAGTCATATTTCATAACTGTGTTTTACTTTGGCTTGGTTAAAGTAGCTGTGACTTTTTCTTAGGGAAAATAGGTGTTGGAGCCATAAGGTCTGCTACAGTCGCCAGCAGACAGCATATAAAAGAGTACTAGAGATTATACCGAGTTCAACATTAACAGTATGTTAAAGAAATGACAGTAAATTGTTAATGGTGCCGTAAGAGGTAGAGTGGAATCATTTTGTACTGCAAACATGTCTTCCAGAGAAAATGTCCCAACATTAAGGAAAAAAAAGATAGCTTTCAGCTGTTATTAAATAAGAAGCTAATGTTCCATTTCTTCTGGGAAATTGGTACTTTCTCTTTAATGGGAATGAAAAATAAAAAGAAAGCAGAATGTAAGTATATGCATGGGTAAGTATATGCATAACAAACCCTACAAGACCATTTCTTAGGTTTAGCATCCTGTTGGCTACCCACAACCACCGTAATTGAGTACTGCCTAAAGTAGCCGTCATTAGTACCCAAGGTCACTCAAAGGTCTGCCCCAAAAACATGATTCACATGTGAGACAAACCTGTTTAAAAAAATAATTCCTGCCTCAAACTAACTAATGAAAGGCAAGAGCAAGGAATGTCATTTTCCCACTGGAATTCAGTATTGTACAGAGGTAAGAGACAGAGGAGCTATTGAAGATATGAGATAGCTCTCCTCCTGCTCATCTTGGATTAACACAGGCATGATCCAAGTATTTCCCCTCTCTCCCCCCAAATCAGGAATAGCTCAGAAGGATGAGCCTTCCATAGTGTGCTATTGCTTCTCACCCCTAGTTTTATCTTCAAAATAGCCATCTTAACAAAGCAATGGAAAAACATCTGCCGATACCTGTATTTTACTATTAAAATAACAATTGAACTGGGAAAGCTGCCGAGCTATAGAAAATAAATCCTTAAACCTTAAAAATGGCACTGCTGGATCAGGCCAAAGGCCCATCTATTCCAACCAGGACATGGACGCAACAGCACTCTCCTCACTTGGAATTTCCAGCAACATTGTGGCTAGTAGCCATTGATAACTTTATCATCCATTCATTCATCCAATCCTCTTTAAAGCCATTGAACTTGGCGGTGATTATATTTGTTGCATTTAGGGACACCCGCTGGGACGCGGGCAGCGCTGTGGGTTAAACCACAGAGCCTAGGACTTGCCGATCAGAAGGTCAGCGGTTCGAATCCCCGCAACGGGGTGAGCTCCCGTTGCTCGGTCCCTGCTCCTGCCAACCTAGCAGTTCGAAATCACCTCAAAGTGCAAGTAGATAAATAGGTATCGCTCTGGCGGGAAGGTAAACGGCATTTCCGTGTGCTGCTCTGGTTTGCCAGAAGCGGCTTAGTCATGCTGGCCACATGACCCAAAAGCCATACACCGGCTCCCTTGGCCAATAAAGCGAGATGAGCGCTGCAACCCCAGAGTCGGTCATGACTGGACCTAATGGTCAGGGGTCCCTTTACCTTTACTATTTAGGAACAATAGGAAAATCTTACATACATAAATTGATGCTGGGTAATGTGATTAAAGGTAACTAAGCTCAACTGCTATTTTTAAAACAATTCTGGCTCTACTGTAAAATATGGACATCTTCCTGAAGACATATCACAAATACTTCACTATTCAACAGACATTTTATATATACAGTATATAACTCTTCACTTACAGTTCTGAACAGCTGAACCAAGTTTCTTTTTTCAATCTCCAGAATCTGTTTGATGCAAAATCCTGCACAAGGGAAAGGGGGGGGGGAGAGTACAAACAGAATGTTCAAGTCTATTGAAGTATCTTTTAAAAAATAATCAAGTTGAGAAGTTCAGCTTTTTTAAGAGGCCACATTTAACAGTCAGTGTAATCAAACACAATCTTCCTTCTGTGTTTTGTGTTCATAAACCTTCATGTGGAGGCTCTGAAACGAAGCCAAGGGAGAAAATGTTAGTCCTAACTGCACTTTAAAGTTGACCATTTATACTGCTAAATCTGCACTTATGTGGAAGTTTTTATAGGTATCATGGCTTTATGTGACTGAACTGCATTTTCTCTTTAAAAAGGAAGGGGGTGGGGAGAGAGCTTTCCCACATGTTAAATGTTTTGGATCAGGTATCCTATTATCTTAGTTCTCTTTAAAATATCCTCAGGTTGCTCCATATTGAAAAGCTTTTGGAATATGTGGATGTCAGATAATATAAACAGCAAAGTCTACTCAGGATGCAAACTTTCAATAAAGTTTCTGTAAAGTGACTGTACATATGTGTTGGATATCCAAAAAGTTGCATAAAAGTCTTGCCCATATAGTTGCCAGCTGGCAAGGTGCTGCTCCTCTTATTAAATTTATCAGTCAATCCTCATGGAACTCTGGACAATTGAATGTTCAAGATCAAACTCTTCAAGCTTCTAAATATAGTCATTGAAAAGGGTCTGGGTCCAATAATACAGTGTCATTCCTGGATCACTTCTCAGTGCAATCCATTTTTACAGCAGGATCAATATGTTAATTTTTCCTGGACTGTGTCCTCAAGGAAAACATTGTGTGTTTGAATGTTGACTCACAAAGAAGAAGAAGAAGAAAAGAAGAAGAAGAAGAAGAAGAAGAAGAAGAAGAAGAAGTCGTAGTCCTTTGGCACAATTGTTCCACCTGCAAGGAGTTTGTTATGGGGAAGCAATCCAATCTAGGTAGCACAGTTCAGGACAAAGCTTTAATATTTGGTTGTGCTGGTTCTGTAAACCAACTCAGGGCTTATTCACATTTCCTAGTGTCCTGCTGTTTCTCTCCAGGGAAAAGCACATTTTAGCTCTCAGTTGGAGCAAACAGCAATTTGAGTTTTCCCCAGATTGCCATTTGTTCTGCTCTATCGCTAAAGAACGGATTTTCCCTTGGAAGGGAGTGGCAAGGGGAAAATCACTCTGACCTGTGCAGCACAAGCTAAAGTGTGGATGAGCCCCTACAATGGATGCTTCCAGACAGGAGGCTTAGAATCACAGAATTGTAGAGTTGGAAGGGACCCCGAGTGTCAACTCTTCAACCGTCTGCAATGCAGTAATCTTAAAATGTGGTTTCTCCATCCAATTTGAAACCATACCAGACGTTCCCTACTTAGCTTTGCAAATGTGCTGCAGGTAAAGCAGTGTCTAGGCCTTGTTCCCTTCCAGGTAAAATCCCCTAGAGTAATTTCTTTGCCCCTCATAGCCCTTCAACCTGGATTGGATTATGCCCATGGTTCCTCATCTTCCATAAATTCAGCCAAATGTTACATCCTCACACATGTATCAATAGGTCTACTACTGCATGGCTAAAGGAAGATAAACAAGCAAAAAGGCACCATGATGGGCCCATGGTGGGGCATGCATGGGATTACAGCACAGATCAGGAGTCATAGCTATAATCTAACACAGTGGCAGGCATAATCTCAGGGGCCAAATAGAGAGGCCTAGAAAGTCACATTTGCACTATGAGTCTGAGATTCCCCATCCTTGAGGGTCCTCATCCCTGCTCTAACATAAGGTTCCTTAAGATAAATCATATGTGTGAATGTATGTGCATTGGATCAAACTATTAGCCTGAAATAGAGCAATAGTTCACCCATAATTTAAATCTTACATGGAGCATTACATTAGTATTTGGTTCCTATTATATCTTGTAGCATTCCATACAAGCCACCTGTCCAGGCTAGAATAGATAGTCCATTAGATGTCCTTTGTATATTGTCCCTGGGTTTCCTAGAAGTCTTATCATCTCTTGGAACTGCTATTCAAACTGCTTCAAAGGTTATTGCTAATATCATTTGTTTTGTTTTCTGCTGGGTATAGTTGCACCATGCCTAGAAACTCAGCTATCCTGCAGTCCATTTGTTTTTAATGGCTTTTAAAAAAACAACAACACTATGCCTATGCTTCTTCTGTGTGCAGTCTCTCATGGCAAGTATGATGACAAGCTTCCAGTCTTAATAAGTTATAGAGCAAAAATCCTCCAAACGCTACTTCCCCAAAAATATTGGGTCCCAGTCTGATTGAGAGAAAAAAGAAGATCCATCAGATGGTTTGTCTCAGGGGTTCCCAAACTTATTTGGCCTACTGCCTCTTTTCATAAAAAAGGTACTCAGCACCCCCTGGAAATCTACCCTCTTTAAGCTGCGATCCACTTCCCAATGAAGCTGAAAGGGGTTCACCCAAGCCCAGAAAAACCCCTTGCCTCCAGAGCCAAGGGAGGCGTTGTCGCCATCCTGCAATAGTGCCCAACCTGGTGATAAGCGTCATCGCACAACAGATGAAACATGTATGAATGGTTTTTCAAAATTTTCTTCTCTTCACTTATTTCTTTACGCTTCCACTGTCCCCATATTTTTATTCAATGTCCCCCAATTGCACCCGAGGCTACTACCACCCCCCTGGATCGTTCCAGCACCCCTAGCGGGCGGTATCACCCACTTTGGGAAACACTGGTTTGTTTATTTACTCCACTTATCTCCTTCCTTCCATCCATCAAAGAGCTCAAGGAGGCATACAAGGTTTTTACCCGGCTCCTGGTTTAATACTTACAACAACCCTGTGGGTGGGGTTTGTCTGAGAAAGAGTCACTGGCCAAAGATCACTCAGTGAGATTCATTAGAATCTGGGTCTCCTCAGCCCCAGTTTGACACCTTAACCACTAACGTATATTGGCAACATTCAGATCCTAGACGGCGGTTTGTTAGGGGTTTGTACTTGAAAAATATAGCAGAATTCTGAAGGGAAAGATGAGGAAGCTGATCAGTTGGGAAGACCCATTAGTCAGACACAGTCTGATGGCTATAGATATCATCAAGGCAGCTAACTTGTTCTTACAACAGCCAGAGCCAAACTGAGCTCCTAGGTGCTGGAGTAAGCCCTGCTATCTCTGAACCAAGCGCTTCAATATACCTTAAAGGCACAATTATCTAATCAAGAGCTTAGGACTCCTTTGGAACTCCATGGTTTCCTCATGGGCCATTTGCCATCTCATTCAAGGAAACCCAGGTAAATGTGAAATCCAGGGGAAAGAATTAGGCATGACACTGATTTATTATTTTTTCAGTGCACTCCCTTATGTAAGATGTTGATATACATATGTGAAGATTGGTTTCTACAATTTATTGCTGTGCAGGACCCTCAACAGTTTGCACGACTGATGTTGATGGGCAGATCACATTAGGTCTTTCAATAATGATGTTTATTTATGGGTAAGAATTATATTAATACAAAAGTTAAAGATACTATACTGCAGTCTTGTATATAACTACTATTAAACACCATTATATATATTATTCCCCTATGTTATGTAAGAGAATATTAGAACTTTAAAGCAATATGCTCAGAAAACACTCTATAGCACAATCTCCTTTTAAAACAAGCTGAGATATGCATGGCATCCATTGTTATCAGAGTTCTTGGCATACAGATTTAACAAATATTACACATGCCTAAAGTGTAGGCTTAACCAGCTGGTCCTTATCCTAATCTGACCCCAAGAACTGGGTGTGACTATTAAAAACCCTTTTCAAGGCAAAAATTTGTTTCTAGGATATTTATGAAGCAAGTTTGCCATATTTGCTAATCCTAGAAAAGAATGAGAATGCAAGATTTTGACTAACATGAGTAACTTTCCATGGTAGGCTTGTGTAGTAAAATATACCTACGGAAAATTTCTACCTTAAACTTTTAAGTAATTGAAAAGATTACATGAGAGAGAGATGAATATCTTTTAAGAAGACATTCAGTAGCTAATTAAAATCAGGTCCAGTGCATGTTGCATAGCCATAGAAAGTAAAAAGGTGATTGGAATGTCTTGGCTTCATTTTACCTTCTTGCACAGTAAGAAATTATATATTTATCATATTTGAAATATATGGCGGCTAACAGATTGAGGTTGAATCCTGACAAGACAGAAGTACTGTTTTGGGGGGACAGGAGGCGGGCAGGTGTGGAGCACTTCCTGGTCCTGAATGGGGTAACTGTGCCCCTGAAGGACCAGGTGTGCAGCCTGGGAGTCATTTTGGACTCATAGCTGTCCATGGAGGCGCAGGTCAATTCTGTGTCCAGGGCAGCTGTTTATCAGCTCCATCTGGTACGCAGGCTGAGACCCTACCTGCCTGTCTTGCCAGAGTGGTGCATGCTCTAATTATTTCTTGCTTGGACTTCTGAAATGCACTCTATGTGGGACTACCTTTGAAGGTGACCCAGAAACTACAACTAATCAGACAAAACTTTTCCCATGGACCCCTTTAGCGAAGTAAAAAATTGGTTCTAGTTTTGACTAAGGATCCAACTGAATGCATTTCCTGTCAAAAGCTGTGACTGTTAATATGAGATAGGCAAAACCTCCAGACATGCCCCATTTGCCTGCAAGCAAAGTCCTCCCTGGCCCTGAATATGGCGACCAATTAATTCCACAGCAAGGTTGTGCTACAGAACTGTCTGCCTACTTTCAGGCACAGCCAAGAGATACGGGGGGTGGAGGGTGGCATCCATTTCCAACTGTGCCGCTCACTCACAGCACAGCTGGAATTTATACTATAGAGATGTATCTGAGAGAAGACTAGCTCCCCCAGTTCTGTCTCCCTAAACCACATCCACTGAACCAGCCACAATTGGCCAATCTGAAGTTCATTTTTTGGTGATTTGACGCAGAAGACCCCCAAGTGGCCAATGCTGTTAGTGCCACTGGCAGTCATGTAGGTGAGGACCCTTGCCCTCCCCAATTCCGCCACAGCCATGCCAAGCTACAATCGCTGCCACTGGAAAAAACAGTAAGCCGTCTGTATCAAGGAATCTTGTTCAGTAATTAGTGTGGTTCTAGTGCATCTATCTGTAAAAATAAATAAATCTCTAGATGTGGGATTCTGGGAATATTTAAAGAAATCCAATTACTGCCCCAGTGAAGTTCATAATGGATTCTTCTAAAAAGCAGGAATTGGAAGTCACCGAGCATACCAGAATGAGTTTGCACTATGTTTACCCCCTGTTTCCTGGAAGGTAGAGAGCAATCAGATGAATCAATATTTATAAAAACAAGACAAAAAAAATCCTCAGGCTTTTAAAGTTTCTTGGTTGTTGTTTTTTCTGGGTAAAAGAGCATGGAAGGGACTCCTTTATTCTTTCCTTTGTAATGTAATTTAATGTGGCAGATGCTTTTACCCAGTGTTTGAGCCACAGCTGGGAATGGTCATGTATGCTTTCTGGACTATATAATGCAAGCCAGTAATCTGTGTCTATCAGTCATCAGTCACCTTCTTCAAAATCAGTTTCATATGACCTATATAAATACATGAGGGAGCTTCGACTGTTCCAGTTTCACAAAACTTTCCTGAATTCAAGGGAAGCAAATTTTGTGCCCTGTGAGTTGGTGGTACATTTTATTGGCTTCTAAAGCAGTCATCCACAACGTGTAACCCAGCAAACCAAAAATTATAACCAGGATACATATGATGGTCTAGTAAATGTTTCAGTTGCCTTCTAGTAATGGTGGAACAGTGAAATTGTCAGCACCAGGCAAGCCACACAAGACTGCTGGGCTCCATATGGCTTAGTGGGTCAGACATTGTGCAGGCATGTTCTAAATGCTACAGAAATGTGATTAACCTTTTTTTTTTTTTGGAAGGAGCTATAAAATAATATTTGAATCAAAAGGTTTGGGATATAGCCTTGGTTGAAAAAATGACAAATAAAATTGGCTTGGGGGACTAAAAAGAGGGATAGTTTTGGATCAGATTGGTTTGACTTTGTACTGCATGTTAGTAAGAAAATGAATGTTGTAATGCCTCCATCTAATTACGCTACTCTGTAGAACTCATAGCTGTTTATTTTTTGGTGTTGTGACATTTCTGCTGTACTTTGAAGAGAGTAATTCTTTTGTGATTCTTGCCATGCCTGTTAGTTTCTGCAACAGAGTTTAATTTACGTTTTAGGTTCAAATTTTATTTATGCCTTAAGGTATGTTTTTTGCCTCTGTTTGGCCCTCAGGACTCTGCCTGGACTACCTCTCACTACCCTGCTCTGTGTCGTCTTCTAGTGACTTTACCTTGCTGTAATGTATCATTGAACTGTGACAATACCTCTTGCTAGGCTGAATAGAGGCTGAATAGTCCACAGTATATGGCTCACGGATCACTGGAAGGACAGATTGTGAAGCTGAGGCTCCAATACTCTGGCCACCTCATGAGAAGAGAAGACTCCCCGGAAAAGACCCTGATGTTGGGAAACATGGAGGGCACAAGGAGAAGGGGACGACAGAGGACGAGATGGTTGGACAGTGTTCTTGAAGCTACCAGCATGAGTTTGACTAAACTGCAGGAGGCAGTGGAAGACAGAAGTGCCTGGCGTGCTCTGGTCCATGGGGTCACGAAGAGTCGGACACGACTAAACGACTAAACAACAAAATATGGCTCATGGAAGGTTGCCTATGATGGAATGTGGCTTTCAGGCTGAAATAGGTTCCCTGCTCCAATATAAATCTGTCGCAGGACAAAGACGTAAGCAATTCTTGTCCTCAATTTCACCACTAATATAGTAATACTTAAATGATCCCCTGGTGGAGGAAAATGGCTGATCATCGTGTTTCTAAGCAGATGTCCTTGAAAATAGTGTGCACATTAATACAGGATATTCGTGCAGTTTAAAACTCAGGATCAAAGTGGAAAACACTTCAAAGAAGCCCCTAGATATATCCTTGCAGAGACTGGGAGAACAACCTTTTCTAGCCTGATGGCTCACTCAAAGTCCAGGATGATCACTTAATGCTTCCTTAATTATAAGTAACCAATGGCAGCTTTCTCCTGATAACTAGGCATCTCTGTCTAGCTGCTGGTATATGATTAACATCAGGGTTTGAAGAACATGACATCCCTCTAGCTAAGAAGAAGGCAAAGAAATAATACAGAGCCAGATTTCAGTTTCCATTTGGAGAACAGAGAGCTGTGATTTTCCTGTGAGTTCCTTAAAAAGCAGGATGAGTGGAAGGGCAGTTCTGGGAATATGATGCAAAATCAGCAGATGTGCTGCTGCTGTATATTTGTAACTAAAACAAATGTTATGAAGACACTATAGGTTCTTCCAGACAGCCACTATTTTCGCGCGAGGTTCAATCACACATTGACAAATTCAGGTTGTGCAACTGTAGTTCATGTCGTGCTCCAGCAAAAGAAATCTGCTTCCCCAAAATATTAGGCATTTTGCAATTAAAAAAAAAGTTATGAGGGAAGTGTGGAGTAACACTTGCTTTGACACAACATTATCTAACATCCCTGCAAACAAATGAGAATGAACACTCATTAAATTGTTGTTGTTTAGTCGTGTCCGACTCTTCATGACCCCATGGACCAGAGCACGCCAGGCACTCCTGTCTTCCACTGCCTCCCGCAGTTTGGTCAAACTCATGTTGGTAGCTTCGAGAACACTATCCAACCATCTTGTCCTCTGTTGTCCACTTCTCCTTGTGCCCTCCATCTTTCCCAACATCAGGGTCTTTTCCAGGGAGTCTTCTCTTCTCATGAGGTGACCAAAGTATTGGAGCCTCAGCTTCAGGATTAGAGCCTCAGCTTCAGGATCTGTCCTTCCAGTGAGCACTCAGGGCTGATTTCCTTAAGAATGGATACGTTTGATCTTCTTACAGTCCATGGGACTCTCAAGAGTCTCCTCCACCACCATAATTCAAAAGCATCAATTCTTCGGCGATCAGCCTTCTTTATGGTCCAGCTCTCACTTCCATACATCACTACTGGGAAAACCATAGCTTTAACTATACGGACCTTTGTTGGCAAGGTGATGTCTCTGCTTTTTAAGATGCTGTCTAGGTTTGTCATTGCTTTTCTCCCAAGAAGCAGGCGTCTTTTAATTTCGTGACTGCTGTCACCATCTGCAGTGATCATGGAGTCCATGAAAGTAAAATCTCTCACTGCCTCCATTTCTTCCCCTTCTATTTGCCAGGAGGTGATGGGACCAGTGGCCATGATCTTCGTTTTTTTGATGTTGAGCTTCAGACCATATTTTGCGCTCTCCTCTTTCACCCTCATTAAAAGGTTATTTAATTCCTCCTCACTTTCTTCCATCAAGGTTGTGTCATTAAATAGCCAACGACTATTTCCCTGGAAACGTATCAGGATGAATCCTCAATAAACAGGTCATCTGGAGGTGCCTTCCAGTGCCCTTTCCCACCCCAAGAAAACTATGACTATATACACATTACCAGCTTAAAGCACAGCAAGATCTTGGGGGAGGGGTGCATTTCAAGTCACATTTGCATATTGTTATAAACATTGGTAAGGTCTGATGTGTTTCTAAGTCACCCACTGTCTGACCATGCCAATGGGTGGAGAGCAGGCAGGGATGCAACACTCCCTGGAACTCCTATTCATTAAGTTGTCATTTGTGCATGTGCAAGCACTGTGCCTTCAGCTTTCAGTTCAGATTAAAGCTGGTTTGAGGGATAATGCATCAAACAGCAATATTTCTCCAGAAACAAAAGGATAGATACAGATTGTGGCTAACATGATGTTTGTACTTGGCTTAAAAAACCAGTGTTAGGAATGCACTGGATGCAGAGTAAATGGTAATGACAAAAGCCAGACATTCCCCGTTAGAAATCCTCACTGTTCTTAAGCAGGGAAACACACATCAATATAGATCATAGGATCATAGAGTTGGAAGGGATCCCATGGATCATCTAGTCCAACCCCCTGCAATGCAGGAATATGCACCCCTGGGGGATCAAACCCATGATCTTGGCATTATCAGCAACACACTCTAATCAACTGAGCTATGCAAATATAAACAGTTATCCAAACTCTTGGTGAGAACTGAGGAAACTAATGCTATTTGTAAACACTGATTACCCCATTATACTACCTCAAAACACCCCCCTAATTTACAGGAACTGTGATACTTATTGATGGCCTACCAAGTTTTGTTGCTTCTGCTTATAAGTCTTCCGGTATGCTTAGGTAATCCCTTTCAAAACAGATAAGAACTTGGTTCAGTTCAAAATGTGTGACACTGACACATACTGAGTGGTTACAGAGGCCAGGCAAACAAATCCAAACACCTTTTATCTTATTCTGTGGTAAGCTGAGGTAAAGTTTTATCTCATTTTAGCCAAGACAAATATTTCTATCCCTAGAGGATCTGAGTTTCATCAGTGGAGCAATGTAACATGACAAGCCATGCCTTTCTGGAAATTTGCTTCTTTGCCTAGGGTGCTTTGTGAGGCACACAGCCAAAAAAGACTTCAGCTACTCCAGGACTGCACTAATGTATCCAAATGTGCCTGGAGAGTTTTCAAACTCTCATGTAATAGATGTTCAAAACAAAAAACACCCCACACCCCCAAAATGAGGTGGGGTTTGGTAGGCGAAGGCTATGCAAAGAGAAGTAATCTGTGTGCCTTGTTTGTACTCAAGAAACACCAGTTGGGCATAATGGGGGTGGAACAGGGCAAAACAGGGGTGGGGCAGAACAAGGTAGGGCGGTCTTATGCACGTTCCACCAGGAACGCGACCCCCATGCAAATCAGGGGTTGCCTCTGTGTGTGTGTGTGTAACATAATGGCCATTGTTAACTCAAAGGTGCAGTAGCAGGGTACCACATACAAAGTAAGGTAAGAAAGAAGCAAAAAATAATAAGAGGAACATGTGGTAACACACAAATATAAATCAAAACACCCATATTTCTCGAGTTGGTGTAGACGGTGAATGTTGAACAGCTAAGTCTGAAGCATAATAAATAAAATCCCACCAGATAACGTAAAAGTACTCTGGGTTTTCCATCCTCTTGGAGACACAATTTATGTGTCATTTTTTTCTGTAATAGCAAAAATCCGTAATTTTTTATACCACAAAGACAAATGTAGATTTTTCAAGGTTTTCCATTGCTGGGTGGTTGAAATCCTGGTTGCAGCTAACCTTCATGTAAAAAGTTATTTAGAGTGATAGGCAATCATGTTATAAGTCCACATATTCAGTAATGACAGCTGTTGGTAAAACAATTTTTATACCATGCACAGGATGACAGAAACACTGCAGGAGTGGAGAGTCTACTTTAGAACTCCCTGACAAGTTGTAGTAATGCTCAGTTTGCATGGCAAGTGGGCCATGCTGGAAGCAGCACGAGAGCCCAAACATCTACACATATTTCTTCTAGATAAGGGATGTCTCTTTAATTGTGCTGGTTTAACTAGCTACATAGTCTTCTGGTATGGTAGAGCCAACCTAGCTTGTAAAGCATATCTCTGGCAAGATTGATGAGATATAGGGTTCATCTTGAGACTCAGCTGCTCACCATGACAAACCAGATCTATACTTATCACATCATCACTTCAACTCTAAGGGCACATGGCAGCTGTTGAAAATGACTTCATTGTAACAACAGAAGAAGAGCCCTGCTGGATCAAACCAAAGGTCCATGCTCTTTCCCATAGTGGCCAGCTAGATGTCTCTGGGAAACTCACAAGCAGCACATGAGGGCAATAGCCTGCTCCCACTGCTACTCTCCAGCAACTGGGACAGAGGGGCATCCTGACTGGAACATTTCCATACAGCCATCATGACTAGGAGTCAGTGATAGACTTTATCCTGTTATTGATTTATCTAATCCAGTTTTAAAGCCATCTAAGCTACTAGTCATCGTCACATTTTGTGGCAGCAAATTCCTTTAAGCTAACCATCTGTTGTGTAAAGATTGTCCTGAATCAATGGCCAAGTAATTTCATTGGAAGAATCTGAGTTCTAGTAGGATGACAGATAGAAAAACTTCTCTGTCCACTTTCTTCACTCCGTGCATAATGTTATCACTTCAGAAATATCCTTTCTCATGCTATGCTTCTCAGTGCCCATACCCTAAGGATGAAGTCAAGAAAACCTCTCCTGTCTCCACAAGTCCTCCCTGCCACCAGTCTCGCCCCACCTCACAAGAGTAAAGTCATTTAGGAACCAACAGGAAAGGTTGTCTAGCAGCAGAGAATCCATTTATCAGCCAGATCTGAGGTGTGTGGGTATGTATTGGGGCTCATCTAATAAAGGAGCATCAATTTCTGAACTGAGGGAGACCACATTCTAAATCTCTATAACAAAAATGCAAAGAAAACAGCTCTTTTTGTGTTTTTTACACTTATTTGTATGTCACATGGAGATGGGCCCTTAGCTGCTCACATGGCTGCAGATTTTTAGTTAGTTAGTTGTTTGGGTGGAAAGCCTGCCCTTCTGTTGTTACACAATACAAATGGCGGCAGAGATTTTACATAGATTCCTATCTGTTGTTGTTTAAAGCCCTTCTACTATGATTTGCTTTCTTTCCCTCTTTCCAGCAGATATCAATGACAATTTAATGTCAGTTTCCAGAAGGGTAATAGTGTCAGGTTCTCTGTCTTTTGGAACTCAGAGATGATGTTGACATAGCTATGAGCAAAACACAGTTTTGAAGGTTCAAAGCAGATTCTGCAAGACGAAATCTGATGTAGCCAAATGCCACAAGAAGGAATTATTTTAGCACCTTTTTCGTTTTGTTGCTGTTGGCTTTGGGGAAACATTATTGTACCGAGAGACATGGAATGTTACAGTTTGCCTGTAAGCTCTTCTCAAGTAAGGAATAAGAACTGAACATACAAGTTCCAAACTAAACATGGATTGCTTTCAACATCCATTCTAATGAGTCCTCTTACTTAAAAGCAGACAGTTGATCACAAACAATTTAGACACCGCAAGCCTGATTGCTTTTTAGATATGAGGGGGGAGGCAACAGGATTCTCTTCCCTACTGTTATCAAGAAATCAGCATAAGTCAGTCAATAGAGTTTACAGGGTTTACAGTACATAAAGGATGTGCCTTTGATGATGGCTGAGTGTGCATTCTCAGCATGTTAAAAGAGAAGAAAGATCAGTTCCCAGAACTGTAATCAGGAAGAAATTTTCCTGGAAAACAAGATCTGTAAATCATTGGGGTGGTTTTTTGTGCTCACCTTGTGGTGAACAACACGGGATGGAGTTGTCTCAGTGAATCTAACAATTATTGTGGATTTAAAATATATATATATATATTAATTACATTTATTTATTCCCCACCTTTCTCTAAGGAGTTCAGGGTAGCTTATGTAGTCTCCCCATTCATTCTCACAACAACCCTGTGAGCTGGGTTAGGTGCATAGGAAGCTGCCTTATCAGACCATTAGTCCACCTAGTTCAATATTGTCCACAATGACTGGCAGCAATTGTCCATTTTCACAGTTCTTGTGGTTGGAGAGTTCCTGGCATCCTCGAAAAGGCCATGTCCAGGAGGAAGTGGGTAGAGACAGAGGCTGACTATAGAACCTGCTAAAACCTGCTTTCTGAGAAATTAAGCCCTCGAGTCTAACTGAAGACTGACCACAAGGGTTTTTTCCCCCCTTTGAGGCCCATGTCTATGCTTAATGTTAATTAGTAATGGAGTAGTACATGCTTGTGTGTGACCAATACTAATTGTGATCACACATTTTTCACATGTAACGATGTATTAAAATCATATAAATATTTGCTGTGCACTTCAAGGAGTTGCATAGATAATTTGGGTGTCAGCCTACTTGTGCCATCTGCTATAGCTGAATAAACTGAGCTTTCCTCCCCACTGTGTTCATTGGCTACGCTCACCCCACTCAGCTGAACACTTGTCCACTACAGTACTCTTGGAGCTGCTGTATGTGGAGAAATAAAGGAAAGCCACAATGTACACTGGAATCAGAGGCACGATAATGTGAAGAACACAAGATAGTCACGTGTGCTGGGCCTCAGAATAATTAAAAGAGGCTGGAACTTCAGACCTTTCCCATGCTCCTTCAAATTCTATGATTCTAAGATTCTAAATTGTGTCCTGAAACAACAATTGACAAACAATACCAATTACAAACACATGTCCTGGGACAGACCAAGCAAAAAGAAATCTGGGGATGACATTTGTTGAGTAATGAACACTGTCACTAATGAAAGGATTGCTGCATCTCCTGTTTTATGCTAATATATTTCCTAAGCAGAAGAAGCCAATTTTCTCATAGAAGTGGCAAATGGAACCTATTAGGCTCAATAACAGCAAGGAACATTGTGGAACCAAAAGACAGGACAGCTAGCGTGAGAACAATTTTTGGACCAAACAGATCAAGGCTTTCAAATACATGCATAGAAAATGCCTTACACAACAAGGTTTTCTTTCCAACGCAGCACTGCCTTAGGAGTGTACTAATTAATGCATGTCAGTTCAGAAAACAATGCCCAATAATTTTTCAAGATCTAGAAACGATCTAAGTATGCATTAAGAAATGCTTTGTCTAAGTTGCCAAAAACTGAATTAGGACAAATTAATGTTGATCACAGGCATTTAGACCTACAAGCTGTAGAACTGTCTAGTGAAGATTATGTGGGAGTTCCTGTACCTAACATATAGCAGGGAATAGCTCAAGAGCCAGGGCTAGACCTCTGTGATTTGGTTTTTAAACAAAAAACAAAACCCTGTTCTATTTCAGAGAGGTAGCAGTGTTAGTTTGTCACAGTAAACACAACAAAAGAGACTGGGGTGCCTTAATATTAACAGATTTATTGTGCAATAAGCTTTTGGAGGCTGGAGCCTTGATAAAATAGACCTGGCAAAGCAGTCTCCAGTGTTTTATGGCACAATGAATCTGTTGGCTTTTACGGTACCCCAAGCCTCTTTTGCTCTGTGTTTTCTATACAGTTCTTTAGGGTACAAGAGTCATTTCAACCTGACAACCATTAATAGCTTAGGTACTGCTCCGGCGGGAAGATAAACGGCATTTCCGTGCACTGCTCTGATTTCACCAGAAGCAGCTTAGTCATGCTGGCCACATGACCCAGAAAAACTGTCTGCAGACAAACGTCGGCTCCCTTAGCCAATAAAGCAAGATGAACGCCACAACCCCAGAGTCATTCCCGACTGGACTTAACTGCCAGGGGGGCTTTACCTTTGCTGGATTAGTAGCAATGCCATGAAGGGAGAAGCTTCACTCATTGGAGCGTTTTCTATCTTGCACCTGTTAAAAGGCAGGCGACTCCCATAAGGAGGGAGGGAGTCTCACAGAGAGAGATGTATTGTGGTCACTGCAGCCTGTACATGCACATCAGTCTTTTGGCATGAATGCTGTTGCTTTGGGCTGATAGTTTGTAATAAAGCTATATAATACACACAAGTAATGCATTAGAGTTCCACAAACCATAAATCTTCAAAGCAAGTAATCCAGGGGGTAAAAGTCTGCCTGCCTCCTCCCCTAAGATGCCTTTTGGCTGCTCAGAGACTGTTTACATTCCATTCACTGTGTCTGTATTTACTTTCCCATATTTTCAGTTCTCTTTTCTGCATCTTAGCTAAGAGCACTGACAATCCCACACTGCGCACACACCCCTGATAAAAGGCAAATACTGTTGATTTCTATTCCTCTAAAGAGCAGCCGGTGTATGCTAAATCTGAAGTCTTCATTCTTGTTTGCGTTCTTGTTTACATTCCTTTTAGTGAGAAAGATCCCCCCCCCCCAAAAAAAGAAAGACTGTAAAGGTCAACGAGTTCTTTGCATTTCAAGAACAATGTCATCATGCCAGGTGTGGTTGTCTATATTAGAAATGTGTTTGTGTGCTCACACACAAAGTGTGTGTGTGTGTGTGTGTGTGTGTGTGTGTGTGTGTGGTTCACATGCACACTCTGTAATTGAAAAATTGGCCCTCTTGGGACAGTTCCCCATATATATCCAGTCCAGAACAGCTGGACATCACATTGGACCCATTCACATAGTCATAAAGTCAACACTTTTCAATAGATGAAACCAGGCTCATTTAATGCATGTCTCAGATTACAACTCATCACATTCTTGCAGGGAGGGTAAAACTTTGCAAAGTATGCTGAATCCAGGCTATACATTTATAATCTGAGCACATCTTTCTGAACTTACCGTACGTTACACACAAAGTAGGAGTGGCTGAGGGTAAGGAGTGCAGTAATAGCTATCACTTTTTCAAACAATGCAGTGGACAAAATGTTAAAACTAAGCTCAAGGGAATACAGGTTAAAGTCCTTTAGTAAGCCCATCTTAGCCGTACTTCTATGTTTTAAAATGTGATCATAATATATATGTGACGTGGACTCCACACATAAGAAATGGACATGGGCCCATATTGTGGCCCCTGTTGCTGTCCTGGGATGAAATTCAGTGTTGTGTATTTCTGTTGGCCAGACAGAATGATCCTCCCTCTCCTCACCCTCATGCACTATCATAGGGGTCTACCCTACAGAGTAGACTTGGGGGAGGTATTGTTATAGGAAAATTCCAGGCTCACTTGGATTTGCCAAACAAAGACACCAGCCAAGAGTACTGGAGCAAAACAGCAGCCTGTAGGAACTGTTACAATAGGACTTCCAACTACCACATGGAAGAAGCAGAAAGAAGCCCTGAACAAAGGATGGCTCCTTTTCTATACAAGTTTCCCTTTTTACCCACAATACCCTTAGTGAAACATCACACATACATCATATATACATCACAGCTATGTCATAATATGGGAGGGGTCTTCTGGCAGAAACCTTAGTATCAAGTTTGCCCCCATCCCTCCCTTGATCTCCACCTCACACACATTAAGTAGAACAAAGGCGAGTACCGGTATGTACATGTTCCTGTTCTCCCTGTCAAGTTAAGCACACCCCTTTGTCTTGACCAAGATCCTAATAAACTGTGGTTGGGTTTACTATTGTTTCTGGAATGGTTACCTGTCTGGCACTCAGGGACCAGGATGCCAGTGATTATCACCTAGGCAAGGAGGCTGTTGAGTAGGTGGTCTCAGGCTTGGGGGATGATGGCTGCCCCTGCCCATGTCCCAGGCTCCCCCCTTGGTAGCCATTCATTTCCTGAACAGAACAAAGTTGGGACGGCACAAATCTGATACTGGAGCAATTTTATATGACTTTCTAAAGCTTTTCTCTGATGTTGGGAAAGACTGAGGGCACAAGAAAAAGGGGACAACAGAGGACAAGATGGTTGGACAGTGTTCTTGAAGCTACTAACATGAGTTTGACCAAACTGCGGGAAGCAGTGGAAGACAGGAATGCCTGTCGTGCTCTGGTCCATGGGGTCACAAAGAGTCAGACACGACTAAACAACAACAAAGTTTTCCCATTGAGCCAGCACATAGATTCATTTATCAGTGAATTGTTACATTTGGTAATGTGCAGTGAAGGCCCTTTGAATAGAGATAGGGGAAAAAACTGTGTGATGAAGCGTTTTGTGGGAACATTTGCAGGTGTGATTGTGCTGATTTTGATAGTCAGGGGGGTGTATGATGTCTGCTAGAGGGGCAAACCTCCCCCCCAACCTTTCCATAAATTCTGGTAACAGTATATTGGGGGGGGGGGGAGCCCTGCTGCACTAGTTGGAGGCCTTGTGCACCTGGTTAGCTGAATCCAGGCCCATGTATTGAGTGTGGATGGCTGAGGAAGGAAAGCCTACACATACACAGCACTCTACATGCATAGGCTATAATCTGGAATACCTGAGTGACTGGGGTTCCTGAGTACATGAAAGGTTATATGCATGACAGCTTCCCTTCTCAGAATTCCACATTCAGCCTGTGGGCATCAGGGAGTGGGAACAGGGAGATATGAATGGCTCCCTCTGCAGGCATACAACATGCAGCTCCCTCTATGAATGGAGCCCTCTGCAGGCATAAAACACATGTAGGATGTCTTGATGGTCTTATTTATATTTTGATTATGTCAGCCTTTTCTCTAATGTTTGCATTTTATCAATACGTATCAGTATTTTAGATGGTGCTTTGTAAACTGTTTAGATGTTTTCTGTTGAGTAACCAGTATACAAATGCTGTTAAATTAAGACAAGTTAATACTGAAATTCCTGTAACGTGGCAGCCCCTCTCTATAGCAATATCAATACTTCTGAAGATGACTATGGATATACAGTAATGAGAAATACTGTGTTACTTTATTACATCAAAAACTATTTGGGAGATATCTAGGCAAAGCCTGGCTGGAGCTGTGTTGCTGTCAGGAATAATAAGTGGTCCCTATATATCAGGGTATGCAGTGACCTAAATCCCTTTTACTATATCAGAATAGTGCCATAGTCTGGCCACAGCTTGTAATCATAATGGGAAAATCCTTCAGCTTTGGTTAGTTATGCCCCAGTCCTCTGATTCATTAGTTGTTTACGGCAGGTTGTTAACAGCCCTAAGGATTGGCTTTAATCCCCAGCCAGAGTGTTTAAATACAATACATCATCAACAGGTAATCATTCACTTTGAAGTCTTTTGCTCCTTCTCCCTCCTCCTCCTCCCTCCTCGAGGTGAAACCCAGGACTTTAAAGCACTGCAACAGATTATTTCCATCAAAGCATAAAAATTAATAACGCAAATGTCAAGAAGTTAATTTGCTTCCCTTAAACACAAAAGATGGCAAAGCCTTTTTCTTCCTTTTGATTTCCACTGCAGCCTTTTAAAGTTTCTGATGTTGTTTGTAGTGACAGTGTGGGTGTTTCCCCCCCCCCCCACTTTCTTACTCAAGATGCATGTGTTGAAATTCAGCAATACCTTATGGCACTCATCCCAAGTTTTTTACTTCATGGAACCATCAATTATATTGTCTTTGATCAGTTCCCACCTTTTTATTCCAACGCTCAGACCATGATGTCCCTTTTTATCTCATGAGCTATTTGTAGTACTGGTTCTACCATAATCTTTTCCTTTTCTTTTTTTAAGTGATGGTTCAATCATAGAAGAACAAAACATATTTGGTTTTTAAAAGTTGGATTTTATTTTAACTCTGTTACAGATATATCAGATTTCATTAAAATTAATTATATTAATCACAAGCAGAAATAGTACAATACAGTACTTTAAATAACTAATATCATATAACTTAAAGTATATGTTTAATAAAGCAAATCTAAAGTTAAAATCCTATACATTCTTCCCTTTGGAGTAAGCTGTATTGATCTCATTGGACTAATTTCTGAGTAATCATGCATAGGATTGTGTTGCTATGAAACAAGTAACTGAAACTACTATAAATACATAATAAAACTCTCCAAATTACCATACATTTCTTTTCAGGTTTATGTAAGTAAATGGTGTAGAACTGATTGTTTTTGCAGTGGGGGGGGGGGGGAGGAATCTCTTCAGTGCATTAGGATGAACTAGATAATTTCCTCCAAAAGTGAGAGTCGTTTTTTCTCTCTTCAGCTCAATATAAAATTTATGAAAATGTTAAATATCCTCAACATGATCCATATTTTTAGGGACAAAAACAGTATTCCAAAATATATATGATTTTTTTCTCAGAACTGGGTTTCCTTTGAAAACAGTTGATTTGTTACTGTGGCATACCCCATAACTTCTAGACCTGAGTAGTTAACCAGAACAACTCATCAAGCTTCACCACTAAATCCGCCATAAAATGCACTGGCATGAATCCAGTGATCTACTTTAGGTGGGTTCAATGGCCTGGGCATGTACAGTGGGACTTTCCACCCACCCACTTTGAACAATAAACACAATTCCATTTGCTGCTGTTTCCTGGGGCTTACTTTGAAGTTGTTTTTTAATTAGCTTTTGTTGTATCTATTGTATGTAGTTTTTATGCTGCACGATTTCTCTGCTGCTTTGAAGACTTCAGTAGAGAAATGGCTAATAAATACCAAAAACTGTTTTTGCAAATCCCATCCGTTGCAGAAGTTTGCCATGTGGTATAAGGAGCTGCTTGGGCATGTAAACCTAGGGCATGTTCACAGTACTGCTTGCTCCACATCCAGCGTGCTCCCACTGCTAATTGTTGAAGCCTCATCGCACAACATTAGTCACAATCCATACGGATCCTGTATTTTCTCGACAAATACTGCTGTCTTTCCTCAAACTGGTTTCAATCTAGTGAGAAAACTGAATGTGGAATAAGTGGTAATGTGAATGTGAGCATACCCTAACATTCATCAGGCATGCACAGATGAGCACAGATGACAACTTAGCGAATAGGAGTTCCTGGGAGGATGGGTTGCAGACGCAGAAAACCGAAAAGGTTACGCACATGGGGTGAAGACATCCCCATCCACACTCTGATGTTAATAACAATGTGGCTTGAAACACGGGGGGGGGGGGGGGGAGGAATGACCTCATTGAATTTCAAGCCACTAATGTGAACATATCCGTAGGTGTGTGGTTCTTTGGCTCTAGTTCACTATAAACTGCTAACTGCAACAACTAATTGGGCTACTTATTTACCTCTGAGCAACAGGATTCTGAAATCACTAGTCAGAAACAATTACTTCTGACTACAGACCAGTTCACTAAGTATCATAGAGTTGGAGAGTGTCTTGATGACTATCAAGTCTGCTTATAGCTGGAAATCCAGGTAGTTGTCTTGTCTCTGCTTGAAGACCTCCACTGAAGGAGAGTCATTCCTGATAGTCTATAGCATGAAAGGGTTGCCATGTATCAACGAGCCATTATGTAATTATGACTACAGATAAAGCTTTTTCTCACATCCAATGTCAACTCAAACAAAATAGCGCCAGTGTGGTATAGTGGTGGCCGTTAGGGAGACTAAGCTTCAAATCCGTCCTCAGCCTCAAAGCTCCTTACTCTGTCAGCCTAACTAGCTCACATAAATTTTGGGGGATGAAAATTGGGAATAAGGGTCATTTACATTGCCCAAGGTCCTTATTATATATCTACATTATATCCCAAGGTGGGATATAAATATAACATTTTTTAAAAAAAATGAAAATGATTTACTCATTTGGCTGAGACTCATTTGGCTCTGAATATATAAAATCAATGTACAAATAGTATAAGTGTAAACTAGCTTAAATTATTTTACATGCTTTCATTACTAAATTTTAATCCCTCGCAGTTTCCAATCTCTTGTCACACTACTCTTAAGTGAATATAGAGCTGTTTCTCAGGAGCTTGGCCAAATGACAGACCCATTATTGAATTGCCTGAGGTGTGTCTGTGCATTTTCCTGGCAGAGACCCTGTTCTTTTAACAGCTGTGTGAAAGTTAGACAACACTGCATATGCCACACTCTCCAGGGCATCTTCCAGTCACTTCCCTTATTGCAAAAATCCCAGTTTTGGGGTGGGGGAAAACATCTTGTGCAAGAGCTTCAAATCCACTTCAACTGTGAAACCTGAAACTGCTAGAATGTGATTGAATGCCACTCAAAGACAGCACTCCTAGTCCACCGTGGATCACCTTCTACAATCTGCATGATATGTTTATATTAAGCTGCTGTGCGAAGTTATGTGGGGTAAGAAGCCATTGTTATAGTGATGATACCCAATTCTAACTGTCCTTTTTATCTACATAAGTAAATAACAAGTACAAATTCAGCTGGTGTGCACTGGAAACAGGAATGTAGCCAGAGGTTAAAAGTTGCAACTCTCAAGCACATCTTCATGCTAATTTGAAAAGATGGAAACTATTTTGGAAGGTTAAAGTTAATTTGATAAGATGGAAACTATTTCAGCTCCTTTAAAAAAAATACAAAAGAAAGTGGAGAAAATAATTTGTATATTCTTAAACTCACACTTGAGTTAGGGCTCATTCTGGGTTTCCTGTTTCCAGTCAGTACTTTCCTTTTGGACCACTCTTGCCCCCATACACTTCTTTTTCCCCTTTGTGCCCTTTGCTATGACCCAGATTATCTGAATGCTTTGAGCTGAAATTCCATCCCTGCTCCATTTTCCCCACAGGGTTACTCTGCTGTTGCTCTTTTAACTTGGCATATGAACTTAGTTCCAACTATATCCCTTACTTTGTTTATGGGTAATATCCAAGTAAATCACAGAATAGGTCTGTTGAAATCAGTGGATTGAGAATGGATTAGCTCAAATTCATTGATTTCATTGGGTCTGAGTGAGTGGGCATGACTTTATTGGATACAATATCATGTCTGAATTTGACTACACTTTACAGCCACCTACACAATTGACACCCCACAGGGAAACCTCTCTCTGACCTCACTGCAGCCCTGCCCTGCCCTAGTGTTGTCCAAATAAGATAAAGGAGCAAAAGTGTCAGGAGGGCAACTCCATTGGGCTAGCCCACCACACTGGCTGCTACTGCATAAGACTATGTTACGAGTGTGCAGTAATTTCACTGCTTTTATTTCATGGAATTTCTTCCATGGTAACACAGAGATTTTAGCAGTCAAAAATCCACACCAGCACAAACTTCTCAGAAGTTCCAGAAGCAAAGAAAATGGCTTCATAAAAAGATTTAGGACAGAGCCTTTTAATAAAGTTATTGCCACGATTTTATTAAGAGGTAAAAGGGAAAGACAGGAGTGGAGACCAGAATGAGAACATTGAACATGCCCTCTTGCTGGGAAGATCTACACATCTTTAATAAATGAAAAGCACTTTACTAGAATCTTTATCTTTGGAAGCAATTATTTTTCAAAGTCACGGGCTTCAGACGCTGCAAAGATGCTGTCTTTTGCTCTCCACCTCTGCAAGTGCTTTAAGATTTAAGAAACCTGTTGGCTTGAGTTCTAATAAATCCAAATAAATGCTTTGATTTTTTTAATTAAATTTTTACTGCTATCTGCATTTGATATCTCAGCCAAATTGTATCCGCTGCAAGAGCAACAAAAAAGTCACATCAAAGGGGAGCTGCACCTCATGACCTGTAATTATGGGATTTATTGCTCCATGACATACACTATAAGATGCACCTGCTGTCTGATAGTCTCTACTATATGACCCACGGCTGAAACAAAGGTACTTTTCTGAAGTGGGGTGAGCCGGTACATTTTAAGCAGGCCTTTTCATCCCAAGAAAGTATCGGTAGCTACGTCTGGGAGTCATCTACCAAAAAACACTGCTTGTGCTGAGCTAGAAAAAGCCTGTGAAAATGAAGTTGTGATTTGGTAACAAAAATGAAGTCCTGTATAACAGAATAGTGAATGTCTCAGGTTATGTACACACTTCTGGCTCAAAACACAGCTAGGTTGTTTTTTCCTCCCATTTGGATCAAAGCTAGTTGGGGGGGGGGGAACGCATCAAAATGCAATATTTCATAAGAAATTACAGGACAGATACAGGATAGATATGGATTGTGGCTAATAACATGTATACAATATTAACCAAACCAGCAGTGGAAACACATTGGATGCAGAGTAAATAGGAGTGTGTACACGGCCTCAATGTTCTGTCTTTTCAGTACTACTACTACTACTACTACTACTGCCATTACTAACTTGGCTTAAATAAACTCATTTGACAGTCTGTATAGCATAAACTTTATATGCTCTATGACCTTTACATAGGCCTCTCACTTGAACTGCCCAAGTAACAGATTTTATTTATTTATTTAAAGTGCTGGCAGCCTGTCTAGTAATAGCAGTGGTAGCCTTGAGAAAGGAACAGTGATAGTTACTTTGAACAAAATAGCTTTCTCTTAACTGATATTGTTGAAGTTACAGCACAGCAATTTAACAGCTACCGTTATAGTTATTCATACATTAGCAAGGGCAGCTGCTACCATTTGTGTAGTGCAAAAGTTGAAATACAGTGGTACCTCGGGTTACAGACGCTTCAGGTTACAGACGCTTCAGGTTACAGACTCTGCTAACCCAGAAATAGTACCTCGGGTTAAGAACTTTGCTTCAGGATGAGAACAGAAATTGTGCGGTGGCAGAGCGGCAGGAGGCTCCATTAGCTAAAGTGGTACCTCAGGTTAAGAACAGTTTCAGGTTAAGAACGGACCTCCAGAACGAATTAAGGTCTTAACCCAAGGTACCACTGTACTTGTGCACAGCCATTGCAAATACAGGCCCCATTCACATCAAACAACGTGTTCTACACATTGTGAGGAATGCTGAACCAGGTTGGCGGTTGCTTTTGTGCCCTGCCATGAGCAGAATATAGACACGGGGTCCTTGTGTGAACAGGTCCCATGATGCCAGTATGAGTAAGCAGCTGAGATTCTATTTGCAAGGCCTGTGGACATTTTACTCAAAAATAAACTGTTGCTATTAAAAGAGCCACTTGGCACATGTACTTTGTTTCTTATCAGTTTGCTCTCTCTCTACAACAAAGACTAGGAAAATATTGGCAGGAGTCATTGCTCTTGTAAGATGATGCACAAACCCTCCAAGCAGGACAGTCAACAGCCATATTAAGTGTGGCAATAGTGTGGGCAGTGCAATCTGTGACTGATCTATCAACAATAATCTATAGTACTCACTCACTCTGTTTCTCTCTCTGTTTCTCCCCCCCCCCCTTTTTTTTTTAATGGGGTGACTTAAATGTTCTAATAAAATGAAGCAGTGGAATGTTTCCAGATGTCCACAACACTAGCAGGAAGAAAGTGCTCTAAGCCTAATGTTCTACCAACCCAGCATCCTTTCCTTATTAAATCATTCTTCCACTTCAACTTCTGGGGCAGGAGGTTGAAAAGAAGGAAAAAAGAAAAAGCTCACAAAAGTGTTTTGACAAATCCTTTCAAACCACACCAGGATAATAGTGACAGCAAAAGTCTGCTGACCAAGTTATTTAACTATGTGTTTACATCCCATTTATTTCCATGGGGTTTCTTAGTGCCAAGGCTTCTGAGGATGGCAGTTGTTTAACCTAGCAAGGACTGAATTGCTGCACATGCAGCTTGCCCCATTTGTTTTAATAAAGGAGCAGCTATACATGCCCTGGTTCGTCAGAAGCGGCTTAGTCATGCTGGCCACATGACCTGGAAGCTGTACGCCGGCTCCCTTGGCCAGTAAAGCAAGATGAGCGCCACAACCCCAGAGTTGTCCGCGACCGGACGTAATGGTCAGGAGTCCCTTTACCTTTATACATGCAAAGGTGATGTATGCATGGAGCTTTTCTCTCAGCTGAAGTGAATAACAGTCTATGTGGGTAGGAGTATATCACAAGCACCTCAAAATTCCCCCACCACCATGACCTAAGTGGATGAGAGCAACTTTCTTCAATTGTCTTACCTTGGAGAAGGCAGAACCAACGGTCAGGGAGGCAGGAAGGGCCGTGGTTCAGTGGAACAGTATCTGCTTTGGATTTAGATAGTCCCAGGTTCAATCCCTGGCTGGGAAAGACCAGCGGGGGGGGGGGGGGGGGCTACTGCCAGTCAGTGTAGACAATGCTGAGCTACATGAACCTAATGGTCTGACTCAGCATAAGGCAGCTTTCTATGTTCCTATGATGTTCACTTAGCAAGCGGTAAGTTAGAATCAGAATTGATGAGGCAGGGAATCCTGGCTGCCATATGTTCTTGGGAGTTGTCTGTACCTATGCAGGCAATACTAAAGTGCTGGATCACAGAAGCTCTTCACCATCTGCATTTGAGCCCTGGCTGCTGCTTAAGGCTGTGGTTAGGCCATCGTTGTTTTGAAATATTTTTAATGTGCATTTCTACTGCACACGCAGAGCATTTCCCAAAGTTCAAGGTACCCTGGAAGTCATCCTTCCACCTGTGCATCTCAGTTACTCACTAACAAGCTATGTTCAGTAGTATATTGGCTCTCTTTTTCTCATATTAAAAGCTATTAGGCCTATGCCTGAACTTTTCCATCAGCATATACAGCACTGTCCACATCTTGGAGTGTATTGAAACAACCTATCACACTTTGATAGGCAAGAGCAAATTTCAAATTGACACTAATTACTGCCTAAATAAAAAAAGCTGGGTTTCTGGACACCAATGCATCACAACTATAGTGGATGATTGATACTGTCTTGCTAGCTTAAGATCCGTTCAGTATATAAACATATAATTTGTCATTGCTTTATTCTCTGGAAAAAAGCATTTCAAATAAATCTTAGGTAAAGTCACCTTGATGCTTGACTCCAGCCTGTGCAAACAGCCCCTGCAGCTCTTTTAAAAGAAAATGGGGGGTGGGGGGTGAGGCTCACTTAACTCTCTCAATTCTATAATTAGTTCTGCTGGCATTTGCTTTTCACATAAAGCAAGGACCAGGTTATATAGGGTAAAGATTAACTAGATATTGACCAAGGCGTCTCTGATAGAGGTAAAAGTAAAGCTCTAATGTCCAAGATTAGACATATGTAGGAATGAATGTCTGTATTGACCTTTGAAATGCTTCAGTTCAGGAGCAAAAGTGTTCAAAGAAGAGATGGATGAACGGTGGAGGCCTCACGGGTTAAAATAACTAACTGGGAAGGTACATTTCTTTAAGGGTTACTTTGTTGTCACTGAATAATTTGCAAATGCAAATGCAACACTCACATTTATTGCAGGAACAGTAAAAATCTGTTTCAGATTGGACTAATTTCAAATTGGACTAATTTCAGATTGGACTAATTTAGGTTATTTTCCATGATGGATTTGAACTAATAAAAATTCTGTCCCATATTTGATTCATTAAAGCTATCTTACAAGTAGTTTTATTATTTTTCAGAACAATGATATCCTTTCAATAAATATCTATTCAGAGCAAACATCCCAAGAGGGTTCTCTTTGGAGAAAAAAAGAACATGATTTTTCCTCAATACACTCTGCAATTCTTATGATTTTACTAAAAATAAACATTCCAATTCAGTATAAGCTGTAGACTTGCCATTTTTGCTGCTGCTTACCCCAGTTTGTAAACATTTGGAATGATTTTCAAAAAGCTGTTAATTGTGGAACCTTAAAGACTTAACAAATTTATTATGGCATAAATGTTTGTGGGCTACAATCTACTTCATCAGATACACAACAGCTTGTGCCATAATACGTTTGTTAGTATTTAAGGTGCTGTAAGACTCTTTATTAAAGATTTCAGAAACTTCCCATCTGGGTAATACTCTCACCCAGGGGAAGGATTTAAAATGGTAATTAAAATATGGTGTGCTTTTGAGTTAAATGCATCTTTGTTGCCAAGGTACAATAATAATAAGATAGAGCAAATTGGGGAAATGAACTATATGTTTAGAGCAAAACTTTCATGGTCTCTTCTGTCCAGAGGAAATTGGGTCAAAAAAGCAGAAACAACTGAATGTGGAAAGCTATACTAGAAAGCCAAACATTGATCAGTTTAGTATTTTGCTTAAAAAAAAAATTTAATTCAGAGACCGTGTTTGACTAGTTTCCTCTTTTATCAATATGTGAAATAAATGTTGTTGTTTTTTTAATAAATGATTTTTATTAAGATTTCAATAAAAAGTTAAACAGAAAAACATGGAAAATACACAAATACACAATACATAATCCAAAAAAAGAAGAAAAACACAAAGAGCAGAAAACAAAACAAAAAAAAGAAACAGAACAATTAAAAATATCACCTTTTCATTTCCGTTTTTAAATTTACTTATTTTCTGGACTTCCTCATACCTCCCTCTTTTGTATTCCAGTCCAAATTGTTTGTCCAGCAATTTCTTTTCCACTTTTTTAATTCCAATCTTTAATCTTAATATAATATAGCATTAAAATTTTACCTCTTAAATACCAAATTTCCATTTCATTAAATTTCTTTAATCCTAATCTTTAATCTTAGTCTATCTATAACTTTATCCTGTACAGCTGGAAACCACTTATTTTCAATTCAACATCACTCTAACATTCTTTAATTTTGCAGTGTTTCTGTAGATAATCTTTGAATTTCTTCCAATCTTCCTCCACCGACTCTTCTCCCTGGTCACGGATTCTGCCAGTCATTTCCGCCAGTTCCATATAGTCCATCAGTTTCATCTGCCATTCCTCCAGCGTGGGAAGTTATTGTGTCTTCCAATACTTTGCGATGAGTATTCTTGCTGCTGTTGTTGCATACATAAAGAACGTTCTATCCTTTTTTAACACCATTTGGCCGACAATGCCCAGGAGAAAGGCCTCTGGTTTCTTGGGGAAGGTATATTTAAATACCTTTTTTAATTCATTATAAATCATTTCCCAGAAAGCCTTAATCTTTGGGCAAGTCCACCAAAGGTGAAAAAATGTACCTTCAGTTTCTTTACATTTCCAACATTTATTATCGGGCAAATGATAGATTTTTGCAAGCTTGACTGGGGTTATGTACCGCCTGTATATCATTTTCATAATATTCTCTCTCAAGGCATTACATGCCGTAAATTTCATACCTGTGGTCCACAACTGTTCCCAGTCAGCAAACATAATGTTATGTCCAACGTCTTGTGCCCATTTAATCATAGCTGATTTTACCGTTTCATCCTGAGTGTTCCATTTCAGCAGCAAGTTATACATTCTTGACAAATTCTTAGTTTTGGGTTCTAACAGTTCAGTTTCTAATTTTGATCTTTCCACCTGGAAGCCAATTTTCTTGTCCAATTTAAATGCCTCGTGAAATAAATGTTTAAAGGAAGCACAATGAGTCTATTACAGCCTTTCTAATATAACAGTTTATGATTCTGCAGTTGGCTCCTGTATAAAATGCAAATTTGCGGTCTATCAAATTACAAGTGCTGCTGTTTGAAGGAGTGAGGAAACTTATATTTGGTCATTGAGATTTCTTTTTTCTCCTTATACGAGGGGCAGGATATAAGAATAACAGAGTCACAAAATTGTAGACTTGGAAAGGACCCTGAGGGAGGATCATCTAGTCCAGCCCCCTGTAATGCAGGAATATGCAACTGTCCCTCAAGGGGATCCAACCTGCAGCCCTGGCATTATCAGCACCATGCTCCAACCAACTGAGCGATCCATTGAAGAACTGTGTTCTTCACAGAGAAACTCCATGGATTTGGTTGTGAACATCACTGCATTCTCCTCTTAGTGGAAAGCTGAAATTCTATTTCTCAACATACTGTCATTCAGCTGAGGTTTAAGAAAATAGGCTCACGGGTGTTCTATGATATAAGAGAGATCTGTATGGATGAGAGGCAGGCAGAAACTAAAGAAAGCTGAAGAAAAATTAGGAGTGAGGGCATAGAAACCAAACTTTTAGAATACTTAATGATAATAATTACATTATTTATTTTACTTGTTGGTTAATGTGAAGAGACAAAAAGAGTGCAAAGAAAGAAAGAGCTTCATATGGAAGCAATCTGAATTTTCAGGGAATAAAAACAAGTAACATCTTTATGTCAAGCATGATTCAGTGCATCATACTGTATTTAATTATAACTGGGATGGTCTGGTAGATTATTAGGCAAGTTGCAAGTTTCTGGCTTTGGCTGTTTAGGTAGATGCTTGTTTCCAAAGCTGCAGGCACAGTGTAAATCACATCAATGACAGATATCCTCCAATTTTGTATTTATATTTTTTCAGATTATAACATTTACCACATCCATTATACTTTTAAGCCACTCTTTAGGCTAAAAGATTAATTATATTCTGCATCAATATAGACTTAGCAATGAATACCAAATCATTAAAATGTATATTCTTTTCCACTCAATCCTTATTCTAAATTCTTGTGTGCAGTGCAAAAAACCCAGTGTAATAATCCTGGTAGGGAATAGTTTATCAGATGGGTACACAGGAAAGACAAGCACAGAGATTTGCTGGTTTCCTTGCACCATACTAGCCAAAAACCTGTTACAATTTCATGTGATGAAGTTTTTCAGGGCTTCATATCTTCTTTGATAGGTAAGTGTCTGTTTGTTGGTATGCCACTTATTATTCAGAAAAGACTGAAACATCAGGAATACTGAACAGGGACATTTGTGGATATATCACGAGTCAGTCACATTTCTTATCCTCTTTGTCTTGCACTTCCAGCTACACAGTTTGTGTGGAGCATCTGCAAAAGAGAAGTGGATCAGCTTTGGAGGGGGGGTCCCCAAAAACTTCTGGCAAAAAAGGGTGGGATCTATTTGATGGGGACAACTGACCTGCACCCAGTTATAGGGATTTTTTATTTATTTTTTACAGTAAACCTTGAGATGAGTTTAAGAACACTTTCAGAAAAGTCCAAGCTAAACTTAAATATCATTGCATACAAAGAAATGCAGGTGGTGAATTTTCATGGGGCATCTTGAGTCATACCCATTAAGTTTCGTGACATGGGGCTAAAGCAAAAGAGCAATGATGTTTCCACTAGTCCAATATTATTTTAATAAGTGGGTCACTTGCAAGGGATGGCCAACTGAGGAAAGGCTGTAGTTCAGTGGCAGAGCATCTACTTTGTATGCAGAAGGTCCCTGACAAATCTCTGGAATCTCCAGGCTTGGAGAGAAACTTGTCTGAAGTCCTGGAGAGCCAATCAGCGCAGACAGTGTAGATGGGCCAATGGTCTGATTCACTATAAGGCAGCTTCCTGTCTTCCTAAGTTATAGGTGTTGCTTGCATTGACTGTGGTGTTGAGTTCCAAGGAATGTAATTAAGCAGATGCAACCAATTGCTGTTTCATTGTCACATACTGGGATCAAAGTTGGTTGCAACAAAAGGGGCTCCTTCTCTGCTTACCACAATGATGCAACCATTGCTCAGAGCAAATTCACATGTGCAGTCCTGAGACATGTACTGAGTTCCACCTGAAGCAAGCTGTTGGGTAACACCTCCTGTGAGTGTAAATATAAGAACCTTAATGGTTTCTGCCATCATTAAGAAACCACTTAATCCAGTAGCATGACATGTGGCTAAATCTTCAGGGCTTTAAAATGTTAGTTTTATCTAATAATGCTCTGCAGCTCACCTATGTAACAAGCTAAGGGCAAAATATATCTTGGTGTGAATGACACTAGAAAAGTATTCACAAGGCAATCACAGATAGTAAAGATGTAGTCATTTTGCCAGGAAGTGATCTCACATTCCAAGAAAAGCAGAGGTTGTAATGCAAATGCAGACTATCTTTGAAATGAATAGAAGCTTTGACTGCCAAGCAAAAATGAAGTTCAAAGCTAGAAAATGGGATTGTCTTATCCTTCATAAGTTACTGCCAGAAAACAAAAAAGATACAGCAATTGCCTTCAACAGAATGAAACACACCTGTTGCTTATGAAAATGCAGCCCATATGTCGGCCACAATTTTTCTTTCTGTCTTGACTTACAAACAGCAATCAACCAAGCTTTCTTTAATCCTCCCAGTAATGTTGCTGTGTTAAAGTTGCTTCTGTATAGTTCGCTTGCCAGTTGCTTATTTCAAGCAGAGGCAATAGGAGTGGGTTTAAGTCACAATCCAGAGAACGTTAAGCACAACTAAGGGCTTAACCACACTTAACTTTTGTCCCGCTCTTTGCAGGCAGGGGTCTGCACTTTAACACTTCATGCCTGTGTTTTGTTTCATTGGCTTTTTTGCCTCAAGCTTGCTCTGTGAACACTCGCTCTTTAAAGCTGAATTGGAGCAAACATCAGTTTGGGTTTTCTGCATATTGATGTTTGCTCTGCTTGAACTCTAAAGAGTGGGTTTTCAGATGGAAAGCTCTGGAGCAAAAGGGGGGGGGTGGCACTTGGACATGGAGCTTTAAACTATGGACCATGCCTGGAAAGAGCAGTGGAAAGATAAGTGTGGATAAGCCCTAAATCCCACTGAAGTCAATGGAACCCAAGAATTGCATTGATGACAAAGGCATTACTGCCTTCCTAACATTCTCTGGGACACTCTACACATACATTCAGTGTTGTATTTTCTTCCCAAAACATTTTTTTTAATTAAAACATGAGAATGTTGATGGCTTAGCTATTTATATCTAGCAGATTTCTAGCTAGATGAAACAATATTTTTTTTCCATAGAATATGACAGAATTCCTTTAAAGCTTGTCAACACACATTGTGCCAGCTATTTTGGTTTAGACCATTTTCCAGCACAATGTTTGGATAGCCTTCAGAGATTAAAGTGAATTGCAGTTGTTTTTAGTTTAAAGAGATGGGTGGGGAAATCCTGAGCAAGACTGGTTTCCTGTGGCATATAGTGAGACACCTGAAAGATAGCACATGAAACTGAATTGTCTATCAAAAGAAAGAAGTGCTGGCAAAGTCAATCCAAATTAAATCCTACAATCCTCTTTTGCTTTTCATTTCTGATAGATTTTGAACATAAACTTTATTTCCTCAAGGAGTGGGGAATGTTGGTGACACGGCTGAACATCAAAATAAAATGATATTTATTCATTTATTTGCAACATTTATATACTGCTTTTAATCACTGGTTTCAATGAGATATTGCATCTGACAGTGGAGCATGCCTCTCCCTTAAAAAGTGATGGCAACCAGAGCTAAGCTACCTTCATTTGCCACCCCCAGCATATTCCCATCCTTTATTATCTATACATAGGCTATAACTAGACTGGAGCAGCTGCCTGGAAAACTTTTGATACATAAGAGATCAAACCCATGGTAGATTAAAAAGGAGACTCAGGAAATAACAGTGTGTTGAGGTCTCATAAAGAACACTGTAACCCATTCAATTCAAGAAACATGTTGACAAATAGATAATGACTCAGAGGAAAGTGACAAAGATACTAAAGACAAAGGAGACAATTATTTTTTTCATTTAATATGAAAGAAGAAAATCAAGGGGACAGTATGCTGACAGTACTAATGATGAGCAGCAGCCATTGTGTCACTCAAGCACCAGGTTTGGTTTATGTAATCCCAATCTTAACCTAGACAGCATCCTAAAAAGCAGAGATATCACCTTGCCAACAAAGGTCCGTATAGTTAAAGCTATGGTTTTCCCAGTAGTGATGTATGGAAGTGAGAGCTGGACCATAAAGAAGGCTGATCGCCGAAGAAGTGATGCTTTTGAATTATGGTGCTGGAGGAGACTCTTGAGAGTCCCATGGACTGCAAGAAGATCAAACCCCTCCATTCTTAAGGAAATCAGCCCTGAGTGCTCACTGGAAGGACAGATCGTGAAGCTGAGGCTCCAATACTTTGGCTACCTCATGAGATGAGAAGACTCCCTGGAAAAGACCCTGATGTTGGGAAAGATTGAGGGCACAAGGAGAAGGGGACGACAGAGGATGAGATGGTTGGACAGTGTTCTCGAAGCTACCAGCATGAGTTTGACTAAACTGCGGGAGGCAGTGGAAGACAGGAGTGCCTGGCGTGCTCTGGTCCATGGGGTCACGAAGAGTCGGACACGATTAAACGATTAAACAACAACAACAACCCCAATCTTTCCCTTTGGTGGGAATTTATGTGTGGGCATACAAACCCAGAGATACCTCTGTTAGGGAGAAGCTCTGCAGAGGCTAGACTGCAGGAAGTGCTGCATCTCCATCTTCAGGAGTCATGCCCATTGCTGATTGGGTTCTCGGCAATGAAAGACTGAAGGGGTGTAAGATCACGACAATGCTTTGTAGCTTTCTTTGGGCTATTTAATAAAACCTTTAGCCTTTAACCTTCACCCCATTCAGGTGTTCATTGTGTTCTGGATGTAAGAAAAATCACTGCACCTTTAAAAATACAATTATCATTATAATTAACTGTAGATTGGGTTGCCCATTCTCTAGATCAGGTCCCAAGAGACTACGATCTACTACCAGTATTTTAAAAAAACTGGCAGTGATCTACTAATTGCTATTGAGGATTGTCCAGAGTTGACTGAGCTTCTTTGAAGGGGGAATGACATGATTCGCTCACCTAAAACTCCACTGCTAAAAAATGCATGCAGCGCTAAAGCCAATCATTGTATTCCCAATCGCCAACAGAAAATGCCAGACACTGCCCACTTGACGCAACAGAGGGACAGAGAGAGGGGAGCGGGAGGATGGGGACATTAATTCCCCAGTTCTTTAAATTCCGTGATCGACCACGATCGATCGCAGTTGACCAGTTGAACATGTCTGCTCTAGATGAATGGACAGACCAATAACCTGGATTAACATTTGTATGCATTTTCATGCATACTTTTCTTATGCATCTTATATGCAGTTTTGCTGCATAATCCATTTTTTCCAAACAATATTCACTAATATAATGTATTCTGCTCATTAATTTCACAGATATACATATTTTTGCATGCATTTTTCCTGAACGCACAAATTGTTGTATGCATTTTTTCTTGGGGAACTGCAACATAAAACTCAGATTGCATTTTGGTTTGCATATTGGGTGTGAATTAGGTTCGTTTGTATTAAAATGAAAAACACATGAATTTCTCCCAATTCCTATTTAATACTGGCCACAACAATGGTGGTTTTGCTTCTCAGAATGGAATGGAATCAACGTTTTGTTGAAATAAATGGCAGATTTCCCACTACTTTTAATGGTTATGGATCACACCCAAGTTTTATTTGTTTGCTTGTTCATTTAAGCTCAGCATCCTTGTTAAACCCTTGAATTTTTGTTCTCCCTTTCATGGATTAGGTGGCAACCCCATGTAGATTCTTTCTCACGCTGACTGGGGAGCAAAGCACTTTTCTGAATAAAGATTGTACAGTGGCCCCCATTTCTGTTAAGAACCTTGCACATGACATACAAAGTAGCCTCTCTGTGATGAAAATAATTGTTCTTGGATAAACAAGGAGATTCTCAGAAAGTCCCAAGGCTATTGGCAGAAGATGTGTTGGCAGCTGTAAGAGAACAATTTTATTGTGGTGCAAGGAACTGTAAGAGGAAATGAATCTGGGATTCTCTAAGTCCCAAACGTTATAAGCTTATGCTATATAAAATTGAGGTAAACATTCTTTATTGCCATGGCTATGTTATTACAAATCTCATTTGTTTGCATAGGGAGATATGCTGTATTTATTGTTTATTTATGTCCACTGTTTCTTACCATGCCTTTTCAAACAGGATATTCAAGGGGATTCCCCCCCCCCCAAAAAAAAGATGGAAGACAGAAATGTTTCACTAATTCTATGTGGGGTACAATAAACAGCTCTTTCCACAAAATATAATCTAATTCTCAGTCTCAAAGAATACAGTCTTGAACACCTGGTTAAAGATGTGCTGACTTGGTTTTTTTCAGTTCAATTTTACTGCTATTACCAAAGATCAGGGTGGGGTAGGCTCTCGTAATTGAGTTCACCAGTGACAAAGGCTGTGCATTGATTGTATACCGAGAAATGGAACTATAGAATCTTATTAATATATCCCTAAACACCATACATTATTAAACAGTTCAAAAGAGCTTAGCCACCATGCCATTATGCCATTGTGAAAGCCACCACTAAAATCAAATAGGCTGGCGGGGAAGCTTTCCAAAGAACACAATATTCTGTGGGATAAAAATAGTTTGGGGGCTGCTTCCCCTAAAATGCTTCTGTCTTGTAAGGCCATATTGCTATGTAAATGTGACTTTTAAGATTAAATCAAGTGTATTATGCAACTGAATCACTGCTTCATTCCATTTTATGGAGGCTTCTTATGGCAGTAGCGTAATATTAATCAGTCCACAATGCTAACACTTGATATTTGGGGTTATGTACCCAATTTCTTATGTACAATCATGGGCTCCTTTCAGTTTTTGAGACCCCTAGCCATAATAAAAATTAAAAATGATAACAGTAACAGAAAGAAAATAGGGCACACACAAATCTTGTGCCACTAGAACCAACAAATTTTAATGAATATTTATTAATTTGCTATTATTTAGGGTAAAACTTTGCAAGGAAGCTTACATCAAAAAAGAAAGTTAAATCAATACTATAATATTCCCAAACACACACTCTCTCAATCAGAACCTCAAGAATACATCCAGCATTAAAGCATTAAAACAGTAGCAGTGAAAACAATGCAAAGCACCACGCACACAAAATAAAAACAGCCTGAAATAAAAAGGTATTTAAAGTATTGTCTGAAATCCCCCACTCTTGCTTACCCCTGCTGCCACCCTAGACTGTTGAGTGACCATAAAAATGTGCAATTTGCTAATCAACCTGTAAAAAATAACACTAACATCTATGTTTTAAGGAAATACTACGTACCTTTAGTTCAAGCTCAGGCTTGTCTGATGAAACAGCTCCAGCATGAAGTCATCGGACTATGGAAATATAGTGTCTGCAACCTGAAATAAATGAGAATAAGAGGTAAGCACCTAACTGCTATCAATTATAGCAGCTAATAAAAATTAACCCAGTGAATTCCATTCCAAAGAGAAATAAACACATAAAGCAGTAGTTGACATTTTAAAAAAAAATGTATATTTATATTCAGGATCACCCATGGAAAAATATGATGCACATATGGTGACTTCAATTTCTACATCTTGCTTTCTTTGGCATTCTTCAGAGTTGTGCTAGACTCATAGAAGGAATTGCCTTAATAAGTCCCATTTTCCCCAACCCCAAGCAAAGAATCAATTGGCCAATTTAAATCTTGACCTATTCCATTTCTATTCTCATCACTCCCTGCTTCTCAGTTATAAAGTACCCAATGGCTTTATAATCAATCTAATGTATGTGATGACAATGATATTGATTGATTGAATTTGTATACCATTCTTCGTCTGACGATCCCAGGGTGGTTCATAACAGAAAAATACAAAATCTGAATACAAAATACACAATAAAACAAACAAACAAACAAAGAACTCCCCTCCCACAAAGAAAACTGCTAGAAAGTACCAGACATATGCCATTTATTTATTTATTTAGGAAAATTCTAGCTGACTCAATCCTGGGATGAAGGACAGTGTAATAACATAATACACAATAAAATCAAATTTATATAATACCAGTATCACCTTAAAACAATAACAACAAACATGTGTGGCAAGGGCAAGGGTGCTTAATGCCACAAATGGACAGTTAACTAAAGGCCTGGGTGAATAAATAGTGCCAAAAACCCATCAATGCCAGCACTTGTTGAACCTTGCAGGTTATTACATATGTTTCTCACATGTTGCCACATAGCGCATGTTTGGCAGATGCAGCACAGTTAATTGTGAACCCAGGGCTTAAAGGCAGTTGGGTTTTCCTTAATTTTATTTATTTATGTGTTCATATAACTAACGCCTGTTTCAGCCCTAAAAAACAGCTTTTTACCTTGTCACTTACTAGGATCTGATTACATCAAAAGTCATAAGATCCAATGGTGGTGGTGTTTTACTATTTTAGTCTATGGTTTAGTCATGCAGCTATCACACTACTAACTAGCATTTCTATCCCAGGTAATAATCCTAACCTCCAGAGGGTAGGACAAGAACAAAAAGTTACAAGAAAGGAGATTCTTACTAAACATTAGGAAGAACTTTCTGATGGTAACAGTTGTACAACAGTAGAACAGCCTCCTTAAGTAGTTGGTGGACTTTCCTTCCTTAGATGTTTTAAGTGCAGGTTGGATGGCCATCTGTCATGGATGTTGTAGCTGAGATTCCTGCATTGTTGAGGATTGAACTAGATGACTCTTGTGGTCTCTTCCTACTCTATGATTCCATAATTCTAAGATTCTAAGTTCTTCATTTGAACACTATGCCTGAAAAGGAACATGTGCAAGGTTCTTCAAACATCTACTTTTCAATGTTTTTTGTAACATATAAACCCATCAGGAATTTGCACACGGTAGGCATAAATTAGCTTTTCTCTTCTCCACTCCCCTGTCAGTTGTTGTTGTTTAGTCGTTTAGTCGTGTCCGACTCTTCGTGACCCCCTGGACCAGAGCATGCCAGGCACTCCTGTCTTCCACTACCTCCCGCAGTTTGGTCAAACTCATGCTGGTAGCTTTGACAACACTGTCCAACCAGTTGTCTTTGTCCATGGAGTTTTCTTGGCAGGTATACTGGAGTGGCTTGCCAGTTCCTGCTCCAGGTGGATCACGTTTGGTCAAAACTCTCCACTATGACCTATCCATCTTGGGTGGCCCTGCTCATAGCTTCTCCTAGTTATTCAAGCCCCTTCACCACAGCAAGGCAGTGATCCATGAAGGGATCCCCTGTCAGTAGTGAGCCAATATCATGCCATGTTGAATTAGGAAAAGGGATACTTATGTTGAAGTCCTCAGATTCAAGCCACAGAATCATTTACTTGTCTTCGGATGCTAAGGAAGAGCAAGAGAAGGGAACCATGTAGGCTGCCGTGAGCTTCTCAGAGAGAGGGTGGGATTAAAATGTATTAAACAGATGAGCAGAATTTCTCCAGATTAGCTACTATTCATCTGTCATGTTTCCTCTTCACACAATCATAATTTATGCATCTTGCGATGGGCAGTAATTTGCTACTAATTCTACCGTTATTGTTCCCTAAGAATAGTGATGAAGCTGAGGAGGAAACTCCGTGGTTTAGGTGAGTTTATCAGAACAATAAATATTAGAAGCTAGCCATGTTGCAAATTTGGCATCACTCAGAAATGGACATTTTATATTTTAGTTTTAGATTTCAGCAGCTTCATGTATAGAACTAATGCATAGAGCAGAGATGAGTGAATCACATGCAGTTTGAATCACAGGAGGGGTGGTCAGATGCCCACCTCTGCCCTCCCAAAATGGAATGTCTGAATTTTCAATCTAAGACAAATAATCCAGCTGGACATCTTAAAGGGAAGGAAGATATATCCTAAGTGCTCTTCTCCAGCCAGTTGAAATTAACACTGAAATTGGATAGCTTTAAAGTCACCCGAATTATAAGGGAGGATGTTGAAAGGAATCAGCAAAATGCCTTCAAAACTATTTTTTCCTCTCTTGAACGTGGGTCTCAGTTGAGTATGTGAACCTTTCTTTATGCTGAGCTGACATTGGCTCCTCATGACCTCAGATCACAGTAGGTGTTAAGGAGCAGAGGTTTCTCCGGGAAGTTCAGGGGTGGTAGAAATGTTTTGATTCTGCAGCTGAAGAAAGGCTGCCAGGATCTTGCAAGCAAGCAGCGGAATATTGTATTTGTTTTTATAGTGTGGTCATTATTTTTCTCACAATGTGGTTCCTGCAATCTTTGAAGTCTTTTGACTCCTTTAGTCTCTGGATAATGGCTGACATGGCTTGTTTGCTTATTCATGATGCTGTCTCTTTCGGGAGAGGGTTTTTTTTCTTCTGCTGCTGCTGGTGCTATATCCTGTTTTATACAATCCTTAGCCACAGCTAGCAAATAACAGCCAGGAAGCCATAAAACACTACTGAAGATCTTCCTTTCAGTTTCTGTAACTCAGTGATGGAAACCATCTGTGATAATTAAATAGAAGTGGACAAGGTTTGGAAGGTTTCTTGTGATTCGTTTCTGAGGGTCAATAGATACTGAATGTTTTTCCTTCACAGAGATGGCACCATAAAGGCAGGGAGGGGGAATGTATGTGTACTGTACTGCCACTTGTGAATTATTATTGTATGAGTCTTTATTTTACTATGAGTTTAAAACCTGAATGTTGCTATCACTGGGGAAAGCCTGAGGAGAACTAACTCAACAGTGGGCCTTCTTAGTTATGGGCTGCATTCTCCTCAGAAATCCACTTGGCACCAACTTTTTGCTTACTTTTAGCAAACTGAAAACATGTATTTTATCATCAGGCTTTTGATGCATAATATTTCTGGACCTTAAAATGTAGTTAATGGATGGTTTTTAACCGATTTAAATTTATTATTGTTTGTATTTATTCTTGTAACCTTCACCTGAGGTCAATGGAGAAAGGGTGAGATATAAATTATAAAAATAAATAAATACAACACAGAAAGAGTCTTTTTGTGGCATTCAGCAGCATCTCTGGTATCTAGTTGTGAAAAACACAAACTTTTCAAACCACATTTCTCTAGAGAGCTATTATTTTATTGTTGGCATGCACGGTTGGCTTAAGAAGACTTGGCATCTCAACACAACATCATTGAAACAAAGAAAATGAAAGCTGCCAAGATGGAGCAGATCCTGTGGGGACCTAGAATGGCACATTGCCTGCCTGGTGTGTCCTCGACTCCTGGATCTATGTCCAATTTCTCTTTACTTGTGGCAACAGTCACAAAATTCTGTATACAATTATTCTATTGATTGCCAGCCGCTCAACTAAAGTCCTTAAGCAAAAACATCTTTAACAAATGTCTTAATAAAGCTAAAAGCATCTTTAATGATGTGAACCAACAGTTCCTGAAAAAATCCCTAGCATTACTCAGATTCAAGGATTAAGCATCAAACAAACAGAAACAGTTGCTATGTTGCTATTGTCTTTAATCCTTCTTGAAATGTTGGTGTTTGTTTTTCAGATGTTACATTATGACAATATTGCCTTCTTAGCAATAAATTACAAAGAAAAGCATTAATTCAATATAATGACTAATATAAGACCCCCAACCAGTGGTTTTTTTAAAATAAAAAAGCTTGTAATTCATGTTAAAATTTCATCTCAGCATGTGTAGACCACACAATGTGTCAATGTTTGTTCTTTACATAAAATAAGGACCACCGGGGGATTTTAAATTGTGCACTAGTTGTAGAAAAATTACTTCTGCAGCAAATGTGAGGCAGACAGACAGAGATTTTTGGCTGATCCAGTAGTCCATGGACAGGGACATCACTTAGGCTGCCAGAAAATGAATCTGCTAACTCAATTTTTGTTCTTCAAATCATTCTATGTTTCTCAATATATTGCCCCTGCTGCACTGATTTCCCCACTCATTTTCCTCCATAATAGGCAGGCTGATCACTAATACATATATTCTGCTTCCAGACAAACCTAGAGACTCAAACAATTCTCAGGCAATGAATAAAAACATCTTAAATACAGTGTTCGGTTTAGCTCCAGAAAATGCACACCATGATATAACATAATAAATGGAGTTTTGGGACAATTTTAACATTATTTCCCCACCACCACTAGTTCCCAATATGAAGGCTGCCAAAAGGCACTCACTCATGTCAGCATTTCATGTGATGGGTTAAAACCTAAAAGCTTCTTAAGCCATGTGCCACCCATGTGCATGCATTGTCAGCAGGCCAGTGTGGTTGCTGACACCACTGGAAACATACGGCATTGGTGCAAGGACCCTGCATACTATAAGCAATCATACGATATGAGAGCTTTTCAAAGTTTTATGCCCACTACATAGAGCCAACATGGATTGGTGCTTTTTGATCAGCCTCTACAAACCTCCACCATCAAAACTTTTTATTCTTGTCTTAATCATGGTTAAAAGAAAAGAGGACATAAGACAACAGTATCCTTTGGGAGCAAAAGCACACATAATATGAAGAGGATCATCTGGGCTTCCTATTGTACTGCGTTTTTGCTCCCAATGCATCTTTTTACAAACATTAAAAGAATAATGGAAAGTTTTGTACAATGACTGTAGTAGTGGAACTCTATGTTGAAATCTTGGTAACAGTGGCTTCACATACAGGTTTTGTGCTCATTTAAATGGGCTCAACTTGTGGCTGATTTGGACAGTCATCAAATTATCTTATTGCTAAACTTGCTGGCCCTCTAGTACCCAAGTTCTTCTCTCGCCTCTCAAAAGTAACTAAAATCTGATTTAAATTGTAATTTCCAGATCTTTCCAAACAAGTAGACAGCATCATGAGTTTAACTATAGTAATGATTTATTCAGCACATCTTCAAACTTATCACAACCTTAAGGATGTGCTGAGCAAGGAAATAAAGAATAATGTGTTGGAAATACAATTTTGCTACCAGCTTGCAATTCAAGTTTTACTCCTCCTGATTTACAGAGGGTCAATCCTAGAAAAATATTGTGGAGTGGGCTCCCACAACTACCACTGATAACCACATAGGTCACAAAGGTATAAACACATGTATGACCCTCATTTAACTGGGCACTGACTAATCCAGTTTGTTTTCTCCAAAACCAGCTCTGATCTCATTCATTTAAATGGGAATTGCATATTAGGCAACATTTATAGGCAGTGTTCTTCCCCTGTCATTCAGTAAACAATCTTGTACTTGTATACAAATTAAAGAATGCATCCTCTGCCATGCAATGTGAATGAGCAAGAAAATCCAGTAAGATACCAAAATCATAGAAGAAGAAAAAGAATAAGCACTTATATTTTTGCTCTATTTCCTCTCTACCACCCTGGCTCTGATAGAAAGACACATAGCCATTGTCCCCTGAAGTCCTTAGGGTTTCTATTTCTTATATAAGCCTGACTTTTGATTGGCAGATGTGTTTGCATATCACACACACACACACACACACACACATGCTCACTTAATGTGAGGGATGGAGTTCATTAGCACTGGCCTAGTAGTCTGTTATTTTTTCCTGTGGAGACTGTACATATCACTCCTCTAACATATGTAATGCCTTGTGGCATAGATATCTCCATACATTTTTGTGGGTGGAAAAAAAAGCCACCAACTCATCCTACTTTTACTAACATGAGCCCAATGGATGTCCTGGGCTGCCTCCCACAATTATCTAGTTCAAGTACCTAGTTCTGCAACAACACAATAGTTCTAGCTGCAGTCTCAGAAAGATTATTTGGAGGAGGGACAGAATCCAACTGAGGGAGACATAGTGAGAAAAAGACAGTGAAAGTCAGATGAGCTTCTAGCAGTATTCAGGGCCAAGGTTATGTCCTAAGATATGTGTCCTAACTCAGTATTTGCTAGTCCCATGCCTTCCAGATGTGGTGGAAGGGCACTGGGTTGGTGAAGGGTACCCTAACCCATTTCATCTTAAGCAGTAGCTATCACATAGGAATTCAGACACAGATGGATAGCTAAGTGCATCCCACACATTTACATGGCTGCTACTGAGTGGGAGATAATTTATGGTGATTAGTACAAACTGCGAATGGGAATTGTTCTAAGAAAAAATACTTGCTCTTCTTGTGGGCTCTTGCCACTTACGTCAGTGTGGAAAAGATAACATTAATCTGCAATGATTTTACTACATACTTTTGCACTTTAAGATTTTGCATTTATTCCCAGAGGGTGCAGAATGTTTGATCTGGGAAACAACTGCAAATTAAAAGGATCACTTCTGAATGATTCAATTGGACTTCAAAATCAGATGTTCAATTCAAAGTATACATATTTTACTGCCATAACTTTTTTAAATGAAAGGGAAAAGAAACTGCTAGAATTCACTTCAGATTACAGTGGTACCTCGGGTTACATACGCTTCAGGTTACAGACTCTGCTAACCCAGAAATAGTACCTCGGATTAAGAACTTTGCTTCAGGGTGAGAACAGAAATCGTGCTCCAGTGGCGCAGCAGCAACAGCAGGAGGCCCCATTAGCTAAAGTGGTGCTTCAGGTTAAGAACAGTTTCAGGTTAAGAACGGACCTCCAGAACGAATTAAGTACTTAACCCAAGGTACCACTGTACATGGGTATGGTAACTGTGAGCACTTGATAGTAGCAGATGCGGATGAACAACAGGCCAGAACCAGAATCTATTACACAGGAACATAAATGAGCTCCAGCAACTCCTGTATAACTGGTGAATATGGGACTCTGGTTTGAAATTGTGGCATAACTAGTCAGAATAAAAGAATGCTAATATGCTGAATGCTGTCGGTCTTTGCCATCTAAGTCACCAGGAACTATATTGTGATAAATACCCTGAAATAAGGATCGAAAATGTAGTGTTCTGAATCTTAGATATGTAGGATGCAGTTTGCTCAAGCCCTGCATGCTTACAATGATGATATTGCCTATCAGTACTAAATACAAATTGCACACCAAGCAAAGCATTTTTCCTCAGTTTAAGAAAACAAGGGAAAATGTGGGTGAAAATAGAATTGCTGTTGCAGTGTATGAGTCCCATTAATTACCCAAACCAACTGCTGTCAAAACGCGTTGGGTTCCTCCACACACACACACACACACACACACACACATTTGGAGCCTTCTTGGCCTTCATTCAGTCTGTCAACCTACTAGCAATAGAGACACATGAATCTGTCAAAACAGCTCAGAGAACTTCTGTATGGACTTTGCCCCCCTCAGCAGTCAGAAGGTTCCTGTGCCTAAAATAACTTGATCAAGTATGCCAAGTGTAAGCATTAGAATTGACTTTTAAAATGCATTCTATAATTTGTATATGATGGGAGCTTGTCTATCACTTTAGAAACATTCAGCTTTCAATAACAGAGTGGGGGTGGCAAAGTAAGAGCACAATAATTCTATTAAGCTTTTAACTTGTCACAAACTCCTGCCAACATGCTCTGCAAAGTAATATAATTATATTTCATCCTATGGGCCAAAGTGTACTCCAGCTAACTGCACAATCCAAACCAAATCTACTCAGAAGTCAGATTGAATTCCCAGGTAAGTGTGGTTAGCATTGCAGCCTAAGCCAGACTGAACTAATTTAGAGTATTACGTAGAGTTTATTTCAGATTTCAATTCTTTGTACACAACCACCAACCCTTGAACAGAATCTGTCTTCTCTCATGGCACTCGTCAATTACTATATTTGATGTTATAGGCCAGGCAGCAACACAATGTGAAGAGGCCAGTATTTTCAGAATAATCATGAGGCAGAATATCAATGCCTAAAATGAAGTTTATTTACCTGCTCACTGTTAACGTTACTTGATTAGATATTTATAGGGTCTGGCCTGGCAGTTCCCCCACCCCCCTTCACAGAGCTACAATTCCCAGCCTCCTTAACAAACAACAGCTCCCAGGATTCTGTGGGATGTAAAACACAGGAGCAGTCAATTACAACATTCCTAGAGTGTACATGTGTAGACATGGGGAGGGATGTTTGTCCAGCCAGCAGGTGAACTTCCTGGGACAGACTTCCTCCGCATATGACCAGAGGTGGGTGTGGCCTTACCTGTGCAGGTAATGATAAAAGAACAGGGCAGGGCAGCCATCTCTCTCTCTGCCATCTGCCTTTGAAGAAGTAACATCTGCTAAAGATGCTCTCTTGGCTCCAAGCCAAGAGAGGAGAAAGGGACTATCTTCTTATAAGATAGATTCTAAATGTATATTACCTTATTAAGCCTGTCTGCCTTCTGGGATCCGATTGTGAACAGAATGTAAACACTTTTTATACTTTTATAAAAGACTGTGTCATCCCTTGTATTTTAGGAGGGAACAAAGGGGAAATTACCAGAGTAATTGTTATAGAGGTTCTAGCGAACCTGAGGACATGTTACTGTTGCGAACTTAAAAGGGGAATGTCTTACTCTGCTGATATTTTGGGAACTTGTTAGCACAAATTGGATAAGGATATAATCTCACAATATATCCTCTCCTGCATCCCTGAACATTCCCACAGATTCTTTGGGGAAAGTCGTGTGCTTTAAATGTGCACTGGATGTGCTTTAAATGCAAGGTGTGGATTGTCCTTTAGGCTATCATCCAGAATGCTAACAGCAAAATCTGCATTGCCATAGCTCTTGGGATCACAGTAACATAACAAGCTGCCCAGCACTGATTCAGACCAGGGATCCATCTCATCCTCTACTGTTGACACGGACTGGCAGTAGTTCTCCAAGGTTTCAGGAAGGAGTCTTTCCTGAGTCAACCTGGAGTTGCCATGGACTGAGCATGGAATCTGCCTTTGAAGAGTAAAGCAAGTGCTGTAACTCAGGGCTATAACCCTTCTTCATAAATATTGCAATGCTGCTTGCAGAAAAACTGAAGGGACAGAAAGAGTGATTTGCATATTTTAAATTTGGCCAAGATGGGTTTTTTAAATAGCTAACAGTTATTAATCATTTAGTAAATGGAAGTAGGTCTACACCACACGTATTAGAAAGAACTCCTTGCTGCATGAACTGATCTCAGTTGTATATGCTCACTGCCCCTTGCGGCACAGCAAGTTTAAATGAGATGCATCCTGCCGCTGGTTTCAGAGCTTTGCACCAATTTTCAGCTTTTTGTTATACCAATCCCAGAGAGAAGTATCACAAATCCACGGTAATTTAGGCTACTACATGAGCAGTATGAACATAGTGCAAGCAAGTATGAGCGAGAAACAAAAACGTATAGAAAAATATATCCTCTGCCGCAGGTATTGTGAGAAGCATGAAAATCTTATTACATTTGGGTGTGAGGAATCAACAGGAAGGAGAATGCACCACCTTGCCATGAGTTTTTCCTTTAAAACAAAAATATGCCTGTGTTGAGAGGGTTTTGTTCTTCCTGCTTATTAAAAGTAACCTACACTATGAGCAGAAAATCCACAACATGGGGTGGAGGAAGATCCTGTCTGAGCTGGGAAGAAATGAATAAGAAATATGCATTGCCAAGCCATTTAAAATAAAACTTCTAGAGCCTCTTTAAATTGTAACATCTTGAGTAAAGAAAAGTGCTGAATTATGTAAAAGCAGGCAGGGAGCCAACATCTGGCAACAGTAAAATTGTTTTGGAGGCGAGCAGTTTCCATCCAGCACGGAGACCTGCGTCCACGCAGCACAGGATAACGGATCTATGAAGATGTACAAGAGTTCTGGTTGCCAGAAGGATACCCTGGGCTTTGAGTGAAAATTTTTCTGTCATTTGATCTCCTAACACAGCCAGCTGAGATGAGTTATGCTTCCCCCCACCAGGAACCTCGAAAGAATTGTTCAAACCATACACTCATTCCTGCTGAATTGGAAACAAATGCCACAGCCGCACTGTTGGGCTTTGAAATCAAATTCACCCCAGCTCTTCCTAAACTTCTGTGAAGGAAACAAAGCTCTTTCCTGTGTCTGCCACTTTAGTCTCCACGGACAGGCCTCCTTTCTGCTGTGCCCCTCATCTCCTCCGCCACCACTAGCAGATTGCAATCTTTCATTCCAGAAGGCCACATCACAGACTTGCCCCATGTGTTAACTATACTCTGTTTGCTGCCATTAGGTCATGCCATTGGGAATGGAGTCTCCTAATTAAGCCCAGAGTATGGGGAACAAGTCGACTCCTCAAGACTGCACTGATCATGCTGCTGCTTCTTATTCCGCTGCTTCTCTCCCCCGCAGGAAAGTAAACCTGATTTACTAGCTGCAGTGTTCATGCCAGGGGACTCATATACTCATTGAGCTGCACCTAAGCATTGGGTAAAGGTAAAGGGACCCCTGACCATTAGGTCCAGTCGTGACCGACTCTGGGGTTGCGGCGCTCATCTCGCTTTATTGGCCAAGGGAGCCGGTGTACAGCTTCCGGGTCATGTGGCCAGCATGACTAAGCCGCTTCTGGCAAACCAGAGCAGCGCACAGAAATGCCATTTACCTTCCCGCCGGAGCGGTACCTATTTATCTACTTGCACTTTGACATGCTTTCGAACTGCTAGGTTGGCAGGAAAGCATTGGGTACATGAACCATATACGCAGTAGCTATGGGTAATAGCAATGCACCCTGCTCTGAGAGCTTCACTGCTAGAAACCACTGGGTTTCCCAGTATCCATGCAAATGGCAGCTGCTCTATTAGGATGAATGGGGCATTGCCCCACAAGCCTCAGCCTTCCCCTGCCTGCCTGCCTTCTTACAGCCAGTCTATGGAGTGTGGTGGCTGGGAGTTTCCTCCTTCTTAGTCTCAGTGTTGTCCTTGTAGAAGTCAGCTGGGAGAAGGAGAATATGCTAAAATTGGTTTGCTTTCCCTGTCATTGGCTCTGGCTCCACCTGTTTTGGGGCTCCTCGCCTTCTTCCCCAGCATTCCCCTTGGGCACTAATCCACCAACAAACCACACCAGCACTTGGCAATAGGCTGGCTACAATAACCTTTTATGTGGTGGAACCCCAATTTTGGAACACCCTTCCCAAGGAGATAGGGTGCTACTATTACACTCTTTCCGTGGCATGTTCTTATTTGTCCAGCCATTTGGGTGCTTTTTAATCTAGCCTGCTTTTTGTTTACTCCACCCTGGAGTAAGGGATAAAGGATGTCTAAGAAATATTTGAAACACATAAAGCAATCTCTGTCCCAACAAGGGCCAGTCTTACCATTAAGTAGGGAAAAAACACCTCAGGGAGTGATGGTAAGTTGCTGTGGGGGGGGCAGAGCTGTACATCCCACACACCCTGTCCTGCAACTCGTATGCTAGCCTGGTGCCCCAAAAGGCAGTGGAGGGGGCTGCCCTGTCAGCAGCAGTGAAGTAAGATTCAACTGCCATTATGTCTGTGGAATGATGAGACAGGCATCATCTTGTCTACCTTGGGTAGAACAATATCTTGCACCAGCCACAGTCCCAGCTAAGGGATATCCCAAGAGTCCGCAAGCTTAATGCAATAGAGAAGCAACCTTTGATAGTGTTGCACGTCAGCCCACTATCTGAGAGGTGCAAAATTCCAGTGGTTCCAGGCATTTACCCAGGTTTCAGGTTTCCTTCCGGAAATGAGACACAGCTGAGACTGTGGTGTCTTTATGATAATAATGGTTTATTTACCCAAATATACAGCCTGAGCCTGTGATGGAGGGGTTCACAGCATTAACACCCCAAAGGGGTCTTGTTTCTTCCATAGCCGCAGACTTAAATTAAAGCAGAAATCAAACTTAAAGCATCTCAAATGTTACTCTGACTCTCTCCTGCTTGTTGCTTTACTTCTAGGTCACATCACTGCAACTCAACTATAAACTCTGGCTTCGTTCTTCTAACTAATGGTGTGCTGGGGGAGGGGCCATACCCATTTGCCATCTCACAGAGCCCATTTCCTTTGTTTTCCTTAATGACCCATCACCCAGACCTCAACACCTCAACACCGTAAACTAGCTTGGCTTATAGTTGAGCACCTGCTGGATCCAGGGGTTAGAAGAATCTCACATTCAGCCAACTTCCTCCCCCACTCTCCCAAAACCCCTCCTAACAATACACACACACACACACACAGAGAGAGAGAGAGAGAGAGAGAGAGAGGGAGGGAGGAGAGAGAAATTGTCTGTTGTAACCAAGGTAAAGGTAAAGGTGCCCCTGCCCGTACGGGCCAGTCGTGTCCGACTCTAGGGTTGTGCGCCCATCTCACTTAAGAGGCCGGGGGCCAGCGCAGTCCGCACACACTTCCGGGTCACGTGGCCAGCATGACGAAGCTGCTCTGGCGAGCCAGCACCAGCGCAGCACACGGAAACGCCATTTACCTTCCCGCTATAAAGCGGTACCTATTTATCTACTTGCACTTAGGGGTGCTTTCGAACTGCTAGGTGGGCAGGAGCTGGGACCGAAAGACGGGAGCTCACCCCGCCGCGGGGATTCGAACCGCCAACCATGCGATCGGCAAGCCCTAGGTTTTACCCACAGCGCCACCCGCGTAACCAAAGTTCCAACCAAATTTGGCCCTATGGTTCCCGATGTAAAGGAGCAGGTTTTTGTCTATGTTTGGATACAACTGGATGCCGCTGTGAATCAAGATGGTAGACTTAACCTTTCAAAGATTTTAACCACTGATTTCAAAACTGCAGTGATATTTTTATTTTTATTTATTAGAATTCTCAAGCAACGCCATGTACAAGGCTGCTTGTGTGTGTGCTGTGCAAAGCAGCAGTTGAATGATCTGTTGGGCATTATGGAACAATGGAAAGAAAGAACAATAAAATTTCTGTAAGTGAGAATAGGGACATTGTTCCTAGCATGACCATAATACTCATGGTCTCCCATCAACCTAGAGCTACAGGAGAACAAAGATCTTAGAGGACCTCTTCTCAGAAATCAGTATGATGTCTGGCATTATTTACAATTTATTCCAGAGTTCATTTACAAAAAACACAGTTGGTTCCTGTTAAGTCAATAGTGGGATAGCTTCACAGACATTTAAATGTAGAAGAATCCTTGCTGACATCTCTACATGAGTCCTTGACTTTCAGTGCCTTTTGGAAAGAAGAAATGGCCAGGAAACATTCAAATGTAGAATATCAAAGCTACTCTATTGTAGGTTAAACATCTGCTGAAAAACTGACTTTGTTATTTAACTTTTATGAAGAAAAACACCCAACGTTAGTGAATACATTTGTCAATAGGTCTTCTTTCCCAACTGTGCTCTAAATTGTTAGACAGAATTCCACAGTGAATAGGAAGACACACAGGGCTCAGTCTGTGCAACAACATAAGACTAACCACACAGGTTCTTTCAGAGTTAACAAGCACATAGAATTGCAGATGCTTATCTGAACCATATCCAAACTTTCCAAAGCCCTTAAGACTGGTAAATTGGGCATGAAATCTCATGAGGCTTTCAAGCAAGATTTCATGGACTTCCTGCTTGCAGCCAAAAGTACAACAATAATGAGAATGGGATACATCAGCAATTTGTTTTAATGATCCTAGTTAAAAAGCAAACAGGTGAGCAGCTGTATGTTCTTCTTTGCTTCAAAATGTATTATATTAGCCATATTCCTGTGCATGTAATGCTGAGTCTGGCACAACTGTACTGGCTATCAGTTAGTTCCCAGGCTCAATTCAAAGTGCTGTTTTTGACCTATAAAGCCTTATACAGCTCAGAACCCCAGCACCTCAGGAACCACCTCTCCCCACATAAATTAACTTTGACCCTGCAGTCAGCATCTGAAGCCCTTTTGTGTGTGTTCCCTCCACAGGAGGTTTGGAGGGTGACAACATGAAAACAGGCTTTTTCAATCATGCCCCTCCCTCTGTTTGTGGAATGTTCTCCCCAGGGAGATATGGTTGGTGCCCCTCTCATCTATCCTTGGGCAAGACTTTTATCACAATGGGGTCATTCACGTCCGATTGGTCTGTGTGCTTGACACATTAACTTCTGCTCATTCCCAGTCATGGATATTCATTGTGATACCACTGTTTGGCAAATATGTCAGTGGATTTTGATAGAATGTCTCTAGAACATTAAAAAGAACTTTGATAAGCTTGCTGCTCCATACCCAGACTTAACCATACAGTGGTGCCTCGCAAGACGAAATTAATCCGTTCTGCAAGTCTCTTCGTCTTGCGGTTTTTTCGTCTTGCGAAGCACGGCTATTAGCGGCTTAGAGGCTATTAGTGGCTTAGCGGCTATTAACGGCTTAGCGGCTATTAGTGGCTTAGCGGCTATTAACGGCTTAGCGGCTTAGCGGCTATTAGCGGCTTTAAGAAAAAGGAAACAAACTCGCAAGAACTCGCAAGACGTTTCGTCTTGCAAAGCAAGCCCATAGGGAAATTCGTCTTGCGGAACGACTCAAAAAACGGAAAACTCTTTCGTCTAGCGAGTTTTTCGTCTTGCGGGGCACCACTGTAATTTGGTCTCAGCTGTTGGAAAGGCGTTGCTGGCATGCTTTGCCTGACCTATTAACAGATAGTGATATGGCACCCTGCCATCACCTTTAACCAGGAGGTCTTGTTCTGTAGCAACAGGGTACACCTTTCCCATGCTGGCATGATATCTGGTTGAATAGTATTACAGAGGGCATCAGGGATTGGTTGCAGGTGTGAGGGTGTTGGTGGTGAGCCATTTGGGCTCAAGTGGCAGTTAGGCACTGGGTAAAGCAATTGGGTGTGGATCCTGTCCAATGCCCAGACGTGGGATTGGGCCATGCCACGACCCCAATGGGGACTCCTTGGGGTGCCCCTATTTGATGTAAGTTATAGGGCTCCCCTAGTGGTGGTTTACCCTTAGTTGGACTCCCTGCAGATGGCGGGAGTCGAGATAATAGCCTGGCTTCACCCAATGCCTAAGCCAAACCACTCACATCTGTAACCCATAAAGTTGTAGCCTATTTGATCCCATAAACTTAAATACTCGTGTCCGTGTGTTTATTAATCTCTAGGGAACTGCGAGTCACGGGGCCTTGGCACGCAAGTCTGCTCACCCTTCTCAGTGAGCGGTGTTGCAGCCAGGTATCCAGGTCCCTGCTGTGATCCGGCTTAGGGGCAGGGGCATGACGCCCACTTGTGCCAACCCCAGCCGTGTCACCAGCACTGGGCAGAGCCATGCCAAGAATGGCTCTGCTGGCCAATCATTGCCAGCAAGGGGTGTGGCCATGGGAGATTTAACCGCGGTGTGGCCATGGCAGTCTCCTCTCTCTTCCCATTTTGCCGGATCTCCCAACCCACCTGCAGATATTCTACTAGCACTTGTGCAAGAGTTCACAAAAAAGCAGCACTAATACAGTTCTCCTTTCCCACATGGTTCTTTTTTTTTTTTTTTTTACTGATAAATTTTTATTGGTATTATACATATATACATATAAACTTATACAAAGTCCAATACTTGAATTACACATAATATATTCATTCCATAAATCATAAATACATTTATTTTAGGCTCTGCCAAGCCTTGAACTTCCTTCCACTCCTTTGGTAAGTATCAAATAGACTTTATATTCACGTATTTTATCTCTTTTACATAATAACCTTTTACTGTTAGAGTTATTCCAATCCCGCCAGTGTCGTTTAAAGTTTAGTCCCAATATATATCCAATATTTAATCCAATTATCATGAAATTTCTGTTCATCTTGATCTCTTATTCTTCCTGTTATTCTAGCGAGCTCGGCATAATTTGTTAATTTAATCTGCCAATCACTTATATTAGGTATGGCGTCCGTTTTCCAATTTTGTGCTAACATGATTCTTGGGGCTGTTGTGGCATATAAAAATAGTACCTTATCTTCTTTTTTGATTTCTTTACCTGTCATTCCTAGCAGAAAGGCTTCGGTTTTTTTGGGAAACGTGTATTTAAAAATTTTTTTAAGCTCGTTATAAATCAATTCCCAAAAGCCTTTCACTTTGCTGCATAACCACCACATATGGTAGAAGTCACCATCTACTTCTCCACATTTCCAACATCTTTTGTTCTTTAACCTATAGATCTTAGCCAGTTTCACTGGTGTGAGGTACCACCTAAATATCATTTTCCACATATTTTCCCTTAATGCCATACATGCCGTGAACTTCATGTTAGTATTCCATAATTCTAGCCATCTCTCAAAATCGATGTTATAGCCGATGTCTATTGCCCACTTAGTCATAACCTCCTTCACCTCCTCGTCTTTTGTATACCACTCCAATAAAATATCGTATATTCTAGACAGTATTTTGTTCTTTCCTTCAACAACTTCCACATTAAATTTGGATTTTTTATCTTCGAATCCTATTTTCTTTTTATCTTCTTTTAACAAGTCATTTACCTGGTGGTATTGCAACCACCCAGTAAATGAGTTTTTAATCTCTTCATAGGGTCTAAGTTTTATACCTTGATCCGTTTTCCTAGTCAGTTCTTCATAGGTAGGATTCTTCCCTTCCATATTAACTTTTTTGACCGTTAACACCTCTGTTGGTGAGATCCACCAGGGTGTCTTCCTTTCCAATAGGTTTTTATTTCTTTCCCATACTTGGAATATTGGCCCTCTAAAAATATGGTTTAAAAAGCCTCTATGTACTTTCACCTTTTCATACCACAGGTACGAGTGCCACCCGTACCTGTTATCGAAGCCTTCAAGATCCAAGATGTCTCTGTTTTCTAGCGTTATCCAGTCTTTCAACCACAATAAACACGCCGCCTCATAGTATAAACATAAGTCCGGAAGGGAGAAACCCCCTCTTTCTTTTTTATCTACCAGTATTTTCATTTTTATTCGCGGTCTTTTTCCCTGCCAGATGTATCTCGCCAAGGCTCTTTGCCATTCTTTACATTGCTTTAAACCTTTAAGTACCGGGATGGTTTGAAATAAAAATAACATTCTAGGCACATGGTTCTTTGGATCCAAGCCATTATCTTATCACTTGCAAATTGAATAATGATAACATCCAGACAACCATTATCACAAGCTTGACAAATTTGGCATTTATTTGACTGTCATATATAATTTTGATGCCTATTACTTTTCTAACATTAACTCTGATGTCTTCCTTATGTAACTGAATTATTCTGTTTATTCCTATCATCCTATACCATACATGCCTAAGACAATGTTTGCTTCTTCATGCCTTCTACATTTCCCTTTCATTGTTTTTGCTGTTGCTCTCCTTGGTTTTGTTCCTACTTAAATATGTAATTAAATATTTTTTTAAGAAAGAAAGAAAAAAGATACTACAGTGGTACCTCTGGTTACGTACTTAATTTGTTCCGGAGGTCCGTTCTTAACCTGAAACTGTTCTTAACCTGAAGCACCACTTTAGCTAATGGGGCCTCCTGCTGCCACCGCACTGCCAGAGCACGATTTCTGTTCTCATCCTGAAGCAAAGTTCTTAACCCGAGGTACTATTTCAGGGTTAGCAGAGTCTGTAACCTGAAGAGTATGTAACCTGAAGCGTATGTAACCCGAGGTACCACTGTATATTAAGGATAATATATTAACCCCAGTGTTTGTAGTACATGAATAACCAGAATTTATAAAGATACTTAAGTAATCTGTGAAGACCTCTCAGCAAACACACACATAACTGTATTATTCTCTGCAAATAAAATGGTAAAGGAGCCCTTTTAAAAGCATTCATTTGGGATTATGTCCTTTGTTAGGAAGCTTGTTGGAATAATGCTGCCAATTTCTTATAATTTTATATCAAATCTTCCTCTGAAAAACAGCCATGTGCATCTTTAGATTTGTCTATTCATGGTAAAAATTTGTATATGGCTCTTCCTTCTTAAAAATTTGTGAAGCATAGAATGAAACGGAAGCATACCTACCATATCCATGCATTTTTAGCTTACACAACAAAATAACTATTGATTAAATTGCCTATATTAGGGTCTATATTATGCCCCCATACCTAATCCAGGCTGGCCTGGACAACACCCAACTTGGATACACCATCAAATCAATTCGAGTAAACACTGCATCCCTCTCTGAATCTGGTGCACAGCCCTAATATATATGCCATGTCTAATAAATGGCATGTGGGTGTTTACTTTCTGAATTAGTTCAAATACATATAATTCTAATGGTCTAAACTGAACTGTGCCACTGAGAGAAATTAATTTAATAGTAAAACATCATCATCCAGTCTGAAAAACAAAAGGGAAATGCAGGCTCCTACAATTCAACTTATTTATTCGTTTAGCATTTTTCTTTATTTTACTTTTCTGCCAGAAGGAGGCCTTCAAAGTAGCTTACAGACATGAAACCACAATACAACATCACAAAAAATGTTTTAAAACATATGTAGGGGCAAGTTGTCAATAACTCTAATGCAGAAGTCTTTCTCAACCTGGGGCATGCTGGCTGGGGCACATGGGAGTTGTCGTGTGAGTTCTGAGGGACATCAAGTTGAGGAAGACCGTAATCCAGTGGCAAAACCAATAATAAAGAGCTAAGCAGAAAAAATCACTCAGGGTACGGGCTCAGCAAAATACTGTCTGCACAGTGGAGTGCAAAGTCTGCAGTGTGGAAGACATATGAGCCTCTAGGGGAAGGGAGTTCCACAGTCTGAGAGTAGTTGTCTTGAGTCACTGCTAATTGCACCTCTGATGACAGCAGGCACCAAAACAGCTGACAATTTCAACACAGAGGCAGGTTAGTATTGGAAAGCACAGTCCTTAAAATATCCTGGACTCAAACTACACAGGGCTTTAAAGGTCATAACCAGCACTTTGAATTGAGATTGAAAGCAAAATTCTCTCCGCTAAATTAGATCCCTCCCCGCTCAAAGCTTGACCTTTTGAAATATGCCTACCTCCATAGCATCTGCGCAACAGCTAAAAGCCGTTTTTAAAAAATAACCAGCAAGGGTGCAACACTTCTCTACATTAGTCATACGGCAAGGATATCAAGCATGCAGCTTGATACAACGGTAGTGTGTTAGAACATTTAAATATCTTTTCTGTTTGGGGGGAATATCTACCAGCAAAAAGCTTAAGACAAGCAGCACTGTGTGCTTTCAGGTTTATCTGCTTCATCTACTACTCTTATTTCCCCCATATTTTCAGTTCAGTTCAATGTGTGTGAGAGCTTCAGTGTCATTCTCTTAAGATTTCATTTCCATCCAATATAGTTGAGTGAGAAGTGAATGTTACCGTTGTCCTTTTCAGTAAATTATGCTCACAATATAGGAAGACATGCTGGTTTCTGTCTTGACAAAACTAAAGCAAAATCATTAGAAGCAGATGACTTCATTTCAATACTGGGGCACCAGCTATATTAGATGATGCCAAAGGTCTTAACCTTGTGACCTTCAACATAGTGCTGCAAAGCTAACTCAGTTGAACATCTGTGATACATTTCCAAAACCATTCAGTGTTGTTGTTTTTTTAAATTATAACCCCTTGATTAAACAAGTGCCCTTACCAGTACAATGTATTGAAAATAACAGTGTCTTTTGAAAAGGAAATATTTACCTTAATTGTCTCAGAAAGTAATATGTCATGTTTGAATTTTTGCAGTAATTTGACATTTATTATCTTAGATCGATCTCACACAAAAAACAATTAATGAAATGATAATCAGTTGGTATATTTACTAGGGGTTAGTGGGCTGTGCTCAGGAGAAATAGAGAGTGCATTACCATTAGCTGGACCTATTTCATACAGAAACTGGGATGCTGCAAGATTTAATGTGAGCAGGGTGTTTTTACATGTGTGTCACCCAGGGAAGCTGAAGTAATGAAACCCAAGCATAGGTAAACTCCCATAGCAAAAACAATTAGCAATTTTTAAAATGTTGATAATGGTATTTACAAACCTACATCTCTACCATTTTGAAATCTTAGCTACTATGGCCACTATCTAACAAGTTTTTAATGAATATTCTGGAAGAGTTTGCCTGCAAATTAAGCTCTATTTTATACAGTGTTTTAAGGGAAGTAGTATAAGGCACAAATGGAACCTGTAATTAAACATTGCAGTGGAACATTATCTCCAGATGTGGTCCTGTTCAGCGCTCTGGCCAATTCCGAGCAGGAGCTTTGTAGAACTTCCCAGAACTCTCTGGAGGAGGGAGAGGTCAGGAGAAGGAAAGAAGAAGAAAGACTCCCAAGGCCTTTCCTCCACTGTATTATATTGTGCTAGAGGACTTGTGCATGTCTGATGAGTCCTCCATGTATGTAGAAAGTGCTAATTTGTTTTTGGATGGCCCCATTTTGTTTCTAAACTGATGAGCACTCAATCACTTGAGTTTGCTATTAGAAGCAATTATATAAAAATGATTTAAATGGAACCAATAATGATTTGCATTTATACTTAACTACTGTAGGGACGCGGGTGGCGCTGTGGGTAAAAACTCAACGCCTAGGACTTGCCGATCGCATGGTCAGCGGTTCGAATCCCCGCGGCGGGGTGAGCTCCCGTCGTTCGGTCCCAGCTCCTGCCCACCTAGCAGTTCGAAAGCACCCTTAAGTGCAAGTAGATAAATAGGTACCGCTTTATAGCGGGAAGGTAAACGGCGTTTCCGTGTGCTGCTCTGGTGCCGGTTCGCCAGAGCAGCTTCATCACGCTGGCCACGTGACCCGGAAGTGTCTGCGGACAGCGCTGGCTCCCGGCCTATAGAGTGAGATGAGCACACAACCCTAGAGTCTGTCAAGACTGGCCTGTACGGGCAGGGGTACCTTTACCTTTACCTTTTTGCCTTTTTACTGTATTACTACTATGAAATGCAGTTCACATAAGATTGTGAAACAATTGCTCAACTGACGCAAGAACTATTCAGGTTCTTGCCTCTTTACTTACCCATGTAATATTTCTGTACTACTTAAAATGTGTCAGGGATGTGGCTGAATTGAACACCTGCGAAGAGCCAGACTCTGGAGATGAAGTACAGAGCCAGTACAGAGGCAGACAGAGTCTGACTCTGGAGACGAGCAGGAGTGGGTTACCCCGGCCCACCGTCATCAGGAGTTGCCAGACACAGAAAGCTCACAGACAGAGGGAAGGGAGGAGATAGATGGCATTGAGGGTGTTGCTATGCAACCAGGAGAAAGGCAGCATTTAGAGGCTTCTTCTTTTGATAGCGGGGGGGGGGAGTTCAACCACCTTCTCCCCGAACTAGAAGAGCTGAAAGGGTTAAAATGCAACAGAAGTGAAAGAAAGGAAGAACTGGGCTTTGGTGCCCTTCGTGCTGTGACAGGGGCGGAGACTCTGAGTGACCAACTTGTAGCTAATGGTGGCAGGCTCAGAGCTGCTCTTTGGATTTAAATTGTAAATAAACGTACATAAAACTGCCAGAGACTCATTAATTGCTTATTGGAGCTTGCTTGCCTGCCTGAGATCATTACAAAATGGCAGTTTGCTTTCACTCAAATACTATGGAATTTTCTAGTAAATAAATAGATACACACAGACCAGGTTTAGTATTGTATTCGGTGGTGTCCCTTGCACAGATGGAAGGGCTTTTGAATCAGTGGAAGCTTCTGTCAGGAGAACAGGGAGGAAGGCCATTTTTGCCCATTTCCTCTCTCTTCACGCCACCTCCCAACCCTCTGAAGCAAAATTTGCTTCCCCTCATTTCTACTAATAGAAACCTCCTCTGAACTGAAGAGCCTTCTGTCCACATGAAAGACACCATTGGATACAAATCTTTCTATGGAAAGCCAAAAATATTTCTTAATTGTTGAATCGTTTAGCAGCCTCCATAATTTCAAGGTGGAGGTGGATGAGCTAGATGCACTTCTAGAAGCACCTGCATGGAATTTTTGCCCCAGAAGCTCCTGAAGAAGGGTATGTTTTGTTGAAATATTTAATGTATTTTCAGGAGAGCTGCATTGAAATTAGAAGCAAAACAGCACCAGCTGTAGTAATTTGTGTGGCACGGGGCTGTGTCTCAGCTGAACTGATATGTTAAGTATGGATTCTTTGTGGCAGAAAATTTGGCAAGAGAATGAGCAACACTTACTGTGACTCCCTGCTGATACTCTTAGACTGTAATAGTTTGTTCCTGTTCTGGGTCACATTCATGAGGGGCAAAAAACTTTGACACAAACACCCCTCCAGATCACTGTGTTGTACATTGCTTGTCTGTCACTGGCTGAGAAATATTCACAAGATATACTTAGCCTGTCAAAATTCAGATACCATATATAGGAAAAGCAAAACGAAATCATATTTAATTATAATTAACTCACAACATGCAAACAGTAGATGCTTCTGATTGCTTGGTGCCTTTTTAGTGAAACTGATACATATTAGATCATATCCAAAGGAATGATTTATATTCTACCAATGTATTTTATCCTTCACTTTCCAAGTGGGCAGTCACTTAAACAGTATGCTGGGGATAAACGGATCACTAACCGTACAAACTACCTGCACTTGAAGAGGTGCAATCTAGGTTCATGGTAAAGCTGTTAAATGCCCACTTGATCACAGTGTTGGCAAATTTTAAAATAAACAATAAATAAAATACCATTCAACCAAAACCTAGTAAACTGCGTTTGGAGAAACTCAAAGGTTTAAGTGAGTCATTCCCAAATCAAATTTTAAGGTCATCTTCCCAAACTGTAGGTATCATTTTCCATACCCAACTTTCTTTGGTCAATCTTTATAGAGCACATACAGAGGCACACACCTCTGAATCATGTAGACTATGTAAAAAAAAGTTATGAGTAGGAATTTGCATTTGGGTAATCAATCAGCACATTCACTATTCATAGCTTGTAATGCAAATAAAATGTTGGTACAAAAATGGTCCCATTGCTTAACTTTAAGAAGCATACAGGTGAGATGAGGCTGGTAAAATGAAAGGCCATATTCTGGGTAACCTGGTTTATATCACTATAAAAAATTACACATTGAGCCAGAGATGAGCCATTTCTTCATGTAAATCAAAAGACAAACAATAGCCACTGTGTCAAACTTTACAAAACATACTGATATCTTTTTCTTTAAGATGACGATCCCAAGAAATTCTTCTTCTTCTTTGGCGATCACTTGCACCGGAGTAAAATTGTCTTGCATGAACATGGTCCTAACACAGGGGTCTGCAACCCGCGGCTCCGGAGCCGCATGTGGCTCTTTTACACCTTTGCCGCGGGTCCGGGGCGGATACTAGCGAGGGGAGGAGGCGCATTGTGCGCCCCGACACTCCCCACTGTGGCGGGCCCTGTACTGGCTGTGACGTCGCATGGGGGCGGTGCGTGCGTTAGTCACGCACCGTCCCGACGTCACCTTCCCACCTGCCCGCCCGCTACATTGTAAGGGGCATGTACGCTGGTCACTGTTTTGAAGGGGAGTGAAGAACACACACACAAAAAAAATTTAACGTTTATTTCTATGAGGAGGAGTAATTCTGAGGGGTCAAACAAAGCAATAATAATAAAAGTGACAAAAAAGTTATTTTTATAATGACAAGTTTTGCGGCTCCCAGTTTTTTTTTCTTCGGAAACGGGTCCAAGTGCCTCTTTTTGTCTTAAAGGTTGCAGACCCCTGTCCTAACAGTAAGTCCATAAGTGACTGTGGAGGCCCATTCTGGATCCACACGTCCTTCCACAGTGGGGACATAGGTTTCTGGGACAGGGTTGATCATGGTGAAGGTTTGCCAAACGTGCCTTCCCTTTCGTCCTGAGTTTAAGCATCTTCAAAGTCCATGACACCTTTAGTAAAGGCTGTTCTCCAGCTGGAACGCTCACAGGTCAATGTTTCTCAGTTGTCAGTGTTTATACTACATTTTATAAATTCGCCTTGAGAAAGTCTTTAAACCTCTTTTATTGACCATCAGCATTACACTTTCCATTTTTAAGTTTGGAATAGAGTAGTTGCTTTGAAAGTTGATAATCAGGCATCCAGACAACATGGCCAGTCCAACGAAAAATCATTGCTTTGACACTGGTGATTTTTGCTTCTTCTAGTACACTGGCATTAGTTTGCCTGTCTTCCGAAGTGATATGTAACATTTTTGGGAGACACCATTGATGGAATCTTTTGAGGAATTGGAGATGGTGTTTATAAGTGGTCCATGTTTCACAAGCATACAGTAAGGTTGGTAGTACAATAGCTTTGTAAACAAACATTTTGGTTTTGTTTCCCTGCAAATGTCCCAAGAAATAATAGATTGTACAAGACCTGCTTTCAAAATCATTGATTTTAATATTTGTTGGAGTCACTCGATGTCATAATGAAAGAAAGTGCATCTGTCTTGTTTCATTGAGATCATAGACTGATTTTTGTTGCACCATTAATAATTTTTAGTCCTTTGTAACTTTTGGATTTCTAATCCCACCATTTGGCCTTTTCCATGACCCAGAAGGTATTGCAAGCCTTCTAAGTATCAGGGTGTTAATGAGTTAAATAGAACCCTTGAAGTCTTCAAACATATCAAGGTGGGATGAAACAGATTTCCCTATATGGATACAACTTTTATTTATATGTTACTTTTCCACACAAGTATTCTCAATGCTGTATGCCAAGGAAACGTTAGGACACAGAAAAATAAAAGGTAAAAACAGATAGTATTCAAGAACAAATAAGGAACAAGACCAACAACAATCAGCAGTCTAATGCCCTAGCTTTCAAAGACATGACGTAATAAAAAGCATTTATCTGTTTCTCAAAGGAAACAAGTAAGGTAGACAAGCAGACTTCCCAGGAGATAGCATTAATTCCCACAGATCCAGGGCCACCACAAAGAAAGCCTTGCTCCTAGAGCTAATCTGGCACATTTAGGGGGAATATGACCATATCCAAGAAGAAGGTTTACTTTTCCTTCAGCTTGTCATTCCACTGAGTTCCCTGGCATCAGGATATTTTGTCTGGAAAAGGGTTTGTTTCTCTTCCTCTCCTAGTGTCAATCATCCACCAAAACAACAAAGGCAGTTTCTGTACCCAAACCAAAATCCAGTCTATGGACCTTTCGTACACTGTCAAACAGGTGAATATACTTCCAAATATTATCAGCCCTACAAACTCTGTTGTGAAAATGGATATAGGCTCTTTCTATTCATTTTTCCCTAACAAGCAACCAGTACTTTCAGAGAAAAGAGAATCATGCATAGCATTGAAAATGCTGCTGCATGCAAGAGGTCCTGGATTGGGGCCAGTATGCGATAAACAACTGCTTTTCCCGGCTAAGGAATGGGTCTTCTCTTTCTGCTGCCGAGTAACAGGGCATAAAATATATTCATGTTGCTATGGGGCTAACAGACCCACCCTGTGCTGTAGGAATTCCAAAACATACTGTTATCTAACCTCAATATTTTTAATGTGATTAAAGTTCTCTACATATGTCTTGTGAAATCCAAGCATAGAAGCAAGAAGTATTGGTTGTTCCAACAAGCTATGGCTTATGAAGAACAAATAAGACAAATATTAACTTTGGTGGTGGGAATCCTCCCCATTTTAACAATTTTTATTAGCTTAACTTCAGCCTTTTCCTCCCTTACACAAGAGATACATGGAGATAAAACAAGCACACCTAAAAAGGCATTTTGGTTCCAGCTGGAACATCTTGCCTCCTGGAGACTTACCAATGGGATATGCATTTGAACTAATTTTATAAGTTGTCCTTGGACCGAGGACTTGATTGAGTGGACTTGAATTTTAGCATTTGTGATGTTTTTACTGATTTAGAGTGTAGAGTGGCCATTTTTTTATGCTTTTAATGTACTGCTACATTACACCAAGCCTAGTCTATGTCAAGAGAAGGCTTATAAATTTCACAATACAAATTGTTTCACTTGCACATTCCTCTCCTTCCACTGGAAGAATGCCTTGCAGAAAGCAGTGATTTTGGACAGGCAGGTCTCAGTTTAGTTCAAAGCAGCTTACAGAGAAAAATCTGAAATGAAACATCATTAAAACATGCATGCCATATCCTCCAAGTGTCCTGATTTTCCTGGGACAGTCCCGGAATTACAAAAACCATCCTGGCTTCTTATTTGATCCCTGAATGTCCCTATTTTCCCCATCTCTAAATTTTTCAGCTGCACGTTTTTGCATGTGTTTAGGCCACCAATTTGTTGACAGAAAACCCTGGTGCGTGAGAATCTTTTCAAGAGCAAAGCATTCGTGATTCCATATCAAGGCATCTGCAGGCATTTTGCAAAACATCTGGCAATGAGCTAACTCTTTGAAGGCCGTGAGTAGGCTTGATTCTACAGTGCATGAAAATCAGATCTCTAGTTTCTGATAAATACCAATAAAGATTTTAAAAAGTTGAAAACTATTTATCTGATCATAATTACAAAGGGAGAACGTATTGTGATGAGCTCAGGGGTGAGATTAAAAATCAGTCCCAATTACAGTGGTACCTCGGTTTTTGAGCATCTCGGAAGCCGAATGTTTCGCTTTTTGAATGCCAAAGACCCGGAAGTAATTGCTTCCATTTTCAAACGCACCTCAGAAGTCAAACAGCTTCCACTGCATGTTTTTCAATTTTCTCAATGGAAATTGCAGACGGCCCTTTGCACCTTGGTTTTCAAATGTTTCAGAAGCCAAACAGGCTACCGGAATGGATTACGTTCGAAAACTGAGGTACCACTGTATCTGCATATTGTCAGTTTAGAAGTAAATCCCACTGAGTTCAATGGGATTTTATTTTCAAGCAAGAGTTCAGAAAATGGTTTTCTAAATTTGTATGATAAACTGATGCATATGAATATAGTTCAAATTGCAAACATAAGTGTATGAGCTGGGATAGGGATTGTATACCATGCATTTTGAAAGAGTTTTTAAAGCTGTTTTTCTTCTGGTCATCTTTTTTCACTACTTATTTTCTGAAGAACCACTATCATTTATATCAAGAAAGTGTTTTTTATTCAATTTATGTTCCTTTAGGTCAGGCATGGCCAAACTCAACCCTCCAGATGTTTTGGGACTACAACTCCCACCATCCCTAGCTAACAGGACCAATGGTCAGGGATGATGTGAACTGTAGTTAGAAAACATCTGGAAGGCCGAGTTTGGCCATGCCTACTTTAGGTAGATTTACCTTCTAGCCCCTTATGCTGCAGAACGGTAGATGATTTCTATGTAAAGAAATTTAAAGTGCTAAATAATTTCCTAGTTAAATTGTCATTCAGTGTGTGCTTCCTTTTTTTTTAAATTTAAAAAGCAATTCCAGTCAACTTTCTAACAAAGGCAGTAGGTTTACTCTTAAAAGAGTCTGTGTTACAGAGATGCAAGATCGGTTTTATTATAGGCAGTTTATTAATTCTGAACACCTATGTAATCATTGCCATGCATTAAATTCAATGCATACTTTCACTTTAGCTGAAAGCTATTGACAGCGTCACTTTGTTGATTCATATACCACTGCTGAAGACGTTTCAATAAATCACAACCAAAACAGAGCCTCTTGTAGGGGGTCACCATAGTCAACTCAGCCATGGGTTAAAGAGCAAAGAGTTGTTGTTGTTTCCACTAAAAAAAAGTTTCAGAGAACTGCAATTGTGTAGAAACTCTTCCCAATTAAGCAGATAGAAAAAACACTGCTAGATATATTTTAAGGTTATACTGACAAGACAAACCCTGACAAATTGCATTGGTTTTAATTGTTATTATTATATTTCTAACCCACCCTATATCAAATGTTCTCAGGACAGGTTACAATCAATAAGATGACAACACAATATGAACCATAAAATCACTACAGAACACATATCTCTAAGAAGTCTTAGGCTGGAATTAGATTTACAAGAGCCACTGGCCTGGCACCAAATGTAATAACAACAATAATAATAAATTAATAAAATTTTATTTATATCCCACCATCCCTAGCTGAAGCTGGGCTCAGAGCGGCCGATGTAGCACTCTCATGGATTGTTTTCATCTTTACCTTGCAGTACCTGCAATTTCTGCTGTGATTGCACCTCCCAATTTCTCTTCTGATATATCACATGATCACAGTTTATCAGACAGTTCATGACAGAGAGGTGGAAGGGGAACAGAGATGGAGGAGCTGCCTTTGACATCAGCCATACAATCCTCATCACGTCTTGTTCCAGACTTCTTACATTCCTTTCAAAATGACAGAAATTCATGCTGATTCAGCAGTTTCAAAGCGTGTGTGAGCTGAAACAAGTGATGCGCACACAAAGACTTGTGTAAGATGAAAGTGACCTTATTTTTTTCAGTAGTAGAGGAAGGTTTTGTGACATGTTATCCATACACACAAATGGAGGTTTTCCTAGGGTAGGGCATGACTGGGGAATCTGTTGTGTCCTTCAGATGTTGTTGGACTACACCTCCCATCTTCCCTCATCTTTGGCCATGCTAGGACTGATGAGAATTGGAATCCAACACCTGGAGGACTACATGTTACCTGTCAATGGTGCTTCCCAGCCAAAGGAATGCACACGGCAGATAGTTAAGTCTTTATTGTCAAAGATAACAACTCTACCCACACCAATCTAGCATCTAGGCAGCTATTCCCAGGTCTGCACTCTATCGAGCAGTTGTAGCAACAGGGGACAACCACCCTTCCACCAGTTTATGTACCTTCCATCCCCCCAACGGTCTGCAGGCATGCACCCAAAGACTGCACTGGCATGGCAACTTCCTCTGCTCATCCCTTTTCAATCCTGGCTCTTCACTTGTCTGACCTGCTTCTTTGTCCTCTTCTTCTGACCCATCTTGTGTTCCACCTCCAGCTCTGAAGCTTCCCCTGCCTCTGTCTCTTGCCTCCTGGCCAGTGCAGTTTCCCACAAATCAATGAGACACCCCCCCCCAGTCATACTCCATTCTCCCTTTCTCCAGTGCACACTTGTCAGCATCCTGCCAGTCCCTGACATCATCCATCTTTGTTTTAGAATGGCACATTAAGCACTGAGCCTGGAAAAAATGTTATTCAAGCATTTCCCCACAAAATGTGTTATTTTTAAATTCAGTTCTCATTACAAACGTCCATGGTACTGTACTAGCTTTTATGTAAGTTCTATATATTTAGGCTCATCTCTTGTTTATTTTCTTCCTCATGGTTGGCTAAGTAAAATTCAGGTGTGTATTTACTATGATTATGTCAAAGAAAATATACATACACAAGTGTGACATCTTCTGGATCACTCTCAAAAATTCCTTTGGACCTTTGTCATCTTGGCAGAAGCACTTGAGACTGTCCATTTTACAGATGTATGTACAGAACTGAAATCTTTCCATCTGCTTTTCTGTGTGTTTGGCCATATAACTTCAGCCAGTGTTTGGATTTCATCACAGGGGGTGCCAATTCCCTGCAGAGTCAGGAGGGAGAAAGTGTGTGAATCATCCTGAAGGATTCCAGATGTGATGTTCCCATTACCTGTTTGAGTGTATGCATTCATGAGCATTGCTCACTCCAGAAACAGGGATTGAATCCAACACAGAATTAGGCATACTTAATTCTGTGTTGTTGGATTGTAACCAGCATGTGTGTTCTCCCCCTGCCCCCACTGTGTGCCTTTTTCAAATGCATTCCATAGTTTCTTCTCATCCTGCTTGCTACTAGTTCTTTCCACAGAAACAAACTATGGGCTCCTCTAGGCAACCTGTGTACTGATCATTCATCATGATTTGCCTCCATAAATCTGTGTGTGACAGTGATGATCTTAGTAGATGACCCAATCTATGGGTGTACATGATGAAATCATACCAATGTGTATCAAAATTGTACTGTTTGCCTTTTTTATGTCCTTTCACCTGTCCATTAGCTTTTCAGGTAAGGCTATTTGCTGCGTGTGTGTGTGTGCTATCTTGGTTAAACCTAGGCCAGTTTTCTAATGCCTATTGATTAGGTGACAAGCAGCTCCCGTATAGAATATTTTCAAGGTGCAGCAGAATTCTGGTCATCAAACCACAAAACAGATTTCCCCCTTTCTTTAGGGGTGATCTTAGGCTAAATCTCATTACAGAAAATGCCTTGCCTTTCAAGCACTCTTTGCTAAGAAGCCAGAATTGCTAATGAAACCTGTTTTGTTTCATTGTGCTGTTTTCAATTATAAGAAGATTTGTAGCTTGTGAGGTGGTTTTGGAGACATTGTAAGGATTCTTTGCCTCGCTATTGCCTCCCTCCCTCATCTTTTTATTTTCACCCTTTTATCTCTATTCTGTTGTACCCCATCCCATCACGTCATGCTGCAATGGTTAAATAAACCCCTAATTCTGCCTTTTGTGAAGCTCTAATACTTTTATTTCATAAATCTTGTTTAATCCAAAAGGCTTCCTTTCATCTTCTCAATCGTCAGTTGGGTCACTACTGTTGTTTCCTATAAACAGACCCTGCAAATCCTGCATTGACTTGGGAGTTTTAGAAAAGCTTTCAAGTGTTTCTATATTGTCATTAGATCCTACTCAAACTGTCCCAAACCCACTAAATGACATATTGCTGCTCTCTTGGGCTGTGTCCACATTACCAGCCAGGTTGTTCTTTTTCTCAATTCAGATTGAAACTAAATCAGTATTTCAGAAGAAATTCCAGGATAGATATGGATTGTGGCCAACGTGTGCACACCAGGTCCAAAAAACAGCAGTTTGGGAACTGGGTGCAGTTTAGGCACTGGATGCAGAGTAAATAGGAGTTTGTACTTAGCTTCACTCTCATGCTGGCTCTTCAATTACATTCACATTTCATCCCAGCTATGCAAGAATCAGAGATACATACACCCACACATGCACACAACTCTCTATTCAGACAAGCAAGAGGCAATATAACATTTCAAGGCCATGCAAAACTACTTGCAGAGAGTGCAGAGAAGGGCTAGTCAGAGGTTTAGCCTGGGAAGAGTCCTGGGAGCCAGGAAGAACACTGGAGGGACATATTCAACCCCAGAACTGTTGCTCCCCCACCCTTTCTCTACCATGTGATGTTAATAATACTATGCAGTGTCAACATTACAACTCTTTATTCCCAGTCTAAAATATTTTGTTAAAGTTTTTAATGAACGGGCGATTAAAAGGGGGGAATTTTTTATGAAAATTGAGTAACCTATTGTTTCTTATTGTTTTAAATTATTGCTAATATGAAGGAGACTCCTAAAAAAAGATTAGTGAGTTGACTGAACACCCTTAACAAATCAAACAGCCTCTACAGGAGTTTAGAATAATAGATTCCCAAGAGAAAAGCATTACGTTGCTTGTTCTGGATTGACTCTGTAATGCAAGATGATCCTTCAATATGATCCTTATTACGGTAATTATATTCTATACTCCTCTTGTGAGCATCACTAGATAGGACTTCAAGGGTTGTTCTGACCTGCAAAGATAGCAAGACTGACGGGAACTCAGCGTGACATGAGAAAGACTAAAGCCTTTATTTCTGGCTTCCCAGGCCACCTGTTTGCCTGAAGTCTGTGTTGTGTGAAACAGCAAATATTTCTAATGGGTAATTGCTCCCTCTCCCTAAGGTCTGCACAGGTACCAGTGTACCCCCATACACCATTATCTTTTACATTTTGACTACAGATGTTTCAGTGCTGACAAATAGAATAATAGGAACGCAAGTGTCGCTGATGGGAGATCATAGGGCTATTTACTCCAAATCTCTTTCCACACAAAATATTAAACACAGTAAGTTTATTAATTAATTAATTAATAACTTTCCCCTTTGTATTATTCAGTGTGTGTGTGTGTGTGTGTCTGCATCTGTGTGTGGTACCTTCCCCATTCATTTGTGTTCCTTTTAGTATCAGATATAATCCCACCCTGGCTCTATGGCAGGAGTGAGGAAGCTGTGGCTCTTCAGATCACATCAGTCTGCTGAAAGTTGGAATCCAACTTTCTCTTGGAGAAAGGTCCTCAGCCTTTCTCTAGGAAACTGGAGGGATTCTGAAAAGTTGAATGAGCGTTTTTAAAAATCACAAAGGAAACAATGGCTGCAAACAAATATCAAATGACTTTATGATAAAATATTTAAGCTTTTTTCTGCTTTTCTGTAAAATAACACTTCAGGTATTACTTAATTAACATGGGCACTATCCCCTGGAAGTAGCCTTAATGAATGAAGGAGAGCTATGCAAAAGGTTCTGCTCATTGAAATAGGCCTTGTCATGTATAGGAAGACTGCCTATTCTCATTACATTCTTATTAAAGAGAATCTCAAAAAGTATGAGCTTAGGCAGGGTTCCTCAACCTCGGTCCTCCAGATGTTTTTGGCCTACAACTCCTATGATCCCTAGCTAGCAGGACCAGTGGTCAGGAATGATGGGAACTGTAGTCTCAAAATAGCTGGAGGGCCGAGGTTGAGGATGCCTAGTAACTCGTCTCTTTTCCATAGTGCAAATTACTGGTTATCTTATAAAACATTTATTTTCTCACACAGTTTGAGATTCAGCTTAGTACATGCATAGTTTTCCAGCTACCCTGGATGATATACAAAGAAGCACTTGAATATTTAACTTCTAGTCCAAACTAGATCCAAACATATCCCAGTGTTTGCTGTATTGTTACTAATTTACAGATGAAAATTCACTTGGTAAGTCTAAGTACATGCTGGAAGAACATCAAAAATGTTTGTTATCTTTATCAAAAGTGAGTCTAAGGGAGTAGATCAACAGGACCATGTACCGTATTTTTCGCCCTATAGGACGCACTTTTTCCCCTCCAAAAATGAAGGGGAAATGTGTGTGCATCCTACGGGGCGAATGCAGGCTTTCGCTGAAGCCTGGAGAGCGAGAGGGGGCGGTGCGCACCAACCCCTCTCGCTCTCCAGGCTTCGCGGACGTCTCCGCAAGCAGCTGAGCTCAGCGCGTCCAGGCTTCGCGGACCTCTCCGCAAGCAGCGGGAGCGCTCCCCCTGCTTGCGGAGAGTTGCCTGCACGCTGAAGCCTGCCCGCGCTGAGCTCAGCGCGTCCAGGCTTCGCGGACCTCTCCGCAAGCAGCGGGAGCGCTCCCCCTGCTTGTGGAGAGTTGCCTGCACGCTGAAGCCTGCGCGCACTGAGCTCAGCGCGTCCAGGCTTCGCGGACCTCTCCGCAAGCAGCGGGAGCGCTCCCGCTGCTTGCGGAGAGTTGCCTGCACGCTGAAGCCTGCGCGTGCTGATTTCAGCGCGTCCAGGCTTCGCGGACCTCTCCGCAAGCAGCGGGAGCCAGCGCTGGGCTCCCACTGCTTGCAGAGAGCTGCCTGTTTGGGGGCTGGGGTAGAGGGAAGCTCGGGCTTCCCCCGCCCCAGCCCTGCGCCTGGGGGAAAAATAATGTTTTTCCCTTTATTTCCCCCCCAAAAAACTAGGTGCGCCTTATAGGACGGTGCGTCCTATAGGGCGAAAAATACGGTAAATGTGATAAAGTTCTACACTACCAGCCTTTCAAAGTCCTGAAATCCCCTTTTTTATATCCTGGCTTGCAGTGGCAAAAAGCTTGAGCACCTCAACCTAACTAAACCTCTTACCTAGACCGGTTCAAACAAAACATGGAGTCAAACATAGAGCCAAACTTTGTTTAAAAGAACTACATGGCACAGTACACTAGTCTCACAATTCCAGACTGCCCCCCCCCACACAAATGCAAAATGTTTGTTATAAGGGAGCTTTTGATCTAGGAATCTCTCACCTGTATTCTAAATCCCAAGAGGACTGTACCATTTGATTCTCCTGAACATAGAGTTCTCCCAGAAACATTCGTTTACAACTGAATTAAAAATTTGCAAAATACATACAGTACTCTGGAGCAGGTCGGGCTTTTGTCTTTGTTCTCCCCCAGACATCATACCCCACTCTGCATCACAAACTGCATTTTAACACTCTCTCTCTCTGTCACTGTCTTTGTCTCTGGATCTTGGTGTCTGTCTGTCTCTCTCTATCTCTCTCTCTCTCTCTCTCTCTCACACACACACACACACAGAGAGAGAGAGAGAGAGAGTGAGTGAGAGTATGTTTCATAAGCAGTTTGTGAAGCAAGACTGGGAGAGCATTGAAGGCAAATTAAAGCCAACCCCAGTTTGCTCCCTGAATCTTGCATTTCTTTGGATCCAGGCTTTTATCATAAAGAGATACAATCACAAAGTAAGTCATCAGCACATTACATGCTTGTTCTAGATACATACTGTGTAAGATATTAAAAGATCCTCTCAATCATTAAAAAGTCTGTACAGTAAGGCAATAAAATAAAATAGGGTGAAGAGAGGCAGTGGCTCAAACTTAGGTCTACCACAGCAAAAAATAAATTCTTCTCCAGACTACATAAATTGCCAACTAGATGTTTGTCTATATTTCTTTTGCCCACCACTGCCTGGCACTTGTATATCTGTACTTTTTACTATACTAAATGGTAGAGACAGCCACAGGAGGTTTCTCTGGACATTCTTGGCTGGATTCATCAAAGAAGCCGGATGTAGAGAGAGAATTGCAGGATTTTCTTGTGAACAGAGTACCACTTCACAGCTAACTGTGAAAAGGCTCAATCACTGCACTGTCTGCTTTGATTCTCTCTCTCTCTCTCCCTCTCTCTCCCCGGATGCATCTGGATAGAGCTTCATACAAGAGAAGCTTAGAAGAGAAGTTGGCTGATAGCCCTAATGTGGCGAAAAGAATTTGAAGCAGAGGAGGCAGAGATGGTGTTGCTGGTTACGTCCAATGAAAGGGAAATATGTGGCTAAATAATGTCTTGAACTTGAAAGGAACTGTGTGAGGGTGTATTAATATTACCTGAGTCCAGGTTAGGCTAAGTTTAGAACTATATGTGTGGGAAGTATGAAGAAACTCCAAAGATATCTCTGGAAATATGTTATCTCTGCTGCTGATTCACACATACCTCCCAAATTTCTCTTTGTACTATGTTTTACTAACTATAATGCCTATGTATCTGGTGAATCTATCAGTATATTACAAGCACTAGTCATACATGATATCAATATGACTTTTCGTAAATACATTGTTAATCCCACAAAGAACTGTATATATTACTTCTGTGTAAACTGAATTCAAAAATGGGAGGGAGTGACTATACCTTCTGCATCCCTTGAGCATTCAGCATATAACACCAGCATAGAGCCCATTCAAATACTTTATGATGAATATGCAAAAGGATGACCTGGACAGTAAACATTATAGGTCAGGCATAGGCAACCTCGGCCCTCCAGATGTTTTGGGACTACAACTTCCATGATCCCTAGCTAACAGGACCAGTGGTCAGGGATGATGGGAATTGTATTTGCAAAACATCTGGAGGGTCGAGGTTGCCTATGCCTGTTATAGATCTTCAAATTTCCCAGGTGTGCAAGTTTGTGTTTATAAATATACGCCTCACTTCATTGATCCTAGTTCTGATGAACTAGAAAGATGTCCACAAAAGCTTCCATCATTGTAAATCAGTTTTCTCCTTTCTTAATATCTGATTCTAAGTTTAGAAACTGACAGATTTTCCAGAAAGTGTCTTTATTTTTCACAAAGCATAGTCAAAGTGTAGAATGGGCATCACTAGAGAAAGGCAGTTTCAAGAATAGGTGTTTCAACACTTATGATTGTGTGGCAGTGTGCAGTGTTTGATCATACCATTGTATGAAACATTTAGCAGGATTACCATAAAACATTTTACCAAAAATGTATTTTTTGCTTATTTTGGCAACTTCTCTACATGTAGTAACCACAACCACAAATGATTTCCTTAGTCTTCTGGTACTCCTGGGCCCTGATTTTCTGCCTCTGCATTATTGTTTTTAAAATCTTGTCATCATATTTATTGACGCTTACCTAAAGCCATGGCAGCACAGTACCTCTCCTGTCTTTAGTGCTGCTGTTGTCATTACCTCTTAACCTCCCGTTGCACTGATTAACCAGTTTGGCCTCAAGCCACTCTTTTTCACATGCACAAACCTTTCACTTATGAAATTTACTTCTCTAATAAATCCCAAACCACAGAAGCAATGGCATGTTTAGTTGAGCAAACTGTATTAGAGCCAAACAGGAGAATGGAGTGTCTTAATATTTTGGGATCTGAGTGAATGGTTTAGTCAGTTGCTTTAAAGACAGGAGCCCTGCTTCTCCAAAGTTAAAGGAAAGAACCAGGTGAAGGGCCACCTGCAAAAAGTTTACACCAGCTAAATTCAGTGGCTTTGCATTTCATTAATGGCCGATCAACACAATCCAGCTCACATTTACCACATTATTCACCACACACTTTCTGTACAGTAGCTTTGTGGTTGCCTGAAAAATGTGGGTGTGAGGAAAAACCAAATATGGGTATTGTCAGGGAACTGACATCGGAGCTAGAGGCGGAGGGAAGGCTCTCAAATGATGCTGGTGAAGGGCCCAGCAGGGAGAGAGGCAGCTACGCAGATCGGGAAGCAAATCAGCGCAACACCAGGGATAAAGGGGGGCTGATGGGGGAATCGGCGAAAGGGCTCCAGGACTCTTCACCGGACACCAGCGGGGAGAGCACGGGTCCTCCGCTACCCACGCCCTCCCTGCGCAGAAGACTTCCGCGCAGAGAGAGTAGGAGGAGACTGGGTGTCAAACAACTTTTATGTTGGAAAAGATTTAAGAAACGCCCACTGATGGATTCTGCTAGCGACTGAGGCAGCCACGAAGTGAAGGGCTGCCCAGACTGAAAGGTTTAGCAAGGCAACAAAGCCAGGAGAGGCGGCAACTTACGCACGAGCAACCCATACTCATTACAGGTATGATGGCAAGTTGTGCTCAACCTACATTTATTCAATCCACATTATCACAATCACAAAATGCTTCTATGACATATGTGTCATCTTGCTGCACTAGAGCAGCTAGCCATCTTCCAGAGCCCAATCTTCTTTAAGGTCCTTCAGCAATCAGCAGCTCTGCATAACTATCAATGTGCACGTGATGTCAGTGGCAGAGCCAGCAATGAGGCTCTGCTGCCCATGCAATGTGTGACCAGGGCTTACACGTACTGTATTGTACCCTGTACTTATCAGGTCCTAAGTATTTTCACATTCTATTTCTGGAAGAAGAAGAAGAAGAAGAAGAAGAAGAAGAAGAAGAAGAAGAAGAAGAAAACTAGCTCACATTCAGTATTTACGCAACATCATGGTGTGTGAGACGAGTGCATCAAGTATGAAAGCATTGTGGGGGGAAATGGAAATTTATTTCACAGAGAGAAAACTATCGTTATTAAATGACTCAATTCAAGGCATTCCTTCGTATGTCTTAACTGCCATAATCAGTTACTTGTGACATGTTAGTGCAAGTGAAATAATCAAAAGTAGTTATTTTAGCTGAATCCTGGAAATGAGAGGGCTTTTTAAAATGTGTTTGTAATGATCTTTTGGATTCCGCTCAATTTGTTGATCTCAGACCTGGGAATGATGTATTGCATTTTTCCCCATACTAGAATGGAATGCAGTTTCATTCACAGTATTAAACTAAGAATGTCTTTTGTCTGTAGTTTTATACCATTTCTCTTCCACTTTATGTTTCACAATTTTTGTAAGGCTCCACTGGTAACAATTCCTAGCCACTGTAGCCTTTTAATACTATCCTTAACTTCAAAAGTCTTCTTTGTTTTGTTAGGGATAATGTCATGTTAAACTTTAGGCTTATGCTATGACCCTAGCTTTTGGAAATCCATAATCATAGGTGAGGGACGCGGGTGGCGCTGTGGGTAAAACTTCAGTGCCTAGGACTTGCCAATCATATGGCCGGCAGTTCGAATCCCCGCGGTGGGGTGAGCTCCCGTCTTTTAGTCCCAGCTCCTGCCCACCTAGCAGTTCGAAAGCACCCTTAAGTGCAAGTAGATAAATAGGTACCGCTTTATAGCGGGAAGGTAAATGGCGTTTCCGTGTGCTGCGCTGGTGCTGGCTCGCCAGAGCAGCTTCGTCACGCTGGCCATGTGACCCGGAAGTGTCTCCGGACAGTGCTGGCTCCCGGCCTCTTAAGTGAGATGGGCGCACAACCCTAGAGTCGGACACGACTGGCCCGTACGGGCTGGGGTACCTTTACCTTTACCTTTAATCATAGGTGAATTCATAAGATCAACACAATAATCCATAATTTGAAGGTAAAAAACATTAATGGTTGTATAGCCATCTTGCATAAAGGTAAAGGGACCCATGACCATTAGGTCTAGTCGTGACCGACTCTGGGGTTGCGGCGTTCATCTCGCTTTATTGGCAGAGGGAGCCAGCATACAGCTTCCGGGTCATGTGGCCAGCATGACTAAGCCGCTTCTGGCGAACCAGAGCAGCGCACAGAAACGCCATTTACCTTCCCACCGGAGCGGTACCTATTTATCTACTTGCGCTTTGACGTGCTTTCGAATTGCTAGGTGGGCAGGAGCAGGGACAGAGCAACGGGAGCTCACCCCATCGCAGGGATTCGAACCGCCGACCTTCTGATCGACAAGTCCTAGGCTCTGTGGTTTAACCCACAGCGCCACCCGTGTCCCCACCATCTTGTATACTTCATGTCAAATAGTTGGAGAAAATGAAATGATTAGTAAAGTTTTACCATCAGTAAAAATCCCAAATATAGTTTCAGATTCAGTGCAATAGAGTCAAAAATCCATCAACTACTGGAAAAGTGCCAGATGGGTGGGGCATAAATTATAAATTATTCATATGAATCTCAGCTCAACCAAGGACATATTGGTGGCTTTTGATAATGTCAAGAATGGTCATAGCCAGGATTTTTGTTGGGGGGCAGGACTTTTGTTAGGTGGAGGGAAGAACCGATGAGATTGGTCAGTTAGTTACCGTAAGTATTTCTATTGTTTTACTTGATGGGGGAGCATGTGCCCCCCATGATGTCAAGTCATTTCTCCATGGGAATTAAGATCTCTCATATTCTTGTGGCAAGGACTGTTACCCATTTTGAGTTACAAATCTTAGTTAATAAATATAGAGATGGTAAGATTTATGATGTGTGGTAATAAATAATAATAATAAATTTATTATTTATACCTCACCCATCTGGCTGGGTTTCCCCAGCCACTCTGGGCAGCTTCCAACAAAGATTAAAAATACATTAAAACATCAGTCATTAAAAACATCCCTAAACAGGGCTGCCTTCAGATGTCTTCTAAACGTCAGATAGTTGTCTATTTCTTTGACATCTGATGGGAGGGTGTTCCACAGGGCAGGCACCCCTACCGAGAATGCCCTCTGCCTGGTTCCCTGTAACTTGGCTTCTTGCAGTAAGGGAACTGGCAGAAGGTCCTTGGTGCTGGATCTCAGTGTCCGGGCAGAACGATGGGGGTGGAGACACTCCTTCAGGTATACTGGACCGAGGCCGTTTAGGGCTTTAAAGTTCAGCACCAACACTTTGAATTGTGCTCGGAAACGTACTGGGAGCCAATGTAGGTCTTTCAAGACCGGTGTTATGTGGTCTCAGCGGCCGCTCCCAGTCACCAGTCTGGCTGCCACATTCTGGATTAATTGTAGTTTCCAGGTTACCTTCAAAGGCTCCACATAGAGTGCATTGCAGTAGTCCATGCAGGCGATAACTAGCGCATGCACCACTCTGGCAAGACAGTCCACGGACAGGTAGGGTCTCAGCCTGCGTACCAGATATAATATAATTCTTCAGTAGAGTTAAGGATCTATAGTTGTATCAAGATTTAGTGCCTTTGAGAAACATCCTTCATTACTAAGTGCCATTAATTTCAAATTAGCTACCCTTCTGCCTCTGTGTTGCAACTTGTCTCATCTCGGCTATTGTTTTTGGTACTGATAGCAAGGGGCAACAGTAAAGCTGAGAATGAGTGCAAAGAAAGAAATATTCTGATGAAAACTTTCATGCTGTACCTAACTTTTCCATCCAGAAAAAAGACTGAAGTTGAAACCTGCTATGTTATTATTGGTTGGCTCACAACTAAATTCTGCAAGTGTCAAAACTCCTATGAGAATTTTTCATACCATCATAGAATGCAGTTTTGTTCAGAAACCAGGTGAAATATCAGTAAGCAATTGTGTCCTTTTTAGACTGAAAAGTGATGTGTTGCAGCCTTACCACCTAACCAAATATGTGGAAACTATTTGAGGGACTCAAATTTAAGAAAATGGGGGAAGATGGCCCAGAGTATAAGACGCCCCCTAATTTTTGACATTATTTTTAAGGGGGGAAACCTAGTCTTATACATGGAAAAATACGGTACTTCTTTTTGTTGGTCTGCTGCCAAGTTCTAATTCCCATGTTCTACTCCCAAGTTTTAGCTATATGAGCATGGGGGCAGGGGAGAAAATCTCTTTTCCCAGTTTCTCAACACCTGTAATGATTTCCATCCAGAAAGAGCTGTAGCTGACAAATGAGCCATAGGTGGAGATAGGTACTCTTGGCCTCCAAAGCTACCAGTGACAATGTTGGATCCAATAGTATTCCCAGGATATAGACCCGCTCCTTTAAGAGGAATACAACCCTGTCCAGAACAGGCTGTTTCCCCAACTCCCATACTTGAGAACTTGAAACATGTAACACCTCTGCTCTTTGAGGATTCCATTTCAAATTATTTGCCCACTATCAGCCCCTTGTGCTTCCAAGTATTGGTCCAGCACATCAAGCACCTTTCGTGATTCAGATAGAACTTGGAACTGTGACCATAGGGACAGTAGAGAGATTATACCAACTTGCAAAAATCTTCTCTGTCATAAAGAAGCATAGATTTCTCTTTCTTTTTAAAATTGCCCCAGGTTTCTATGTTTATCTCACCATCCACCCCCAGTAAACAAACTTGCTCTCAGACTTGGGGGAGGTTCAAACACTGCTTCCCACAGTGACTGAGCATCCTCTAACACAAATTCTCAGCCATCCCTTCCTGTGTGCTGTGTGTGCTACTGTCATCCACATTGTCGCTCTTGTGGTGAGGTAGGGAGAAGAGTCAACACACACTGAGTGACCATTTTGAAGTTGAATGTGTTACATAGTTCTGGTTGGTAAAATTGTTATTGTAAGAGCACATTGGGCTTTGATGGCTGCCATGGGATTTAGTCTCAGAAATAAAAGGACAGAAGATCTAAAGGATGCCTTTTTAATTTTTTTCATCCTAGAACAATACTTTGTGTCATCTTGGCCTAAGTAGATACATATGTCTGAAAACCCACAGGTTTTTAACTGAATGCAAAATGTTACCATTTATACAAATAATTGCATATTTTAAATAAAAAAATTACCAATATACTTAAACTCCTTCAGAAGCGGAAAGGAACATTGCTATTTCTTCAAGCTCTGATCAAAAAGAATTAAAATCCTTTGTCTTACAGACTTTTCCCCCCAATGCAAATGATTTTTTTGGTTTTTAAAAGGAAGGAAATCAAAAGGTTGTTTTCTAAGTTTTCCATACTTTGCTTTACAAGAAAATACCAAAGTCATAGTAGGCCTCCCCAAGTTTCTCTTTGACCAAGTTTTCTGTATCAGATTACCCTTTCATTTTCAATTTAGTTAATTAAATTAACTAATTCACGTGACACAATAAGAGAAACCAGGCCCTCAGCCCAAATTATTACCAGTACTATGAAAAAAACCTGGCTACTTATCAGATGCTCATCCCATGTATGTAATGTTTAGGTTATTATTAGGGCTTTCCAACATGATAGAAATTAAATCCCTATCACATGATTCCCTTCCCCCACAATATTCCTGCAAGTCCCTATCTGGTACCAGCAGTGCAATATCCAGCCCCCACTGTGATGTACCCTATTCTGTGCTAGCTTCCATACACACATCTGCAGGGTGCCTCTGGTTCCACCCTCCCACATAAAACTCAGAGGGTTTATCTCCAAAACATAACAAGCCTCTTAAAGAGGTATACCCACACCTATCCCTAAGGCATGGATGGGGATACCCTTCTGGCAGGGTAAGGTGATTGCTTTGCTGTTATTTTGAACCATTTTTAAAAATGTTGTGTACACTTCCAGCACAGCCCTGAAGAAGCAACTCTCAAATAAATACATACAAGTGTACAGAGTGACAGTAAAGGAATAGGGCCATAAGACTTGTCATAAGAAGAGCAGCAGCAGCTTATAGCCTCTCTACAGTTCTGGCACATATAGACATAGTCTGAATCTGGTAAGAAAATGAGGAACCTAGAAAACTAGAACAAAGAAAATGATTAAAAAATAGCCATTTGTGCTGGGGTTTTTTTTGGGGGGGTAGGGTTTGTTTCTATTATAGTTGCATGATGACTATGAATACTGTTTTGCTTAGGCTTAGCACAATCCAAGACTGTATTTAGGAGCAGGCAAGTGTCTGGCATATCAGGCCTGTGGGGTACCAGGCTCGTAGAGGGCTATGTATTCAACTAACCACTTAACAGCTGAAACAAATAGCACAAACAGTTCACATGCCATTAATAAATGCCATTAATAAATGCAGATTTACAGGTCATAGCATGCAAATGTATCCGCTTACAAGACAGGGGTAAATCATGCACATGTCATGAAATGGGCTACAAACGCAAGGAAAAATAGGGCATTTAAAAGTGAAACAAATGGAGGGTGCTGCCAAAAAGGACCTTGTTCGGAGTGCAATTTGTTCTAGGAAGGCTGAGCCTTAAAACACAAATGGATATAGCTCATTTGCCTGAATCAACAGGCCTACATTTCTACAAGTTTAGCATTGCCCAGTGCCCAATATGAAAACAATTTTTGTTTTTAAAGAAAGTTCAGGTGAGAAAATAATAAAAGACTGGTGCAGCTTAAGCTGTTCAAGTGTGAATCAGAGGCAGTCAGGCGCTAAAGACATTAAAGCAACTTTCCTAGCAAGCACTTTCTGGGCTACATACAGATAATGAAGCTCCCGAATACATAGTTGGTTACGCCAGATCTGGAAAAAGAAAAGCATGTATATCTGGGATTTAATCCTAGATGAGCAGACTGAACATAGACCAGGTTGAACAAAACAACTGGGGTTAACTGTTCCAGCTAGTGCTGTGCTGAAATCTGTCCTCCAATTTATTCACCTGCAAAAAGAGGCTTCCATTTTTTCTGTCTCATTTACAGAACACTTAAGCATTTCTTCATAGTTTTGTTGGATGTGGCTTATTTTATTGTTGTGTGGTAGCCATGAATAACAAATGTATTTTTTCCCATTAAACCTTTGTTCAACACTCTGCAGCCTAACCAGCTGCCTGTGCTTCCTGATCTGAAAGAGCCCCGTGGGGAGTGTTACTTCATGACGCCCCCCATTGGGGTTTTAATTGCCACATGGGAAAGGGGATCATGACTACCGAGCACCTAAGACTGGTGCACACAGCAATTCTGGGTTTTGCGGAACTCCGTCCTGTTTGAAAAATCATACCTTGTACTGGTTTATTTAAAAGTAAAAGGAGTTAAGTTCCCCAAAAAATTTTTTTGCAATGGAGCAGTTGTTATGGACACAGCAGACAACTTCCTTAACTTCCTGCACCTACAAAAAAGTCCAGCCTAGGACATGCTCTCCCTTCTTCAAGGCTGATGTACTTCTTTGTTTTGGCTTTCTGTCTTTAAAGCAGACTTAGACCAGGCAGCTCTTCAAGATGACACATTTTCTGTTTTAGATTAGAGGTCTGCCTTCCTTAAAGAAGGACACATGACAACTGTACAGTCTACACAGCAAGTTGCTGCCCACAGATCTGTGGATGCAATCTCAATGGGCCTTTATATGGTGGCTGCTTCATGAGAAGTGGGCCTAAGTGTGCTTAGGATGACAGACAGGAGGTCATTAAGCATTTTATCCAAATACCACAGGAATGTTTTTCCAGCAGGTATTTTTAGATGCTGCCTTTGGAAGCAGAGCCACTGCATATAATTCAACTTTGGGCTAATACAATTGTTCTGCCTAGCAACAAACAAAAATACTTGAGCTGATGGAACAATCTCCCATATCCTCCTCCATATACTGTTCTAGGGGGTTCTCCTGACCCTCCAGTAGATTTGGGAGAGGTGTGAGGGGTATGCAAGGAATCAGAAGGGGAAGTCACCGTATGCTAGTGGGAGTCCTTGCTCTGACTTCCGCTGGTGCCCTGGGTCAGCGGAATCTGGCCCATACCTTTTCTTCTATTTCAAATTATACTGTAACTTAAGATTTACTGTACTGTTCAATCTTCAGTCTATTGTTGGGGGGGGCAGTTATGATAATTGTTAGCCACCTTGTTATAGAGGGACGTGGGTGGCGCTGTGGGTTAAAGAGCGCTGCTCTTGTTCGCCAGAAGCAGCTTAGTCATGCTGGTCACATGACCTGCAAGCTGTATGCCGGCTCCCTCGGCCAATAAAGCGAGATGAGCGCCGCAACCCCAGAGTTGGTCACGACTGGACCTAATGGTCAGGGGTCCCTTTACCTTTACCTATAGAGGTGAAGATAGGTTTAAAATACTGTAACTGTTATAAGTAACAAAAAATAAATATATCTCTAACTCAATCATAAAGCTTAAAAGCACATATCATCATACTCAGAGGCTCTATAGCATGTGTGATACTGTGTGGGACCACTGGTGGGGGCATGGGGACTCTCAGTCTGATGACAATGATCCACATAGGTAGCCCTTTTCAGTGTTACTCATGGTGTCCTGATTATTCTTTATAAGGAGTCTTAACTTTCAGCATCATGCCCTCAGAGTAATAATGTGCACACATGGCCATATTTATCACTTAGTGACTGCAACTATTACCGTAATATGCTTGTTTCTAAGCACTGACAGAGCAGGTTTTAGGAGAAGACTAACAAAGTTGTTCCCTGCCACCAAAAGAGACGATCACACAACTGCTGCTGCCACTCACCCCTTCTGCTGCCACTCACCCTTTCTGTCTCCCCAGGGACCATGGAAATGTAGTGAGAGCAATCTATTACAGAATGTAAAAGCAGGATCTGTAAAACTGATTTATCATCAGGGAAACTCTCTCAAAGTAACTAGCTATGCTTATTGAAGAACTATGAGGTTTGGCTGTGCAAGTATGAATCTCAACGAAGCCTAAAACAAAGAAACAAAAAAGCTGGCTTGGAATGCCCACCTGCTATAAGCCATAATACAAATAAAACATAAACCTATCGTTCTAAATGTGATTCCAATATTTAAGCAGACAGAAACTATTCAAAGCCAAGCAGGTCAGGATTCTAATTCCAAAATGAACTACCGGTTCATTGTATGGTTTTAGGCTACATACTTGACGTTCTTGGGCCTTAGTCCACACAGCTGGAAAACTGTTTATGAAGAAGGGCTTCATTGAAAACCAGATGCTCCATCTGAGCTGATATGTACCAAAAAACAAAGCAGAAGGAACACGTGTTCCTTTTAAACATGTAGCCTTAAGTCAATAAAAGTGTATTGAGCTGGGAATGCAAAACTAATCTCTCACAGAACATAAACTGTAATTTATTACTAAAAAGGGAGCATAAAGAAAGCAGGTGAATTAGGGAATAGTTAAGACCAAAGTGAATTTGTTTGCCACAAAGATTTGGATTTTGTAGACGTTTGTACATGCAGGTAGAAAACAACAACACCCTATTTTATTTTATTTTTGAAGTTTCACTGAATCCCACAAGTTTATTCATCAGCATTTGGTTCTGCAGAATCAAGACAGAGAACTCTGTCTGGTGATGAAAGCGGGAGGAACAAATAGGAATTAGGGCATGTACCTAAATATTTCACCCACATTCATTTCACCAGGCATAGATTACTGGAATATTATTGTGGGCATTCTGGGAAAACATGCGAGCTGCACTCATCACCTCTTATTCAAAGCCTCTTAGATTAACTAATGGCGCTTACTTGATGCCCACAGGGCAAATGGGTCCACAAGTCCACATAGCTGACAGGTGGTCTTTAGGACCAAAGAAGATAGGGTGCTGCCTTTGCAGACTACACAACAGGTGCAGGTATGTCTGGCTTATTCAGGACCACTCCCTTATCCTACTTGTCGGCTAAGGTGCCAAACAGAGTGAAGAGAACTGTTGTGCAAAAACAGAATTGAAGGAGATGCATCTTACATAACATATAAGAGGAGCCAGCTGAGTCAGGCCAATGGCCCATTTAGTCTAGGCTTGCCATATTTCAAGAAGTAAAAACCAGGACACCTCGAAAATTGTTGAGCCTTTTTTAAGGAAATCCCCAAATCCCCATCAATAGCCTTCTAGGCACTCCCTTTCCAAAGCACTGGTAAGACTCATCTGCTTTTACTGGTCTTGTGTATAAGACACTAGTCAGGACTAACCAACTCTATTTGGTTTTATACACACACACACACACACACACACACACAAAATAAAACCACTGATTTCTGTCCATCACAACAGAATGCCCATTTCAAAAGGGAAACAGCTACTTTTCTTCTCAGCATGGTGACAAAGGGGAGGCAAGAATGAAAAATAATTTAATCCCATGTAATAATGCAAACAGTATAGAAGCAAACTAGAATCTTTTGAGAAGGTGGGTGTAAAATGCACCAGATGTGCATAGCAGCTGAGGAAGGCCCTTAATTCAGGATTGTTTGGTCCCCGTCCCCCCCGCTGCTCCAGAATGGGAAGGCATAACCATATTACTTGGGGCAAGAAAGACATGTCTGAGCAGCTCAAAGTAGAACCAGGATCCAAATGAATAATCAACCAAACCAAACTGATTTTATTCAGGACTAAATGGTACAGCAGAGTTAGATCACAGCCAGATCAGTACACTGCTGTGTGAAAGCTCTGATGCTGTAAGGTAAAAAAAAACACATCAGGTTTCCCAGTGCCCTGATTTGAGGAAGCTTCCTATGTCCCCCTCACAGGATTTCTAAGTGTTTCCCACAATTCTGATACAGTTAGAGATCCCCATGGGATCCTAGTGGCCCAGGGTCCCTATTTCCCACATGCCACATCTTCTAGAGCCCACCAATTGGGAAGTGTGTGTGGTGGGGGAATAAAACCCTTGCTCCAAGTCAAACCAAGTACACTGAGCTACAGGATCATAGATTAGAACTAGCCCCATTGTTCCTTGCTCCATTCAGGAGCAGGCTACACTCCCTAGTCTATCTTCCCACCAGACCACCATCATGAGGTGTTGTTGGTAGGAGCCTAACACTCTCCATCAACTATTTTCTCTTTTCTGCCCTCCTCTCCTGCTCACCCACCCAAGACAGCCTCTGCCTTCTCTCTTCTGCCACCTTACCATGCCTCCCTCTGAGGTTTATTAGCTATCCAGGCAGTGCCTGAAGACTTGCATCCACTTGTAAGGCCCACCAGCAGCCCATCCTGGCTAATTACTGGTCAGAGCAAGCAGCCAGTCTACAGTGTTATCTCGGTTTATGAACTTAATCCGTTCTGGAAGTCTGTTCTTAAACCGAAACCGTTCTTAAACCAAGGCACGCTTTCCCTAATGAGGCCTCTCACCGCTGGTACCGTTCTACTGTTCGGATTCCATTCTTAGACCAAGGTAAAGTTTGCAAACCGGGACACTACTTCCAGTTTTGCGGAGCTTGTAAACCAAAGTGTTCATAAACAGGACTGTTCTTAAACCGAGGTACCACTGTACTAGCTTTTTACTCACATGCAGTAAAAGCTCAAAGGTTTACTTCGCTTGCATAGTTTGAGTCCCCACTGAATACCGGTAGTTCCATATTAAAATATGTAATAAAATAAATAAATTATTTGATTGAAAACATCTAAAAACATCTTCAGCTAGGGAAAAGATAAATTTGAAAAGTCACTTGGGGATAATTTGGTATGGGGAAAACATGAGGTGAGAAAAGGGTAAAAGACCACCTTCCTCCCTTGCCAGTTTCATTTCCCCTCCCTGAAGCACTTCTGCTTTTAAAAGGGGGCATCAGGGTACTGTGTTCAAGTGCAACATGTCATTAGTCTCTCAGGTTTCTTGAAGTTTGAAGGCTATGTCAGTTGTATTTCCTTCCACTTAATGTTTAAACTTTGGGTTTGGAGTTTCCGCTTGAGAACAATAGACTTGAGGGCTGCTTCAAAGCCAAACTGATAATGGCAAAAAACTGAAGTCTTTGATGTCTACATGGAACCACAATTTCTCAACAACTCCTTCTCCTTTCATATGCCAGAGGTTTGCAAGAATGGCTACTGAATGGCAGGCTACCTCTGAGGTCCTTAATGGTATAGATTTGGTTTAAACAAGGGCTTGCTAGTTCATAAGAAGGAAATCTAGACTAAAGATAGCTGAATATGTTTTTGTAGAGGCAGTAATTCTATTAGGACATGTATATATATATGTGTGTGTAAATATATTCCAAATAAGCTAGATAATAAATGACAATATTATTGGGCAATTATTTAAACACCAAAATCCATGTGTGGTCCTCACATTTCCTCTTCACTCAACAACAGACTAGGACATTTCAGCTGTTTTGGAATTACATCTTAATAATAAGTCATAGATGCATGAACTCTCCTTAAGGCAATCTGCTGATTCATCCAAGAAACAATCAGTACTCTTTTTTAAAACCAATCTCCAGTCATTTCCCTAGGCACAAGAATTTAATACAGAATTCAAAAAACAAAACTGCACTGTTACAATATATTCATAACATTGTTTCACATATTCACATCCCAAAAAACTTAGTAGTACTTAGGTCCTATTGGAATCAATGTGAAAAGTTAGCTGTTGATCTGAAGGGGATCTAAGTTCAGCTAAATCTTCTTGAATAATTCTTCCTTTTGCACTAAAAATATTGTTGAATGATATTATGGTGTATATCAGCCCCCTTCATAAAGTTCAGGGGGGTGCTGTAGCTAAGTAGCACAGTATTCGCTTTGGATGCAGGAAGAGTCAGGTTCATTTTCTAGCACCTCTGAGAAGGGGCTAGGAGAGATGCCATTCTGAAACCCTGGAGACTTGCTGCTATTCACTCCTGCACTAATTGGACCAGTGGTCTGAGGCAACTTACTATGTCCTACATTCCACTGAATGTTTATACAGTGGACAGCAGGCTTGTGTTGCCTTGTGGCCACTGGTCCACTGTGCTTGAAGTGTGAAAGAATCTATATGCATACAACCACAGTAACCTTACAACAACCCTATGATGTGGCTTGAGTAGTATCACCCATAATGGAAACTGAGGCTGGTGAAGAGTGGCTCCTCTAGGACCAAATAGTGAATTTGTGTTGGTGAGCAAGCTTTGAACCAACAGCCTCCTGGTTTACAGCTCTGTCATTTAGCCACTACAGCTACATTAGATGTAAATCACCACCTTGTGTTAAAAATTGCTGTTGGAAAATCTCTGAACAACAACTGGAGGGCTGTTCATGTAATATTCTCCAGGTTCATTTTTGTTGTGCTGTCATAGCTCAATTATGATACTTGGCTCTACCATGCACCATGAGAACACTATTTCATGTTGTGGGACCTAACTGCTAGAAGTAAATAATTTCCATGGTCTGTACACTTCAAGTGCTGGTGCATATTTCTGTGCTATCGGGCAAATATCAAGTGCCATTATCTGCCCTCTTTCAGAGGTATGTACATGCTTAGGTCTTACTGGAAGGGATACAGGACAGGTGTGATGTTGATTAGTTGTGTGCTGCTAATCGTGTTATAGTCTACATCCAATGTTTCAGCTGCTCTTTTCTTCATATCCATTGTAATATTTGAACTATACAGATCTGTTGCAGTCACTAGCACTACAAGTCCAGGCTAAGTGAAAAGCTATTGTAGGGTTGCTATGGAATCTCTCCCCCCCCCCAGCCTGTTTAAATAAAGTAGCTCAAGGGAGAGGGCTTATTCCTCATTTGTAGTGTGTTCAAGTGGGACAATAGATCTGTGTGGCAAAGGATTAACAGGAAATGGGGTGGGCCCATTGAGCTAGTATTGTGTTCTTTTAATCTGAAAATTAAAACTATGCATCCAGTGATCCCGTTGTACCACTGTTGCAAGACACTAAGAATGAGGTTTCTTTTTTGAAGGAAAAAAAGAAGAGATCACATTCAGACTAAACCCCTGATTTTCATTTTAAGCTTCCTCCACCATCCTTTCAAGCATCATTTTCTCTAAAGGAAATGGCAACATTTTCTCTGAAGTCATACAAAACGTGTAAATCCTATTAGAGAAATTCTATAATGGCTTTTTACAAAATGCACAAACAACCTCCCTATATTTTGTTAGTGAAAAGAATGGGGCTTGGAATGCAACATGATATTTTGAGGGCACAATTCTCACACAATAGCTTCCAAAGTAGTTTAATTCAAAGCAAGGTTTGAGAATTGCAGCCAAAGTCAGTAACAAGAATTTAAGAAGCTATATGATGGCCATAGCTTTGTCATGTTAGGAGTTGACTGGATAGAAAATAATTTGTATCACAGTTTCACATTTTTTTCAAAAATGGTTTTAATGCCACTTTTTCTTTTAAAAAATTATGATGGTTCAGGAGATCCAATAAAGGACAGGTCTAACTTTAGGACATTAAATGTGATGCAGAAAATTAAAGAGAAGGTTGAATATCTCTCTTAATGAAAAAATCTTAATAAGCATTTTATTTCTCGGTATTGGTAACTGAAAACTCCAAATCTCTATGGACTTCAGATTACAAATAGGTGAACATAAAAACCCCTTTGTACATTTTAATCTAGGCATCTCCTCCTTATCTTGCTTGCAAATGAATGGGAGGTTGCTTGCATAATCTTGGATTTGTATTTTAGCAAAAGTCCTTTCATATTCATTTGCAAAGGTGTTGATGTTTTGCACAGAGCTGTGCTTTGATCTGGCTGCTCACGTTTTTTGCCTGCCAAGGAAGAAAAAATGCTTTCTGCCTGGTTTCATGCTTACTATCGTTACAGGTTCTGTGATACAGTACTTGTAGAATGTAAGTTGTTTAGTAGAATCACATGCTTAACTAAAAACACCGGGTAGCATTTTATTTAAATTACCGTAGCTAGACCATCTTGCTGAAGGAACATCTCATAAAAAGTAATAATGCCTCTCATCCTAACTTCCAACTGTTTCTGTCTTTTGAACCTGATGTATAACTCCAAAATATTATACTATGGACATATAATTTTACTTCAGTTGTTCCTTAAATCATGTATTGAATCAACTGAATACTTTTATTTTCTTCACTGCCTTTATGTGATATGATACTTTCCTCCAAGTAAACTTCTTTCCCACAGTTAAATTAAGGAGAGCAAGAGAAGAAATCTTGATGATCTACCAGCATATAAATGAAATTTCAGTCAAGCTGCACCTGTCAAAATTCCTACTTCAACTTGCATATAAAGCAGCCCTTGACATTTCTGACCTCTGCCATGACATTTTCTAGTCTTAAAGAAAAGTTATTGGCCATCTCTATTGGTCATACATATATAAATGAAACTGTTCTTGATCCTTATTTAAAAGCAAGTTCTGCAAACACTAGTGTCACTGAAAACAAAGCCAGAATCTCATATACATTTTGTATGTTTTGTAGTGTATCTAGAAATGTATGTATTAGCTTTGACATCAGTTGGTGTAAAAACTCATGGCTGATGTACTTTTATGATTTGTGTAGCATTAATAACTGTTGTGGTATTATAGCTTTGAAATACATACATTGGAAATTAATGGCTCAGTTTTACCCATGCAACATTTATTACATTTATTTCCAGATAATTCTAGGAAAAATATTCATCTTTATATTTCACGGGACGATTTAAAGGGTATGTGTAGAATATAGAGGCTATGGAAGGATAATTAATGTGATCTTACACCAAAAGAAAGATACTTTTATATGTCATTGACCTTTGGAGGTCAAAGGGATTACTGGAGCGTTTGAAGTTCAGGAGGAGTGGAGGGAAGAAACTAGAGTGCTTTCATGGTGCGATGAGACGTTGTGGTTGAGATTTCAAGAGCAGCTAACATATTTTTCTTAGGTGAAAAATGTCTCTTAAACAATAATCATTTTTTTAAAGAAATCATCTTCTCCAGTCAACTGAATATGGTTCTTGAAATTCACCAGAATAGGCTGCCTGAATTAGGGAGTGACATACAAGGAAGCTGTCACCAGAGGGCTAAATGTGCTCCAGGAGCAGGCCTGCTCCAAAAGGCTAAATTACAGGATCTTTTAGGTGAGGACTAACACAGTAGGAAGGTGAATGTTACCTACCTGACTGACTGCTGCCTGCTTTCCCCGAAGTAAAGTCATCTTGTTACCACCTTATTACTCTCAGCATCAATTAAAATGTTATTAAGGCATCCTCTTACGTAAAAGCTACAAGAGAAGAAGGGGTCAGTAGGATCATGATTATAAAGATTGTGTATGGCTGTTGGCACAGTCTTGCTTCCCTCTTCTCCATGCGCAGCTTCTATATATGAATGCCAGAATACTTCAGGGTCTGTTACCAAGGCGCTTAGCCTTGCCATCGTTCTGAATATGTTCCTGAGCACTTTGACTCTCAGAGCTTCACCCTGTGGGACACTGTGCAAAACAAGGATGTATGTAAGTACAATAGAGACTTGCTGTCCTCCCCATATCCTAGTTGTTCTTTTTATTGACATTATGCTTACTGTCATTGGCTGTGACAGAGGTTATCAATGTGGTATCTACCGACACACACGCACCCCCAAAGGCCTCCCTCATGTCCCAAAGAACATGAGACATACTGTTTTTTGTGTGTGGTTTTTTTTAAATGTTTTTCTAGCCTTCTTTTGTGCACATGCACTAATTATTGCCTTTTCCAAATCAAGTGTCTCATTTGCTTAAATTTGGAGCCCTAAGTTGAGACGGTATGTAAATAGACCTGATTTAACAAAACTAAAGGAAGAAATTGTCTGTATTTGAGGCTCCCTTTGAACTTGAGGCTGCGGGTGAATTTGCCCTTCTGCCCCATCATTGGCCCAGGGTCTTAGCCAGTACTCTTAAGGCGACACATAGCCTTACGTTTCCCGAACAGTATTTATTTAGTTAGGTCACTAACCAGTTGAGTTTGCCATTTCAGCCATGGACCTATTTTTCACCCAACTGGAAGGGTGCAAAGTGAGCCCAAGTTGCTTGCTGTGGAAATTGCACCACTCAAGGCACAGTTGTGCAACACACCATATGGGGACTTCCTGCAAGGAAAAATTGTGGGCGCCACGGCAGCGAGCAGCTCCTGAAGCCAGCCTGAGCTAACTGTGCTACTAGGCTGGCTCTGGGCTGCTGACTGCCGTTGCCGCTGCCACTACCGAAGGGGAACCGGGGATGCCCGGCAGTACAGATTCACCTGGTCCACACACCCTGCTCTCCTGGAGTAATATGCAGCTGGAGGGGTGGGAAGATAATTTTTGCGCAGGCAGAGGCGGAGGTGGGTCAAAGAGTGCAAAAGAAGGGCTTTGCTCCTTGCCTGGCAGAGAAACCACGTGCCTTCCTCCCCTCCTGGGCAACGGACGCCCACCCGCGACTCCCGAGCCTCCACTAATCCAAACAGTCCGCCCACTGCCTCCCCCCAGCTGTAGGGCAGCTGAGTGGGAGGGGGTAGGCAGTACTTTTTGTGAAACTGGCATCTTGATTTTTCTTAAAACATTCTGTTTTGTTTTGTTTTGTTTTGTTTTTTTCAGAATGCCTTAACCACTTAACTTGACAAAATGATTCCCACCCCCAGGAAGGATACAAATGAAATAAAGAAAATGTGCTTGGGCCTCACTACTACTGACTCCCTGTTGCTATTCAGCTTTAAAAAAAAAAAAAGTGTCTCCGGATTCACTGAAAAAAATCCGGTAACCATAGCTCAAGGGAACCTATTAAACCAGGCATAGGCAAACTCGGCCCTTCGGATGTTTGGGGACTACAACTCCCATCATCCCTGACCACTGGTCCTGTTAGCTAGAGATGAGGAGAGTTGTAGTCCCAAAACATTTATAGGGCCGAGTTTGCCTATGCCTGTATTAAGCCTTGCCTTACTGCCTTTTCTCTGGTTGTTTGCTGATAACCAGGAATGACTGGCATTGTGGTGCCAGTGTAGTGGACCCTGCAGCCAACCAGCAGGTCTTGGTCACAGCATAGTGAAAAGGTCGATTGAAAAATTGAAGAAAATTTGCATTTCACTCTTTACACTTGCACATATAGAACTGAAACCTTGTAACAGATCACTTCACTACTTTCACCCAGATTCAAATGTATAAATAATGTGAAGACTTGTAAATGCTTAAGTTTGTACACATAAAATGGAACACCTTTGAAGGGAAAAATGTTTTCATAAAGGGCTAACATTTGTTATGGACAATCTCGTACTGGTTTTGAGTGCACATTTAACAGGGATTTGGATTGACTCATTTTATTTAATGACATATGTTATATGTGAGCTAGTAAATTAGAGTTGCCACAGCAAAAATCCGATCAGAAAAGTTGCTGTGTTTTGCCACTTTTGTGATATTTTTATGGAACATGGGCAAAAGTGACACTGCTGACATGGGCCGTCATATGTCTGGATTTCCCCAGAGATTTTCCCAATTTCCGCCTGGACACTGCTGCTGACTGCAGTATTCTGGATATGTCTGGGAAATTCCAGACGTATGGCAACCCTACTATGCACCTTGTTTGCAACAAAATTAATGTAGCTGTTTTTTGACTGTTTCATATATAATTGAATGGTTATAGCTGAAAGGGAAATTGAAATGCAAACAAGTTCTACACAGAAGTAGAAATACTATTCTTTTAGAGCAGTGTTCCAAGATTGTCTCTCTTCCCTTGATGACTTTCAATAACTGGGGTGCTGGGAAAAGAGGGATGAGGAAAAGAGATGGTTCCTGCCTTCTTAACTATTTACCATGTCTAGCAAATGAGAAAATTGCAGGACAGTATCACTTGGTTACTGTGCTGCTCTTTCCAGCTGGTTCAGTTTTCCTTTATGCTGATTGATTTTGAAGATTAACTTTTGCTTACAGAGCACTTCATTCCTGTCGACAACCAGCAGGTTGCTGCGCAGGAGAGACCAGAAAGCGAGCTAAATTAAGATTGCATGAGCAACTGTAAAGCTATCATTTCCTGACTTTGAAGTACTCAATAATCTCTCCTCCTCCTCCTCTTCTTCGTTTTTAAAAAGCTGGCAAGGCAAGCTCCACTGCAGAATAGAGTGCATGAAAGTGCTGGAAAACTCTTTTCCCATTTCTGAGGCTTTTTGCCAAATGGTTTCTCGGCACAATGTAGTCAAAATAATGTTAGCAGCTTCTCCCTGTCACTGCCAAGCCAAGGAAAATAGACAGCTACAAACAAACATTTCTCCTCCTCCTCCTTTCTCAAAGATCACACTTTATCTGCCTCCAAAAACACAAGTAAGGAAATCAGATGGGAACATATCTGTATCATTTGTATAACAAGGAAGAGTGTAAAGTTCCACAATGAGCATGTAAGTCAGCAATGTATGAAGGCAGAGGATTACTTTCCAAACGACTCGACGCATGAAGAACAGTACAGTATGATATGGGAAAATAGGCTAGCCTGCTTGATTTTATGCATGTTGACTCAGAAAAAAATCACATTGTGTTTAAGGGGCTTGCTCTTAAGTAGATGGAAGTACAAATGCTGCATTAGTAGAACAAACAGTAGTTTATTGCCCATTGTTAAGATGAGACACCTGAGGGAATGGTGGTTACCTAAAAATCAAAAGCAGACACTTCTGATTACGAAAGAGGAGAGGGAGGGGATGACGATGCAAGCCCAAGGCTCACAGCAGCTCATTCACATAGAGGAAGCCATGGTTTCCAGTTACGTCTGAACTGGGCTAGTTTCACTTTGCCTATGTATGTTAGCCTATGTATGTATGTTCCACAAATCACTTCTGTGATTCAAAGTGAAGAGCACTGAACTTAATTATGTCAATAAAAGAAATACTTCACAATCAGTAGCTTTCTGTGATACCATTGTTTCCCCAGCTAACATAAACTGGTGTTTTTAACCATTATAAACAAAGGCTCTTTCCATATCCGTTAAAATGAGTGTTGTGCTAAGGATATCCTGCTTCGCACTTGCCTTTCCTCATGTTCTGGAAAGTATTTTAAAAGCATTTTTATCAGTGGTGGCAGACATATTTACAGATTTGCTACTACCTGTTCAGAAAAAATATATTATCAAATATATTTTGTATGAATGAATGAATAAAAATGAAGCATAGTCTAGGGGCCAATTTGTTAAATTATGTTTATAGGAAACAAACAAGTGGAAGATTCACATGGGTATGTCTTGCCAAAAGCAAGGTGGTTTTTTTGTTAAGGATTCAGAAGCAATATGAAACACGAGTGAGAAGGTTTTATTCCTAAATAGCAAGCAATATATATACATACCAGGACATGCACTTGGGAGCCCCAAAGAAGTGGCAAAGTGACTCCCCCAGGTAGCCTAGATTGCACGGCCCTGCAGCCTATCAGTCCGATCAGGAGCTTCTAAATCACCCTCTCCAAACCATTTGATTTTATAGATAACCACCTCCTTTCAATGCCCCACCCTCCAACAACAATTTCCAACATTAAAGAAGGTTCCCAGCACTAATCTCTCAGACTGATTAAGGCAGCTGGGGGGGGGCTTCACTTTCTCCCAGCTGATTAGGTAGGACATCAGAGAAGGTTCTCACACCTTCAAAAACTTAACAGCTGCCAGGGAGGGGGAAGGAACAGAGGCAAGAAGGGTAACAATGTTAGAATCACTGCCTCCTTGATATACAATTAGTCTTCCGGTTGGTTTTCCCATAGTGCCACTAAATTTTGAGGAACGAAGCACAAGAGCCTCATGCTGCTGTGCGCATCTTCCATTTCTTTCAGGACCATTCAAATGGGCAAGCTGAAGGCAGAGAGCATTTTTTATTTTATTTGATATAATATTTCTATTTTGCTTTTCCAACTACAAATATTGAGCTGAAAGCGGCTCGCAATTTTGTGCATCTGCCAAGTGGCTTTGGAATTCATTGCCTCTTGGACTCTGCCAGAGCATAACATTGCAGATCTTTTGGAAAAATCTGAAGACTCACCTTTTTTAACATGGACTTTCCCCTGAAGGGTTTCCCAAAATTATTACTGATCTGCTTTTGCTGATGGCTTTGATCAAATTTTAGTAATTTTGGAACGCTTTCCTGTTTTGCAAGTTGCTGATCTTTTCGTCTTTTACCTATGAGTGTGTGTGTGTAATTCTACTGCTCTAGTTTAATTAAAAGCTGCCTTGAAAGAGCATACTCTCAAAAGTGGTATATACATATTTTAAATAAATAAGTAATATCAGGCAAAAACTTTTCTAACCCTTGTAATTATGATAACCAGCCTGTCATCAAATTGCACTCTCTCTCTCTCTCTCTCTCTCACACACACACACACACACACACACAAACTTTGGCTACTTGTAGCAATCGAGCTGTTCTCTTTCTTGCATTGATTTCAAATGTCCCTCTCAAGACTATGGATGAGGGAGAAATTAAATTTACTTCACATTTTAATATAAATATAGCTACTTCGCATTTCCTAAAACAATAGACAAGTGAAATAGTTGTCCTTTGAAATTTGCACAAATTTCCCCAATTTTCTGATGCAATTCTCCAACAACAACAAAAATGCAAAAAATATGTATAGTGGAGAGATGTATGCAAAAAGGAACATATTTGTGAAAATGATGTACAAAAATGCCTTGTGTTAGGCAAAAATGCATGCAAGAAAATTTAGAGAAATGTGAACTAAAATGTTGATCTCTAAGTTGGTCTCTAAGGTGCTACTGGAAGGAATTTTTTTATTTTGTTTCGATTACAGCAGACCAACACGGCTACCTACCTGTAACTAAAATGTTGAGCAATTTTTGTGAGGTCTTTAAAGAAAAGCGAACTGAAATGGGAGATCTGATCATAAGACTAGAAAAATTAGAAACTGGATAATGACAGATTCATTATTGCTAGGCTCAGTTCTTTCCTGTTTGTTTCATTAGGTAGATGAATAGTTCATGCTTCAAAACATTCCATGTTTTTCATCGCTTGCAGCAAGAAGTTTGGACTGTTCTTGGGAAATGGGATTTGGGTGAATATTTCTATAGCCTAACACCTTTACTGCTATGTATCTGTGAAAGTACAATTTTTTAAAATTCATATAGGTGTGGTTGTATGTTACATAATCATTTTTCAAGAAGTCACACAATAAGATGAATCATCTTATTTTCATTAGAAAAGAATTATTCATAAATTATGATGAACCAGGGTGTGAGTTCCAGAGGGCGCACCAGCAGGCTGGATGGGGGGCTTTGCGAGGGGGCGAGCTGGCCTCCGCCGTCCTGTGAGCTCACGTTGGAACTTTCTTCAGCACGGGAGGGTGTGGGTGAGCACAGGAATATAACATTATAAAATGTTGAAAGAAGAGGCCAGGATCATCCATGTGCAGGTGGCACTGAAGTGCACCCCCCTTATTTCTAAATAACATTTTAAGAGTTGCCAGATGTGTTTGACTTTTGTCCCTGGAGAACAGCAGGTGGTTCTATGTACTGACGAAGCATTCACATATAATTATGTCTTCGACCCATCTACTGAGCAAGAGAAACTGTGTTTCTCCCCGGTTTTGGCTTATGGTGAGACAGGATCTGGGAAAACATACTCCATGGGAGTGGCTTACATAGCTGACAAAGAGAACGATCCCACTGTCAGAATCATCTCTCGGGCAATAAAGCTTCTCTTCCAAGAAATGAAAGAGTGGTCAGAGTGGCAGTCTTCCCTGAAAGTCTCTTATTTGGAGATCTACAACGACGACATCTTAGATCTCTTGGCACCATTGAAAAGGAAGAAACCTTCAATCAGCATTCGTGAAAATCCGAGGGGAGGCATCAAGGTTGTGGGGCTAACCGAGCACGTGGTGAAGTCTGCTGAAGAGATCACCCAGTGCCTGAAGCGGGGGAACAACTCCCGAACAGTGGCTGCCACGGCCATGAACACCCAGTCATCACACACTCATGCCATCTTCACCATGACCATTGGACAGAAAAGCAAGAGTGATAAGAACACCATTTTGCATTCCAAGCTGCACTTTGTAGACCTTGCTGGTTCAGAAAGGCAAAGCAATACAAAAGCAGAAGGTGTTAGACTGTGGGAAGGGATCAGCATCAACAAAACACTCCTCTGCGTGGGGAACATCATCTGCGCTCTTAGGGAGGAAACGAAGAAGGACAATTTTGTCCCTTATAGAGACTAAAAGTTAACACGCCTTTTGCAAGATTCCTTGGGAGGCAAATCATGTGTGAGCCCAACAGATTTGAACCTCAAATACACTTTGAATACTCTTCACTATGCTGACAGGGTCAGAAAAATAAAGAACAAGCTGATAGTGAATACTGACCCTCAGGCAGCAGAGATTGCCAGGCTAAAGCAGCAGGTCCAACAGCTGCAGGTCTCACTGCTGCAGACTTCCACAGAGACCCTTCCAGTGCCTATTGGTGGTGAGCCCTCAGAAAACTTACATTCTCTGATGGAGAAATCAAGCTGTAATGTCACTGAAACAGCAGGCCAGATGACCCAGATACAAGAAATAATTGTGGAAGAAGATAGGAACACCATAAGAGAGGTTTTGAAGGAGAACCAGGAGCTCTACAAATAGCTCCAAACCCTCAAACAGAGATTAACATCTGTTCAGACTGCCAGTGGCCAGAAGGCCCCTGCACCAGACAGCCTGGAGTCCCCCTATGACTCCAATCAACCCAAGATCACAGATGAGGAAGACTCATCATCTGAGTTGGTGCGGGAGATAATCCTCAGAAAATCTAGTCGAGGGGAAGTTGGGGAAGAACAAGTAGATCTGAAGAACCCTGAAGATCCTACTTCAATAATCAGAGAAGAGACTTCTTCCAGAACACCACCTACAAGAGAATCCCAGGCGTTGGAGCAAGAGGTCAATACCCACAAGAGCACTTCAATTATACATGGGCTAAAGAAGACTGTCCCCTTCATGGATCACTGCCTTGCCGTGGTGAAGGGGCTTGAATAACTCAGAGAAGCTATGAGCTATGCCGTGCAGGACCACCCAAGATGGACAGGTCATAGTGGAGAGTTTTGACCAAACATGATCCACCTGGAGCAGGAACCGGCAAGCCACTCCAGTATCCCTGCCAAGAAAACTCCATGGACAAAGACAACAGGCATATAAAAGTTATGACGCTGGAAGATGAGCCCCTCAGGTCGGAAGGCGTCCAACATGCTACTGAGGAAGAGCGGAGGACAAGTACAAGTAGATCCAGAGCTGATGAAGCGGCTGGGCCAAAGCCGAAAGGACGCTCAGTTGCGGATATGCCTGGAAGCGAAAGGAAAGTCCAATGCTGTAAAGAAAAATATTGCATAGGAACCTGGAATGTAAGAACCATGAACCTTGGTAAGTTGGATGTGGTCAAAAATGAGATTGCAAGAATAAATATTGACATCCTGGGCACCAGTGAACTAAAATGGACGGGAATGGGTGAATTCAGTTCGGATGACCATCATATCTACTACTGTGGGCAAGAATCCCGTAAAAGAAATGGAGCGGCCCTCATAGTCAACAAAAGAGTGGCAAAAGCTGTACTGGGATGCAATCTCAAAAATGATAGAATGATCTCGATATGAATCCAAGGCAGACCTTTTAACATCACAGTAATCCAAGTTTATGCACCAACCCACTGGTGCTGAAGAACCTGAAATTGACCAATTCTATGAAGACTTACAACACCTTATAGAAATGACACCAAAGAAGGATGTTCTTCTCAGTGGAAGTGAGGAACAGGTTTAAGGATTAAGATTTGGTGGACAGAGTGCCTGAAGAACTATGGATGGAGGCTCATAACATTATACAGGAGGCAGCAACTAAAACCATCCCAGTTAAAAGGAAATGCAAGAAAGCAAAGTGGCTGTCCAACGAGGCCTTACAAATAGCGGGGGAAAGAAGGAAAGCAAAATGTGAGGGAGATAGTGAAAGATACAGGAAATTGAATGCAGATTTCCAAAAAATAGCAAGGAGAGACAAGAAGGCCTTCTTAAACGAGCAATGCAAAGAAATAGAGGAAAACAATAGAATGGGAAAAACCAGAGATCTGTTCAAGAAAATTGGAGATATGAAAGGAACATTTCGTACAAAGATTTCCATAATAAAAGACAAAAGTGGAAAGGACCTAACAGAAGCAGAAGACATCAAGAAGAGGTGGCAAGAATACACAGAGGAACTATACCAGAAAGAAACGGTTGTCTCGTATACCCCAGGTAGTGTGGTTGCTGACCTTGAGCCAGACATCCTGGAGAGTGAAGTCAAATGGGCCTTAGAAAGCACTGCTAATAACAAGGCCAGTGGAAGTGATGATATTTTAAAAGATGATGCTGTTAAGGTGCTACACTCAATATGCCAGCAAATTTGGAAAACTCAGCAGTGGCCAGAGGATTGGAGAAGATCAGTCTACATCCCAATCCCAAAGAAGGGCAGTGCCAAAGAATGCTCAAACTACCGCACAATTGCACTCATTTCACACGCTAGCAAGGTTATGCTTAAAATTCTACAAGGCAGGCTTAAGCAGTATGTGGACCGAGAACTCCCAGAAGTGCAAGCTGGATTTCGAAGGGGCAGAGGAACCAAAGACCAAATTGCAAACATGCGCTGGATTATGGAGAAAGCTAGAGAGTTCCAGAAAGACATCTACTTCTGCTTCATTGACTATGCAAAAGCCTTTGACTGTGTCGACCACAGCAAACTATGGCAAGTTCTTAAAAAAATGGGAGTGCCTGATCACCTCATCTGTCTCCTGAGAAATCTCTATGTGGGACAAGAAGCTACAGTTAGAACTGGATATGGAACAACTGATTGGTTCAAAATTGGGAAAGGAGTACGGCAAGGCTGTATATTGTCTCCCTGGTTATCCATCATGCGAAAGGCTGGGCTGGATGAATCCCAAGCCGGAATTAAGATCGCCGGAAGAAATATCAGCAACCTCAGATATGCAGATGACACAACCTTGATGGCAGAAAGTGAGGAGGAATTAAAGAACCTTTTAATGAGGGTGAAAGAGGAGAGCGCAAAATATGGTCTGAAGCTCAACATCAAAAAAACGAAGATCATGGCCACTGGGCCCATCACCTCCTGGCAAATAGAAGGGGAAGAAATGGAGGCAGTGAGAGATTTTACTTTCTTGGGCTCCATGATCACTGCAGATGGTGACAGCAGTCACGAAATTAAAAGACGCCTGCTCCTTGGGAGAAAGGCGATGGCAAACCTAGACAACATCTTAAAAAGCAGAGACATCACCTTGCCAACAAAGGTCCGTATAGTAAAAGCCATGGTTTTCCCAGTAGTGATGTATGGAAGTGAGAGCTGGACCATAAAGAAGGCTGATCACCGAAGAATTGATGCTTTTGAATTATGGGGCTGGAGGAGACTCTTGAGAGTCCCATGGACTGCAAGAAGATCAAACGCATCCATTCTTAAGGAAATCAGCCCTGAGTGCTCACTGGAAGGACAGATCGTGAAGCTGAGGCTCCAATACTTTGGCCACCTCATGAGAAGAGAAGACTCCCTGGAAAAGACCCTGATGTTGGGAAAGATTGAGGGCACAAGGAGAAGGGGACAACAGAGGACGAGATGGTTGGACACTGTTCTCGAAGCTACAAACATGAGTCTGACCAAACTGCGGGAGGCAGTGGAAGACAGGAGTGCCTGGCGTGCTCTGGTCCATGGGGTCACGAAGAGTCGGACACGACTAAACGACTAAACAACAACAACAAAGAAGACTGTTAAGAATCTCCTAAGTAGGCATCAAAAAGGAAGCCTGGCCTTTTAGTCATTGATTGTTTACTTTATATAAAATTTTATTAAATGTATTTTTATAAATATTTTATTATGATGATGAACCTTAACTTCTTGGGGCACCCTTGAGTGAGTCAACATCTCTGGACTCATTTTCTCATTTATAAAGTGGAAAGAATGCCAGTTGATGGAAAATATCTACCATTGCACTAAGAAGGTTTGCTCAGTTGCCACATGGGACAACAGTGGTATCAGAAAGTATAGATAACTTCACATATATCTCACACCAGGGGTGCTGACACCCTGGGGCCCTGGGTGCCCGAGCACCCACAAAATTCCCCATGAAGGGGCCAGGCACCCACAAATTTCAACGCCAGGGCCATGTTTGCTACATGACACCCACGGCTCTGGGCACCCATGGTTGCAGGGCCAAGCTGGCACTCCTGTCTCACATCTAATTCTATGCCATTATGATACTGATGGCGGAAACTGATAGTGAAGCATCATGTCACCTCTACTATTAAATCTATGATTCTTGCCATATGCAAATTCCTATCTGCAGATGCAAAGAGCTCAACAACCCACATGAGGACACACTTGAACTTATTTAAGCATTGTGTATTTGATATCTTTCTGTCTTGCCCTTTATCTAATGAGCATGGAGGAGGTCTTATCTGCATGAGACCCTATAAGGTTCATTTTATGCAAACTGCTTCGAGATGTATTAATTAATTTTACTAAGTAATGTAGACATCTTGCTAAATAAATATATCAAATGAACTTTACTTGACACTAGCCCTCCCACGTCCAATGCGAAACTCTAATCACAATAGCACATTTCTCTTCAGGGTTTTTTAGCCTCTATAGAGGTTGGCAGAAGTAAATGCATACAAGCCAATTAGCTGGTCCTGAATACTCACGTGGTGTACAAACTATATGAAACAAACAAACAAACAAAGTCTACTCTACCTCCAGTTTTGAAAGTAATGACAATCTGAAGCACTAATGGTGCTTCTTTTCTGCCCCCAACCGAATATATAACTGCAAGCATTGCTTACACATCAGCATCTTACCCCCTGCTTCCTCCTAGCACCCCTTTTATGGTGTGATTTCTCCCCCTCCACTTTCATCTCCCAAGCCCCTTGTTTTATTTGCCAGATGTCAGATGCCACCAAAGGCTGGTAGCAAAACTCAAAATATCTGCTTTCAACAAAGGCTTAAAATGCACACATAAACATGGTCAGCACTACAGTTTATGGTGGGTTTTGTTTTTTATTAAATACAAAGATGTCAGATCTAGGCAGCAAAGTAAAATAAAAATAAGGAATTTGACCAGTAAAATAAATGCTTTTGCCAGAATAAGAGAGCCTGCATGGCAAATATTTAATTCATGGGTATGACATTTTTCTTAACCAAAAAAGGAGTGAAGGACCGAAATATGTATAAACTTCCAGCTATGTGCTTACAAGGAGGGTTTCTTCGCATGTAAAACATGTTGAGAGTTGAGATACTCTCTCATAAGGCAAAAATGTGTACACCTGCACCCGCACTACTGTGTGAGAAATTGCAAATGTTTTAAGACAGGCATAGGAAAACTCGGCCCTCCAGATGTTTTGGGACTACAACTCCCATCACCCCTAGCTAACAGGACCAGTGGTCAGGGATGATGGGAATGGTAGTCTCAAAACATCTGGAGGGCCGAGTTTGCCTATGCCTGTTTTAAGAGGTCAAACAACAGAAGACCCCGGAGTTCTGTGACTGGAACTTCCAACTTATTTTTTATTTTGCAAAAGCAGGCCCCAGTTTGAACTGGGGCTGCAGCCAGGGGAGGACTGTTCATCCCTTGCAATGTGTTTCCAATCTAAATCCCTCCCCTTAAAGCTGCTATTTGTTGCAATGGGTCAGAGAAACATACTTATGGGTATAGGCCCATAGCATTTGGCTCTCATCTAGCTAATAGCAGCTTGGGGCAGAGGGAATTTAAATAGGGGAATCAGCACATAGGCAAAAGGTTCGAACCCCTTGCTCTGCAATGTAGCCCTGAAAGGGAGTGGGAGGCAGAGGAAGAAAGCATGGTTGGTATTTTGTGAAAGGAAAAGAACGTCAGAACTCCTGCATCACGTGCAGTTTGACCTTGTTGCCTCAGTTACAGGGGTTAGAAAGTCATAGTACACGGTGGCTTCGAAAAAGGGCATCTTCACGTGTTTTCTACATGTACGTGAAGAACAGAGTTATGTATGAAGCAGCTCTAGTGTAATATAATTTGAAAGTTTTTGTGAATAACATGAATCTAAAACACAGTCTTTCAGAAACTCAGCAACTTCCCCCACCCCACCCTGCATCTTTTAATGAATGCGCTTCAAAGAGTGCTGGATCAGGAAATACCAATGCTCATAGGTAGAAGAAACTATGTGGGTGGTTTGGGATTGATGCACCCATGCCTCTGGGGGAACAGATGTTGCCACTGATTCACTTTGCAAGCATGCAAGCTGAAGTCTACATCTGTGACAACTTACACAGAGCCAGTAAGAAACTGAGCAACTGCAAAATAAAAGACACAAAAGAAAAAGTCTGTCAAAATTCAAAAGGCAAGATATAGTTCAAAGCCTGAGAACAAAAACATTTGATGTTCTGGAGTTCAAAAAAGAATAAGAGATTGGCAAGAAGGTGTAAAATCATTGCTAATGAAGTCTATAAATCAGAATCTTGGTTATTAAGAGTTTAGCAACTTGCCTTTTCACATATAGTGTGTAGTGGGGAAAGTACCTATCCCAAAGCAGGACTTCCCTAGCTGTAGCCAGTCACTAAATTGCAAAGGAGGTAGAAGCATGGACTTATCTATATCATGTACAATGCATAGAAAATAAAGAGTTTATCTTCTGTATATGGCGAATATTCTTTCTTTCTTTTTTCTTAGCACCCCCCCAACAAAAAACCCTATGTCCTGGGATAAAACATATCCAAGCACTGAAATAATTGCTCAGAATAGGATGGTTTGTTGTGTTGATAGAAGTGAACACTAAGCAAAATTCAGTCATCAGATTATTCTCAGTATAGCAGTGTCATAAGTTTGTGGGGTACCTGGATTCCCCTTCTAATTCTGATCCCCCTTCTAATTCTGGGGTACCAGACATTGTTAAAATGTAAGCCATTTAAAAAAAAAAAAGCTAGGCTGGCCTCCTGATGAAGTAATCGCCTGGAGAGAATCATAGAATTATAGAGTTGGAAGGGATTCCATGGTCATGTAGTCCAACCGCCTGCAATGCAGGAATTTCAACTAGATCAGGGGTCTGCAACCCGCGGCTCCGGAGCCGCATGTGGCTCTTTTACACCTTTGCCGTGGCTCCGGGGCGGATACTAGTGAGGGGAGGAAGCTCATTGTGCGCCCCGACACTCCCCACTGTGGCGGGCGCTGTACTGGCTGTGACGTCACCGTCCCGACGTCACCTTCCCACCCGCCCGCCCGCTACATTGTAAGGGGCATGTACGCTGGTCACTGCATTGTAAGGGGCATGTACGCTGGTCACTGTTTTGAAGGGGAGTGAAGAACACACACACAAAAAAAGGTAACGTTAATTTAACGTTTATTTCTATGAGGAGGAGTAATTCTGAGGGGTCAAACAAAGAAATAATAATAAAAGTGACAAAAAAGTTATTTTTATAATGACGAGTTTTGCGGCTCCCAGTTTTTTTTCCTTCGGAAACGGGTCCAAGTGGCTCTTTTTGTCTTAAAGGTTGCAGACCCCTGAACTAGATCATCCATGAAAGGCGGCCATCCAACCTCTGCTTAAAAACCCACAAGGAAGGAGAGTCCACCACCTCTTGTGGAAGTCTGTTCCACAGTCAAACAGCTCTTACTGTCAGAAAGATCGCTCATTAAAAGAGCACAAAGAAATGAGTGTTGCCCCATTAAGATGGCCATTAACAGACACTTTGGGCCACACAGAAAATGGGGGAAACCCCTCCCTGAAGTGAGAGAGAGACAGCAGATACAAAAGGCCATGGTTTCAGGAGGGAGGGGCAGAACTGCAGTGGGCAATGAGGTAGGTAGAAGGAAAAATAGCTGTGTTTTTGCAAGCAGTTTGGCAAGCGGGAAAGGAAGGGGCAAACCAGAATGTAATGGCAGTTTTGGCTCCAACCTGGAAGCCATGAGAAGAACAGGAAAGGTGTTGCTGTGCCTATGAGAGAAGCAAGAGGCAAGAATGTAATTCTGGGCACTCTCTCTCCCATCTAGACTCAGGTTGTATATATGTGTAAATAACCATATATCATTCACTATTCTCCACTGTGCCTCATTGTCCACGAGGCAACACAGACCCTGAAAAGTGCCCTGTGTACCCCTGAAATCTCACATTGCTTAGAGATTGGAGTGATGTGCAACAGTACTTAAAACAAGTTTTGATGTATTAAAGATAGCAAGGAGCCATCCACATTCTTCAAGCTATCCTAGAACAGGCCTTGAAGCAACCTGGCCATCAGTTTCCAAACCTGGGAAGAGGAAGTAATTAAAGGGGAGAGTTGTTTTCTGAGGTAATTAATCTTCTCCCAAGTAAAGCAGGAATAGACAATGTAATGTCATCTAGCTGTTGCTGAACTACAACTCCCATAATCTCTGACCACTGGCCATGCCCTCTGGGGCTGATGGCTGTTAGCATGGTGCCCTCCAAATGTTGTTGAACTAACTATCTACCCCTGAGGTAAAGAGAGCCATTGTGATGGAGTGGTTAGAGTCAACTCAGAAGTAAATCCCACTGGGTTCAATTAGGGTTATTCTCAAGTAAGGGAATATGGAATCTCAGCTTTAAATAAAAGCATGGAGATGCTCTGCATCTCTAGAGTTAGCAGGACAAATATGTCAAGAACAAAAAAACTTGTAATATGTTACTGATTGAACTGCCAGATCAATAATTTATCAATAGAGCTGGTGGAAACCAGACTTTTTCACACAACCAATGCAGTGTGCAAGACCATTCATGAACCCTTATAGATGGTCAGAAAATGGGCTTTCAGAAGGCAGTATAAGGCCCTGGTGATTGTGTTAATAGAATAGCACCATGTTTTATCCACGTGACACATTTTTAAGGGTCATATACCAAAAGCAGCATCCATTAAGCATTACTTAAGGATTTTACTTGTGTCATAGCTTTTACTTGTGAATCATGTGACATTTGTAGAACATTTGTATTTAAATGTTTTCTTCAACTGCACCAAATTTCTGTTTAATATTAATGAAGTAGCAGAGGAGAATCAATTGTAAGGCGTGGTTCAAGTAGGCCAGGAAATATTTAAAGAAGTCAGATTTAAAGAGATAAGCAACATTAGGGGAGGGGTGTTTCCAACCAGCCCACGCTTTGCCCTTGGAAACCTAAGTTGCTGAGGGGAGAGGGACTGCAAACAACATCATGGGCAGGCTGCTGCTAGGACTAAGGTGAAACTGTGAAGCTTCCTTGATATTTTTGCTATTGGATGCTGCATGTTTCTTGTTATATTTATAGTATTGAACTGTGGTTTTTTGTATTGTAGAGAGAAAGATAGAAGATAGATTAGATTAGATATAGTTGTATTATGAATTTGTTTTTGAAGTGTTTGCTTGAAATTAATCCGTTTCTTTGTTGTGAGCTGCTTTGAGCATTGATTTTTGTGTGTGGAAAAGTGGCGTACATATTAAGTGAATGGATGAATAAGATTTGTGGCAAACAGAACAGGCAAGAAACATGTGATTGTCAGGAGGAGTTGATGCATAAAAAAAGCCAGTCACTTCATCCTGATGGATATGTATCAATGCAACAGAACATGCAGTGGCTCCCTTAAGTTACTTCAGGGTGCTATTTTGGATAAGTGTAGCCTGTTATGTTTTTTGCCAGCTGTGATACTATTATTACATCCCATTACAGCAGCTGTCCCCAGCCCTGTTCCAATTCAGTCAATCAATCAGTTTATTATTTGTACCCTGCTCATAGAACACTTACAGTAACTTCACAACAGTGCATATCAAAAAACAAACACAATAAAAACATTATAAAAATTAAACTAAAAGCAGTCATCTCAAACATTGAACCGGGCAGCAATAAACTTGAACATTAGGTATTATCTGATGACATTGTATCACCATTGCCACCCCAAAGTTTCCAAAATACCAATAAAGGTTGCCAAAAGAATATCATGTAGTGCAAAGAGGCATACCCAGCCAGTTATACCATTTTAGGTGTTATATTTGTTCTTCAGAGTCTGGGCAGGGTGTCTCACTAAATGGCAAACCACACTAGTTTGGGCCCAAGGGAGATGAAAGTTTGCTGACCTCCTCCTCTCTTGCCAGGAACCTGTGCTCTGAGGACCCAATAAGAGGAAGGGAAGAAGGTCCTTCAACAGGTTCCATTACAGGAGAAGATATGTGTGGAAGAAAAGATCTAGCTGATTTATTGAAGGACATTGTTGATACTACAGAATTGCAACTCACAGCAATACCTCTATAGCCCTTTGCTCCATGATGGATAATATCTGCACTTCTCTGTCTCTCACTCCATTTCTGACCTTTCCTTCTCCCCTCTCTTATTTTGGAACAGCTACCCATGTCTCTGCAGGCCAATCTATTTACATTTTGGTCTCTATCTGAAGCTCAAGTAGGCCTATCAGTCACCTATCACCTTACCATCTCTTAAGTATCACCAGCCCTCCGCAGTGTCTCCAAAATACTTGCACATTGCTTCGTAACATTTGGACATTTTGTCCATGCCAAACCCTCTCTAAGGATTCAACCAGGCAATTGCCTATCTCATTTGAACCCTGTTTATATAATCAGCCTTTCTATTTCTGTGATAACCTTATAATCCAAGTTCCTAGGGTGCCCAAATTACTGCTGCAATGCACTGCAACTCTTGGTTGGAGTTGAACACATATTCTTTCTGTACAGATGGGTGGTAATTGACACATATAGACTAGAGCCCCTAGTTCCACACAGTTTAGGTCCAGATGGCATGGTAACTGCTAAAAGAGAAGAAGAAGCTTCAAATCTCCTCTTTACAGCTATACTAAAGGAGCATAGGGGAGGAGGAACATAAGACTTGAGGCTCACTGCAGCTTGCTCTCGTAACATTAAACCATGCTTCAGCATTACATCTAGACACATCCACTGCTAGGTATACTTAAACCACTGAAATTAGAAGTCTTAAAAAGTTACTTTTTTATCACAACCTTCAATCCAAGGAGCTCAAGGTAACAGACATGGTTTTCACAACCATCCATTTTATCCTCACAACAGCCCCAGGCAATCTAGCTAGGTTTGGACTAAGGTTTGTGTACCCAGTCTTGTCAATTTATTTGCTCTCACAGCAAGCCATGGCCAGCCAATCTTATGGGCCAGACTGGATTACATATGGATCTTGCCCAGGGCTGCACAATGGTAAAAACATGCTATTCCTTATAGGCCACATTGGCTTTTAATAATAAAATAATAGAAATGATAGCAACTTTTAGTTCCCACAAAACAAATAGCTTCTGGATAAATGCAGTCTGAAAATGTTTTTGCCCCTTCTCATTTCAGTTATTCTTATTTAAATTAATTTCTGTGCAGATAATTATGCTGGTGTATTTGCAGAATAATTGAGCTTCAGTGCTCCTGATTTCTAACCATTTCTTGCTGTTATTGTTCATATGCAGTCTTCTTACTTCTTTGTATTGTTCTCTTTTTAAAAAAAATAAATATACTGAAGTATCACACTGCAATCTCCAGTATTACATCTGGCTTTTCTGAAAACAATTGCACTTTGTTTTATGGTCTCATTCCTCTCTTTTGTTTATTTTCATACTTTACCACTGTCTTTTAAAATGTCAAAATGCAAATATGAGTGAGGAAAAAAGACAGTTAAATTATATCCACATGGACACTAACAAGCTGCTTCTAAAGTCTTAAACAGTTGTTTAACCACAATACAAAACATATGAAAAATAAGCCTAGCTTGCATTCACTTTGATGATTCAGACTCCAGTCCTCAAAGTTCTCTGCCTGGGCAAGTCTCATTCACTTCAAGAATAATACTAGCAACAATTTTCGACAACTAGGCTTCTCCTTTATGGAGAGGAGATTTTACAGTAGAAAGTTTAGAAAAATAATTGTGCTTTTTATCCATATCCTATTTTAAATCCCCTGAAATCTCCTTCTACCCTATCTAAAAAAAAAATTTCAGAACAAATCACAGCATGTGTAGATTTGCCCCTAAAAATAGTGTTATCATTTTGTCCCAAAAGCCAAAGGAACTTTTTTTTTTAACAGAGGACAGAGTCTGAAGGAGCTGACTGAGCCAGCCTTCCCCAACCTGGAGCCCTCCAGATACTTTGGAATACAACTTCCATAATCTCTGGCCATTGGCCTGAGGAGATTTCACCCCTCCCATACACAAGAATCTCCTGATCATCTCCTGATAGTCTCTGCTGACTCTCCAGAGAGAAGGAGGCGTGTCCTGCCTATCTACTTATTCTGCCCAGCAACATATCTGTGTGTGTGTGAGAGAGAGAGTCAGTCAGTCAGTGTATCGGAGAGAGTGAGAGTGTTGGAGATCCTAGAGATTAGGTTGCTGCTAAGAGCAGCTGCAGACTCTCAGTGTAGCATTGATTTATGCTTAGAATATTCAGCTCTGTATATAGTTTTGTATCATAGTTGTAGTTATAGAATAAAAGGAAGATATTTTACAGAGCTGCTCTCCGAGTGGTTTATACTCTGCAAGACTCTGCAAAACTCTGCTGCGCAACGACTGTATTATTGAGACAGTGAATCCGGTGCTCTCAGCTCTGAGCTGTGAGTCCACAGCACTGTGACCTGTTCCTGTGGGAAAGGAGGTCTCTGGCGGTGCTACCCAGCTCGCCTAGCCCAGTCGGGGTTGAGGTGCAAGAGTCCAGTTGGTGCACTGGCTCTAGGGCGATGCTGACATGGCCATGCTGTCTGAAGGTGATGAGAGTTGTAGCCCAACAACATCTGGAAGACACCTGGCTAGGGAAAGCGGCAAAGCCTAGCAGGAAGAGCTGCCAGAACTCTCCATTCTGCTGAAATAGTAAATGCAAGTGCAAAGACATTTTTCATGTGGATATAAATGCAGCTCGGTTCTGGTCATATGTACATAGGAATCAGTTGCATTCATGCCTACCTGAAGGATTTCCATTGAACTTCTTTCTAAATTCTGTTGAGTTCATGGAACTTACTCTAGTAAGAATGCAAAGGGCTGCAACCCTTTCATGTTAAAAACAAAACACCTTTCCATGCTCGTAAAAAAACTAGTATGACAAGGAGATGTTTTACATGAGCAAGGAAATTATTTTGCTTTTGTTTTTTTGCAAGGCAGCAAACAACACGATTCCCATATCTAGATGTTGAAGTGGTGCACAATTCCAAGAGAGCTGAACTATACAATTTGTCTGAATGCGTTGCTATCATCTGAGAGCCAGTGGCGTGTAATGGTTAGAGTGTCAGACTAGGACCTGGGAGACCAGGGGTCATATCCCTGCTTGGCCATGAGGTTCACTGAGTGATTTTGGGCTAGTCACTCAGCCTAAACTACCTCACAGAGTTGTTGTGGGGATTAGGTGAGGAGAACCATGTACGCCAATTTATGCTCCTTAGAGAAAAAGATATAAATGCAATAAATAAATAAAATCAGGGAGATGGGCAAAATCATTGAAGCTAGAGAACTAACATTTCATTGGAGTGATGGTAAAGCCATAGTTATCCTGCCTTCCAGATGAAGGCTAAGAAGGTTGTGACCTGACATCTGGGTGCCACTACGCTCCTTATGCTTTCCATCTCCTGCCTGCACTGTAGCAGAGCAGAAAGCAGGAGTTTCCTGGAAACTAAGGTGCAGAGGTTCAAGTGGAATAAAATGAGCACTGGCACCCCCAGGGCCCAACATATTGCTCAGAAGATAATGAGACAATAAAAACTAATTACATTTTGGAGGGATGTAGTAGGCTTCCTTGTGTGTCCATATGAGCACGCATACATGTATGTCCCTGGGTGCCCATGAGCATGCTTAGAGTCCCTGACACATACACAAAGGCCCACTGATTTCCCCAGAAGTGTCAAAAACCTGGTGCTAAATCTACAAGTCGGTGAGCTTAGTATTTATTGTGAAATGTGAATACCTCTACTGAGCCATATGAAGTTATTCTGGAGTGTGGAAAACCACTGCTTCACTCCGAAGGATATTTATGTCTCGGAATGCACATTTTCAACCCTGAGCTAACAGTTGTAGGGCTGTTTGCAGAAAAGGGCACAAGGATTTATTTTATGATAAGGTTGTATGGCTTGGGGTTTTTTGCTCAACATTTGCAACTTTGCAAGCTTTACCCCCAGGTTTCATTTACAGGATCAAATACCACAGGTGTTAAGGGAATAGTACTGGTATTATTTCAGGAGGGAGGGAAGGTTGCTCAAGTAAGCACTTTCACATCATTATTGCAGGAATTTAATATCTTACGCTGGGCAGACAGGAGTTAAATAGCACCAAAAGATTAATAATACTAATTGCAACCTATAGGTCAGATAACCAGCAATCTCTTACACCATGCACATTGTGTTGCTCACAAACATGGATGCGACTTGTAGTTTAACAACATCTAGAGAGCCAAAACTTCCCCATGCCTGCTCTTCTGTTCCAGAATACATAGCTAAAAGAAAGAGTCCTTCCCTTCTTTTCTGCTGAAAAACAGAGGAAAAGCAGAAGGCTTCCCTGCAACTTGGGGAACACTTTACATAAAGGTCCCTACCAGTATGGTATCTACAGGACAGAGGGTTATATTCGACATAACACTCAGTGGTGCTTTGCATGAGCAGAACAACTTCTCCTTGCATAACTGGACTTTCCCCCATTCTCCTCCGCCGCCGCCCCCCCCATGTGCAGCCTAAATCTGTTCTGGTGTTTTTTCCCACGCCTCTGGAGCAGATTTGGGATAACCAGGGGGCACACAGTGAGGGTGAGAAGGGTGGAAAGCTCCATTGAGCAACTGGGAGTCATTTGACTTGTGCATGTGTTTAGTTGAATACTACCCAGAAGGTAGGTTGAAGGGAATCCCTCACCACTCAATGCAGGACAAACCCAAGACATTTTGGCACCTGAGGCGAACTACAAAATGGCATGTGCCCCCCAACAGGGAAGAAGGGGGTCAGTAAACATCTACATCAGGAACAGGGGGGGGGGGAATCAAATCAACCTTACCCAATGGCTGAAGTGTGAATCAAAGGCAGTTGTGGGGCCCACTCTGAATCATGCTGGACCAGTGCAGAGCTCAGGAGACCTCAGAGGGCACTCCTCACAATTTCCTCTTCCTGAAGTAGGAGGAGACCAGAGCCTCCTATTCACTGAGAGACCACTATGGAGGCAACATTGTACAGTGGTCTCTGGGCAAATAGAAGGCACTAAATGTCTCCTCCCACCTCTAGGGCACCGGGGGGAGGGGGCTGCCGAGGAGGTGGCAGATTCAGCCTCTGAGGACTGTTCCACAGTTGTCGCTCCCACTACAGCAGCAGCAAGCAGTGGGTGATGAATTCCTCGGATCTGCTGCCCCTGTGGATCCTGCTGCCCAAAGCGTTTACCTCACTTTGCCTCATGGGTGGCCCAGCTGTGCCCCAATGCATGCTAGGCAGGGGTGTTTTTTGCCTCTTTTCTTGCCAGCCCCATAGCTGTTTATGGTTCAAATCCAATTGCTGAATGGCCAAGGGCGTGTTCACATTAACTATGCTCTCTGGTTGATGCATAGGGTACCAACCATCTTGACAATATCTATTATAGCAAATATGTCATCATACATGTGAGGGTTTATATATGGAACAGTCATGGACATTTCAGTTCCAAACACTTCAGAAATAGACTGAAAATGGGTTTACATAGAAAAGTGTTAGGCAACCTTCATTTTGGCAAGTTAAGACAAGCACTCATTCACGCCACATGCATTTCTTTAATTCTCCATTTTACTAATTCCTATAAGACCATCTTTGAATTAAAATAATGTCGAGAGACTGCAACTAATGTTCATTAAATCCAGAAAACTTTCTGAACGGGTCTTTCAAAACAGATGGTTTGTTTTAGTTTCATAAAAACCCTGCTGTCTAATCTTGTGACACAATCTATGGTTTATGCATAAAAGGGATTTGGCTCTTACACATATGGGGTGAGGGAGGGAAGGAAACACAGAAACGGTATATAGTTTAACTGTCTCTTCTCCTAAAACATGCAAAGGAAAATATAATTTAGATGGCACTGTAAATTACACCCAGTTTGTTATTGTTTTTCTCCAGCTGAAACAATTTACCATCTGTCACACATCAGCAGATAAATATTTTTCTGTGCATATATATATATATATATATGCTTATTAGCATAAATCCTGCAGGGGGACGGGACCCTTTAATTCTTAACATGTTTTGACAACTGTCCCTTTACTGTATCAAGAAGAAACATTTCTTAACTCTATTTACTTTAAATTGTTTATTTCTTTTTCATTTGTCTGTTCTATCTAGCAAGTTCAAAATGCTAAATTTAGGCTGCAGTCTTATACAGATTAATTGGAGAATAAGATCGATTAAATTCAGGGTGATATTCCAACTTAATCCAGAAAATGTTGTGAAAGACTAGAGTAAAATTTATGTCATACAGATTCTGTATCCATAGATCAGGACATGGAATCCTATAGGCCTGCAGATGTAACTCGACTACAACTCCCGTCATCCCTGAACTTTAGCCATGTTGGCTGGGGCTTATGGGAAATGTGAAGAACTGAAACTAAAAAAACCAAACTTTTGTTTAAACTGTCCTTTTATATATGGTTGAGTTTGGGAAGCAAGAGTCGGACTTTTAAACATCTGGGCCAAACAATTAGCATGACAACTAGACTATTATGTATCCCAATCCAAAAGGCTGCATTTAAAACTTGGGTTTGAGCCACTGTGTAGATGGATATGATAGACCAACTTGCTGCACTGAGCTGAGTTCTGGCCTGTTGCAAGCAGTGGATATCTGACAAAACTAGGCAAAGCTTGGGTATTGCCCAACAGTTGTGTTATTGCCAGAATTGCTTAATTGACTGGAGCATTTGCTGTAGCTCTGTATCAAGAAATGCAAGCCCATTGCACCCCCATTTCTCCCATGACCCAGTGCAGCTATGGCCAGGAGATGCTGCTACTGTTCTGAATAATTGCAGTAACATTGAGGGTTATTGCAGGGCCAATTCACATGGCATTGTAAGCCAGACTATAGTTCACTGTGGTCTCACAAATGTGGTGCCTCCTGGAGAGATTAAAGCTACTTTGCTCCTCCCTGGGCCTTTTTACTGTCACATCATGCTAATATAAAGTTTGTCTTAGCGCAGCTGCAAGGTGTTCTCTTGAAGTGTGTACATTTGGGCAATCTCATTTTGTCTTACCATGTCATACAAACCAGATCAGAATCTCCTAACTCAGATGTGCTTGGAGTTTGCTGAGTCTTGGCTCCCTAATATATATGTGTGTGTGTGTGTGTGTGTGTGTGTGTCCAGTAGCACCTTAGAGACCAAGTTTGTTCTTGGTATGATCTTTCGTGTGCATACACACTTCTTCAGATACACTGAAACAGAAGTCACCAGACCTTTATATATAGTGGGGAAGGGTATTACTCAGAAGGGCGGTGGGAATGGGTGTGGTAAACCTGTTGACGACTGTTAACGACTGCAGTTGGTCTTACAGGAGAAAGCAAGGGATGAGATGGCCAAAACTACCTTTATCATGTATAATGAGATAAGAATCCAGTGTCTCTATTCAGATCAGGTCTCTCCATAGTTTTAAATGAAACAAGGTTGTGTTTCACACTCCAAGACCTTAAACTACTGCAAGCTTGCTGACCTTACTCTCCCATTTCCAAATACTTATTGTTTTAGGGTTATAGTTTATTGGAATGTTGGGGGGTGGGGCTGCCTTTGAAAATGAGGTCACTTTGCAGATAACTTAATATTCTGATTCTGATTCATTTGCACTGGTTACCTATTCGCTTCAGACCCAATGTGATGTGCTAAATACCTGAGAGAACACCTTCTTCTACATGTTTATCCTAATGCACTTATGTCTGTTGGGATGGCTCAGCTATGTTTCACAGAACATTAGTGAGAGCATAGAAGATGTTCCTGGCAGGCTGATGTAATCATAAAATGATATATTCCAAGCATATTTAGCAATTTCATTTTGCTGCTGGGCTGTGTTTTGTTGTTATGTCAGATGTTTTAATTATGGCTGTTTTATTTGGACTGGTTTATAGAGATGTTTTATTTTGCATGCCACTTTGAGAGCTGCTTGTAGCAGAGACTTCTGGCCTAGAAATGTCACAGTAACAACAACAACAAAAGCACTTTAAAGAACAAGTAAAAATATGGAGAGACACATTGGTCCACTTTAGTATAAAAGAAACAATGTGTTAATTTTGCTTTTTGTTTCACGTGGAATAGTTCTATGTCTACTGAATTGTGAAAAATGTTCAATAACAGTACAATGGGCTGCAGTGGACACTTTTTGTAACATGATAGCTTTCTGATCACTTATTTATCTGCTAATAGTAAGCCACACACACAGAACGCTATAATTTTCTCTCCTTTTGAAAAAAATTATCTGACAGAGAAAATATGCTAACATTCCTTTGAGAGCCTGTATGTGATGTTTGTTCTTGAACTCTTTTCAACTTCAGAATAAAGTGTCTCACATACAAGAAAACCCACACAATGCAGTGCACTGTACTTGCCCTCTAAGGATTGACTGTGGCCAGTTGATTATTCTGTATTGCCATACATTACAACAACTGAAGCTATTTCTTATACTTTTGACCTCTTGTACAAAGTTAAATGTGTTTTTATCAATATATCCAGGAGAAAAATATATCACAAAAAAACATATTTTACATGCATTTAGACAAAGTCACAAAAGATATTTAAATTTATTATGTGTTTGTGTAGATTTGATGCATTAGGGTTGAGATGCCCACAAAACAGTATAACAAGAATAGGCAGGTGAAATAACAAAGTATTCCTAAAAGTAGCCATATTAGCCCAAATCCCCCCAAACCCAGAAGGGTAATTTTCTTATTAAGACCCGCTAAAATATCATGACTTTTTATAATATAATTTTTATCAAGAATAACATGAAACACTAATGGGTATCAGTTACCAGGTACAAAGCAAAATTCAATCAGGACACGAATAGTGAAGGAAATAATAGCAGCAAGTTAAATAACCCAGCCAAGAAGATGCATGAGTCACATGGGATCTAGGTTGCTCTGTGAAAGATTTAATTAATTTAATTAATAAATGAAATCAGTATAAACTATTTTTTTTCTTTGCATCTCTCTACATAACTGTGCAAGTTTATCAGAGAAAGTAATATCACAAAGTTTTGAGATGATTCTATTATGCCCAGATTTGTTCCCTTTCCTCTACTTTTTTGTTTAATACATGAAGTATAGAAATTCTTCCAACATGAACAAAAGTTATTGGGAACTCAAAAGTTTGCTAGCTGCTTTATAAATATTTTATACAGCAGCCCTCAATCAGGACGTTTTCAATGGTTGATGTTTCATTATATTTTTTTATTCTGTTGAAAGCCACCCAGAGTGGCTGGGGCAACCCAGTCAGATAGGCAGGGTATAATTTATTATTATTAATTATTATTATTATTATTGCTATAGCTATCATCCTTATTTCCTTATCTGAATTCTTATTAATTAATGACACGCCACAGATACTTTGTACTTTCTATAACTCCATTTTATAGCTAGGTTTTGATATATTTTGCCCCAGTTTAAACTAGAAAGTATAGCTGTGATTTTCTCTTCCCACTCCTTATGACCATTGGTGGAAAAGCTAACAGTTAATATCCAGGGAGGTTTGTTGTACTCCCTGCCTCCCCAATTTCTATTAAGAAAGTAATAAGCATATCAGACTATCATGTGAAGATTCCAAATCTACTATATATCAGTCAGCAAAGTTATATATCCTTAAGATTAAAAAAAACCAAAGAATATAAAAGGCAAGGCATAGTCTGTGTTGGTTTTGGAATGTTATATAAAGTTTAAGCTCATTCATTGGGTTGTGATTGCATTACCACATTTGAAATGGCACTGATAGGAAATCACAAACAGAGCCTCATTTACACAGCTGGCCACAGCAGTAATAAAGTCATTGTTTTCCTTTCTACACATGACAATACACTGAGCTATTGGTAATTCCAATATTGCAGGACATAGTCCCCCAAGAATGAGTGACAGGGATCCATGAAGGAGTACTGTAAAGTGAACTACTCAGATTTAAGACAATAGTCACATTGAAGTTCAGAATATCTGGATTTAAATTAAAGGTAAAGGTAAAGGGACCCCTGACCATTAGGTCCAGTCGCAGACGACTCTGGGGTTGTGGTGCTCATCTCGCTTTACTGGCCGAGGGAGCCGGCGTACAGCTTCCGGGTCATGTGGCCAGCATGATTAAGCCGCTTCTGGCAAACCAAAGCAGTGCACGGAAACGCCATTTACCTTCCCGCCGGAGTGGTACCTATTTATCTACTTGCACTTTGATGTGCTTTCAAACTGCTAGGTTGGCAGGAGCAGGGACCAAGCAAACGGGAGCTCACCCTGTCGCAGGGATTCGAACCACCGACCTTCTGATCGTCAAGCACCAGTTTAGTTCAACTAAATCCAAGTAGTCCAACTTGCTTGTGGACCAGGCTGCTTGTGTCTTTGTGGGATGAAACATATTTAGGCTGATGATTTATCTGCTCAGTCTTGTTTTGCACAGTTATGTCATTTGGTTTTAATTAAAAAGATTCCTTAGTGAGACTTAAAAAGATTCCTTAGTGAGACTTAAATTAAATTTAATGATTATTTGTTCCCAAGTCTATACATTAAGTTTCCAGACTGAATGCGCTCTTGAACTCTAAGATACAATTCTATGCTGGGTGAAACAAAGAATGCAATGCTGAACTTCAAAGTGGTCAGCAGTTTGGACTGGTGGTGGCAGAGGCTTTCACTCACGTTGTGTTCCACTGCTTCCTATTTCTGTAGGAATTTTTCTCTAGACTGTGGAACCTGTTTGTTATCTATTATACATGGCTAAGTACTGAGGAGATAGATTCAGGTAGGTAGCTATGTTAATCTGATGCAGTCTAAAGAAATGAAATAATAATAAAAATAGTCCAGTAGCACCTTAGAGACCAACTAAGTTTGTTCTGGTTATAAGCTTTCATGTGCATGCACACTTCTTCAGATACACTGAAAAAGAAGTCACCAGACCCTTACATCTAGTGGGAGGGTGGGGTGGGGTTTTTCTCAGAAGGGTAGTAAGAGATGGGTGATTGACTCAATGGGTATGATAACCTGTTGACGACTGTTAACGACTGCAATTACTCCTACAGGAAAAAGCAAGGAATAGTATGCAGATGACCAAAAATAGCTTTAGCATATCTCCCAGTACCCTTAGCTTTTTCCTGCTGCTGCATCACACTGTTGACTCATGTTAAGCTTTTAGTATACCCTCAATCCTTTTCACATGTACTATTGAGAAACCAGGTGTCCCCCATCTTATAATTGGTTCTTCTTGCTTAACTTTAGAACCTTACGTTTGTTCCTATTGAAATTCAATTTTGTTTAGTTTGGCCCCAATTCTCCCATCTGTTAAGGGCATCTTGAATCCCAATTTTGTCTTCTGCAGATTAGCTACCTCTCCCAGTTTGGTGTCATCTGAAAATTTGATGGACACCCCATCAATTCCTTCATCCAAATCATTTATAAAGACACTGAACAACAATGCGCCCAGCACCCCACTTATCACTTTTTTCCAGCATGACAAGGAAGCACCCTTTGAGTTCAGTCAGTCAACCAGCTACAAATCCACCTAAGAGTTTCCTTGTCCAGCCCAATTTTACCAGCTTCTCTGTAAGAATATCATGGTGGAGTTTGTCAAAAGCCTCACTAAAATCAAGATACATTATGTCTGCAGCATTTACATGTATAAATATTACTTGGGATTTAAAATTGTCAGATGATAATATTATCCTACACCACATACCAACTATATGTGGTTTGATAGCGGGTCAACATAAATGGACAGTTTGCAGGCTTACTCCTGCAAAAAGACTGATATTGATACATCAATACCCTGGCCCCCTTTGAACAATGGATAGTAGATATGACTACTCTTACAACATACCAATGGATTGCTTTAAGGTGTAGGTTGTATATGGACAAATATAATGATATTTAGAGTGCATTTATAAAAAGCATAATGACCTGTTGATAATTTTATACTCATTAGAATAATCATGCTACCTATATACCCACATATTGTACTGTACCAGTTTCACGCACTTTTGTTTTGTTTTGAATTCTCTCCACCTTTTCCAGTTTATTTTTCTACTGAAAACTTCCATATATATATATAAAATATACAGTGGTACCTTGGGTTACATACGCTTCAGGTAACAGACTCTACTAACCCAGAAATAATACCTTGAGTTAAGAACTTTGCTTCAGGATGAGAACAGAAATTGTGCGGCAGCGGCGCAGCAGCAGCGGGAGGCCCCATTAGCTAAAGTGGTGCTTCAGGTTAAGAACGGACCTCCAGAACGAATTAAGTATGTAACTAGAGGCACCACTGTATATGAATTCTCTAAGATTATAGTCAGCAGCTCTGAGATTACACCTGCAAGCTCCTTTACTACCCTTGGGTGCAGGCCTTGGAGATTAGAATTAATTTAAAGTAGCTAGGTCTTCCCTTACTATCTCTTTTCCTACCTTGGGTTGTAGCTCCCACCTTGCATCACTTATTCTGCTATCACCAGGTTGGGCACTGCTTCCTTTTGGGTGAAGACAGAGGCAAAGTAGGTGTTGAGCAGCTCCTCCTTCTGTCACCCAATAGCATTTCTGTCTTCTCCACACAGAGGATTTACTACTTGCTTGTCCTTTTCTTGCTTCAAACATTGCTGAAGAAACCTTTTCATATTGTTACCTCCGCACACCGCTGCATCTGTTCTGCTCAGTAGAGAGTCACCTACCACAAACACGTCTCTTCCTCCTCTGGGAAGTGGCAGAAATTGTTCTGTACACTGTACCATCCACTGCCAAATCAGTGTGTTCTGAGGTTTAGTTTATAACTACTGTCCTCTTGCTCCACCACCCTTCCCCATCACTGTTCCAGCACAGCCCACTGCTCTAGCAAGAAATTCCTCACCTTGCGGAGATGGGCTGAGGGGAGCGGGTGGCGCTGTGGTCTAAATCACTGACCCTCTTGGGCTTGCTGATCAGAAGGTTGGCAGTTCAAATCCCCTCGACGGGGTGAGCTCCCGTTGCTCTGTCCCAGCTTCTACCAACCTAGCAGTTTGAAAGCAACACCAGTGCAAGCAGATAAATAGTTACCACTGCGGCTGGAAGGTAAACAGTGTTTCCATGCGCTCTGGCTTCTGTCACGGTGTTCAGTTGTGCCAGAAGCAGTTTAGTCATGCTGGCCACATGACCCAGAAAGCTGCCTGTGGACAAACGCTGGCTCCCTTGGCCTGAAGTAAGATGAGCTCAGCAACCCCATAGTCACCTTTGACTGAACTTAACCATCCAGGGGTCCGTCACTTTCTTTTTAACCTCTACTCACCCATGGGCTGCCCTGTCCTTGCCTAATGAGCAGGCCGGACCTTGCTGCCAGAAACAGATTTTCAGAAAAAACCAACAGTTTGTATTCTGAAGTGTATCCAACGTAGCAGGTGAGGATAGCTGGTGTCTTATAGAGTCAACACAGGAACAAACACTGCTTGTATTATACAAATAAAAGCAAATAAATCCTTAATTGGTTGTGGTTACCTGTGGTAGGTACTGCATGCATCATTATGAGGGGAGCGCGCACACACGCACGAGTTTTCTTTGGGTGAAGAGGCCTTAAGGATGCACCGCCCTTTTAATGACTAGCCCCTTAAACCACAAATCATCTGTGCAACCCGACTGAGTGGGAAATCTCTAGAACCCAGGGACTGATGTGCGTGGAGCACGGCAGGCTTCTCCACACTTCGGAGCAGCTCCTTCCCTGCCAAAAGAAGCCGACAACAGCGACTGACACAACCGCCGCTCTTTGGGATTTCCCGCTCTTTGATCTGCCCGGGCCGCCTCTGCTGAGGCGCCTGATAAACGAAGCTCTTTGATGAGTCCCGACATTTCCCCCCTCAGCCCGGGCCATCTGACTCGCTTGGTACCCATGACTGAGGGGAAGGGCAGAGGCGGGGACCGCGCCCTGGGCGGGAACGGCGCAATCCTCCCCCTCCGCATATCTCCCAGCTCTTTGTAGTCTCCTTTCAAGTCGAGGGTGTCCGATTTCGGGATCCGGAGGCGAGCAGCGCCCCTCCCCGACCCCTCCTCCTCCTCCTCCTCTGCCCGCTGGAAGGGGAAATATGAAGGGGAGTTTCTGCAGCGGCAGCAGCAGCTCAGTGAGGAGGAGAAAAAGCCGCGGAGGAGAAGCCGGCAGTGAAACAGGGACGACCAGAGAGGTTGCAGAGGGCAGGGAAGGCGCCTGAGGAGCCCCAGACGCCTCTCTGCGCGCGCCCAGAGTCCTTCGGGGCGCCCGGCATGGGGCGCGCCGCCTTTTATTGAAAGCCCTCCGCGCAAGAGGGGGAGCGCGTGGAGTTCAGCCTCGGGCAGAAGCCGCCGCCGCCGCCGCGCGAGGAGCTGGGACTTGGCTGCCTCCTCCTCCTGCTCGTGCCGCTGGCCCCGAAGAGAGATTCCGCCAGGTGGGTGCCCAGAAGAGGCTCTCCAGCCCGCCCCTTCATCTTCTTCCCGCACAAGGATTTTGTGTGCGTGTGTGGCGGGGGGCGGGGGATTATTGGCATTGCAAGGGAGGCACAAAGCTTCCCGGAGAAGAAAGTGTGGAGGGAGAGGAAGAAAGCGCCGGAGGATAAAAGGAAGAAAGAGGCGGAAGGAAAAGTGAGAGGCTTGGACGGGGGAAGCCGCTGGAGAGCTGGAAATGTCCTGTCTCTGCTGCAGCCTGCTGAGATACCTGTTCCTAGCCCTGCTCTTGCATGGTGAGTACTGCAGATAAACGCATTTGCAATGTTTCTGTTATACTGTCGTTATATCTGCGAGAAATGTTTATTGCTTTTAGGCAACTCTTAGGCAACTTTAAAAACTTGGGAAGTTTTTGACGTTTTATTTTGTTTTTATATTTTGCTGGAAGCTGCCCAGAGTGGCTGGGGGAAACCCAGTCAGATGGGTGGGATATAAATAATAAATTTATTAGTTGTTATTGTTATTTAGGCGGATCTTTCTTCGAAGTGGCAACTTGAATATTTTATCGTAGTAATGAGCAGCCTCACACGTTGGTAGTGCTGCACTTGTGGATAATAATAATTATTCTTTATGTATGGTTTCCCCTTTCTCGTGTCACTTTAGGCTAAGGGCTATCCGCAGTGAAAAGCTGGATTTTACCTGTTTTAGTTTTAGATATAAATGTTGCCACAAACATCAGTGCTTGGAAGCAAGAGCTCTCGGTTCTCCAGAAAAGCTAACTAGTTGGAATAGGCAAAAATTGTGTGGTGTGTTTTCTAGAGTCAGAAAGTGCCCCTTCCACATGCAGAAATGTCTTGTATATTACTTGTGGTCGGCTGGGTGATTTTTTTATGGTTCTGAAAGACACAATATAAAAGCCGTCTGTAGTGAAAAAGTAGGTTTTTGCCTATAAAGCTTTGAACAGGATACATTTGATCTTTATTAGCTTGTCCCATTTGGGGGCTATATGGCGTGATTTTTCCTCTGTCTCTGTTTTCTTAATTGTATCCATGGGCAAAATGTTTAGAGCATAACTTGGATTCTGCATGCTTGATCACGTGGAAAGAGTTTCAGGCCACAGGCCCAAACTCTTTATTTCATTGACTTCAGTTACACTACTCGGACACTAGCGGATTCAGACCAAGGGACCATCTCATCTAGCATCTTGTTTCCAACAGTAGTCAGCTGGAAAGTCCACAAGAAGGGTAGAGAGCAATAACCTCTGCTCAGCAACCGCTTTTCAAGAGTTATTTCTTAACATGTAAGGTCCCCTTAGTCATTTATAGACATACCCTCCCTTAATCTGTTTCATTCTCTTTTAAAGCAGGCTAAGCCAACTGGTCACCATCACATCTTATGGGAATGAGTTCCATAAGTTTATTATGAGGAAGTATTTTCCTTGGTGTGTCCTGAATTTGCTGTGAATTAATTTCATCAGCTGACCCTGCGTTCTAGTATTGTGAGAGGAAGAAGAAAAAACCTTTTTCTGCTTTCCTCACGGTGTCCATAATCTTAAAACTCTTTTAAGCTCATTTTTAGTTGCCTTATTATCTAAACTAAAAAGCCCCAACGCCTCATACAGAAGGTCTCTCAACACCCTTGATCATTTGCTTACCCTTTTATGCACCTGGCCCACTTCTGCGTAAATCTGTATATTTTTTATCATATACAAGACTAGAATTGTATAATAGATTCTAAATGAAACAACATCATACAATTATATAAAGTTATTATGACACTGGCAGTCTTGCTTTCTGTCCTTTCCTAATAATTCTGCCTTTTTTCCTCTAATGCGGAATTTGTTAATGCTTTCATTGAACTATCTACCACAACCACATCATATCTTGCATAATCACAATGTTTCAAATCATATAAGGGTATATATAGTTGGGTTGAGGTTAAGTGTGCACCACTCTTTACTTACTCTGTTGAAACCTGTTTGCCATTTTGCTGTCCTAATCCAATATGTGGAGAGCTCTCTGAATAATCCTTGGTAATCTGCTTTTGCATTTCCACAATCTGAATAATTTGACATCATTTGCAAACTTAGAAAACTTGAAGCATATTCCTCCCTGATCATAATGAAATAGCCCCAATATAGATATTTGGCATAGGGGGACTTCTTAGTTCCCTCCATTTTGAAAATTGCTCATTTATTGCTACCCTCTGCTTTCTGTTCTTCAGCCAGCTACTGATCTGTAAGAGGATAGCCCCCCCTTATCCCAGGACTTTAAGTTTACTCAAGAGATTCTGGTAAAGATTTTGTTGAAAGCTCAACTATATAATATCTTCCAGATTACCCTGATCCATGTTTGTTGACAGCCCCCACATCCAATGAATTATAAAACACTGATGAGGCAAGACTTCCTTTTGTAGGAACCATGCTCTTTCCTAGAAAAACGTGTTCTTCCATAGACACAATATTCAAGTTTTAATAATACCTAGTCCAGAGCTACTATAAAGTATGTAGCATTTCCTTCTAAGTGGTCTTTGAACACTTCAAAAATGTTTATTGGGATACTTACTCTTCACTGCTGTATAACCATCCAGTAGGAGATGAAGTGACACTTAAGCAGATATGACCCCAGCACTGAACTCCATTGCTGAATTTTCAAACATGCTAAGCAATCATCAGTGGCAGCTGTGGAGAGTAAGCATTATTTAGATACCTTACTAAGTTACATGCCTAATTTTATGCACTATTGATATCTAAAATCCCAAATGGTCATTGCTATAGTTTTTGGAACACAGGAATCGCATCTTCCCATTTATTCGGACAACGCAAAGTACATAAATGCCACATAGTAAATAATAAAGATCATGAGCATTCTGTGTATCTTTTGCTTTTATAGACAGAAGACTTGCTCATCAAAGGGTTTTTTATTCCTCCCCTTCAACTCAAACTACAAAATATATAGACTGTATAAATATGTCTGGTTGAGACAGACCTGCATGGACGCCAAGGTGCACTTTAAAATTCTGTGATCTGGGCGTCTAGAAGTCAAAACGGAAGGTTTGAAGTTAGAGGCTAAGTAAGGAGAGAAGGTATAATTATAGGGTTAGACTCTCAGGCTCATCTGCTTGGAATTACCCAGCTGTTTTAAACTTTGGCTGAAATGTGAAACAAATCAAGGCCAATAGTCAGATCAAACAAGCCGCTGCCAAGAGAAGTTGAAATGGGGAGCCTTGTTCATGCATGCACACACACACACACACACACAGTATAGTGTCATCAGATGGGAACATTAAAAAGAAAAAGGAGAGGAGAGAAAATTAACTTGTTCAGGCCATAGTCACTGATTAACAACACAGGGATGGAGAGCTGATGTGGAAAACCATATGGATAGACAGTTGGATGCAATACTTGGACTTGTAGCTTTTTTCAGTGCATCTTAACTCCTAAACATGCTTAATGAAAATGTTCTGTTCCTTTCAGGAACTTGTTCATGAATAAGAATCTGTAGGATTCAGCAACGATTATGATTGTGGTGCAGATTTGTGTAATACTTTATACTGGGGTTGTTGTTGTTTTGACATTATGACTACTACAGACTTTGTTGGATAGATGGGCTATAAATTAAACAAGCACAAGCACAACTTATTTAATTTTCCCGTGTAATTCTAGAACTCGTGGCTACCCAGTAAAATTTATTCAGGATAGTGAAGAGAAAGTACTTCAAATGATGTATAAATTAACTTTTGGACTTCACTGCCATGGGATGTAGTGATGGCCACTGGCTTAAATGGCTTTCAAGACGATTAGATGAATTCAAGGAAGGCAGGTCTATCAATGGGCGTTAGCCACCTTGCTACATGGAACGTTTGTGCCCAAAGGCAATTCATCTTTGAATAACAGCTGCTTGCCAGCAAAAACACCAGGAAGAGTTATTGCTCTTCTACTCTGCATGTGAGATTTTTGATAGCATTAAGCTGGCTGCTATTAAAAATAAGTTAGTGGCCTAGATAGACCTATCTAGATAGTCTTATCTCAGTTCTAAGCATGTACCCCATTGCCCTTTCCTTTTATGACTTATTTTGTATATTTCTTCCTCTGTTCTCTTCTGAATCATTGATGGCAGGGTAGGGAACCTGAAGCCCTCCAGGTGTTGCTGGAGCACATATCCCACCATACCTGTTTGTTGACCATGCTGGCTGGAGCTTGTGGGATTTGATGTCCAGTAACATCTGAAAGGCCACAGGTTTCCCACCCCTTTACATTTCATCAGCATCCATGAAAACCAGTGCTCAAAAACTGAATAGAATGTCCCAGACAGATTTAATATATCACTGATGCATAATGCTAATATTATTTTCCACTATTTGATATATTGCTTCTGCTAAAACAAGCTGAAATGGAATTGGCCTTTTGGGCCACATTGTTGTGTATTGACTCTTACTCAGTTTAACCACACTAACCCCTTAACCACCCCTTAACATTCATCAGCAGCTAGCCAAACAATAACTGAAAAGAAATGCTGCCAAAATATCACATAGCTGTATCTCAGCCAGCTGGACAGCATCTGGCACTCCAGAGGTATATTAAATGTGTTTACATAAATAGGCAATAAAATTCTAACACACCTTTTTGAAGTCAAGTTTGGTTGCTTATCAAATGGAAATATAAAAGTAAAATGCAATTCAAGATTCAGATCCATGCTAATATTGCTTCATAAATGTATCTCAACAACACAGGAATAGCCTTTTTAAAAAATCCTCCTTGTGTTCATTAATCAAAATAAAACCTGTTGAATGTCAAAAGAGGTTTGCAGCTGGAACTTGTCCATTATCGTGGTTTGCTCTGCTTATACAAAAAGCCACAAATGTTTCAGATGTCAAATGCTAAAATCATTCTGCTCCAGCAACTCTGATTAACAAGATGGGCAGTAAAGGTGGATTCAAAACAATTTAGCTAATTCAGTTTTAAAATGTTATTTTTCCACCTCAGATATCACAAATTATTTGAAGAGACATACCAGCCTTGCAGTATTTATATTTTTGTTGTTGTTGTTCAGTAAATTCACATTTGCTTACCTTCGGTTTAATTCTTCAAGGTAGTACTTGTTGCAGCCATATTGAGCTTTTCAAATACATAATGTAGAAAATTTGTACATAAAAAATATATTACCCCTTATAATTTCTTGGAATGTGTTTGTGTGATAGTGTTCCTGTTTTACAATATGATTTTTTTAATATTTAGTTTACAGCATTTATAGGTTGCTCTATCACAAAAAGTTCTCTATGTGATTTAATTAGCAACAGGGCTCCACTCCTTTCCCTAGTAGGTGAAAAATGTAGCCAATATTAAGAATTAGTACTTGGACCAATACTGTTCTGCATTTATCACATGCATTTATTAAACTAGGGATCCCACTTGAACCATGGTTTGATATTTTTTCTTTCCATCTGTTAATTTTGAAAATGGAAATCTGTGGTAGATTAGATTAAAAGGCATAATTACAGGCTCAAAAACTATTCCCTTTGATGAGTTAAAATTCATTTTCTTTTTTACATTTATCTGTTATGAAATATTCTAATTTCTCCTTGGCAATATGATACTTGAGTTATTATAAACCTGCCTCCTTATTAACTAAACAAATTTAACCCCCTCTTTCAGAATGTATGTTCTCATTAATTAAGTGCTGGGAGTGTGGGTCTTGAAAAAGTTTTGATACATACATTTATTTAAAACATTTCCATACACACTGTTTAAATCTTGGGAGGATATTTTTACTCCATTAAATATTTACGCCTAAGAATTTTTAGGATCTACTTCTGATTGCAAATTGTTTTTATTATAACTTGCCCTGGGGCCTTTTGGTTAAGGACAGGTAAGAAATCCAATAAATAAAGTTGATTAAATTCCCCCCATAAATTCTGTCAATTACTTTTGTAGCCTAGGTAGATCTAAATATAATTCTCACATTAATATTGCATGTGTGTATGCAGTACTGAGTGCTGTTGACCAGCTTGGGTCAAATCCAAAGTTGAGCACATCGCGATGCTGCATATCATTGGCAATGGATTCGTGGGTAATAAAAATTGCTTGCAGTGCTTCAAATAATGGGTATGTTCTCACCAGTATAAAAAGAATCAGTGATTTACAGCACCTTTGGGGAATCACATGCAAAAAGCACACATCTGGATGTGCATTTGTACCTGATCTTTGCCAACAATGAAGTACATGCTGTGTGCCTGGCTGCCAGTCCACCATCAAGAACCTGAAGTGCAGACTTGAATGGGAGCCATCTTTCTTTCATAAAAGTGAATGGCTCCTGCTGAAAGACACAGAAAAGTCAGAGACACAGTTAAAGGGACAAATCCTGCCATCTGATTCCTGGAGACCCCATTGTTAGGGGAAATGGCAAACTGTGCCCCAAGCTTAATTATCTTCTCTGTCACACTGAGTTTGCAGCAGTGTGCTACAGCACCCCAATGTGATCTATAGACACTGGTTGTACAAACATATATAATCATTACCTTTTACAGTGCTGCCAGTATTCTGCTGAGGCCTAGACTTTCCTGCTTAATGAATTTGGCGATTTTTCAAGACTTTAATCCTTTTGATGTCCAGAGTGACTAAAGCAGAGCTACTAACAGAAACATCTGCTTGGCCGTGAGAAATAATAATCTCCAATGTAATCTTTTTTTTTTCTTTTTTTCTTTTTTGCAGTGTATTAGGATCGGTAGTGGTGAGCTTATCTAGCTGTTTCCCACATCAATATATAGCTATATATTTGTTTAGGGGAATTGATTAGATAAACAAAGGTTTCTCCTTTAAATAAATTGTGTTTTATTTGCTGGAAACTTTCAAAAGCTGATAAGTTTCACTTGAAACATTTGCTACACAAAATGAATTGTATTTATATTGTAATAACAGAGTTAATGTTTACAGGTTTCACAAGAACTCAGTTTATTGAGCCATTGTACCAAATGGAGCAAGTCTTAATTCACCCTGGTGTAAATATTAACTAACAGCCTTACAGAGGCATCCTATGCATGGTTACTCAGAAGTAAAGTCTAGAGCCCAGTGCAGATGTTATAGTTTAGTGTGATGTAAACAAGCCACAGGAATCATTGTGCTCATGTGCTCTCTGCAATCCTTCTCTGACACAGCTGGAAGGAGAAGTAAGGAAGTATTTGCTCCTGGCTTTGAACTGATAAGCTGGTTAACATTAACATTGTTTTGAACAAATCGTAGTTAATGTTTATTAATGCTAATTTGGACAAAACAGCATATGGTTCCCTGGTGGTGCAGGAGAGGAAAGAATCACATGAACCCATGGCTCACTGATGTTATGCTAAGCTACGGTTTAGTGCAGTGGCTGAACATGACCAGTGTGTTCAGTGAGACTTATTCACTAGTGGGTGCATTCAGGATTCCAGCCTCAGTATATTTAATGCAGAAATTCACCTATATGCAAATACCATGTCTTTGTCTGATTCTTTCATGTTTTAAAAATCATATGTATACATTAAATCTGGCATATTAAATTAGATTTCCAACAATTGTAAGATGGCAGATCTGCAGCTTTAAAATGACAGTTCAGATCTGGAAGTTGTTTTAATCATTACAGTACATTGGTGACTGAGCTGGCATTGGAATCCAAGTCTCAATCCTAATCTTTATTCACTGAAGCACAGTGGCAAACTAGTTGTCCGGCGCAACATCAGACTAAAGGAACTGGTGCATGCCAAGAATTATGTTTCTGCATGACTGCTACATGCATACAGCATCTAAGGAAAGTTTCAAGAACTGATGGGATTCAATATTTTCACTTTTTAACATATCTTTCCATTCCACATAGCAGTCAACATATTGTACAATTTGTCCAAATATACAAGTTATGATTATGGTAAATAGCTTTTCTACTGCACAATTAAGAGTAGAATCCTAAATAAATTTTGTTGTAAGCATCGTTAAGCTTAGTGGGACATACTTCTGAGTAAACTTACTTAGAAATGCACTACATGTGTCCAAGTATGTGTATATTTTCCAAATTTATTTATTTTCTAAAGTGAGCATTGTGTACATGCGCACATACACATGTGCACGGCTGGTTGATGTTACCTCAATCCTCATTTAATAGACTTAGCAGGACTATGGGGCACCAGAATAGCAGCTCATGACATGCAAACCTATGGGGCCATGTTAACTATTGGAACATGAAACAAATTCTGAAACTAAAGAAACGGTATAGAAAGATGTAGGACCTGGCTGTTTCAGTAAATTAATGGCCAATTGAGGTCAGCTGGGGACTTTGTTTAGTAAAGAAGTTTGAAGAGGAAGGGTGGGGGGAGTTTGACGCCTTCTGAAATGATAAACAGAATGCTGTTATTGATAATCCTAGAGTGTGTTTGTTGTTGTTGTTTTTTAAGAATACAACTGTTAAAAAAATAAAGTAAGTATCTGTGGCAACAAATAAAGCATTTTCCCTTGCATGAAGTTGTCTCTTAGATATATGGTTGTATATATTCCACTGTGAGGAGGAAGCTATTCTACATGCTTTCAATTTCCATGCCCATTTTTATATAATAAAATACACTGATCCTCCTACTTGAGTGCTTATGCACAGGAACATAATGTGGGACTCTACCCTAAATACATCAAATGTACAAAGCCCATTCATGAAAGGAGTCTTTCACATCTGAAGATTACTAGCGAGCAAAGCTATTTATTATAGTCATTATATGCAAACAGTTTTAGTTCTCCCAATTCACCAGAATTTATTTCATATGCCACCTCTGATTTCTCACAGGGCTGGGAGAAGGTTCTGCACTTCTTCATCCAGACAGCAGGTCACACCCTCGATCATTAGAGAAGAGCGCGTGGAGAACTTTCAAGGAGTCACAGTGTCCTCACATGCTGAAACATCTTCATAATGGAGCCCGAATTACTGTGCAAATGCCTCCTACTATCGAGGGACACTGGGTCTCCACCGGGTAAGACTGCCGACAAACATGATGATGATACTATATAGAAAACATGCTAAAATGCTTTGGTAGACATTAATGTCAGGAGGCAAGTACTTTAGATACATAGAAAAGTAGGACACCATACTGTACAGCTTTGTTACTGTGTATTTTGGTAGGCTATAATCCACTTAAACTCACAGCTAGTTTAATGTACACAGTGAGCTTTTGTCTTTTCTTTCTCTTTCAATATAGCAGCCTCCCTAAACTAAAAAATGCTTCTAAAGCAGTTTACATTGTAGCGGGGGGCGGGGGGGTGTGTCTGCTATTGAGAGGAAAGCTGAAAACTTATCCTATGGACACAGAAGCTTTTCTGGCCACAAAAGTGAGCCTTCAGAATTTTGTGGCTATTGTCCGTATTTTAAACAGTAAGGCGTTTCAGTCTTCCTTACTTTGGAAACCACAGTGTTGTTGAAAATTGCCAGCCTATTCATAGGATGTTCATATGTCATCTGCTTATTCAGACCGCTTGCAAGGGCGAGTGAATAAATCCTTGCCTTTATTGCTGTATCATGTGACATGTGTATAAAACAAAGTTCATTAACAAAATGAAATTATGAAGCTTTAGCTGTCAAGCCCAAGCATGCACAAGTGCTTATCTGAGATCACAAACATTCAGTTAGGCAGAGGTATTTATTTTGTAGTCTCAGCTTGCAAATATACAGCTGTGTACTCGCAATTATTTTCTTAGGAAGGCTCCTTGGGATATAAGATTCCCTTCAAGCCCAGTCCTGCAGTCCTTATTCAGGCAAAGCCATCACTGAAGTTAATAAAAATAGTGTCTGAGTAAGCAGTAATCCTCACTCAAATCCACCACAGATATCCCTGGAAAGTCAGGGAGAAGATGTTGGGCTCCCATCACTTAGGAGGGATCTGTTGTACTTGCAGAAAGCAAGCAGACTAGGAAGAGCTCAGCTTAAAAACCTTTTTTTTCTCAACTATAAGCCTTACACAAATATTTCAGATGTTCTAGTTTGGGTTTATTTTATAAACACATTAAAGCATGTTTATTACTTTGATTGCCTGAAGCCAGGCAGGTGTGGTCATTCCTTTTCCTTGTTGATTTTATCACCATGGAAGTAGAAATATATTAAAAGTGTTGCCTATCTCTTAAGAAACATAACCACATTGTCACACAGAAATAAAACAGGAAGGGGCTCATTGAAAAGCTATTGAGCTTATGAGAATATTTATCTTCAGGTCTAGAGGCTTTGACAGAAGCTTATTCATGTTAGATATACATATTTAAGAAAAACTGAAGAAGGAAAAAAAGACGTTAAGTTGGATCCAGACATGTTCACGCTTAGGGTAGAGTCACTGAAGTCACCTTAAGTTCCATTGATTTCAATGGGTCTACTCTAAGCATGATAGGCAAAGCAATTCTAAACCCTGGCCAGGAGTATCAAAACAGCTGTCATATCTGAAGCACTGCCAGCTCATGCCGGGGGGGGGGGGGAGACTGGTTCCATTATTTTCTGTTGTGCCAGCTCCAGGCTGGTGCATGTGGGGGGCCTGGAACAGCCTGGGGCTCAGCAGCTCAATGGCTAAACCTTCACTGCCTCACACCCATAATGCTCTATTTCAGGGCCTTACTCTGGCCACTGCCAGCAGTAGCATTTGATCCACCACTGCCTACCTGGTGACAAAAGTGAACAGATAATGATATTGTAGGGGGAAATCTTTGTCTTCCTTGACAGCACTTGGAATAGAGTTGCCTACAATTCTAAGTAGGGATTCAGGGGGCACTGTGGGTTAAACCACAGAGCCTAGGACTTGCGGATCAGAAGGTCGGCAGTACAAATCCCCGCGACAGGGTGAGCTCCCGTTGCTCGGTCCCTGTTCCTGCCAACCTAGCAGTTCGAAAGCACGTCAAAGTGCATGTAGATAAATAGGTACTGCTCCAGCGGGAAGGTAAACAGCATTTCCGTGCGCTGCTCTGGTTCGCCATAAGCGGCTTAGTCATGCTAGCCACATGACCCGGAAGCTGTATGCTGGCTCCCTCGGCCAGTAAAGCGAGATGAGCGCCGCAACCCCAGAGTCGGTCACGGCTGGACCTAATGGTCAGGGGTCACTTTACCTTTACAATTCTGAGTACTTGGTACACTAAATGTGGAGAAAAGAGGAAGTCAGCAATAAAATGAAAATAAAAACATCAAATGCAGCATAGAACTAATATACCTTTTAAAACGTCTTTAAAAAATGAAACCAGAAACTTAATGTTAAATAAAGGAAGATGAGAAAAATTACTATTTTGGTTCACTATTGCGAATATTGTGGTGTTAATTAAATGTGTTATTAGTGCTGTCATCTTCTCAGTGACTACTTTATATACTTCATTTCACACTTCACTAAGCTTATGCTTTTATTTGCAATTTGGTTACAGTTGTGAAGTAAGGTCGGGCCCAGAATTCATCACTAGATCCTACAGATTCTACCACAATAATACATTCAAGGCCTATCAATTTTACTACAGAGGTAACCGATGCACAAACCCAATCTATACCTTAGTTATCCGTGGCAAAATTCGCCTTCGACAAGCATCCTGGATCATTCGAGGAGGGACTGAAGCAGATTACCAGCTGCACAACATACAGATAATCTGCCATAGTGAGGCAGTGGCTGAGAGACTAAGTCAGTTGGTGAACCGCACATGCCCTGGATTTGTACCAGAAGATAAAGCCTGGGAGCAGAATGTGAGCTACGATTTGTGGAGAGAAGAGAATGGCTACGAATGCACCAGAGCACTGAATTTTGCTATGCATGAGCTTCAACTAATCCGTGTCGAGAAACAGTACCTTCACCATAATTTAGATCACTTGGTCGAGGAGCTATTTCTTGGAGACATACACACTGATCCTGCTCAGAGGATGTATTATCGCCCATCTAGTTACCAGCCCCCTCTTCAAAATGCTAAGGTATGTGAACATTTCGGTTTTCAGTTCCAAGGCACTTGCAAAGAGTATCCCTTTATTGCAGGAAATGCCCCAAATACCTAAGCCAAAAACTCTCATGCAAAGATCTTCATATGCCACAAGCATGAGTCTTATTTCCTCCACAGCTTTTGCCCAGTGCCCTCTCACATCCTTATTACTGCTGCTTCTTTATGACTTGCATCCCAATTTTTTTTGAGAGCCGCAGCGTTACATGACCTGCACCTGACATCATACAATGTCATGTGAGTGACAGGTGGGCATGGCAAAACTGCCCAACAGGCTACATTAGCTTGCCTAGGGCTCAAGGGCCAGAGCTTCCCAACCCCTGTATTACGTCTTTTGTCATTCTAAGCTGTACTTCCTCCTTTAACCAAACTATAGTTTCTTGTTGTTAACACTTCAATATGTTTCTAAGTATTGTTGTGGCAAACAGATTCTTAAGTAATAAAGTTCCCATCTTTTCCCTTAGCCTGTGCCCTTCCAAGCTTCCATGCACTTTGAAATGTTCCTGATAATAATAGAATATATTCAATTTTTCTTGAATGTCTGGAAACTATTCCAGCCGACCAGCCAACCATCTCAGAGGCTATTTTGCTTTGCTTTTATGTTTTACTAGAAATCTTGTATATCTGCAGGTCAGGTAAAAGTAGCTTAAGGTCACAACACAGTTGTGTGGTCTACAGACGCTCATTAAAATCCTGATAAAAAGAAGCAAATAAAACTTTACCTAATTCATTGCTTTTGAGCACTTGCAGATTCAGTGTACATCCACTAAGTTTTTTACTAATTTATATTCTTCATATTTTATGCTACCAAATTCATAGTGTATTATTTACCTGTTCATTTAAAATCCAGTAAACTGCTTCATTCAGAACTCTGGCAGCTTGTGGACCATCTTTAAGGATAGCCCCACCTGGAATGCATTACAATAATCTAATCAAGAGGTTACCAGGGCATGGCTTATTGTAGCCAGTTTATTGCAATCTGGGAATGGTTCTAGCTTGCAAACAAGGGGGAACTGGAAAAAGGCACTCCATGCTACCTGAGCCTCAAATGACAAAACGGTATCCCTATGCTACATACCTTTCCTTCAGAGAGAGTGCAACCCTATCTAGAACACAATTCCTGGACGCAATCACCCACCAACAGAATGTCCATCTTGTTGGGATTCATTCACCCCATTACAACCTTCAGGCATCTGTTAAACACCTGCGCAGTTTTACCTGATTCAGATGGTAAGGAGAAATAGACCTGGGAATCATCTGCATAGTGATGACACCATGCCCCAAATTCCCCCAATGACCTCACCCATCAGCCTCATATATTAAAAAGCATGAACCCTGTGAGACCCCGCAGCACTGATACATTGATAAGGGCCTGAGTAGGAATCCCCCAAATGCATATCTCTCAGAATAACCCTGCAGGTAAGCGTGGAACCACCATACCGTTCAACTCCCAACCCATAGAGCTGTATCAGTGGTATTCGAAGCTTCCAAGCGATCAAGGAGAAGCAATGGGTTCACATTCCCCTGTTTTCCAATAAAGGTCAGAAACCAGGGCAACTAAAGGTGTTTTGGTGCCAAGGTGGGCCTGAAGCCGGAATGCGTTGGGTCCAGATAATAAAATGAACTAGTGAGCAGTAGCTCTTTTTTTCATGGTTTTTGAGGTTGCAGCCATTGAGTGCATAATGGTTCACACTGAGATAAGCCTAACACTAGCACCTGGAACTTCCTTTTGTCATAAAGATGAAACTGGGTATAACAGAAGGACATAAGAATTGTCTTTGGAATTGCTGATATGATAGTTGTCCTGGAGTGAGAACCATGCCACTAAGGTCTAGCCTCCAATGTCCTGATCAAGATTGGAGGGAATAAAAATCAAGGAACACAGACTCTGGATAATATTTCTATCTGTCCAAGTTTGCAAATGACCGTTTCATACTTCATGGTTTAGATACATCACCTCTCTGCTAGTTGAATTCAAATAAGTCATTCCCTTTTGTCTTCCTGTTGTTGTTTGCTGCCTGAGGTACCTCTGTACCTCTAGAAGTAACAGTTTTGATATGTGCCATGATATCTCTTGAAAATTGAAGCCAGAACAAAAGATTAATAACAATAACATTTATTTATTTATTTATTTATTTATTTATTTATTTATACCCCGCCCATCTGTCTGGGTTTCGCCAGCCACTCTGGGTAGCTTCCAACAGAATATAAAAAACACAATAAAACTTCAAACATTAAAAACTTCCCTAAACAGAGTTGCCTTCAGGTGTCTTCTAAAAGTCAGATACAGTAGTTGTTTATTTCCTTGACATCTGATGGGAGGGCATTCCACAGGGTGGGTACCACTACCGAGAAGGCCCTCTGCTTTGTTCCCTGTAATGTTGCAGTGAGGGAACTGCCAGAAGGCCCTTGGCGCTGGACCTCAGTGTCCGGGCTGAACGATGGGAGTGGAGAATTCTACTGAAGAAAGCAAATGTTGCTGAGAAGGTAGGCAAAGAAAGCATTGCTGGGAAATAGAATGGGGGTGATATAGCCACAACAAAAGAGCAGGGGTTATAGTTTAGAGCATTAGGAGAGAAACAAGTCATTAGCAAATCATGTGTAAATCTGAGGAATGGAGAGAGAGAACGAGGGATTGAAGCAGAGTGCTGCAGTTTTGCAGTGGGGCTGCCTGCACATCTTTTCTGATGGCATCTCAAAGGAATGCCTATAGCAATTGGAACCACATTTGAGACTTTAGCTATCATCAATTAGTTCCAGAAGAAAAGTTTTGGGTCAATTCTAGCTTAAGAATTCTTTATTTTTCAATTATTTTTTGCAGCAGTGACCGTGCTTGTAACCAGTTTCGCATAATTACTTAATAAAGCACCATTGAATGGACATGCAAAATATTTACATATCTGTGGTGAAATAGATTTCTTCTGTCAGTTAGGAAAGAATGTCAGCAAGAGAAATGCAATCTATTTTTCAACAGAATACTTTTAAATACTGTTTTACATTTTGTATTCTTCTATTCAAAGTCACAATGGCTATGTTTTCATGAGAAACAAGTTAGAAGCCGAAGAACCTCCTGGCTGGTCAGACCAGGTCCATCTTGACAAGCATTCTGTTTCCAGTAGGGGCCCGATGCAGATACTGATTTTAATGCAGACATGAATATACATGACTATAATATTTTTGGTCAAAACTACATGTTTCCTCTGTGGGTTTTTTGTGGGGGGAGCTTTATTTAACCCAAAACCAAGTGGGGAGCATATCACTTCCACAGCAGTCTAATTTTCTCAAGCTTCAGCTGGTCCATTATGTAGCACCCAGATTACTGGCTGGAGTTCTGTTTAGGACCGATATCATGTTTAAACTCATGTTTAAAACAGCTGCATTAGTCACCAGTTAGCTTTGGGGCCTAAATACATTAGTATTTAGAGTGTTTAATGATGTATGTTCTAAATATTTGAAAGACTACTTCATTCCCTACAGAACATTTTGGATGTGTAGATCAGTGGGTGTGGGCCACCCTCAGAAATTTGGGGGTGGGTGTGATCCAGCAGAGGGCATTCTCTGTGGCAGATCCTAAATTACAGAATTTCCTCCCTACAGAACTGTGTCTGACACCTTCATTATATAGTTTCTCTTTTATGCTGAAGACATTGGTCTTTGCTGCCTGTGACATCTTTTTATTACCCGCCCTAGTCATGTTACTGTAATTTATTTTTAAATTGTTGTAATAATAATAATTTGCCCCCAAGTGTTTTTTTTGGGGGGGGGTGCCATGGATGAGAAGATATTTGCATTTGTATATTCCCCTCTTGGGTGTCAAAGAGCTTGCACAGAACAATTTGGAAAGGAAAAATATCTACTATGGAAAGAGATGTCCTCCAATGCAAACTTCCACATCAGTTTACAGCTTCTCACAACTGCGTTGGGTAAAGCAACAACAACTCTCAAAGAAACATTTACACATCTGAACATCATGTGCAGTTTGACCCCTTGTGTAACTTAGCTATAGGTCGTAATGGCTTTCCTAAATATATGAAGGATGAAAGCATAGGATGCATTTTGAGACCACACAAAATATAGAGCTATGAGGTTATAACCTTTCTCCTTTGAACTTCTTTCCTTTTCTAATTGTCAGTCCACGGGGACTCAGCTGAAAATGAGCTTAAATGCTTAATTGAGTTCAAAACCACTAGTCTCAGACTCTTCTGGAAACTGGACACCGTGCATAAACAGAAACATTAAATCAACTTGTTTTTTTTAAGGCTTTTATGGTCACATAGTGTGCTGGGTGAGGAAATCACCTCTGAAGTGAATCAGGTGTATTGTACAGAATCTGTCTGGCAAGGCTTGTTTCATTTCCTCTTTATTATTATTTTAAAATATAAAAACACAGCTAAAATAATTAAGGCATCTATGAAAAATAAGAGAACCTTGAAGATTTTTAAGTTGATAAAGCTGCAGAATTGGATGTGGAAGCCACATTTATACTACTAATATGGTTGAACTGAGTGGTAATTAAAAGCAAATGATTCCTGGATATGTTAGGAATGCTAAAGCTGAACAGAATTGATCTTATTCCAAATTCTTTACAGCAGTTTAGCGGCAGGATGATAAATCAAAGACCCAAAGTGAAAACCAGACAGATCTAAGCCAAGCTGCTAATTTGAGCACGTTTCCAAAGACTCAAAAGTTTGTTCAAGCACACAGAATATAGCACACTTTCCCTGCTAAAATGTCTTCTTTGTGGTCCTTAAGTAAATAGCATTTATTCACAATTAAATATAAAGACTGTCTTTATTCATAAATTCATATAAACTTCATACCCTTCAACAATATGATCCCAAATGCATGTGTGGCAGGGGAAACCCAGCCAGATGGGTGGGGTATAAATTATTATTATTACTGTTATTAAATAGTGTAGCTGCATTAGTTAAAGCAGCACTTCCTAGTGGGGTAATAGCAGCTGTTCAGTGCAGCATTTTGATTGCTCTCATGCAAAACATTTATTTCCAAGTATCAGGTGGTTTTGTGAAGAAAAGAAATGAGTAAAGGTAAAGGGACCCTTCCCTGACCATTAGGTCCAGTTGTGGCCGACTCTGGGGTTGCAGTGCTCATCTCGCTTTACTGGCCGAGGGAGCTGGTGTACAGCTTCCGGGTCATGTGGTCAGCATGACTAAGCCGCTTCTGGCAAACCAGAGCAGCGCACGGAAACGCCGTTTACCTTCCTGCCTGAGTGGTACCTATTTATCTACTTGCACTTTGAAGTGCTTTCGAACTGCTATGTTGGCAGGAGCAGGGACCGAGCAACGGGAGCTCAACCAGTCACAGGGATTCAAACCGCTGACCTTATGATTGGCAAGTCCTAGGCTCTGTGTTTTAACCCACAGCGCCACACGCTCTCATGCAAAACATTTACAGTGGTAATTAAGTTCTTAACCTGAGGTACCACTGTATTTCCAAATATCAGGTGGTTTTGTGAAGAAAAGATATGAGTATGGTAGGGTAAATGAGTATGCAGTATAGGCCACGTGCAGTTGCAGCCTAGATAATTTATTTACTTTGGGCATGCCAGGGGTGGGTGGAAACACCCCACAAACAGATCAGTTGGCAGTGCCTTCTGGTTGTTGCAGTCAGGCCCCTTCAGAAGTCTCTAGGGAGATCCAGGCCAATTCTAGCTGTTAAAGAAACACAAAAACAAAATGAGCCAAAAAATAGTGGTATGTTTATATAATCAATTGATTTGAGGACACATTCATCATGTTCTGCTCTTCTGCCACCAGAACCAATATATTTTATTAATATTTATGAATATGTTAAGCTATTTAATATGACAATCTACAGCAATTAACAAACAAATTATGCCTTTACCAAATCATATATCTTATTTGCTTCAATTTGCATTCTTTGTTGGAATTCACACAAATAACGGTAAATTAGATAGATCCTGGAGTGATTCAATAACAGGACACTTTGTTATTTGTGATTCATTAACAGGACAGTTATTAAGAATATGCACTCTTAACACAATTTAATTGTGAAGAGGTTCTGCGTGTGGTCTCTTTTTCTAGATTTCCAATAGCCAAGGCTACAATTACAAAGCATTATTTTACACACACTGGGGAATGCTGCACAATATTCAGTGACTCACAGCTGGCACATACTTTTAGGGATCAAGGAGACTGATTTAGACAAATATAATTCAGAGTAGATATTACAAACTTGACCGTGTTGACCAGGAAACTCCTAGATGTATGAGAAACAGCTATGTCTTACCATTTTTGGATCACTCTGTGTGTGTGTGTGTGTGTGTGTGAGAGAGAGAGAGAGAGAGAGAGAGAGAGAGAGAGAACTCTGCTTTTGCATACTGAAATAGTGTTTTCAAAATCAATTTATCCAGATATAAATGACAAAAGAAAGTAGAATTACACATTATGACAGATGGAGCTGCTGTGTTGAATTCTCCCCTTCTGTAACACACACGTTGCAGCTTGTGGCCAGCTACCTCCTGCAGTGACATCAGCCCTCTAATTCCACCCATCAAATGATAGGGAAAGAAATGGATCCTTACTGTTGTCAGTCAGTGAAAAGCCCTGGAATATGATGGCTTCAGGCCCAATCATTCCAGATCCAGGCTGTTGCTGCAGCAGCAGCCTGTCTGCGCCTCACTTTGCACCCTGCATGTGTGGCAGGAGCTGCAGAAGCAGCAATGACCCAGCCAAGTTCTGCAAGGCTGGAGTCTTGATTGCTTCTTCTGTTTCTGATCATTTAGAATAATTCAAAGCAAGTTAAATGGTTGACTTGGAAAAGTGATCAGTTAAATAAGGCCTTTCAGAAGCATAGGAGTAGGTAGGATGCAGTTGTTATCCTTATCAGTAGTTGCTCCCAGACTTTGGAATTGCCTCCCTAGAGAAGTTAGGCTGGCTTCCTCATTGTGGTCCTCCTGCCAGCAGGTGGAGACATTATGGCTCCAGCAGGCTTTTGGGAACTGGCTGCTTTAAATGAAAGGGCTGGTGCCATGCTGTTTTTATTGTAATTATTTGTATGGTTTTAATATACTTTATGTATATAGTTTTAATTTATCAATTTTTAATTGTTTTTAATCCCCTCCCTGTTTTTAGCTGTTTTTTATGTGTTTTTTAATATCTCTAAGCAGCCTTGAGTCCCTGTCAGGGGAAAAGTTTGGGGTGGATGGGTAATAAATAAATAAATAAATAAATATAAACCTTTCTCAGAAATGTTTGCTGCAACTATGAGAATGTATTCTTTTTACAGGCGAATTAGAATATGTTTTTTAAATACTGGCCTGAACTTTAAAAAAACAACTCCCTTAAACTTGTAAAATGTACTCATGAATAAAAATGGCAAGTACTATATTGATGCATATATGCAGACACTAAATAGAAATATTTCCCTTTCTTTTTTGGTACCTGGCACTTGTGCTTAACAGAAATTCAGTGCCAGGATCTTGGAAATGTCTGCAGTCTGGGCCAGGAATTTCAAGCAGAGCTGATATGGAAGCTAGTGAAGACCAGGAAGTGTGAAATAGTCTGAGATTGAAACATAAATTCTAGATCATTTCTGGGTTATAACATCAGCTCATTCTTTATGTTCAAATACCTTGTGTCCTACACAGTTTGACAAATCAGAATGATAATTTGATCCAAGGAAGGAAGGCAAATATGGAAATAGAAGATTAAAAATAAAAGATTAAAGAAGAGAGAACCTGCTTGAACTATTCAAGACAAGATAAATGGCTTAAGAGAGAGGTGAGGGAGAACAGCCTCTTAAGAACTGATTTCAGAGAATAAAACGGGAAGCATTCAGTCTAGATAAATAAGATGCCACAGATAGCACCAGAAACAATTGATGAATCCTCTATCCACAGGAATGTGTGTTATATCCCACACACACATTCAAAGCCACTGCCAGTGGATGTTCTCAGATTATTTTAGTGTGATTTTATTTATTTTTGAAATAATGCTCCAATTTTGCAACTTGCCACATCCAGGCTCAATCCACATGTATTTTCTATGGGGTGTCAAGTTGCTTTCTTAAAATATGTCAGAACATCCAGAAAATGAATGTCTCGTTCCTGTAACTTAACAGCTGACTTCAGCCATTGGAAAATAAATTAAAATCAAATGATAGCAAATGCACCACATTAAAAAATATATTTCATAGAGTGCAAAAAATTGTAGACTTGAGGTACAGATGAGCAGGAAACAAAGCATTTAAGAAAGTCCAGTTGACACAAGTATTTCAGAGAAGACCTAGAAGGCAATGGCAGGCAATCCAGGGACAATTAGCACTTTTATAGCATTTAGATCTGCGCCTTAAACAAAATATCTAAAGACCAAGTACAAGGTTTGGATCATTTATGAAAGTCTTTCAACTGCACAAAGCAGTCATTCAGAACATGAGAAGGAGACAGGCTTTATCAGAGTCGGAGAGGATTGCAGCTATCTTTGATGTTAATGCTATTTCCTGAAACTGGCGTTTTCAGTTTCTATACAGTGACCAGAGAGAAATAGAGGAACAGTACACAATTTCACATAACACCTCCCCAGTTTCTCTCACTCTGTGTCTGTCTTATTATGCCTCCCCCCCCCCACAAAATACTCAGGGATGCAAATGTGTGTTCAGGGGCCTGGGGCTCTTAGAAATAAGAATCTGGACTCAGACAATGCTAATTAGATAGGGCATGTTTATTTTATAGTTCCTTGCTTACAGTTATGCAGACCAGTGTTCTTCCTTCCAGAATTCCCTTTGCCCCATTTCCTAAGGTGGACTATCTCATGCTTAGCTCAGAGCATTCTGAAATCCTGGTCTTGATCAAGGAATGGATTGGTCATAAACATTACATCCCTCCTTTCCCCCTAACTATCAAACCACAAATATAATTGAAAACACAGAACCCTTGAAAACATTTCTACAACTGTGTTGTAAAAACTACAACTATAACAATATTATACAACTAAAGACATAGAACAAAACCAAATAGACTTCCGGGGGCGGCGCGAACGGCAATGGCGGTCCTCTTCTGAACGGGAGAGGAGGCTCCGCAGACAACGGGTCGTCCGCTACGGCGAAGCGGAGACCCACTTCGGAAAACCCCAGGCAGCAAGAGCCTGGGGTCTTGAGGCTCGGTGGGCGCCTTGAGCGACCCTCCAAGCGCGAAAGGAACCCCGTAAGGGGCTCCGGAGCGTGGAGGGGGGTTGCGGCGCTGAGAGCTGCTTCACAGTCTGTGGAGCGAAGCCGCGCTGCTGCTGCCGGTGAGCGCTGATCCCTTTTCCTGTCAAATTACGGATTCGGATGAAAAGCAACTTATTCGTGAGTAAAAGACTGAATCACTTGAAATTAGAGACTTTAAAGGAAAAATTTTAATTGGCTTGAACTTGGCTGAAAGCGGAGAGACGTGGAAACAGGAAGTCCGTCTTCCGCAGCCATTGAACTTGAAAAAAGCAATCAGCTGGAGGAGTGGAGGCTGAAAGAAAGAGATTCTAAACTTTACAGATCTAAGCATCTACTGAACTTGCAATTTAAAGTAAAGACTTTAAGCTAAAGATTTGGAATTATTACTTGCACTTGACTTTCCTCCTTTTATTGGATTACAAATTAGAAGGTGAAACCCAGAGTCAGGAGCTGCCTGAGCATTAAGAGATTGAGCTGTCAGTACTGCAGATTTGGATACTGTATATTGGAACTTGCAACAATCTGAGGGTATTGAGACCTTTTAAATTTGAAATATTCTTTTTGGAGACAAATAAGCACTGTCTGTAACAAAGTGACCATTTATAAACTCTGCTAAACATTTGTATCTGAAGGTTCTTGGACATTAAATTAGACTCTGAAAGACATTTTAAGCTCCCTCTAGAGGATTGGATTAAAACAGTGACTTTACATGTACATTTACTTTCGATTCCCTTGTTGTTTGCTTGCTCTGGGCCTTTCCATTCCCATGGGAATAACTCAGTGTGACCTTGGCTGACAGATAACGTTGGAATGAGTGGCACAAGAAAAAGAGGGAGAGTTAGACAAACAACTTTAACAACTCTAACCTCAGCCTCGCAGACACGTAGATCATCTGTACCTACTTTGCCCTCAGAAGTAGAAGTTGAAGAAGTTGCCTTGTCACAGGCAAAAGAGGGAGAGGGTGAAGCAGAGCAGTTACAATTGGAAGATATGGCCTCAGGAGTATCTGTTTCTGTTCTAGACAAAATCTTTGAAAAATTGGAAGCTTTGGACAAGAAAGTAGATGTGCAATCAGCAAAGATTGACAAAAATACAGAATGTCTAAATAAATTAACCATACAAGTGGTACAGAATACACAAGCAATTGGACAGTTAACGGAGGCCTCAGCAGAAAATCGGAAATTGGCTGAGGACACCAGACAAAAATTGGAAAATTTAGAGCAAGAGGTAAGACCACTCACTAAACAAGTTGGGGAACATCAGATTTATCTTTCTATGATAGAACTGCGAAATCGTGAGAATAATTTGAGGATTAGATCATTACAAGAGGCAGAAGAAGGAAATCTAACTGAGTTTTTGACCAAAGAATTCTCCAAGTTCTGGAATTTGGAAGAAAAGGACTTTAAAATTGTGTCAGCTTTCAGACTTGGAAGATTTATAAAGAAGGAGAGGCCCAGAGACTGTTTGATAACATTGAGATCAAAGGAGGAAAGGGATAAGATTTTGGGCCTACATTACGGAAAGTCACTGGAGGTTTTGGATAGAAGAATTGAAATTTATAAAGATATCCCAAGACAACTGCTGGATCTTAGAGCCGCCTATTCTGAACTTGCTAAACTACTAAGGAGCAACGCAATTCCATTCAGGTGGGAATTTCCCCAAGGAATATCTTTTACCTTTAGAGGGAGAAAGGTCAAGGTTAGAACATTGGAAGAGAGAGACAAATTTTTGGCTACATACGGAGAGGATCTTCAAAAAGGAATTGAACTACCCTCTGGGCCTGGGGCAACGCTAGCATCAACACCAGCACCTGGGGAACCTGAAGATTCAGAGAAGATACCACCCCTGGAGAAATAACCAGATTGATCCAGGATGTCTCTGCAACTGCTGAGTTGGAATATTAATGGTTGTAACATTCCGGAAAAAAGGAAGAAAATATTTCACATATTAAAAAAAGAACAATTGGACATTATCTGTTTACAAGAAACACATGTGACGAGGCTCCACAGAAAAGTGTTAATAAATAAAAGATTGGGCCAGGAATTTGTATCGTTGGACAAAGTTAAGAAGAGAGGCGTGGTGATATATGCAAAAGAGAGCCTGTCACCTAAATTCTTATTTAAAGATGAACATGGAAGAATTTTGGCTATTGAGATACAATATCAAGGAGAGAAACTGTTGATATTAGGAATCTATGCACCTAATGAAGGGAAATCGGAATTTTACAAGAAGCTGCAGGAGACAATGCTGGACTATCTGGATTACAACAACATCATAATGATGGGAGATATGAATGGGGTCGTATCAACTAACATGGACAAGTCACAAAGTCAAAATGTTACAAAAGACGGCAGACTACCTAAAACCTTTTTTGAAATGACTGACAATATGGATTTGATTGACATTTGGAGGACAAAGAACCCACTAGGAAGAGAGGGAACATTCTTTTCTGAAGCCCAACTGACCTGGACAAGAATCGACCAAATATGGATTTCTAGAGGCCTGGCACCTAAGGTCAGAAAAGTGGAAATCTGCCCAAAGACCTGTTCCGACCATAATGCAGTAAAGATGGATATGACACTACTACCAACTGGATCCTTTAGATGGAAGATGAATGACAATTTGTTCAGAGATCAGGAAATTACTAAGAAGGCCCAAAAAGTTTTGAAGGATTACTTTGAGATAAATATGAATAATATGGTGGAAAAAAGAATAGTCTGGGACGCAAGTAAAGCTGTAATGAGGGGATTCTTGATACAACAGAATGCAGTAAAGAAAAGAACACAAAATGAGAAAAAAGATAAGATCTTGGATAAAATAAAAGAATTAGAGAAGAAATTAAGAGTGAATCCGAAGTCACAGCCAACTCTGAGAGAAATTAAACTTTATCAAACACAATATTCTAAATTGATAAATCAGGAAATTGAATGGAAGGTTAAATTAATGAAACAAAAAACGTTTGAGTCGGCGAATAAATGTGGAAAACTGCTAGCTTGGCAGTTGAAGAGAAGACAAAGATTAAATACTGTTACAAACTTAGAGGCTGATGGAAAAAACATTCAGAATCCAGTGGACATTAGAAAGTGTTATTTCAAAAAATTATACACCCAAGGGCCGCAAGACGATGTTGAGATTAAACAATTTTTGGCAAAAAATGGACTATCTAAATTGTCACAAGAAAATAGGACAATCCTGAATTCTAAAATAACACGACAGGAGATTGAACAAGCCATCCAGAACATGCAACTCGGCAAATCTCCAGGACCAGATGGGCTGACCTCCAAGTACTATAAGACATTAAAAGATTATTTGATACAACCCTTGATGGAGGTCAGCAATGAAATTATGGAGGGGAAGAGGGCACCGGAGTCGTGGAAGGAAGCGTTCATCACATTAATACCAAAGTCGGAAGCTGAAAAGACACAACTTAAGAACTACCGTCCCATCTCTCTTTTAAATGTGGATTACAAAATATTTGCAGACATTTTGGCAAATAGATTTAAAAAAGTTTTAAATGAAGTAATTCATAAGGACCAGGCCGGCTTTCTCCCAGGTAGACATCTGTTTGCTAATACAAGGAACATTATTGACATTTTGGAACTTTTGCAAACAGATATAAATACAAAAGCAGTTTTAATTTTTATAGACGCGGAGAAGGCCTTTGACAATATCTCCTGGAAATTTATGATGGGAAATTTAAAAGAGATGGGAGTGGGACGGGGTTTTGAGAATGGGATTGAGGCGATATATTCAGAACAGAAAGCTAAATTGATAGTTAATAATGTGGTTACAGAAGAGTTCAAAATTGAAAAAGGGACACGACAAGGTTGCCCTATTTCCCCTTTGTTATTCATTTCGGTTCTGGAAGTGCTATTGAACATGATTAGAGGGGATCGGTTGGTGGAAGGAATTCAGGTCGGTCAGAAACAATATAAATTAAAAGCTTTCGCAGATGACCTGGTTTTGACCCTGCAGAAGCCAGAGCCCAGTACGAAAAGAGTATTACAACTGATTAATGACTTTGGTCGGGTGGCTGGATTTAAACTAAATAAACAGAAAACTAAGGTTTTGGGGAAAAATTTGACTGATACAGAGTCAGAACGGTTTCAGAATGAGACGGAACTTAATGTGGTTAAAAAAGTAAAATACCTAGGGGTAAACATAACAGCAAAAAATCTAAGTCTATTTAAGGACAATTATGAAAAATGCTGGACAGAAATTAAGAGAGACTTAGATAGTTGGTCAAAATTGAAACTTTCTTTGTTAGGCCGAATTGCTGCTATCAAGATGAATGTATTGCCAAGGATGTTGTTTTTATTTCAAACACTTCAGGTTTTGGACAAAACGGAGTGCTTTCAGAAGTGGCAGAGAGACATTTCTAAGTTTGTCTGGCAGGGCAAAAAGCCCAGAATTAAGTTTAAGATATTAACCGATGCAAAACAAAGAGGGGGCTTTGCCCTGCCAGACTTAAAGTTGTATTATGAAGCCGCAGCGTTCTGCTGGCTAAAAGACTGGCTACTTCTTGAAGACACTGATGTGTTAGATTTGGAAGGGTTTAACAATGCTTTTGGATGGCATGCATATTTATGGTATGACAAGGTTAAAGCAAATAAGGCCTTTAAGAACCATATTGTCAGAAAATCACTGTTTAATGTCTGGACAAAATATAAAGACTTGCTGGAAAATAAAACACCAAGGTGGCTTTCACCTCTGGAAGCTAAGGCCCGAAAAAGACCCAATATGGAGGCTAAATGGCCAAAATATTGGGAAATACTAGAAAAGGATGGAGACAATTGGAAATTGCAGAGTTTGGAGAAAATGAAAGACAAAGTGCGAGATTGGTTACATTACGCTCAGATTAAAGAAGTTTTTAAAAATGATAAGAAACTAGGGTTCCAGGTGGAGAAATCGAAACTAGAAACAGAATTGTTAGAACCAAAGATTAAGGTACTTTCAAGGATGTATAACTTGCTGTTGAAATGGAATACACAAGATGAAACGGTTAAATCGGCTATGATAAGGTGGGCACAGGACATTGGGTATAATATCATGTTTGAGGACTGGGAGAGGTTGTGGAGTAATGGATTGAAATTTACTGCATGTAACGCTCTGAAAGAAAATGTAATGAAAATGATTTATAGATGGTATATGACCCCAGTCAAACTCGCAAAAATTTACCACCTGTCTGATAATAAGTGTTGGAAATGTCAAGAGTGTGAGGGAACGTTCTTCCACCTCTGGTGGACTTGCCCTAAAGTGAAGGCGTTCTGGGAAATGATTTATAATGAATTGAAAAAGGTATTTAAATATACCTTCACTAAGAAACCAGAGGCTTTCCTTTTGGGTATTGTCGGCCAAGGGGTGGCAAAGAAGGACCAGACATTTTTTATGTATGCAACAACAGCAGCAAGGATACTTCTCGCAAAACACTGGAAAACTCAAGATCTACCCACACTGGAAGAATGGCAGATGCAACTGATAGACTACATGGAACTGGCTGAAATGACCGGCAGAATTCGTGACCTGGGAGAAGAGAGGATTGAGGAGGATTGGAAGAAATTTAAGAATTATTTACAAAAGCATTGTAATTTGAGTGAATGCTAAATAAGATGCTAGACTAAAATAACTGAGCACCACTAAATTTAGAAGTTTTTAAGAAAATAAGTAAGACTGTGAAAATTTAACTCCTTTCGAGAATTATAAGATTATGAAATATAGAAGGGATATAAGAATTTAAATAAGATGATAAATTGCTGACAAAATGTTACAACGATGAAAGTGGGAGCGGGAGATGTGAGGAAGTCCAAAGAAAATGTGAAACTATGTTAAGACAAATGTTATATTGTTTATTATGTTTACTTTTATTGTAAAACCCAATAAATTGCTTTAAAAAACAAAACAAAACCAAATAATTGCTGTATGGTTCACAATGGAACACAGTGGTTGGCCCTCGCTGGGTACCTTTGACCACACGGAAAGGAGTTGCTGGACTTGGTACAGCAGTACACTTTTTATGAAGTTGCCATCATGCCTATGAGTTCTGAGCGGTGCTGTGAAGTAGGTTAATTATAGAAACATTTCTTGTTAATTTTGGGGAACCCCTTGTGCCATGACCATTGTGCCACTTGCTGTGATTTGGATATGGCACAGAATAGAAGAGCACTGAGAGTATGTCGCGTGGCTTGAGATTGTATTGAGAGTATATTGTGTGGACACAAAGTGCATCCCACTTTGAATGGCGTTTCTGTAGCTCTCTGCTTCGTTGCAATATATGTCGTATCTCGTTGGTTCAAATTCTTGTTTTATATTGCTTCCATCTGCAGTAGCAATATATAGAACTTCTGAATGTCCCTATAAACCTCTCAACCTGCCCATTTGCTTGTGGCCAATAAGGTACAACGTTTCAGTGTTTGAATCCAGTATAGTCTGAAAATTAAGCAAAATGATGGTCCATTTTTACTTTGAGGATATGTTAGCTGCTTCTTGTTGGAATGTTTCTGGAGCACATGCACAGTTTCAGTTTCTTTAATGGGTCACCCTTTCTCAATTTTCTGGACATGTATTTCTGGCATTTCATTTGCCTGAGCAGTGTCTATAGTGTTTTAGCAAGAGTCACCTGGGATTCTCATAAAATTTGCCTGAACATTATGTTGGCAGTGCATATTCTAAAACAGCTGAATAGCAGAATAAATATCAGTTGTTATATTGAATTAATAAATGAATTAATTAAATGAGGTAGCTTTCAAAAATTGGCTCTTACAGTTTTTGAATTTTGTGTTTTGGGGGCAAAATAGACTAGTGCTGTTCAACAGTATGTATGTATGTATGTATGTATGTATGTATGACTTCACATTTGTTAGCTTGGCAAAGATACACTTACTTTGGTATTGTGTTCCACATACCCCTCAACTAATTACAGCCTCTTCAGCAGCTTGGATAAGCATTGTCTGAAGAGAACTTATCAGTCAATCACTTTGATATTAAAATGTGGTGGGGGGTTGTTGTGATGGCCTTTCCTTCACATTCTATCCCCTGCATCTTCTAAGAATTTGCAAAACTCTTTTCCAAAATATATACATTTGTCATTGCAAATTAGTATTGCTTCGGTAGAATAGGTGACAGATGTAGGCATGCATCTGAGAAAGACACTGTTTGCCTCATTTCTCATATTTCACAAAAATGCTAATGTTTAAATTCAAAGGGAAATGAGCTATGTTTTGCCTTCAAAGAGTTCTAAAATTGTATGGAAGCAGACAAGCCAGACGGCTTCAGCATTTTACATTTATTGGTACAGAATTGTTTCAAAGGGTCACAAAGTGAGATGTAGTTGATTTCTTCCTTGTCTAAATACCTGAACTCTTGAGTGCTTAAAAAAATGATTTTCCTTTATCATTCCCTTGTCATTATTTTGCCGTCTTAATAAACTCTGTGGACCATTTGTAAGCTTGAGTTATAATTGCATTTTTCAGGTCCCCCCCCCCCCCCGAGTTGCCTTATCCGTGTTAGCCTCATCTATGAGGTCATGGAAAGCCTGCTACTTATCACTTTGTGGGGGAGAGATGCTAGCCATTCAGTAATGTGTTCTCTTGGGACTGAGATAGCAGAGTTGTGGAACACTAGTGGGAAATTGTGCTAAATATCTATGAAAGTATTTTTACATGGCATAAGCTCCACAGCAACAGAGGGCGAAAAATCCCAGACTTTTCCATTTGTTTTAAGTTATTCTCAGATCCATTTTGGAATCAAACACCTCAAGAGTTTTCCCTTGGGCTCATGATGGGAAATCTTACCCAGAAGACCTAGACACCGATTCAAGAGCCTTTAAAATACTGAGTATAATAATCCTGACCTAACATGCCCTTCTCTGCCATTAGTTGGCTGTGCCTGTAACTCAACAATTTTATGGGCTTAATGGCTTGCTGCTAAGTACATCTTTTAAGGCTAACCAAAGTCAGCTGAATGAAACAGTTCTCTTAGTCGACATGTCTAATAGGCTAAAACTGGTTGTTCTTAACTCTTTGCAATACTCTCAACTTTTCAAACAGTTCTTGGTCTACAAACATCATCTGGTATAAATCAACACAGTTCCTTTAAAGTTTTTGGATCGAAGGTTATTTACACCTGATGAGAATCTGGACATTTTAGTTTGAATTGTGCCAGGCTGAAAAGAAAAAGAGGCAACAGGAAGAGAAATCCTGAAATAATTTTTACTTTAAACTTACAAAGTTCGTATTAAAAAATTATGATGCATTAACCAGGGAAAAAAGAATGGTCTCAGATAAGTTAAGGAAGAGAACAGAAATATGTGTGGTGTTTATATAATACATCCAAAGCATGCTAAAATGAAAGCTAGAAGTATTGGTTCCCAGGCGCCAAGTGAGATATCACCCAAAAATGCAATCGTTCTACATACCATTTGTGGGTTGATTTCTTTTTCTCTGTGGCATCACCAAAAGAGGAAGGAGTAGGATAAGGAAAGCTTCAAGGCCAGGATAAGAACAATCGTTTGCTTTCCTTTTGCTCCCATTATGAAAGGCTCAATTGTTTCATCTTACTGCTTTTATCATTTGGGAAAGGATACATTTAGCACATTGCAGCTCCAGATAAAGGAGGCATCAAAGGTACATGCAACATATAAGGAAGAGAGAGGACCGTTTTTCCAAACAGTTCTCTATTTCCACTCATTAAGATTCAGATTTTTAATGCTTGTTTTCACCTAAGGATTAATATGTCACTTTAAAATCTGTACACCTCATACATTTTTTGTATTTTTTATATTAAGTTATATTGAATTTGGGCAGGAGATTCTGGGAGTTAACATGGTATTTCATTAAAATGCATAGAAGGAAAAAGAACGTTTGAGCTTTGGGGTTGATTAAACACAAAGAAAAGAAGATCAGTCACCTGAAGTGAGTGTAGCATGAAGAATTTTATTATTTTCATCTGTGGGATGAGAACATGAAAGTGATTAATAAATAAGAGGTTCAGTGACTGGAAAGTAATGTAGAGTATTCCAAGACATTCAAGATAGTTTGTTGGCTTTCATCCAAGGAAATATATTGCATGTCTATTTTGCTTAATAGGACTTTATAGCAAGGCAAACTGTCTCATGCATTCCTGGATTCCATCTCTCCTTGCCTGAAGCAAGCCAGTTATATTCACCTTAAAACTCAGGGTCTGGAACACACTGGCACTGGCTCTTACTGCCACAAGCTATATTGACTGGGCCACAAACTTCTGCCACTGATTTAGAGATGGTTTTCCCTTGGGCATGCAATGATTTTGCAAGTCTTCTCCTGTCTTACAGCTGTACTGAGGCAGATTGGAGCGTGGTAACCAATAAAAAAACAGTTCAATTTTACATGCTCTATCTCAATCAGATTTTATTGCAGCATTGCATAGTAAGGACAATTAACATTATCTTGCAAAAAAAGGTACCGGGGGCCAATTCATCTGTTGTTCTTTAATAGGGCACTATATCTAGGACAAATATCTCTTGAGGAGTGGTGTCATTTTTCCTTGGTGGAAGTATGCATGTCTCATACAGTTGTCTATTTCCTGTGTTTATTCTGGAGGTAGGGCTGTTTCACGTTTTTTTCTACACAGAAATTACCATAGAAAATCCATATGCAATACAACATGAAACAAATGTGCACAGTGTCCATTCTGGGCATAGGAACCATTATTAATATATGGCCACCATGTATGGCTTGCCTAAGATTTTTTGCTACTCTTAACAACTCCACTTTAAAATCTGAAATTCCACTACAGAGAATGCTGAGGTACAACTCTTGGGTCATGTGGTGCTTCAGCCAAACTCCACAAAACTTGCTACCTCAAGCAACTGCTAGGTTTGGTTATGCTGTATTTCCAACCCTCTATAAGCCTTCTTAAACCACATATTCTGGAGGCAAGCCCATTCCCATAGAGTGATTGGAACTAGAATGGTCTTAACTCCCTCCAATAAAAGGAAGCTTTCCCATCTACCATCACTCTCCAGGATTAACCTGCAGTCTGGATTACAGCACTTGATAGAAGATGCAGCCTGCATTAACTCAGGAAAGAACAAGAAAAGCCGGACTTGCAAGGGAAGTTTCAGCAAAACTAAAACTGACCGGAGTTACACAGGGGCTTCTCGTAATCGTTTTTTTGTTTAGTCTTCAATGTTTTCATTGCTGCAGAGCCACAGTGGAGATCCCCACGAGGGGCTGAAGATTTTAATCAATAGTGTCGCTTAAATGCTTTGTGCTAAGATACAGTTTTAGGCACACTTCAGTACTTCAAATTCTTCTATTCCCTTTTAAGAAAGTTACTTATTCTTCTAAAAATATAAATATTATGCAGATACTGTGCATAATGATCCACATTCTCAACTTCTCAGTCTTGCATTTCCCTCTTTTGTTCATTTCGCAATTAACATTTGGTATCTGGGAGGTGGAGACAACACATGGCAACTGCTTCCTGTTAAAATACCCAGAGCTCTTCTAAAGACTAAAAAAAAAATATCAAAGGTATACTGAAATAGGCAGCTGCTTGCCTGGGACTGAACAGCAAGGCTTGGGTCACAAAAGAACAAGTGTGTGTTCAAATAGAAATGGCACGACATATTATACGGTTTGTTTTTCCAAGAACGCTGTAGGATAGTAAATCATTCACTGGAATAAATGAATATGGTTATACTGAAAAGCATTATTAGTGCAAAAGGTGAAAAGAGGTATGGAAATACATTACAAATCTGGCCATGTATCAAATGTGGTTGCAACTGTGTAGAACCTGCAACGAGGAGGAAAAGACTTCCATTTTGCACAGCACAGAAGCCCCAGAGTCTGCCTTGGTTGCCTTAGCAAACCTTGGAAGTAAATATTACAGCACAAGTCAGGGATGAGAACCTGTTGTGGGGGCTGATGAAATTTGGAATCCAACAGCCTCTGGAGGATCACAGACTCCTCATCAGTGGCATAAGGTCACACTTGCATCCCAAGGGCTATTACAATGGCTAAGGTTGCTTGCCAAATTTTGGTTCTGTAAAAGAATCTGCCTGTTAAACTTTTATGCAGTGTAAGTGGAACACACAGAAATTCTGCCATTATTGTTTTCCTGCATGCTATAGAACCAGTAAGAGAACATGCCTCTAGGAGCTTCTAGACTGGGGACTTTTTAGCACTACAGTGGTACCTCTGGATGCGAACGGGATCCGAATTTTAGAATTCTACAGATGTTAGCATGCATAAAAGCAGAAGCTAAACATTTTTGTTAATTTATGAAATGGCATGAAAGAGCCCAAGATAACAAAAAGGGGGAACTTTAAATTCCATGGCCATGATCAGTCAAGGGAAGGTGGTAACTCTTGCTGTTGACACATAAGGAAAAAAGTGTTTCACTTTCACCTACTCTTAAGTACTATCTGTAGGCTGGAATTCACCAAATTACTTACTTATTTATTTATTTACAAATTGCTTCCCATAAAACATCCCAAAGTGATGTAAATATGCTCAAGTGTTTGAATATGCCCAGTGCAATTAAGTGGGGGGGGGGGAGCTTCCCCTTCCATTTCATATTACAAAATGATTATTTTTATTTATTTCTACCCTGCCCTTTCCCCTGCTTTTGAAAGTTTCCAGTTTCAAAAATATGCGTCTGATGGCCCACCCATCTCTTAGGCACTCTAAGTACTGAACCTATAAGGAAATTTGATTTGCTAGCAACTGACTATGTGTCTTACAAAGTTTCTATCAGTTTTACAAGGTTTCTGTTGGTTTTGTTTCAGAACCATGACCATTCATGTATAGCATGCAGGATCATCTATCGGTCAGATGAACACCACCCACCAATTTTACCTCCGAAGGCTGATTTGACTATTGGATTACATGGGGAATGGGCGAGCCAGCGCTGCGAAGTGCGTCCTGAAGTGCTCTTTCTCACCAGGCACTTCATCTTCCATGACAACAACAATACCTGGGAAGGTCATTACTATCATTATTCTGACCCAATCTGCAAGCACCCCACTTTCACCATCTATGCCAAGGGTCGTTACAGCCGGGGAGTACATTCATCCAGAGTGATGGGCGGAACAGAATTTGTGTTTAAAGGTAAGATCATTAGTTTTGAACCAAAGCTCTTTCCAAAGTACAGCAGAATTTTTATAGCATGCAGCAAAGCACATATGTGGAGGGATTAATATCATACCAAATTGCCCCACATGTTCTTGGATAGCCATCTCACAGTAGACCAGCTCAGTTTCTTGTAGCCATGCAACGTTTTATTTAAGCTTCCTGCTGCCTTCAAGTAGGACTGTATTCCTGCAGTTCTCATGATTCCTGCCTTGTGCTGCCGCACTAAGTTGAATGGCCCAGACTGGCCAGGGAAGGGGAATCAGCAAGCATTATCGGGTATTTTGACAGATAGGAGCCGGGCTCTCAGATTTCTGTAATAGACCACCTCTTTCTGTGACGCTTGTATGATGCTTTTGGGTGGTCTTTGGAAGAGGGGTTGGGCAATTTCTAAAGCCTTTAAAAGCTGTTACACTTCTTTGTTCTGGGTCCTCACCTCCTTGCAGGGGTGGAAGCTCTGTTGCAACTGAAAATAAAGATCTTCCTTCCTTCTAAAGAAAGAAAGAAACTTGCTGCAAAGCAGCAAGGTCAAATAGTGTCAAATACAGGGCAAGTACTTAAAGCCTGGAAGTAGTGTAAGACAGACTTGAACTAATTACCAAAAAATCAAGTTAAGATACCTGTTATGAAACAATGGAATTAAATTCTAAAGTGTTGTCATCACAGCCAACTGTGTTAAATAAATATAAAACGTGTATCAGTCACCTTAAAGAGAGCAAGCAGTTCTCCTTGGCTTTTATATAGAACCCCAGGGATAGCCGAGCTACAAACAGTTCTTAAAATGAAAAAGACACATGGCAACTATAAAATGAAATGTGGTTGTGCCTAAAGAGTAAAGCTGCAAGTTCTTTTTCCGAAATGGTGAAAGAACACACCAAACTCCTGCAGAGCTGAGGAACAAAAAGCCTTCACTCCTAACATCCATGACAAACTTGGAGACCTTGCCCATCACTTTTATAAAGGCATTCCTGGGTTTGTGATCAATTGGTGGGCATTCCAGTCTTAAGCATAGACCATAAAAGCTAACCTATGAAGTCAAAGGATGAAGTCAAACATAACAAATCTAAATAGGGCTGCTTCTGTGTTGAAATGACATGCAAGGAGGCCTGGAGTTTTGTTAGGATTTGTTGAATTGTTCATATAAATTTATTAAAATATGCCACCCAAACTTGAAACTGGACCAACTTAAGTTTGTTTGGAATTCCCTTTCTTGAGGCCCTTTCAGTTCAGCTAGAACTCAAAACAAAATTGTTTAAATTACTTTTAAATTAAATCTAGTCAGTCTTTTCATGATTAGGAGAACTTGGCTGATATAAATCAAGGTTGTTTTTTTAAAGCTCTGAAGTTTATAGATTATCCATTCCTCAAGATGTTGCGCACATGAAGCTTTAAAAGTGTGGATAATATATGATGGTAATGGAGCTGACATTTTCTGAGGTTTTTGGTTTCCATTTGGAACTGGTTACTTCATTAGCTTTCTGAGCAAGTATATGTTAAAAGACATAGCTTTATATCCTGGCTACAGAACAATTTTTAAATGAAATTTGAGTGCAGTTTTATAGCGTCCTCTCTCATGAAAAGCAACTTGGTTTTATTTGTAGGCTTGCCTGGGGCAGCAGGGTTGTGAAATAGAAACTGTTTAATCTCTTGCCTTTCCTATCTAGACATCAGTCTTTTTTTCTTTTCTTTTTGGGTGGAACTTGCTTTCCCCCCTCCTAGAAGACTTAATTATGTGAACCAGAGTTAGTTCATTTGCTTAGCATGCCCACTACACAGAAGCTAAAAATGTTTGTGAAGATTGAACAAGTATCTGACCCAATTTATTGTCCCCAGCTCATTATAGAAATACATTTGAGTTTTACACTTTGAAAAATAGGCGTATTAAAATGTTTGATGACATTTAGAGGCTTAAAAAGAAATCAAGAGCATCAAACTGGAAAAATTATTTATAATTAATTTCAAATAAATTTGCACCTTATTTTAAAAAGTGTATTGATTTTTGTGCTTACTTTAATGAAGCTTTATTGAACAACTGGATAGCTGGGGGTATATGTGTATGGAAACAAATTTCCATGAATGTATGTTTAAAGCTTGGATTGAGAGCAAAGTACTGGAAAAAAAAAAGAATGTTAAATGTAGTTTTATGTTATATTTAGATCAGAGATCAGAACCACTCTAGTAATCACATGATCTAATCTAATGAGTAAAGGTATAAAGTAATTGTTATTGTTCCTAAATCAAAGATTGCAGCATGTTCTCACCTTTGATGCTATTTTATCTAGCATGTGCATAAGGAAGTTAGGGCAATAATAGACAACCCTCCAATCCAGAGGCTGCTTATGGGTACAGGAACTCCATTTTAGCTCAGAACTCTCTTGCTTATAAACATGTGAATGCATAAGCTGTGATTCAAGTCCTCCATTGAAATTAATATCAAAGAGATGTAAACACTGCTAACATAATTAAATGCTTGCATTGGTCATGCTCATTAAAACAAGAAAAAATGAGGATATGTTCATGCCTTGCTGAAATATTTGTTCATGGCCAAGGTTCAGTGAATCAGTCAAGATTGGCAGTTTGCTGTCTTCCTTGTTGTAGCTTTTCCACGCACATACGTGTTACACAGCAGTTGCATAATTTCATATTTTAAGGAAATTTAAACCTTTTCTTAACGTTGTACAATAGCTGTAAAGCAGTCATGTTATAGTCCAGTGACAATGAGAAGTGAAGCGTGCCAAGGAGATACATATTCAATACAGACCAGCAATGGTTACTGTAGAAGAGGAGGTGATGCAACCTGTTATGTATATCATAAGGTAGAGTAGCATAGTAAATCTAGGTCATGCCCAAGGACTAATTCCTTTGAACACTGTCAAGGCTGAACTCCCAACAGCAACAGAAAGCAAACCACCACCACACTAGACAATTTTGTTACTCAGGGAGTGAGCAAAAAAGCATTTGCTCATTGTGGGGCAGGGAGCATGGTTCTCTTGGCTGAGGTCACCTATCTCAGCAGTTCAGGAAGCCCTGTCCTCACTCAGATCAGCTCTGTTTTCCATGATGTCACCACATTCACTACATTATCCCTGGTTCAATAGGAAGAGAGGAGAAATGAACGGCAACATACAGGCATATAAAGTGACCATAAAGATAAAATGCAAAAACAAAATGGCTACCTTGAGAGCTTGTTTTCTGGCACCGCTCAAATTATTGAGCATTGTTACCACACTGTGAATTCAGCAGTGTCATTAAATCTATGCACAGTCGTACCTCAAAAGTCAAAACGCCTTGCGAGTCTAACGTTTGGCTCCCGAATGTCACAAACCTGGAAGTGAGTGTTCAGGTTTGCAGACGTTCTTTGGAACCCAAACATCCAACGTGGGTTCCGCGGGTTCCGATTGGCTGCAGGAGCTTCTGCAGCCAATCAGAAGCCGCACCTTAGTTTCTGAACATTTTGGAAGTCAAACAGACTTCTGGAACGGATTCCGTTCAACTTCTGAGGTACAACCTTATCTGGTTTATATTTTGCTCACTCTTAAAATGACTTATGATTATTTTCATCTAGTTAAAACAGAGAGCACTGCTACAAGAAATTCCCACAATAAGCCAACCATGCACCTTACTAGTGTTCCACTACTAAATACTAGATCTGAGAGCATATTTATTCAACTCACTAACTTGTGGACATTGTTCTAAGAGCCACTAGCTTAGATAAATTTAAAAGGGGATTGAGACACAGTCAGAAGAGGATAGATCTGTTAATAGTAATTAGTTATGATAGCTAAATGGTTTACAGGAAGCTTACCTGTGAAAAAGCAGTTGCTGTGGGCAAACAACGGGAATGGCTGTCGCTTGTACTTTTCTTAAAGCATCTGGCTGGGCACTGCTGGAACAGGATGCTGAAACAGGATGCTGAAGTAGAAGGGCCCAGGAACTAATGAGCAGGGCTCTTCTTATGACTTCACTTGCAACTCTTACTGGTTTTGGTTTTAAACCCCTTTTTTCTTTCTTTCCATACACTTGAGTTACTCTTCACATTTATAAAGGCTCAGTTCAGAAGCAAATGCTGTGTCTTTCAAGGTCAACGGGTTTAGAAACTTCTACAGAAAATAATCAAGCTCTTCCTGAAATAGAAATCTGGCTGTTGACAAAATCATATTACCTCAAGGCACAATTAACAGTCCCTTCTTTGTTTTTTTGCAGTGAATCATATGAAGGTTACACCCATGGACATAGCTACTGCCTCTCTACTGAATGTCTTCAATGGAAATGAGTGTGGGGCAGAAGGATCCTGGCAAGTTGGGGTGCAGCAAGATGTTACTCACACCAACGGCTGCATTGCTTTGGGAATTCGCCTGCCGCATACAGAGTACGAGATCTTCAAAATGGAGCAGGATGCCAGAGGGAGATACTTGTTGTATAATGGCCAGAGACCCAGTGATGGATCCAGTCCCGACAGACCAGAAAAGAGAGCCACCTCATACCAAATGCCCTTAATTCAATGTACTTCATCCGCACCAAGAGTAGATGAAACTTTAGAAGAAAACAAACTAGGATGGTACAGCACTGGAGCACCAGCAAAAAATCCCTGTGCTTTTGTTTTGGTTATGATGCTGGCTGTTAGTACTGTGCCAACGTTGGGCATTTACAGCTAGAATTGCATTTTCAAATGACTCCTATCAGGGCAAGTGTAGGACTTAGGCTACATGGGGAGAAGATGTCATAAAGCATCTTAACAGACAAAAAAAGGACATTTTCTTGATGCCTGAAGAACTGTTGTTCCTTTTATCCTCCTTGAATCATGAATAGCACCAGTTTGTTTCTGCTTTGAACTTCATCCAGTCTGATCCATGGCCTGACATGACTGCACAACAGTAATTGCACTTTAAAACTGCAGTTCTTCACCCTTAACCCTGTCTTCAGTTTGTTCTTTGGAAGAAAAACTTATTGGGCTGAACTATCTTACACAACTCTTCATCTACCAACTGTGCTGTTGCAGTTGCTCCTACTCCCCAAATCAGTTTCATCTTTGAATTTGATTATCTAGAATTATGCTTTTATCGTATTGTGTCAATACTGATAAACTGCATTGTTCTTATGTTACAGTGTATATATGTATATATGAAAAATCCAACTAAGGATGTATCTTAAATACACTTTTATAGAGTTTACATAAAATATTAAATGATCTTTAGGATCAAGAATGCTGAATGAAAAATCTCAAATTAAACCTGCACAGATAATTTAAATGATTGTATATATAGGTGGTGAATTTAAGAATAATCAAGAGATTTAGAGTGACATATGGTGCCAATGTTCTTACTAAGTTGCCCAACTTATCACAGTTCAAAGCAATTTCAGGGGTCCACCAACCACTTTCCACCAACTTTGAAAAAGCAAAAACAAAGGGAAGAAAGCAACAAGATCTCTCAATTATAAAAACCAAGGTGAGTTATACCATATCTTCATAAGAAATTCAGGATAGTGGACTGCTTGCCAAATGCAATTCACTTGACATTCATTTTATTAGACTGGGCAGTTCAATAAAGCAAGCAAGGCTTAATCTTTATCTTTATATATTTATTTTTGCAAGACTTTTTTTAAAGAATTCATAATAAGTTGTGGCAAAGAGTGGAGTTTAACTAGGAGCGGGATGCTAGCCAAGTCTGTTTCCTTTGGTTAGTGGACAAACTGAATATTAAATGATTCCTTTTTTCACTGGGAATGGGACAGGGGGTCATGTAAACTCCATTGCTTTAAATCAGGGACAGGGAAACCTATCGCTTTCATATTATTGGACAGAACCCCAGCCGGCATGGTCATTGATGATGGGAGTTTAGTACAGCTACATCTGGAAGGACAAATTCCCCACCCGTTTTAAATTCACAGTAGCCTCTTTACATAATGCCACAATGACAAGGCCAGGAAACACAGAATCAAAAGATACTCTCCCTAAATATCATCTTATTTAAAACCAGCAGTTTGAAGAACAAATTATCTCTTCTCTTTCATGCATGTGTATTCACATATAATTTATTGACATGTACAAGTGGGACAAGTTTCAAATCCAGTGGTGAAAAATAGCAATGAGTAAACCAAGCCACGGTGTTGGGTCCCTTAGTATAATAGGAAGTGTTCTGTGATAAAATACAAACTTACAAATTGGGACGCATGATAAGAAGGAAAGGAGCTCCAGAGGGAAGGTGGCATAAAGAAAAATTACTTTTCTCTCTTCTGTACATAGAAGCCTCCATAAGCTCAGAGTCTTCTATCGACAAAGGGACACAACTATATACAACCTGTGGTAAGACAACAAACAGAAAGTGAGGGATGCAACTGAGTCTACAAAATCTCGGAAAAGGGACCATTCTTACCAGCAGAATTACACTTATAACATATAAACATCATTCACTGGAAGCTGCTGCCATGGGCTTGCTTTCTCCACTTGTTATTTTTTACCATCTGCAGAAGTTAAAGGGGAACTCATTTATGCTGAAGTAAGCAAAGATACAATTCAGATAGAGATCTTGGACTTTTGACAATGACAGTGAAAAGCACCATGTGAAACACCTTTTTTTTCCACATCTGCCATAACTAGATGTGAGAAACCTCTGCACATATTTGGCTCTGGGCTGCAGATTCTTTGACTGTTCTGCCACAGGGTAGATTAGGATTCCTGAATTGGGAATCTGCTACAAAGCTTCACCTGTCCATCAGCCCTCCCTGCCACTTAGAATAATAGAATCTCAGAATTGTAGAATTTGAAGGGACCCCAAGGGTCATCTAGTTCAGGAATATCAAATAAATCATACATGGCGTATGGCTGCCCAACTTCTACTTTAAAACCTCCAATTTCCTCCTTAAATTGTGGCCCTCAGAACTGGGCACAATACTCCAGGTGTGGCCTGACCAAGGCAGAATAGAGCAGGACTTACTTCCCTTGATTTGCTCCTGCATAGCACTGTTGAGTCATGTTAAGCTTGGGGGGTCCTTTCCACATGTACTACTGACAAACAAGATGTCCCCCACCTTATAATTGTTCATGCCTAAGTGTAGAACCTTACAATTGTCCTTGCTGAAATCCATTTTGCCAGTTTGGGCCGTTTTCCAATCTGTTAATGTCATCTTGAATCCTGATTCTAATGCCCCTGAATACTTTCATCCAAGTCATTTATAAAGATGTTGAGCAACAACAGGCCCAGGACAGAACCCTGTGGCATTCCATTTGTCACTTCTTTTCCAGGATGACAAGAAACCATTCGTGAGTACTCTTTTGGTTTGGGCAGTCAACCAGCTGCAAATACACCTAACAGTTACCTCTTCCAGTCCACATTTTGCCAGCTTCTCTGCAAGAATATCATGAGGGACTTTATCAAAAGCCTTACTGAAATCAAGATACACTATGTCCACAGCATTCCCCTGATCTACCATGCTTGCAACTATTTTTTTAAAAAATGACTCTTCTGGCATGACTTGCTTTTGAGATACACATGCTGGGTCTTTGTAATCAAAGCATCTTTTAATTATCTGTTCTAGGGCATTTCCTGGTAAAATGTTAAGCTGACTGGTCAATAGTAACCTGGGTCTTCTCCCCACCCTTTTGAAGATGGGGACATTTGCCTGCCTGGAGAACAGGTTAAATACTTCCGCCTTCTGCAAAGACTTCATCTGTTCTCCAAGAATTCTCAAAGATTATAGACACAGGCTCAGATATCAAATGTGCAAGCTCCTTTACTACTCTTGGGTGCAGCTCATCAGGCCCTGGAGATTTGAATTCCTTACCACCTGGTTTACTGTCTTGAGCTGCAGCTCCCTCCCCTCCTTGCATTGTTCATGCTTTCATCAGGTTAGGCACTGCTTTCCTTTAGGGTGAAGGCAGAGGAAAATAGGTGTTGATCAGTTCCGCCTTCTGTCACCCAATAGCATTTCTCCATCTTCTCCATGCAAGAGATCTACTACTTGCTTGTTCTTCCTCTTGCTTCAAACACAACCAAAGAAACTTATTATTATTTTAAACCTCTCTTGCAAGCCTGAGTTCATTCTGAGCTTTGGCCTGCCTGACCTTCTCCCTGCAACTGTATACTCTTCCTTCCTGATTTCTCCTTCCTTCCATTTCTTATACATTCCCTTACACCTCAGCTCATCTGTAAGCTCCTTATACAGCCACACTCGTTTAGGTGCCTCCCACTTTTCTTGTTGCGAATTGTCTGCATTTGTGCCTTCAATATTTCACCTTTAAGAATCACGTACTGGGCTCCCTTCTCTTCTGAGTATTTCTGACCACAGTAGTTCCTCAAGATTTTTGAAAATAGCCATCTTAAAGTCCAGAATGCATGTTGGACTACACTCTGTTTTCTCTTGCCTGTGAGGACATGATCAGTTCCTCCCAAGGTTCCCTGTACTTTCACTTCGTTGATCAGTTCCTTCCTGTTGGTGAGTACCAGGTCCCCTTGCTGCTGCTTCCACTTTCTGGGAAGTGAGGGAATTGAGGAATTTGTTGGATGTTACATTATTGGCAGTGTTTGAGTTCCAACAGATACTGAAATAGCTGGAAGTCTCCCATGACTATACCACTCCTTTTCAATAGTTTGGTAAAGTGCTCTAGGAAGGCACCGTCCAGGTTTGAAGGCATGTTTGATTGGGAAGTTGGAACAGAGTAGAGCTGGGGGCAAGTTTGAGATTTTAAGGTGGTTGTATATTTGCATAAAGCCAAGGGTGTGTTTTTTAAAAAAGATATTTTATTTTTGTAACATTAAAAAACTATTTTTTCTTCCCAGTTTTCTTCTCTAGTTTAAAGTGCCAGGGAAGTTTCAGTACTTGTTGAAAATGTTGGTTAAATAAAGAGTAAATGAAACCAAAATTCTTGGAAGTCTTCTCAGTAGTTTTTTCTGTATTCAATAGTTGTATCCACCAAGCTGAAGAATTAACTATAAGCTCTTGCTGTGTGCATGTGCACAAAGTTTATATTTCATATTGAGTAACTATTATCTACAGCTGTATATCAGGCCATATAAAGTTAAATATAAATCTTGTTTGATAGCAAGTAGCAATTTAATCTGAGTTAAATGGTTCATACACCATTAAGCTTATTTATCATAAACAGGGCACACTCATATAGCGGGGGGGGGGGGTAAGCATGCAAGCACGTTTCTTTTTCTGAGAGATTTTTTTTTCAAAAACTCCAAACTGATCTTTAATTTCCCTTGGCATTAAAAACAGCAACACAATCCTGCCATGTAAGCTTTCATCCCTAACTAAATGGAGCCCAATACTTTTAAAAAAGCTTCTTTTCAACACTAGTAATCACAAGTATTCCACTTGGCTTCTGAAAATCTCAAGCCACATTAGTTATGGGTCACACAGTGCAGCAAGTTGTAGGCACACAGAGAAAAAGTTTCCCTGCATTTACACCATTCAGCAACTACTGCACAAATCCCTAAACTGTCCATAGTGGTTTAATCAAGTAGTCATACCTTGGGTTACAGATGCTTCAGGTTGCCTTTTTTTGGGTTACGGACCCGCTGAAACCCAGAAGTACTGGAATGGGTTACTTCTGGGTTTCGGCGGTCGTGCACTTTGCGCAAAGCGCCGAATTGCAACCCACACTTGCGCAGACACAACACTGTGGGTTTCGAACGCTGTGGGTTGCGAACGTGCATCCTGCACGGATCACGTTCACAACCCGAGCATCCACTGTAATGAACATACTTACCCATTACTTAATGCTTACACATTTATTTGCATTTGTAAGTTAACCCTTCCCAAGTCATAGGCAGATAATAGAAGCAAATTTTAGAAATGCAAATATAGTATGCATTTGCCTAAAATAGTTGGGATGTGGGAGACAAGCACAAGTCCCTGTTAAGAATCCAAAACCGCTCACAAAAATTAATTCAGATTGGAGGTTGCTTAAAGGCCTGCAATAAACATGATGTATAATAAAACATTGCCACCTAGTGGTAACTTCTTGTCTCAACTCTGAAGAAGACTTCAAAAGTTAAGAGCTCTTCGCCTGCAAACACAAATGGAGAATTATTATTTTGGGGGGATGGAGTCTTTGTATGAAACTCCATGGAAAAAGTCAAGCAGGTTTTATGAGACTAGGGAATTACTACTTCAATATTAAGTCTCTCAAACATTGTTATAAGCTAGCTAGTTCTAAGATGTTCTGTTTAAAACTGATTGCAAATAGAAAACTCTGCTGCTGTGGAAGGATCACATTTTGAAGAATCAAAAGAATTAGGTATTCTCATGTTCTTTTCAAAACCTCATAATAAAAGTACAACTATTTTTTACCTTTGTACATGTTCTTTCTCATAAAAACCTTTAATTCAGGAATGCAATGCAACACAAAGTGGGTTAAGATAGGAATGCTATGAACAATTAAATTACATCTGAAAATGTGGAATATACTTTAACGTTTCATGTAATCTACATCCTAGTCAAGCAGTATTAACTTTTTAAACTAGCCATTCTGGTACAGTACAGTGTAAAAGAGAATTAAAGTAACTTCTATCAACTCTTTCAAGCTGGCATACATATATACAAACTTCACCAATTAGGAAAATTTCCAGGTCTCGGAAAGAATAGCTAATCAACAGCACTTTCTGCTTTCCAACTTTCAATTAAGGGAACCCAAAACAGTTCTTGGCAGCGTAGATGACTAACACAGACATTCTGACGTCTTCTCATCTGCACTGAAACTACTTTCAAAGCCAACACTTTCAGTGATTTAAACCAAAACAGAACACACAATAAAAAGTTAAAGTAATTCAATTGCCTAGCATTAAAATGTAATTCAGCTCTTCAGTGTATCAACAAGTCTTGAAAGCCAGAATACAGTTTCGTAATTGCTCCGTTGACTCCCATAAATGCTTTTCATAAGCCACTTTGCTACCAACACTTGAAAGGTTTGGAGCTTAATGTCAAGGACAGCATGTTGATGGTGCCCTGAACTTTCAGACAAATGGTCTGCAAACCAATAGAATGCTTAAATAAAGTACTTTTTTCCATTACAGAGTAGAAACAGTTTGTTATATTCAGAACTTAATTACGGTGATGGAAAGCCAAGTCAAGAAGCAGTTGATAATTTTATTGATAATTTCACTGCTTCGGGTAGGGTGATTCACACAACCAGCCAAATTTATCATATAATCCAACTAATGAAGCTTTTTATGTCTCACAAATAAAACTCTTATATTATGAAAAGAACTATTGTTGATAGTTGGATCCCTCCAACAGGGCCTCAATACCATGCAGAACTGCCTATATTTGTTCATTTCATTTAATCCAATGATCCTAAGACAGTACAGTAGAAAGAAGAGCCAATTTCAGCAGCTGTCAGATCAAATATCAAATATAAAAAGCACTTTTTCAGTGGAATGTAGTGTTGGCATATTCGTGGCTCTACCACTAAGCTTCTGCATTATCTTGTACAATTTTCTAAGTTGAAGCCTTAAATTTCAATACCTTTCCTGTCGTTTTCCCATGTTCAAGGTGCGTTACAACACTTAGAAGAGATAAAGCTCAAAATAATACGAACCCATATTTTAAGAAAATGCTTAGTCTCAAGAGACTAGCAGATAGATTGTGTGGTCAAGAGAATACGTGCACACAATTTGCAGTGCTGAAGTACCCAGCAGATAGCATTCCTGGGCAACTAGCAAACAGCAGGCAAAAGGAGCTGAATCTGGGATAACCACATTACGCTGGCTATCGAAGACCACTTTTATTTGAAATATAACAATTTCCTCCCTCAGCAATTTCATGGGTCAACTTCAAACAACCTACTTAGATACGCTGCAGTAAAAATCAAAACTATTATGAACAAGGGGCCTAAGAATATATAGGGCCATGATGGGATCCAAAGTATATTTTAGATTACAAATTGAAAGTTTAAAAATATGCAAAAGAATATAAACAGAAAGTAAGCATTCTTCAGTTTACATTATTTGTCCTTATGTCAAGATTTCAATTTCGAAACCCAACAAACAGCAGGTGGCAGCAAAGCAGACTAATAAGGTGGTAGAAGTGCAAGAGAGAAAATCCCAACTCAGGTCTCATCCCAAACAGAAAATCCAAAATATCTATCAAGGCATTTGTGCCTATTAACCTGGTTATCCTAACCTCTCCCTTTCCCCCTCCTTTGTTCCCCCAACTGTAGCAGCTGTGACAAAATATTAATATTCTCATTAATAACTACCTGGATTCGGTAGTTCCAAATCCACCATGAATATAGATTTTTCATATTACCGGTACCCAAGACACCTGATATATGTAATACTTGATGCATCTGAATTCCACCAAATAGAAAGAAATTACTTCCATTGTTTATGAACAAGTAGACATCCATATCTCAGGTAAGCAAACTGTTCAGTGTCCCAGTTTGACGCTTAAGACAAAAATCAACCACTAACGTCAATTTTCTCTCCATGGCTAAGATTTCTGAAGTTCAGAGTTTATGCTAACATAACCTTAAAGGCAAAATATTTTATGAGAATGTTTACTAGTAAAAATACTTTTATGTGAGCATGTTGAATTTGAAATCATTATGTCCCTTCTAGAAAAAGTTTCACTGATTTGGGGATATTAACTCAATTGTCTGAAAACATTTTGTGATAACAATAAACTAAAATATAGTGATCAGGTTTTTCTCCGGGGGGGGGGGGGGGCAATCTATACACTATGATGGACGGCAACTTCCATCAAAGCCTTTCTTGTGTAAGAAATAAAACTATTAGAAAACATTCTTGAAAGACACCACCTATTCATCTTACACACTTACAATATTAGGTACCAGCCCAGAATTTTTGCAGAAAGGTATCATTTGATAACCACCTGAGAAATTGCTAATACAACCAGGGTCTCTTCTTCTTCTTATTATTATTATTTATAGCCCGCTCATCTGGCTGGGTTTCCTCAGCCACTCTGGGCAGCTTCCAACAGAATATTAAACAGAATAAAACTTCAAACATTAAAAACTTCCCTAAACAGAGCTGCCCTCAGATGTCTTCGAAAAGTCACGATTGTTGTTTATTTCCTTGACATCTGATGGGAGGGTGTTCCACAGGGTGGGTGCTACTACCAAGAAGGCCCTCTGCTTAGTTCCCTGTAACTTGGCTTCTCGCAGCAAGGGAACCGCCAGAAGGCCCTCGGCACTGGACCTCAGTGTCCAGGCTGAGCAATGGAGGTGGAGACACTCCTTCAGGTATATTGGGCTGAGGCCGTTTAGGGCTTTAAAGGTCAGTAATTCACCCTCCAGGCAACGTTGTAGGAACAGTATGTGTGCACATCCTCAACCACCCATTCCAAAATTACTTGAAACTTCCAGCCTTCTCCCAGCATGCTTAGAAACAAAAAAAATAACACCAAAAGAAAATGTGCAATGATTTCTCCATGCACAAATATAAAAACATTTCTCCAAACTAGATGTATTTGCTGAACATGCTAACAGATTTTAAAGAGTTGGCCTGATTCTTCAGACCATGTATTAATAGTCCAAAGCAGCAACTATGAAGTTTTATCATAATCCTATTGGGCACAATACCACCAATCTTAAGGCTTAGTTGGAAAGACTTCAACACCTTTACAAATTTTCAAAATAATTCATTTTTTACAATTAAACTAATAGCACCCACTTAAAGTATTGGGCTGCGGTAGTGTATCAGTCTACATGTAGACAACAAAGATATGTGCATTGGGATGTACACCTCAGAACTTCATTTAATATTATGTTATCAGAGGCTTCCTTTTTAAACTGATTAAACAGAGCTTCAACAATGCTTCTCTGCCACTTTATACTTACTGAGCAAAAGAAGGAATACATAGTTTATTATCTGTTCATTCATCTGCTTCTTTTAGGCTGTCTATATAATTTGAAATACACAATGTTTTCTATCATAATTTGTATTCGGCTGTAATGTACACTAAGACATGTTACAAAGGCTTATGACTATCCAGGCTGCAGGATCAAGTAATTCACAACAAACATGAAATCTAATGTTAAGGGGACAGAAGGTTCTCACACACACAGTTTTCTGACGCTTATTAGTAACAGGGACAGATTTTCCTCACATTTATGTACACAAGCAAGCAGGCAAAGTTCTAACCATTTCAGGAACAGACAATTTAATCCGTGTTACATAATTTCACTGAATACAGTTGATATCATCCAAAATCACTCCTGAGAGCAAAAAAATAGTTTAGCATTACATTTTATATACAATTATGAAAGGATTATTAGAAACCAGAAGCGCATCCATTTAAGGAGCACCGCACTTTATGTATACTGGACATGATGCCCAAATGCACCTTGACTTGTTCAATAATAGTTCTCTTTAAAACATATAATCCAACTACATGGCCCAACAGGCTCTCACTACTTAATTTATCACTTATTCAATATTTATGATAATCAGATGGTAGTCTCTGCATCGTCATTATTTTCTGACATCAGGATACTTCTCAATATTAAGCTTCTAAGTTCAGTTTGCTTTTGATGAATTATTCTCTAATCTCTAACCCTAAAATGTGTAGCTATTACTATAAACCTTTGTATACACTCCTTTAACAGTAAATGTAACTTTTAAATTTTCTCCTTCCATATAGAAATATCCAAATGCATCCAGAAGTTACAGCCTGTACATTAGCCCCCCCTCCCCCTGTAATCTTCCAATGGTCAAGTTCCTTTAAGGAATAAATGATTTCTTCTGACGTACCATTTATACACCACAGTATGGAGAGTCTTATGATTTCAGAACTGATGAAATGAGAATCAGACTTGAGCATACTTTTTCCAGTCACCATGGTCAGAGAAGACTTGAATGCAGATACCAGAACACATAAAAAGGAAACGTCTGTATTTGCATGCTTTTAAAGTGAAACATCATGCAATGGTTTGATCATCTTCCTCTTTGCAAATTGCATGTGTTATAAAAGTTTGCCAGAGACAGCAGTGACAGTACATGATGTATATTTTCCAATAAAAAAGCACTAGAAATCAAAGGCAACCAATATGTATATTTTTGCTAGAACATTTCTCAGCTACATAAGATCGAACAGTTAGCTGCATCCATATCCAAGAATATACAAAATTCTGCCTACAGGAATAAGCCTTTCAAGAATGTCAGTTCTGAAATAACTCCCTATGGTGGCTAACAGTTAAAAATAGCTAAGTATTGTGCTTTCAAAATTATCTACTTAATGACATAGAGATCAGAAATGAAACAAGCCACGAGGTTAAGTGAGGAGAAGCAGTTCAGACCCAACAAAATAAACTTTCTAGAACATAGAAGGTATGCATAGCTAATGGGCAAGTGTGCCAAGACATATTTGCTGGACAAAACTTTATTTTCCTTTCATAAAACTAAACAATAAAACATTGCTCAGCTGGAATCAACCTAAGGTACTTAAGGAAAAATTATTTGGAAAGGTCACACAGAATGTATTTCCAGAAAACATCTGGACTAGTCAGCCTGAATGTAAAATTATGGATCATTAAAGGACTACTGGGGACTCCAGATAAGGGAGCATCAATGAATCAACAGAAATATACCTATTTGATACCTGCAAAGTCCACCACTATTTTAAAAGACAAGTTTAAAATACCTGCCTCTTGTAATTAGTCCCATGTCCCAAAACAGAACTAATTCTAACCTTTCATTTTGCTTAAAAAGCCAGAAACCTTTTCTGCCGCTGTTAAATAGTATGGAAACAGCTATGTTTCTTCCAAAGCTTCGCTGGCACCAGTTCAAGCCACAGCTAGTGAACTGAACATTCATCTGTGACAAGGTTATGTGTAAAACTTGAAGGAAAACTTTTCTCAAAGTGGAATTCACAGAAACAAGCTACCCAGCATAAAGTATGTTAACAGTTTTATTTTTTTGTATGTTAAATACCATGGGACAGGGCTGTAAGGATGAAAACTTTAACAACTGCCTCACAAGGGGTAAGAAATTCTGCCATGATATTAGCAAAGTAAGGTAAAGGATAAAATTTACACACTAAGAGGAATCATTTCCCCACAGAATGCCTCATCATATTCCTGAACAAGTGGGATTAACATTCTAATAATCATTTTCCAAGAGGCAAGAGCAACAGATAATTTTTTTTAAAGGATTATTAAAATAACATTTACAAGACTCTGAACAATTTTTGAACTCTTATTAAAACCACAGAAAGAAAGAACAATTCTTTATTTATGTATGACTTTTCATAAAGGACTGAATGTGCAACTGACACCTGCTATTGATGAATTAATATACAATTTGTCCAGCAGCCGACCAGTTTGTCTTTTTATTGTGTTGTCTAACCGTGCAAGATCATTAGAGGCAAAGCCTGTATGATGCTGTACACAATAATGGTCACTTGGGGCCATACTACCAATGAAGTGGTAGGTAAATACATTTTTTTCTGGCCAAGAAAAAAAAGGAAGCTGCATTCTGCATGCTTCTCTCTCTTTTTCCCCTCTCTACAAGATGAATTTCCCTAAAAAGAATCCAATGAAAATGGCTGCAATTACAACAAGAAGTGAGGGAAGAGGATTGGAGACATTATCTCGGAGAGCCAAGCCTGATGTTCCAGGTTTATCCAAGTGTGCCACCTTTCTCAGCCTCAAACCTTCATCCTGAAAACACATGGGGGGAAATAATCAATCAAAAATTATCAAAGAGATTGTTTCAGATCTGAATTTAACCAAAACATTTTAAAACTTAAGACAGGTTTAGATGAGATACAAATTTATTTGTGTGTGTGCACACTATCTGACTTTAAAAGATGTCAAAATGTACCACAAAATAAAGTGTAGCATGTTGTGTATAAATTAGTAACAAGAGCAAAATATATTAATCCTTCTACTGTTATTTACTATCAATAATAGCCTGTTTACAAAACCGGGGAAACAAAAGACCCAACTATTTAAACTGTTCCACTGATGATGGCAATTTATCCCAGAACACCACTATTAGCTCAGGATTGCAAATTAATTAAACATCATAACACTGCACCTTCTAGATTTTCAGTGGCCACAAGATTTGTATGGCTTTGTGTAATGCTCAGAAATGAAATGTAAAGACAAGCAAAAACAAACAAACAAACAAACAAACAAACAAAAAACACCAAGGGAAAGCTTACACTGCCTTGGATGTAAGGAAGTGTAAAAGCTGAAAACTGGGCAAATCCTTTCTCCCTTACCCTCAACCCCCTGTTCAACAACTGACTTTATTTAGAACAGTCCCCTGATTCTCGGGAGAGGCCAAACCCCTTCTGTCAGTGGAAGCCACTGTCTATGATTATTAGTCAGGCTGTTATAGTATTATTTCAAGGGTGGGTTGGTTTTAAATCAAGGAGATTTTAAAATTACCAAGAAAAAAGGATCAATTTAAGTAACTGAAAACTGATCCCCTTTAGGAATAATAAGAATACACTCAAATATCTTATAACAAATAAAATACATGTTTACAACTAATTATTATTCCAATGTACTTGTATCATGCCATCAGTACATGGTACTTTGCAGAATAGAATAAATCAGATAGGTCCCTGACCCCAAGGGGCTTCCTATTTAAGATGGGCAGTGGATGGGGGAAGCTACAGGGACAGGCAGAAAATGCCAAGGGTAGGGAAGAAAGAACGTGGGCAAATATTTTATAGGCCATGTTGGAAGTGATGCATAAGGAGCAGCAAGGGAAAATAGTCAGTCATGTAACAGAGGAAGGGGCCTTCAGTCAACTGTGATAAAAGCCAAGAGAACTGATGTCACGGGCAAGGACATAATGAGAAACAAGGACTAAAAGAGTGAGACAAGGCTGCAGACAAAGAGCTAGGAGCATAATCCAAAATTTTAAATCATGCATACCACATACAGTGGTGCCCCGCAAGACGAATGCCTCGCAAGACGGAAAACTCACTAGACAAAAGAGTTTTCCGTTTTGGAGGTGCTTCGCAAAACGAATCTGCTATGGGCTTGCTTCGCAAGACGAAAATGTCTTGCGAGTTCCTGCGTTTTTTTTTTCCTTTCCCCCCTCTTTTTCTAAGTCGCTAAGCCGCTTATCTGCTTATCCGATAAGCTGATAAGCTGCTAAAAGCCGCTAAAAGCGCTAATCCGCTAATCCGTCAACGGGCTTGCTTCGCAAGACGAAAAAACCGCTAGACGAAGAGACTCCCAGAACGGATTCTTTTCGTCTTGTGAGGCACCACTGTACATTTTACACTGTGCTTAATTATATATGCCTAAAGATAAGGGACAGGTTTCTGTTTGGCTGTTTGGCTCTCTGTACAGCTGCACTACTACATATATTTATCTAGAAATTAAGCACTACTGAATTTGGGCTTACTTCTGATTAAAACGTCATATATCAGGCTGTAAATAAACTGAAACTTTCTAGGAGCAAATCTAATAGTTACTAGGCAAAGAAGACTGGAATACCAGAGCTTTGTGCATGAGCAGAAAGAACTTCTACTTGCACATGGTATATAAGAGATTGGTGATTCCAGCTGCAGAACTGCAACTCTTGGATGGAAATCATACACTTTCAGGTACTTGGACCCTCTACAGTACCTTGGGGTGGGAGTGGCTCTTTTGGGAAGGGGGAGTGAGAAATTTTCTACATGCACATGGAATACTGCAAATTGGATCCAAGTCAGTGTTGGTCCATGAGATGCAGAGTAAGTGTTATGTTCTTTTGTTTGTAGTCATAAATCTTCATGATTTAAAAGTGAGTGATCCTGCACTCCTGTTTTATACCCTCCAGCTACCTCATCTCTGCAAAGTGTGTAGTTTTCATAGGCACTAGAATAAAGGACATACTCTTGATGACAATTACAGGATGACATCTCTTGGATTCAAACCAAGAGAACCTCACAGTAAACTCACATATAAAAGAAAATACTTTCATAGAAAAGAAAGTACTTCTTCACATAGCACAGTTAAACTATGGAACTTGCTCCCACACGATGGAATGCCAGTGATAGTCACAAACTTGGGTGGCTTTAAAAGAAGACTGAACAAATTCATGGGGCTATCAATGGCTGCTAGCTAAGACAGCTATATACTGCCTCAGCAGTTGGAAGCAGTATGTTTTTGATAAGAAGCTAGAAACTACAGGAGGGGAGAGTGCTCTTGTCCTTGAGTCCTGCTTGTCGGTTTCCCACAGGCATCTAGGTGACCCAGGCAGGATGTTAATCGAGTCGAAATCCTAGTTTAAAATGAACTAAGTTTTAAGAATAATTTTATTTTCATCAACAAATTTTAGCTATCCTGATTAGTCAGATTCTGGTTTGGAGGTAATGCTTAACAACAGGCACATGAATAAAGGAGGCTTGGTGCTAAGAGGACTATCAGTTAAGAAAAGTCGCTTAAGTTGAAACCAGCGTCAAATTATTTTACTGTGTGTTATTAAAAAATTAAACGTTATCTCTGACATTAAAAATTTGAAGAATTAAATGTACTCTGGCCGGGAAATTTGCTGTAGGTTTGCTAAATCCTGTGGGTGACATCCTTTCCTCCCCTCTGCAGTTCCTTACGCTCCTCCAAAATCTGCTCAGGTGTGAGGTGGGTGGGGAGGAGAGCCCTGTGAAATCCCATCATGTCTGCTACTATGATGTTGCCTATTGCCTACCAATTCTTTGTTCTTGGAAGAAAATTATATGGGATGTATAATAAGGGTACTACGATAAATACTTCCGTTTAAACAGGGTGGTTTTTTTTAAAAACAACTTTCATGAATCTGCTCTTATGAACTTACTCTCAGATGTCTGTTTTCCTCTGATAGTTTCACCACATCCGCCTGAAGTCTTTTGCATTCTTCCACTAGCTTCCTTGTTTCGGTGTCATTAAGCGAAACACTGTGTGGTTTTGGCATTGGACCATCCTGCTTAGCTGTATTCAGTATTGGAGCAGATTTGCTTGCATCTATGTCATTCTGCAAATATTAAAAATGGTTTCAGAACAGGATTTTCTTTAATCAAAGCATTTTTTTATTTTAGTACTACGGGGGGGGGGGGAATACCAAGTTAGTTACAAAGATGACAAAGCTGAAAAAACAACCAGAGAATAAACATTGTGAAAGATGATTGATAAAGATATGTTTCAGGACCATTTCCCCATTTTATTTCATCTCTGAAATCATTTTGCTCACTTAGAGCTTTGCAGTCTGAAATCTGCGTATGAGCTTTATTAAATCTTTCCCAAAGAACAAATTGTTTTAAAATAGAAGTATACACAAGCCTGTGTTCTCTTACAGTTCCTAGCACAAGCGAAAGGAACAAAATGTAAACAGATGAGGTATGAACAAAACACTAGGAGATGTATAGTATAGTTATTACACTAAATCCTGGGTCAAGAAGAGACCCAGCATAGATACCTGAAAGCAGACATTGGCAGACATCTAATACAAAGAGCAATTAATCAGAAGACAATGAAGAAAGATGGTTATTATTTATAAAATTCATATACTGCCCCTTATCCAAAGATCACAGGACAGTTTACAGTATAAAAACAGAAAATAAGTAACATAATAACCAAAAAGTGGGGGGGGGGGGGGAATACACAGGCACACACCCTGTGGCTAAGTGTATGAACATGAGAAAGTTGGGGGGGCTAGTCAGAAGAGCCAAAGGATCTCCAGTGGTTTAAGAATAATGACAGTGTGCTGTAAGTGTGATTCTGTAATTGCTGTAATTGTCTGAAGTGGTAATTGCCTGTGTAGCTGAACGTGTATAAAAGATAATGCCCGAGAGGATCAAAGTTCAGCCAGCCTGATTTGCTGACTCTACATACATTTGTATTAATAAAGGCCTAATTTTTCACTTAAAGCTGTTGTCCACTAGCGTATCTTGGGAAAACCCTAGATAGGGTGAACCCTTTACAAAAATTTCCAAGATCAATTTTTTTTTTTTAATTCAAGTGGATTAAAAATAGAGAAACAATTCGTACCCACCTGATTCTAAAATGAGAACAACTCAACAGAAATAAACATCTTAGCCCTGGGTGTAAGAAAGAGAGTAATCGAGTCCACACAATGTTCCTGATGACCCAATCATGGTTGGGAGATTAGGCATGTCCCTGGGCTTGCACACTCTCTATGCTCCCCTTTCTTAATGTGTTTGCCAACTGTGATTTTGAGCTAACCAGGATTAGCATTAACATCACTGCAAAAGGTCATGCTGCCTTGCAATTAGTTGTTATAATGGAGAGGAATAAATTAGAGTATGGCAGAGAAAGAAGTTAGGACATCAAGAACTGAAAAACCATGTATTTCATGTGGCAGTCACTAAGAACAGTGGCCAATCTGCAATACGACTCAAGAAACTTCAAATATTTAGGAAACATTTTTACTGTATTTGATTATAATATAAACAGTATAGGCTTGAATAAATGATATGGCAATAGTCACAGACTTGCAAAGTACAGTAAGACGTCATTGTGTATGCTGTATGCATTTGACACATACAAGGCTGAATCAAGCACAAAATTTGGCTTCCTAAAATTATCATTTTTTAAAAGAGTTTTAATAGGAAACATTTATTATGCATAGTACCTAGGCCAGTACAATTAAAATAACTGTAACATTTCAGATAAGCATATTTTGTAAACTAATAACCCCCTTAATATCAACTGTTATCTCTGTCAAATATTACTGACACATATTTCTTTCAGCTACGGCAAAAAAATTCTAGCCTATGCACATTCCTTTTTTGCAGGAAAAGTGCAAACCATGGTTTGCTGGTTCAGAAATAGTGACAAACTATGATTTGTGAAAACCAGAAAATAACCACATGTACAAGGGGAGGACAGAGTGAATGGGCTCTTTTGAGGCAGTTCTCAGAACCAAACCATGGCTTGGTGTAATATCAGAACAAATCCAAAGATTTGTTTCCAGTTGCCAAGAAGAATTTAGGCTCCTGCCCTAAGACTGTTTCAACTGCCTTACTGATCTTTTTTGGTCCCTTCCAGCTGAGACCTTTCACTTCTTCCTCTTGCCATATATCTCAATCCTAGCAACAAAAATTAATAAAGCAAAATTTGAGAGCAGGATACACTACAAAAGTAATGCTATTTTAACCATTTTCATTGTTGAGGTCTTTCTCAAATAATGCTCTCTTCCAATTTAAGCCTACTGATATTTTATTAGCTAACTACAATAAATTTAATTAACCACTGAGGCACTAGAAGAGTTTGAGTGCTTTCAGCTCCCTAAAACAAACCTGATTCATCTTGTGTTTGACCTCACTGCCTTGCTCCATCATGTCAATCTTCTGGCTATAACTTGCAGGTATCTGAAGATTCTTGCTGTTGGATGGAGTTATGTGTACGGATCCTGATGAAGATAAAGTCTGAGGTGGAAGCTGAGACATGCCCTCAGCACTCAGCAGATCTCTCATTGCAAGACTTAGGGGAGTGACTAAACCAACGGCTAAAGGATTAGGCTCTGCAACCCCTCTCTGCTACTTAGAAAAACATAAATGTTATGCACAAGCAGTCAAGTAACAGCTTACAAGACAGGAATAGGCAAAAAAGCTAGCATCTTTTTTATTTTATTGACTAAGGGTGCTAATCTAATCACACTTAGTAGAGAGTAAGCCTCACTGAAAATAGCAGGACCTACTTCTGTCTAAATATGTATATGATTGTGCTATACACAATACAGTGGTACCTTGGTTCTCAAACTTAATCCATTCTGAGAGCCCATACGACTCCCGAAACCATTCAAAAATCAAGGCGTGGCTTCCGATTGGCTGCAGGAGCTTCCTGCAGTCAAGCGGAAGCTGCGCCAGACGTTCGGCTTCTGAAAAATGTTCACAAACCAGAACACTTACTTCTGGGTTTGCGGCGTTCGGGAGCCAATTTGTTCGGAAACTATGCTGTTCGGGAACCAAGGTTCCACTGTATACTGTAAACTATATACAGAACCACGTATAGAAGCTAAGGCTACTTTTGTTGGGGTTTCCACAGCACTTTCAACTGCTGACAAGAAATTTTAAAAGCAGTTTGGAAGCAGAACTTCAACGGCGAAACAGATTTTGGGCTGGATTATAGTATATCCTCCAGCTCAGTTAAGTTCACTGTTTCTTCTCTCCTATTTTCTGTAAAGCAGCACTTTCTATAAAAAAAATAGCAGCACTACATAACTAGTTGTATCAAGGAAACATGCTTGAAATACAAAAACATCTGCAAATAATCTTCTGGTTTAATAAATGGAAAACTAAGCTAGCAAATATCAAACATCAGTGCATGGTGGACAAAGTGAATAATACTTCTGAAAAGCTTAAAATTGTCTTTCTTCTTAAGGTGGATGATATAGTATATAACTTTCTACCCCAACCCTAGAGATTAAAACATGGTCTTCCCTGCCTCTATCAATTATGGACTGGTAAATTACTCCAACCTACTAGATTTAAAAGTTCCTACATCCTTGTCTGGATATAGGTTTTACTTTTCCCTACAACCCAACCATGTATAATCATGTGAGAGCTGGCCCTCAACTTTCCCACAGCAACCTCTTCCTTAGGTACACTGTTCAAAATATTGCAAATGGAATTTGAGGCCATACATTTATTTACCTTTGTGACAATGACCGCAATAACTAAGTGGCAATAGCTTGGGCCGTTAATACGGGGCAGGGGGAGAAGAGGAAAGCATAAAGGATATTGGAGGGCAACAGATTTGTAGAGGCAAAAGAACAAGGATTTAAGAATCACAGGCAGGAATTCTTAAGTTGTACCAAGGTTATCATCGTGCCATTACTGTGGCTATCTGAAGTTTTAAAATATTTTGCAAAACAATTGCCCATTTAAGTCTCTCAATAACGAAAATTAGAAGACGGTTTTAAGACCATTACAGATCTCGGGGCCTTAGGATTTAGCAGCTTTTTCATTAAATCTAAGAGTTCTGTGCTTCATAGCATGATCTTGGCCATATCAATTTCTAGATACCCTAACTACAGTTACACCAGTGGCAAAGCTAGCCCTGCTTTAGGAAACACTATGAGATGGCAGGCGGTAAGGCGGCAATTGCTGTCTAAATGCTGCAGCAAGTGTTTTGAAAACTGTTGTCCCTGAACGGGAGATGGCACTGGAGCTCTATTTTAGGCAGCAAATCCCTTGGGTCAACACTGAGCAATGGTGCATCTTCATGCAGGAATCAACAAAAAGCACATCCTTGCAAATAGTATGACAGCCATGTTCTGCTGACCCAGACAATTTCCTACATGCCTATACAGCATGTGCAACTTAACACAGGTACCAGATAAGATGGTGCAGCCTAAATTGGCAAAGAAGGAATTGGATGCACACTGTCAGCTTCCTTTTCTCAGATTTCACACTTGTAGCTTTTAGCTACAGCACTGAAATAAAAAATATAGAAGTTCCTATGCTAATGTCAGGGAACTGCCATCGGAAGGAAGGGAAGTGAAAGGGCTCACACAGGTTGGGAGAGACTCAGCAGCTGAAGAGGGAACCAGTAGGGGGAGAGGAGCTGGGCTGAGGGAAAGGGAGCTGGAGGGATGGCTCAGAGACACTTCCAGCGAAAACAGTGGGGAGGTTTCAGGACCTCCTGTAGGGACACCCACTCCTCGCCGGAAACTGTCACGCAGAGAGTCCAGAAGACGTGTTTCCGTTAAGGAGCTTTTATGTTGGAAGCGATTCCGAAAGCAACCACTGTCGGAATCTGCCAGCGACTGACGGAGCCATGTTTAAGGGGCTCCGTTACAGACAGAGGTTTGCAAACTTGACCAAACTCTGAGGGACTAGGATTTTACACACAAGCAGCTCATCGTCCCATCACAGCATTCCGACAGTCTTCGTGAGCAGCTTGTGCAGGAGAAGGCATCATGAGCAACCCAGCCGGAACCGGAGAAGCAGGAGCTGGAGCGGGTCCAAGCCTGGAAGAAAGGTACCGGGTGTTGGAGGTCCAGCTAGCGCTGCAGACGGCGAGGCTTGAGGAGAGGAGGGCTCAGGATGCAGACAAAAAGGGGAAAGACACCCAGCTCGTCAGAAAGGTACCAGGATTGGTGCAGAAGTTTGGGGGGGAGCCCAAAGACTATCATGGCTTTCGGACAGAGATGCAATATGCCCTCAATCTGCAGTTTGATGAATTCCCTGACGAGGAATCAAGAGTGGCTTTCGTGATTGGGCATCTTGAAAAGGGGGCGAGAGACTGGGTTAGACCCCTGATGGCAGCGAATAGTGACGTCCTAAAGGACACGATGAAGTTCTTTCGCGCCATGGATCTGATGTTTTCCAGCGATATTGAACAGGGAGTGGTCCGCAGACAGTTAATGGCTTGCAAACAGGGGAGCCGATCTGTCCGTGAGTACTGGACTGAATTCACCATGTTGATCCATAAATTGGGGTGGGATCTATCGGCGGAACCCATTCAAATGCTTTTTGAAGAAGGGCTTTCTTCGGCTGTGAAAGACGAACTTTCCCGGGCGCCCAGGGCGGAGTCTATGGACCAGCTGACCAAATCAGCGCTGACCATAGGAGCGCGCCAGGAGGCGAGAGCATTGGAGAGGCGGGAAGGGAAGGGGGAACGTTGGAAGGAGTTCCGCATTCCAGACATTCCAGAGCCAACTTTCCCGCCGGCAGAGCCGATGGAAATCGGAACAGCGCGCGCGCGCGCAGTTTCAAAGCCCAGTGAGGGGGGAAAGAAGGAGGGAAAAGGCGCCCGGAAATGCTATCTCTGCCAACAGCCAGGTCACTTTGCCAGAGTCTGCCCCCAGAGGAAGGAATGGCAAGGGATGGTAGGAGCTGTGGAGGGAAGAGAGGAAGAAATACCGAAGCAAGTAAAAGCCAACGCCTGGCTGCCACCGTCGGGGCACAGCAGTCAGGCCAAAGAGCAGTGAAAGTGCCCACGCCAGAACCTCCTAAACCCGCCCTAGTGATAGAAGTGGCGCTAGAGCTGCCAAACGGACACCCTCTAAAGATAAAGGCGCTGTTGGACTCAGGCAGCTCCTGCAATTTCATGAGCAAAGAGTTTGCAGCTGAACACCAGATACAGACGATCCCTTTAAGCAACCCCCTGCAGGTGACCACGATCGATGGCAGGGAGCTGTTGGGAGGAGAAGTCAGCTTGCAGACCGTCCCAATGATAATGAAGGTGGCAAGGCACACCGAACTGATAGCGTTTAATGTGGCCACCTTGGGAGGAGCTCCCATTATATTGGGGATGAGCTGGCTAGCGTTACATGATCCGCTGGTGGGCTGGCATCAGAGAGTGGTTTCTTTTGGTTCAGCACATTGCTTAGAACACTGCAAAGAGGGAAAGGGTTTGGCAGGGGCCCAAGCCACCCTAGCAGGGACTGAAGTAACGGAGAACGTGAAGGTACCACGACAATACGCAGATCTCCGCGACGTCTTCAGCGAAAGGGAAGCTGACCAATTACCCCCGCATAGACCCTTTGACTGTCAAATCAATTTACTCCCTGGGGCACAGCTCCCTGTAGGCAAGCTGTACGCCATGTCAGACAGAGAGATGCAGGAGCTAAGAGAGTTCATTGACAAGAACCTGAAGAGAGGGTTCATCAGAGAGTCCAGGGCGGTGGGGGGCAGCCCAGTGTTTTTTGTGGATAAAAAAAACACGAACAAGCCGAGGCTTGTGTGTGACTTCAGGGCCTTAAATGCAGTGTCAGAACCAGTGGCTTTCCCTATGCCCAGGATTGACGACATTTTGACAAGGGTCAGGAAGGGAAAGATTTTTACTAAACTGGACCTAAGGGGGGCGTACAACCTGATACGAATAAGGAAGGGGGATGAATGGAAAACCACCATGTTCACCCCTTTGGGGGCATTTGAATATTTAGTTATGCCCTTCGGCCTACAAGGAGGCTCCGCGTGCTTTCAATCGTTTATGAACCACGTCCTGGGGCCTTTGCTTTACAAGAATTGTGTGGCCTTCTTAGACGACGTGTTGGTGTATTCTGAGAATGAGGAGCAGCATGTGAGAGACGTCAGAGAAGTGTTGAGCAGGCTGCAAGCCAACCAGCTGTGGGTGAAACTGGAGAAGTGTCAGTTTCATACCAAGGAGGTGGAATTCCTGGGGTATCGCCTGTCAGACAAGGGATTGGCCATGGATCCCGGCAAGGTCCAGGCGGTGCTGGAATGGAAAACACCCAAAACAAGGAAGGATGTGCAGAGGTTCCTAGGATTTGGGAACTTCTATCGTAAGTTCATCCGAAACTTTGCCCACCTGACGGCGCCCATTACGGACTGTCTCAGCAGTAAGAAGAAGTTCGTTTGGACTGAGGAGGCGGAGCGAGCATTTGAGGAACTAAAAAGGGCCTTCGCCTCGGAACAACAACTCCTGCATGTGGATTTACAAAAACCGATGAGAATGGAAACTGACGCATCAGACAGAGCGATTGGGGCGGTGCTTCTGCAGCCAGGGAAGGAGGAGTCAGAGTGGAGACCGTGTGCCTTTTTTTCGCGAAAGCTGAACAAATCCGAGAGGAACTACACGGTGTATGACCGAGAACTACTAGCCATTCATGAGGCGTTCCGGAGATGGAGGCACCTGCTAATTGGCGCACAACATAAGGTGCAAGTGTGCACTGACCACAAGAACCTAGAGTATTGGAGGACGGCACGAGTGCTCAACCAACGGCAAGTGAGATGGGCCCAGGAGTTCTCCAAATTTAACTTTGAGATTTGTTACGTGCCAGGCCCAGAGAACATTAGGGCGGACGCTCTCTCACGCAAACCTGAATATTTGGAGGAGGAGGGAGCACCCGAAGAGAGACATGTCATTCCAGAGGACCGCTGGGTGTGTGGGGCGGCATTGGTGGGACAAAGAGAACTGGTAGAGGAAACAGAGAATGATGAATACGCCCAGAATAAGCTCAGAGGTCTTAGGGGTGAGGGAGAGGAACCAGGGGGTTTCGAGGAAAGAAATGGAGCTTTGTATTACAAAGGGGCACTGTATATCCCTGAAGGAGACTTAAGGGGGAGGGTACTCAAGCAGTTGCACGACAGCCCCACGGCGGGGCATTTTGGACAACACAAAACCATGTGGTTGGTCACCAGGGAATTTTGGTGGCCTAAGGTGAGGGAAGATGTACGGGAGTATGTAAGAGGGTGTGAGCAATGCCAGCGAGCCAAAGGGGAGAGGCGGGCACCGGCGGGGCTATTAGAACCCTTACCAACCCCAGAACGACCTTGGGAGGCAGTGTCGATAGATTTTATGACTGATCTGCCGAAGTCCAAGGGGAAAACAGCCATCATGGTGGTGGTAGACCTACTAACAAAGATGTGCCACTTTGTAGCCTGCTCGCATGCAGTCACGGCGGAAGAGACAGCGAAGTTATTTGTAGAACACATTTTTAGGTTGCACGGGGTGCCATTGAGGGTGGTCTCAGACCGAGGAAAACAATTTACTTCCAGGTTCTGGAGGAAGCTCATGAGCTTACTGCAGGTGGAGGTCAACTTTTCGACTGCCCGGCACCCTGAAACCAACGGGCAGGCGGAAAGAGCAAACGGGGTCCTCCAGCAATACCTGAGGTGTTATGTCAATGACAGAGAGAATGACTGGGTAGAAAAGTTGGCGCTGGCGGAATTTGCCTACAACAATGCCGAGAATGTGTCCACAGGGATGAGCCCCTTCTTGGCTAATTATGGGTGTCATCCCAGGGCTTTCCCAGGGGGAGAAGGGGAGAGATGGGGTGTCCCGGCAGCCGAGCATTTTGTAGAAGAAATGGAAGCAATCCATCGTCAGCTCCAACTCAACTTAGAAAGGGCGAAGGAAGAATACAAGAGGCAGGCAGACAAGAACCGAAGGGAAGGTGAAACCATAAGGGTGGGAGATAGGGTGTGGCTGTCAACCCAAGGGTTGCCGTTCAAAGGAGGTTGTAAGAAATTAAGACCCAGGAGATTGGGTCCCTTTGAGGTCATTCAACAGGTCAACCCAGTGGCTTTCAGGCTCCGGTTACCCAACCACATGAAACTGCACCCAGTATTTCACAGGTCGTTACTGTCACCGTATGAGGGGGGACGAGAAGGGATGGCCACTCGGGGACCGGTCATAGAAGAAAGGGAATGCAGCAGCCATGTGGCAGAAATCCTCGACGCCAGATGGAAGGGGGATCAGGTGGAGTATTTGGTAGCGTGGGAAGGAGAACCGGAGTCAGAAAACACTTGGGTAATGGCAGAAGATATCAATGACGAGGTATTGATAGAAACGTTCCATCAAAGGTTCCCAAGGAAACCTCAGCCTGTGGAGAGGTTCCGGAGGGAATACTTTGGGACCACCGATGAGGAGGAGGAGTTGGAAGGATTCTCGGAATCGGAAGGGGAAGGGGAGATGGACTCTGAGGAGGAGGAGTACTTCGAGACCAGGAACCGCAACAGGTGAAGAGACGTGTTCGGGACATCGGAAGATGAAGGAAGTTCATTCCGGGGTTTTGCCTCCTCACCGCCCGTAGAGGAGGGGGCGAGAGGGGATGAAGGGGGCCCTGGAGGGGAGGTGGATGTCAGGGAACTGCCATCGGAAGGAAGGGAAGTGAAAGGGCTCACACAGGTTGGGAGAGACTCAGCAGCTGAAGAGGGAACCAGTAGGGGGAGAGGAGCTGGGCTGAGGGAAAGGGAGCTGGAGGGATGGCTCAGAGACACTTCCAGCGAAAACAGTGGGGAGGTTTCAGGACCTCCTGTAGGGACACCCACTCCTCGCCGGAAACTGTCACGCAGAGAGTCCAGAAGACGTGTTTCCGTTAAGGAGCTTTTATGTTGGAAGCGATTCCGAAAGCAACCACTGTCGGAATCTGCCAGCGACTGACGGAGCCATGTTTAAGGGGCTCCGTTACAGACAGAGGTTTGCAAACTTGACCAAACTCTGAGGGACTAGGATTTTACACACAAGCAGCTCATCGTCCCATCACAGCTAATAACCCCTTTCACTCATGCTTCCAACTTCTTTAATCCTCCTTAACAGGAGAGTATTGTAGGATTGCCCATAGCTCATTGTGTCATAAAAGCATAGAGCTCTTAGAATATATTACCATACTGCTTTATCTTTCGAACTGCTACCCTTATTCAAAGATTTTTATGTGATCATACATGGGAGTCTTGAAGTTTTGTTGCTCAGTTCCCAGTGACAAGGTCATTGCACCTCTTTGAAACACACTCCATCTTCCCAACTGACTAGCTTGCACTCACTGTGTAAGCAACACAGTTTTCAAGAGGTGGAATCAAGGCAGCTTTCACTTTGACAAAATGAGCTAGGCATATGCATGCACAATTTCATATGGCACACACTGATGCAGAAATAGACTGATAGGGAGGCAATAGCAAATAGTGCACTTATACTGTATGCTAAAAAGAAATATAAAAATACAAAGCTTTTTGTGTGCTACTGAATCACTGGTTACACTGCCCCATATTTTAATTTATTTAATACAATTACATAAACTGTTCAGATACAAAACAACTACGAAGCACATTCTTAGCTTAAGATACATTGTTATAAAATCACTACTTGAAGTTGTTTCATTTTTGTTTATTTACTTACCAGCTTATCATTTTCATTAGGCATTTCAAATACACATCTCAATTTGGAGTCCATTAAGTCATCAGACTTTGCATCCTTCCACTAGGACAATGAAAATAAATTAAATTTTAGCTGCTTTACTTAACAGCTTTTTAGCAAGTCATAATATGCAAACTTTGTCAAATACACATTATTTTACGACTGAATAGGCTTAGAAGTGGGAAATCATGGTTCAAATAATTACTTAGACATGAAGCTCTTAGGCAAATCACTGACCAAGTCTGGGAAGATATTAAGCAAAAAGATGCACAAGTCTTTTGTCTGAGCACACTGGGGTATGCCACTATAAATTTTCATGGTTTAATTAACCATACATTCCCACTATATCCAAATTGGGATGCTATGGTTACTAGGATCTGAAACCATGGTTTGTTCCAGTTCTAGTAAGCATAGGCTTCCAGATGTAACAGGAAAGATAACACACACAGGCATGGGGCTTGTGCACCTCTCTGCTTAATAAACAAAGAAATGATACTATCTCTCAGCCTAATCTTCAGTGCTTTGATAGATATCAAATGGGGGGGAAACTAAAACATGTCATGTTCAAAGATAGTGAAAAAAAATGATTATTTTATTTTTTGTTTGGATCAGGCTATCAGGAAGGAAATTTGATTGGCATATTCCCTGAAAGAAGATATTCCCCCTACTTTCTAGAATTAGAAACTCCGAAGTGGTATTTGCCACAAAATTGATAAACACAAGACTCTTCAGATTATAGATTTTATCAGGGGAAGTGAAACAGCAATCCAATAAATAACCAGTAACAAGGAAAGATGTGCACCACTTTGCAACAGCATTTATGAAATTTAAAGGCAGAAAACAAAGATAAACCTTGCAAATATTACTTCATGGGCTTAGTTCTGCACAACCATCTTATATTCTACTGACATTTTGTCAGAAAAGAAGCACACAGAACGTCCTTGTTACTTAAAACAGTATCATCTTTGAGATCCTGACTGAGAGAACAAGGTCATTTTTTCTTCAAAATAGAAGTGGTAACATTAAGCACACTTTAAAAAAAAGTGTGACCAACATTAATGTCTAATGCATTAAAATGGCTAGTTTATGCAACTAGTTCCAAGTAAGTATTGGTGTAACAACGACTGATGGCAAATACACTTTTTTCCCTGAAGATGAAGAAAGCAGCTCAAGGCTTAGTTCCTAAGTGGAATGTACATTTTGAGGTCTCTCGCAACAGTATTCTTCCAGCTTGTGCCAGCAAAGCAACAGAGGAAGAGAAGTTGGACAGACTCAAAATATATGTTGAACATAATACAAGAACCCTAATGGATAAAATATGGCAAAAGGCAAAAAGTAAGAATTCATCTTGTTAGCTTACAATACTGAAATTAAATCTATTTACTTACCACTGCTTCCATATCTGTAATGTTTGAGGGGGCAAAGATTGTCTGTACCATAAACTTATGTTTACTCTTCTCATTTGGATCATAGTCAAAAGGCTGTAACATCACTGTATAATAGAAAAGTATGAATTACTAGAGGCATGCAACCTACTTTTCCTGTCAATTTCAAAATTTTAAACTCAGCATGAAAGAACTGTGCAATCATTTGGAACAGATAATAAACAAGATCTCTTGCAAGAATCAAGTTCTATCATTTATTGCAAATTTGCCTTTTATAGTTATCTGTTATGCCCTGATATTATGAAAACAAGTTCACTTGCAAAATCAGGATTTTTATTTCCACATAACAACCTGAGCTTCCAAATTTGATGTAAGTATGTAATTAAGTTAAAGCAGACAGAAGTTTGAAACATCTGAAAACGGTGGGAAGAATTTATTAAAGGGCCACCCATTACCACTGTGATGTAAACAAATATTGGGTAAGAGATGCCCAGGACCTTGAATGTTAGCAAAGGAGGACAGAAGAGATCTGCCACACTCCTTCAAACAGGAATGATATGATCACCAGAGAAAGAGTTTGCAGAGAATTCTTCTTGCCCTAATATTTTGCATATATAATTTGGATCCAAAGATACACTCCTTGGATCCAAGCTCTAAAAGAGAAGAGAGTTGAGAGAGTTGACTTCTTCCAGTCTCATCATCAGAGAGAAGGATGGGAGAGACTGGAGGAAGTCATGCATGGGAGCTTGGGAAGCCTACCACGGATGGCACTTTGATCATTTATAGATGATCAATAGATGATCTAGCTCACTGGTCTTTTTCATATGTGTGTCTGCCTCCCAGACAGTATCTCTGTCACTCTCACAGGAGACAGAGGGATGTTGACCAAGAGAAAGAGGTGCTTAATGGAAGAGAGGCAGGCACACATACAGTCAAGGAGCCCTGCTGCAAAGCTGTTCGTGGAGTAAGAGATTGTTCTCTGCATGGGCATTTTGCTGTGTTTCCATGCTGCATGATGAGAAAGGGAGCTCCTTTCTTAGTATGCAAAATGGAAGTCAAGAAAACTTTATGTATTAGTGTGGATGTCTGACTGGAGTCAGTGTATGCATGCTTTGGCCCTGTCCATTTTGGAATTTGCCCTGCTCACTGCTCATATGTGGACCCAGACAACTTTCATTAATAATAATAATAATAATAGTAATAATAGTAATAATAATAATAAAACTTTTATTTGTATCCTGCCCTCGCCGGCCGAGACTGGACTCAGAGCGGCTAACATCAAATATAAACATTGATATAAAATCAAACAGTAATTAAATCACCTCTTAAAAAGAAGTCAGGATAAAATTAAAATCTGAATTAGATGGCTTTCTACAGGATTTGGGTTGGGAACAGTAAATGCTCACCAGGCCCAACAGTGTACGCTGATCTTATATGGGCCATCAAAGGAATGTGGCCGTTAGAGAGGAAAAAGGTTCCACACTGCTAATAAAAGAAAGAAAAACAACCAAACATTTTTACCTGATACAGTTACAGAAGAACCTGGGTCAATAATTCCACTGTTTGGCCTCACACAGTATCGACGAGGTGCTGTAGTCTTCACTTTAAAACATACTTTTCTGTCCGATGGATTTCGTAATTTAAGATTTGTAGTGACTACATCTGTGAAGGGACCTGAAATTGTTAAAGGTTTATGTTTAGTAATTAGTCTATTTGTTAGATGTGATCTCCAAAAACAGGCATCACAAGCAAACCAATGGTCCAAATCAAGACATATCCACAAACCATGTTTAAGAGGTAGTCAATGGTGGCCAGCAAGTTATTATTGTCTTCCATCCTTTCTCCCAATATCTTGCAGTTTAGAAAAGCCTACCAGCAAGTCCCTGCCTCAATTAATACTCTTTTTGTGCTCTGCTCTGCTCAGGCAATGTTTCTCTGGCTGGTTTTTGACAATTCCCTTTTCCTCCTATAGTCCCCATGACACAGCCCATACTATTCAAACCTTTCAGAGGGCAGAGCGGAAAATAAGTTGTAAGAGCAGCCTTCCATTCACGTAGCCATTGGTGCTATGGCAGTGAAAACACCAAAATAAAAATTGGAAATAATTAGAAAAAGGATCCTCTGTGCAATACTGTCCAAAACCTCTCCTGCCTTTGCCTAAACTACTCTGCTATCACAGGAATATGATGTCCAAGCTGATAGGGAAGGAACAATATTGTTTAGGGAATCTGCAACATTTATTCTGGAAAACAACCTCATGGAAGAGAAAGACTGGAAAAGGAACATGCATCACACACACATACCAGAACAGTAGCGGTTTCTGTTCTTCAGAGACCTACTGCTGAACGGCCGAGAATGGTCTCTGAAAAGACAGCATAATTTCCCCCCATTGCAACACTGGGCTGGGAGGTTCGTCTACTTCTAGCTCAGAACTCCAATGTGGAGGAAGAAGCCTTGTAAACCAATTTACAGAGATTGGTGGGCCTCATCTGGCCCATGGCTCAGCACCCTGCACTACGCCAACCTATTTTCATGACTGTCAATAAAAACCAGCAAGGATCCATCCATTTGAATTATTTTATTATTATTATTTTATTTTTTTGAGGCTGGCATCTCACTAACAGCCACAAGGATAAGCCACAGCTGAAAAAGAATGAAAAAGAGAAGGCACGTAAACAGCCAGCGGCAAGCATGCCAATGAGGCAGCAGATAGAGGCAGAGGTCTCAAAGGACAAAAAGAAGGGAACAGTGGCCAAGAAAAGAAACAGTGGAGAAAAATCAGCTGTAAAAAGATGTGTCCTGCTATGACCATATTGCTACAAAAATTCCCATCATTTGGTGGAGATCCTATTAGCTGAAAACAGAACTATATATTTGTGTCATTATGTCATTACATAGATCTATGGTGCACGTGCATTTGAATACTCCCTGCAGCTGGATGATCACTGAGTAGCTAATTACCAAAATAAGCCAAGCATCTTGCATAAAGAGAAAGGTGGAAGAAATTAGAATATTTTAGTTCAGAAAATGGAAGCCAAGATGGAACATAATAAAGCTTGTAAAATCATGATGTGCAAGGAATGAAGAAAAGTATTTCCTCTCTCTGAGCTCTTAGGTTCTTGGGTAGTACAGTGAAATTAACAACTGGTCCAGGACCAATAAAATGAGATATTTATTTAACATATAAATGCACTGGCCAGGAAATTTAAAAAATGAATGACCTGGCAATAGGTTTAACCATAAAAGCCAAAAATGGATCTTTCAACATGGAATATCATGTTACCCTTGCACAAGCGTGTTGGAATTTCTCCTATGTGGCCCCTATTTGGAAAGAAATTATTATTTGACTTTAACCATCTTATCCCAAGAGCTCTCTAAATCCTCTTCAACTTAAAACAAATAAAAAAAACCTGGATCCTCCATACTCAGAGACAACATCTATCTGATTACCAAATTCTAGGGACAAATAGGCCCTCTCTTCTATCACTACCTGTGTGTTTTCCAGGATCATCTTACTGGCTGCTGTTGGTGACAGAGCGCTGGACTACACTGAACCCAAGTCTGATGTAGCAAAACAATTATGATGGAGAACAACTGTCAGATCAGGTGGCATCTTAGTAGCCCTTATGCTACATGCAACCATTATTCTTCTGTAAACAAAATATGAAAAGTAGAAAACAGCTCATGTTTATAACACATACATGCTAGACTGTCAACATGGTATCAAATTAATAGTATCAGTGTATTCCTGAACATATGTCAACTTATGCAAGAGAAATTCTTAGCACAGAAAGCTTTCTAAAAGCTGTTTTGCTCTTAAATGACAGTGAGAGATATTACTTCTATGGAGAAATTAAACAGTGTGAGTGCCTTCAGAATTTTAAGGGAGCAACTTATATTTGGGTATCGTCTTTTCCCCCCTTGAATTTTAAAGGTGCGGCTTATATTCGGGTGTGACTTATATTCGGGCCAATACGGTATATAAATAAAACACAGGTCTTACAGGTGCCACCTGACTAAAAGAAGCCACATCTGACTATACAACCAAAAATGATTGTTAACACCACTAGCCAAGATGGGTTTACATACAATCCCTTTCTAATGTTATTCATCTAGGAACCATTCAAAGCAATTAACAGGATTAGCACTGAACTTCCAGGGGTATCCCCCAGAAGTGAGTAAAAGCAAATCACATGCTGAAAAGGCTCTGCTCCAAAAACAGAATTTGACTGTTATTAACTGTAGAACAAAAAAGAACTTAACTTAAACTGACAGATTTTTCCTTGATGCACAGTTATATTCAAAGTCATTTTCTAAATTTCTATCACAGGGTAAAGTACAAAGAATTATTGTTAGCTGGCCATTGTTAATAATATAAACATTATGAAACTGAAGAAAATTATGCATGCAGCTAAATAATTAGGAGTCTTTTAAAAATAAAAGACTTTAGCTTCAATATAGCCAGAAACTGGTCAACGGACTTATTTCTGAATTACTTCAACAAAATCTCATTACCACCAAGGGCCTTGGTGTGAATGCTTTTTAGAGCACTGCTTGTCGGGCTATGTTTGACTATACTGTAGAGAAACTAGCCTTCACCAGACTGGCTAGAAAATGCATTCAGTATGCTACACTTTTAAAATCAAAGAAGGGTCCTCCTGGTATCGTGCTACATATTGCCAAAGCTAAGGATGAAAGTACAGCACTACAATTTTCCTCTTAACATTTTTTCATAAAGAAATGAATATGTCACATTGCACTTAGTATTGAGACTGAGATCTGAAATTTTAGCTACCTTTTAAGCAGGTATTCTTATGCAGACCTAATCTCTGCTTATCGACTTTACATTTATGTATTACCTAGCATTCATTGATCAGCTTTAAATTAAAGCAGTATATGGATTTTGTACATTCTTTTCTTTCTTCTGTGCTTTTAATTGGTTTTAGTGTTGTTTTTAATAGGGTTACTTATTTAATTGTTAGTATTTATACTGATACTATGTTTCTAGTTGCGTTTGTTGAAATTCAAGCTCTGAGCCGCCTTGGATCCTGTCCCAAAAGAAAGGCAGGATATAATTTATATCAATCCAAAAAATATGAGGGATTGATGTTTTCTTAAACAAAACAAACAAACCCACCTCATTGACTTCCCAAACTACATGATTATTTGAGACTAACAACACAAGACTATGCATGTTTATTCAGAAGTAAATACCTCAGGTACGTATGTACAGGATTCCACCCTGAGACGGCAATCAGAGTAAGTCTTAGTGAACCTTACTTCTAAGTAAACATGTACAAATTGGGTTGCAACTCAATTCTCCCAACCCCATATTTAATGGCCACAGTGCTTTACAACATGTAAGATTCTCATACCAAGGGCTTCCTTAAACCACCCCAGTTCACCCACCCATGGCATAGCAAACTATGTCAGCTGTACAGCCTGTTTCCTGTTCTTGGCACAAATGTCTTCTAGGTAACTGAACTTTTCAATCATACTGTCTATGTTTCCGGTTGTACACTACAGTGCCAAACCAGGAGTGCGAGCAGCTGTTTATGAGGATATAAATGCAACGTGTGCCAATGATGTTCACTATGCTAGTATAAATGTTACGCATATTTCTCCATTAAATGTAACAAAATAGCACAGAATATATTCCATTACCAAAAGGGGCTGCATATTACACCATTTTAAATGGCTTCTAAATTTTATGATATTGGCTTGGATCAAAAATGCCTTTCTGCTACCAGAAATTGGTTGTTTCTGACCTACTGGGAGAGCACTGCATTAGAAAAGTGATTCCCTATCCAAAAAAGTTATTTTACTTGTGCAAGCTCCAGCCCAAGATTTGGCACATGCTCTTTCAAAGACTTTATGACCCATAAAAAGTAGTTCATGCACTACTTATTCAACATGCTTCTCAAACTGCAATGCAAACCCTGATATACCTTAGTACTGTGTGGCAAGTAACCTTCCACTAGTACTTGCACAAGAGTATAATGAATAGCATGTAAACATTTTCTTCTTTAGATAAATCCTAATACAGTGGTGCCTCGCAAGACGAAATTAATCCGTTCCACGAGTCTCTTCGTCTTGCGGTTTTTTCGTCTTGCGAAGCACGGCTATTAGCGGCTTAGCGGCTATTAACGGTTTAGCGGCTTTAAGAAAAAGGAAACAAACTCGCAAGAACTCGCAAGACGTTTCGTCTTGCGAAGCAAGCCCATAGGGAAATTCGTCTTGCGGAACGACTCAAAAAATGCAAAACCCTTTCGTCTATTGAGTTTTTCGTCTTGCGAGGCATTCGTCTTGCGGGGCACCACTGTAAAGTGATTTGGCATTCAGAACAACCCAAGCAAGTTTTGTCTTACCTATAACTAGAGATTTTCTGTGTGGAGCTCCATGTGCGGCTGCCCTTCGGCCTGGTCCAAAAGATCCAGCTAGTGTATAATACAGTGGGCCTACTGCTTGTGGGAGGAGGGCTGACTGTATGTGACATCTCTGCTAAAGCATCTGCACTGGCTGCCCAAATGCTACTGGGCAGGTTCAAGGTTCATACAAAGCCCTGAACAACTAGGGTCCCGGATACCTTAAAGGTCACCTGAGTCCTTATACCCCAGTGAGAATATCCAGAGGAACACTGTTATTTGTTCCTGATGAGAAAACCTTTTCTCTGGCCTTCCCCTTTGAACACTTAGATCCTCTCACCTCTGTCCAGAACTATCCTGTCAAAATCATGCGGCTCTTCCTTCCCTCATGCGATATCATTTCCTCCATAAATACCTCCATTGTCCATGACCTTTAGTCATTCAACTACTATCATCCTCAGCCTGTCCAAAAGTCTTATATTCTTAGAGCAGGGGTATCCAACAAGGTGCCCTCCAAATGCTATTTGACTACAGCTTCCAATAGCCTTAACCAGCATTGCCAATGGGCAGGAATGGTTGAGCTGTATTCTTAACCAATGTTAGAAACTGAAATATGAAAGCTAGAAGCTAAATGGCACCTTAAACCTAGGTTATAGGCACAACAACAGAATGTCTAGGCACACTTTTTAATAACAAGAATACAAAGCTGTAAGTGAATGAACTGCTGCTAGTCCTCATCTGAAGACTGCAAAAAACAAAGCCATGCTTCCCCCGCCCGCCTCCCTGAGGTACCACTTTAGCTAATGGGGCCTCCCGCTGCTGCCACGGCACAATTTCTGTTCTCATCCTGAAGCAAAGTTCTTAACCCGAGGTACTATTTCTGGGTTAGCGGAATCTGTAACCTGAAGCATCTGTATCCCGAGGTACCACTGTATTCTTAAGAGAATCTCTTCTCCAGTCTTCAGAGAATGGTTGGAAGCGGGAAAGCAGAAAAAGGTCCTTCTTTCCTTCCGCTCTGCAGACAAGCCCTGGATTCTCCCTACACATCCTTTCCTTCAGATAAATATATATTTTTTGGCACCACAACTAACACATGTTAAAGGCCTGTACAACTGATGGCAGAGACACCCACCTTGAGTGTCCAGTTCGCAAATCTAAGACTTGCCATATTTTTCCATAAGATGAACCCTAGATATATTGGAAGTCTAGTGGGGAGGAATTTCTCTTCCCACACCCGCAGTGCCAGTTTTAATCTGAAATCTTAGGAGCAGTACTGTACCCAGAGCTCAGAAACTGCTCACTTTTATGAAATTCCCTGTCGCTAAATGTGCCTAGAATAATGGTAGTTTCGAACACTGATCTTAACATCTGGAAGGGCCCATGTTGGCCACCTCATCTAAGAATGATCCCACTTGCTCTCCCTTGCTGGCCCATTTAAGCCCAGAACACCCAAGTGGTGGCACCATTTTCCTTCAAGTTCCTCATCAACGATCACCTATTGCATGAAGCATCTGGCTTAACTCTTTTGTTTGTCTCCCATCCCTCGGTAAGTACCCAAATTTAAGGTTCTTCAGGATTTATCTTGATTATATTACTTAGTAAAGAATCACATGCATTATACATAATAATAATCTGCCAACATATTACCTCATACAAATAGAAATTGGATAACTAAATTTATTTTTGTTGTTAGTTTGCATGTTACATAGAACAGTAACTCATATATTTAAAAGTCATTCTTTCAAATAATACTACTACTACTTGTCCAGCTTTAAATCACTTTGTAAGCAAGGAATAGATAAGAAGAGATAATAAACAGGTACAATAAAATATTTTCTCCTATATGAAGTTATTTAATCGCACTGTTAACAGACTCTTTAAAATTAAAATGATTTTTTCAAAGGAATCTACAACATTCCTTTAAAGTCAACTTACCTTGTCTTCATGTTCAGCACACTAAAAATCACATTAATAATTTAGAGCAGTATACCAACTGAGATAAGCAACTACAGGAAATGCAACATACTGATACTCTAGGATATGATGAACTAAGCAAATAATATTATGTAAGCCCCAGTTAATACACACCCAGCCAAGATCAAACCCATTATACACCTACTGTTTGCAACAAATATGTCAGGCCTTACTTCAACAACCAGCTTGTTATCATTTTAGCAGACCAACAAAAATGAAGGTTCCAAAGCAAACACAGCACAAAAAGTCAGCAGATGGATACTGCAATAAGTTGACTGACAGAAAAAGAACCCCATGCATTCTAAGTCAAAATTATTCCTTCATCAGGAAAAGTTAAGTTACTGATGAGCACATTATTCTTTGTTGTTGTATAGTTAAAATATGGTATGCTGCTTCTAGATACACAGAATTCCCCTCATGAAAGGCTACCTTTGGTCTGAGAGAGGATGGGCTCTTGTCTGTGTCCTATGGAGATTTTTATGCTGCATTCATTAATATTATCAAGGCTTTTGTGCAACAATATAATGGTATGACGTGCTGAGGCGCATTAGACAAATTATTCTGGAATGAAGTACCACCTAAGGTAGTAGAGCATCATGAATCCTTTTATTAGCCTAGATTGACTAACATTTCACAGTATGATCCAGTTGTTCATTAAAGGTAAAGGGACCCCTGACCATTAGGTCCAGTCGTGGCCGACTCTGGGGTTGCGGCGCTCATCTCGCTTCTGGAGAACCAGAGCAGCGCACGGAAACACCGTTTACCTTCCCACCAGAGCGGTACCTATTTATCCACTTGCATTTTGAAGTGCTTTTGAACTGCTAGGTTGGCAGGGGCAGGGACTGAGTGACAGGACCTCACCCCATCGCGGGGATCCGAACCGCCAACCTTCTGATCGGCAAGTCCTAGGCTCTGTGGTTTAACCCACAGCGTTGTTCATTACAGCTCCTTAATTATCAATACATGACATACATGACCCTATATAGTTCATCCAAAAGAATTTCATCCAGTAGAAATCCTAATGACATTGCATTTATTAAACTGCAGTCTGGTGGACAAATATGAGCAACCATTATACAAAAATGAAGAGCATTAATTCCCACCTACCATTCCTTAACTATTCTAGTCATTTACTACTTTCTGGTTAGAAGTTACAAACAATACTGGAGTGATATCATGCTCAACTGACTCAACTCTACTAAAGACGTTTCTGACAAACTCCTCTGCTCCCCAGCATTAAGTAGCCCAAACCATTTGCTTTAACTGGCTTTGTATTCAACCACTGCAGCACAGGTGGCCTCAGAGCTATAACAGGCAGAATTTTTATTCCCAGTTTTATACTTCTGTAACCATACTTCATACTACAACCTCCCTAGAACTTTCTAGCAGTGTTATTAACTGTATTGTCTATACTGTTGTGCTCTATATTGATTTGCAAAGATAAAATATAAATAAAGACTTCCAACTGCTATATAGGAAGCCATACTTTTTTTACAAAATTGTTTTAGTGCTATGATCATTCCATGAGCAGAAGGGTCCTTCCATGGGCAATATGATTCTGTCTGATATAATCCAGTGCATTTTATGTGAAATACTGGTAAGATTTAAGCAATAATTTCTGGAAATAATAGACAATCATCTGAGATTACTAAAACAGTAATTACAGAAATTAGACTCAACAATGAAATGCCATGCATCTTTATTGAGAAGTCTCAGCAATTTCAATGGGACTTGTTTCCTATTAAGAGTGCATAGGATTACAGCCTAAATATCAGTAGCTTTGCTTATGCAAGAAGGCAACCTGTGAAATTAAAGGTGAAATCAATACCCACCTGCCCAACCGCAACTTTAAGAACTGAGTAGAATTTTTCTCCAAGTAAACATGCATTAAGATTGCAAAACTAAAAAGTGTTTTGGACTTAGAATGAATGAAACCAAGTTTGTTTTGGCCAGTGATGTGGGACAGAACATTTTCCAGCACTTTATTTTTCCACTTCATAACTTAATTAACAACAATGCACGGATATAAATGGAAAATATATTAGGCGAACTTGGCAGTTTCAATATTTTTAGCACTGCTTACTAAATACAAGTAAAATGAAGATGCTAAATTAGATCATTCTCTAGCACATCAAAAAAACTTATAGTGAGTTCAGGCCTCACCTGGAGCACCAAAAACAAACAAACAAAAAACTAGTGCGAATTTCCATATGCAAACTAACTTGCATTGGATTTTTTTCTAAAAGACTCTCATCACTGTTTACAGTCCTATAATTCTATTTCTGATCTAATATATTTTGCAGTATATTTCCACCTTAGAATGTACCAACACAGAAGTTTTTGCACCCAGAAAGCCAATTTACTATCTCACTTAATGGACTTCTGAAACAGCAATGCAAATGTCTAATCAATATGAGGGCTGTTTCATATTACATGTATGCAGATCTATTTTAATACTCCACATTAGACATGCAGAAGTCAAATACCAATTTGCCCCAACAGGTATCTTAAAAATTAAATGAAAGATGTGTGTATATGAAACTGTGATGCAAGAAACAGCTATTACATTAGCCAGATCATGAAAATTCTCACTTATTTTCCTTCAGTGTCTTAAGTTTGAGAAAAACATAAACTAAGTTAAAAAAGACATACCGACATATGACAGATACATATTTAAAATGTTCCAACCCTGCCTACATGAAAGACATACCAATGACCAATTTTGGCAACCGATCTTAAAGGCAGAGGGATGGGTTTAATGGTGAGCTATTTTTACTCTTAAGTGCAAGCGTCTCAATTTGCAGTAAGTGTATATCCTTTGCAATACCAGCAGCTATGCAATGGTGAACTATACTTCTGTTATCAGACCAGTTTTAACAATTATCCACCAAGTCTCCAACATTCTGCAGTTTATAGTTAAGCCTAAAGTATTCTACAGCCTCTGTGCTCTATTTGCAGAGATTTCCAAAAATGCTTAAACCTTTTGATGCACCAATACAATATTACAAAATATGTCATCATGACTTCACCATGGTGAAATTCCATCAGTAACTAAACTACCTGTACAGTGGTGCCTCGCAAGACGAAATTAATCCGTTCCGCGAGTCTCTTCGTCTTGCGGTTTTTTCGTCTTGCGAAGCACGGCTATTAGCGGCTATTAACGGTTTAGCAGCTTTAAGAAAAAGGAAACAAACTCGCAAGAACTCGCAAGACGTTTCGTCTTGCGAAGCAAGCCCATAGGGAAATTCGTCTTGCGGAACGACTCAAAAAACGCAAAACCCTTTCGTCTAGCGAGTTTTTCGTCTTGCGAGGCATTCGTCTTGCAGGGCACCACTGTACTTGAAATGTAATAACTAAGCATGAAATGTTGTTCTTTAATATGGGCAGTGTTAACAATGGCTAGTGTAAACTTGTAACCAACAGAGAATAGTTATGTGTGGCACCTTAAATCCACTGGGTGAAATACAATTATTTAACCTGCTTGTGTAATGGAACTTCTGGTTTCTCTTTTCCAGTGTGAGAAACTCACGATATATAAGCTAATCGCCAAATGGCACCTTAAGCCAAGGTTGTGGTCACCACAACAGAATGTCTAGACACCATTTTTTAACACTGAAATTTATTTTTATTATTATGATTTTTCCTTTCATTTCTATACTGCTTTATATTTTAAAGATATAATGTGTTTACAGCACATTAAAACATCAAATAAAACAATCCAGAATAAAACAAATGCAAACTTCAAGGAAAATATTTCAGATTCTTCCGTAAGTGACATTTTGCTTTCCCCCGTTTGTTTATTTATTTACCTACTTAATTAATATAGCTGCCCCACAACTGAAGTAATCTAGGAAGCCAGTGTGGTGTAGTGGTTAGAATATTAGACTAGGACCTGGGAGGCCAGGGTTCAAATCTCCACTCAGTCATGAAGCTCACTGGGTGACCTTGGGCCTGTCACCACCTCTTAACCTACCTCACAGGGTCGCTGAGGTAGGGAGGGAGGAGGAGGGAGGAAGTGAACCATGTACTCCTTGGAGAAAAAGGTGGGATATAAATGCAGTAAACAAGCTCTTCTGCTTACCTGCTTAAGAAAGCTGGAGAAGCCAGCCAGATGGAGATCTGCATGTGGTCACAACTGGACTCATGCCAGTAGCAAAACACAACGGACTAATTTCTAACACTGCTCTTCTCTAACCTCCATCTGCCCCCCAGATTTGTTTCAAGGGGTCCCCCAGAAAGGGAAGCCCCATTACACGAGTGGACACCCATTCAAGCTACAATGGATCTCCCCCTTAAGGATATAGCACATAGTTACAATAAGGTGTCTTCTATTGGGTCAAGCTATTGGCCACCTAGCCAAGTATTTCAGCAGGCAATTCATTTCCAAGGCAGACATCTCTTTCAGCCCTACTATATGATAAAATTTATATCGGATATCTGAGGGATTTAACATCGCTATTCATGATTGAGGCCCATCTATTTCAACTTTAACTTAACCACATGCAGTTATGCACTAAACATCATCCATTGTTATTAAGAATGTTTCATCATTACTGGATTTAAGAGACTTTTTATTAAGAAACACCTTTTTTTTTTTTACAAAGGAAACATTTTAAAATAAATTTTATGGCAATGCAATAAGCTATTAACTCGAAATCAATGTGTCCTGACCAGAGAAAGACAGCCTGGCACTGACTGCTCAACTGTAACTTTTAAGAACGTAAAATAGTAATTTTGAACTTATATTTGAAATACTTTTGTCTTGTTTACCACTTAAGCACACTTGCATTATCAGCAACATACAAAGGCAATGAAAGTGACCCATTTGTTTGTACTACTCAAACGGTGAACTGAAGCAAAATCTTTTATTTTGAATTATGATGTAAAGAGTTCTAGCCTGTTTCAGCATAATATTACAATTTTTAAAAAGTGTTTATATTATAAGCTTTTCTGGGGTTTAAATATAGATCCAGTGTAACTACTACCCTTATTCTAAATATGTTAATGCCAATGCATTGTCAGCAATGTCAAAACATCTTTGGAACTGTGTCATAAACTTTCAATTATTTTGTATTATCACAATTCTTGGTGTAACTTTAAACATTTTTTTACAAGCTGCAGTATGTCTAAAAGTCAGGTTATCATAACTACTGAAATTATGTTGATTCCTGTAGCACTTACATCCTGATCTGAAACATTTGCACTGAATTGTCTGCCTGCAATATCAGCATAAGGTCACATTTGTGATATTGCACTGGCACAGCACTCCATATATTCTGTCCTAAGCCTTTATTTGCTAGGGAAACCTGTTTTAAGATTGTGGCAGAAATCCAGTTTATCAGAGCTCTGGATGAGAATGTGTCCAGATCCTTCTGTATTCTGAAACAAACTGAAATCCCATTACTTAATTGTTTCAATACATTTGGCAACGACAACCATTTTACTTATATGGTAAAGGTAAAGGATCCCTGGATGGTTAAATCCAGTCAAAGGCGACTATGGGTTGCGGTGCTCATGTCACTTTCAGGCCAAGTGAGCTGGCGTTTGTAAATATTTGTATATTTACTTATACAAATGTCTATATATGCCAGTGAGACTCAAGGGCAAGACTCAATAGGCCTACACTTGGTTTACATGCACTGTACATTACCACATTGTGGTTGCTACTCTAAGCAAACTTGCTTAGAAGTTTTATCAGAGTAAACAGGCTTACAAGTATATTCATTTCAGATTTAAATTTAACTGAGGCAACAGTACTAAACACACTAACTTGAATTCAGGACAACTTACTTTTGAATAAACAGGATAGTCCAGCATACCAAGGGTAAGGTACATCTATGTATTCTACCTAGCTAAGGACTGTACACCTTCAGCTTTGCCATCCAAGTTGTTGTTTTTTAAGCTGAAAATGCCATTGACTGGGCTTTATACAAACAAAGCAAATGTTCTTCTTTTAAGTTACTTTTGAGTTGTGTTCAGGTACTGCAATGAAACCACTATCTGGTTTTATGCTACAGATTATTCTAAAAATGCAAACATGATATCAGGCATTTTAAAAAAGTGATTTAAAAAGTAGCATGCCTCCCAACAGGTAGATGCTTCAAAAATTCCTCTGAAGTAAACCTTAACTGATTCAACTAGATGACTTCCCTAGGTAATGCAAGAACCAAAGCTGAAGGCCTGCTGCAGACCCATGTATACTTACCTGGGAGTAAATCTAATAAAGCTTACTGGGAATTACTTCTGAGTAAACACACATCAGCTCAAGCTGTATGTCACACAAACTTTCAATGGCCAGATTCCATAAGAATTCCACAGATGTTTCCACAACATTCTATCTTACTCTTCATCCCACCTCCACCACAAAAAACCTCATAATAAGTAACTTTTATCAATTAAGTCTAAATTTTTACATTTCCATATCTTCCTCCTGAACACATTATCTGTAAATTTCACAAAAAAAATAGTGAGATTCCCAAGCAATGAGTTTAGCTTGAGGTTTTAAACTAAAATTGATTTATGATTGTCAAGTTGCAACGGAGCTTGAAGATTCTGAAATGCTATTTAAAATATAAAAAATAAAATAAATAAATAAAATTATAAAATGCTACCTGAATTCACAACTTCCTTCTTTGAGCAACAATATTACATTATCACCCCAAGTGTCCAAAAAACTAACACTAATATGTCATTTTAACTGCCTGCTCCCCTAAACTCCCATTAATCAACCTTTGAATATTACAAACTTGCTCAAAATGATATATTTTTCAGTTAGAGTTACAATCTAGCTCAAGGTAGGTTATAGTATTACTATAGTCCTCCCTATACCTAACTCAGTAACTTAAGTAATATTAATTCCTCTTATAAGCGGACAACTGAGACCTAGATTGTGATGTTTCTAAAGCCATCCATTCAACCTAGTGCTAATCAGAGACAGAGTACAATTTTACGACTAACAGAATATGTTTACTGTGTTTTGGCAATTACCCTCCAAGAATCTTGACTCTTTTCCGAATGGCATTACAATTTCATCACCATCTATATCACTGCTATAATGGGGGATAACTAAAAAAAAAATTACATTCTGTATATATCGCATTAGAAACATTCTGCAAATAAGAACACACCGAATACCGAAGCAACAAATACTCAAAGCACAGAAACTTATCCTGTACTTTGTACACGATTCTTATATTCGATGCACGGTCTCAGGAAACACACCTGCGGGGCGGGGGGAGGGGAAGCTTTTATTTCTGCCAACAACAACAACAAAAACGTGTCGTTCACTAAACCCAAGGTGTCCAATATCAAGAGTGTCGTTGCTATGGAAAACGCCCATTACTGAGCTTCTTACATGACACGTCAGAGGGCGTTGGTGCAAGATACCACCACTCGACTACAGGTATATCAGAATGGAAGAATCGAGGTGGCAACGAAATCGGGGGAAGGGAAGGCGCCGCCTGGAAATGTAGGAAACGTGCAGAGTTTTCCCCTCCCCCATCTTATACAAGGGCTGCCCAGCCGCATCTTGAGCCTCTCGTGGAAACACGGGTGGCGCGAAAGCCGTCCCCGCACTCCTCTCACAGCGGCGAGCGGGTGGCCGGCCAAGAGCAGATTTGGCCCAAGCAGGGCCTGGTCCAGGCTGCGCTGCGGAAGAGGAGCCCGGGGAGGGGCGGAGGAGCTGGCAGCGCCTAAGGCCGGCTCCGCAGACTCGCCAGGCCAGCTTCCCGCTCTCGCCCTCCGCCGGCGGATGGAGCCGTAATTGGGGCCGGCCAAGCCGGCTGCTCAGGATGACGCGGGGAGGTCGGGGAAGCGGGGGAGGGAAGAGAGGCTCCCGCCTCAGCACCGCACACCGACGGCGAACCGGGGCGGGAGAAGACAGGAGGAGAGAGCAAGATGGCGACGGCGACGCCTCGTCCCGTCCCTCCCGATTCAAACCTCCCACCCGAATCTCCGCGGAAGGAGGGCGGCTGGGCCAGGCCTTCTTGCCGCCCGCTCCGCTCTCCTCCCCACACATCTCTCAGCCCCACCGCCAAACACGGCGCCGGGCGGGGGAGGAAAGAGTTGCCTTTCCCCGTCCACCCTTTTGGGTATCGCCGCCGCCGCCGCCCTCCCCCACCCATTGGGAAGGATTCCTGCTCCTCCGCCCGCTCTCTCTCTCGTACCTTTGAATTTGAGGTCGGTGGGCGGATCGAGGACCAGGATCTGTTCGTGCTTGGAGAGAGCCCCGGCGGCCGCCATCGCTGCTCCCTCGCTCGCTCAGTCCGGGAGGAGGAGGCGGAGGAGAGGGTGGGTGGGTAGGTAAAGGGAGGACACTCCGGTCGGGGAGGGAGGGAGGGAGGGAGGAAGGAGAGAAGGGAAGGGACGCCGACCGAGGAGTAGCAGTCGTAGCAGCAGCAGCAGCAGCGCCCGCCGCCTCCTCCTTGCTCCCTCTAGAGGCGCGCGCGGACAGAGAAGCGCGCGCGCCGCCTTCCTTCCTCCTCTCTCTCTCTCTCCCTCACACACAAACTCTCTCTCTCTCTCTCCGCCGCCGCCTCAGCTTTCTTCTTGCCCGCTTTCCTTTCCCCCTTCTTCTCCCGTTAAGGACTTGGCTCGCTCTGTGAGGAACCCCCGCGCGGCTGCCCAGCGCACTGCGATCGACGCCGACGACGGCACGGGGGCGAGGGCAGCGGCCGCCTCAAGCTCTGGCACCCGCACGTCAGCCTATGGGGAGAAAGGCAGGCAGGCAGGCCCGTGCGCGCGCGCGCACGCACGGCCACGCGCGAAGACACATAACACCAACGCCGCTTCAAGTCTCCGCCTGCTCGTCCCTCTCCCCCCCCCGCCCCCTGGTCGGTTGACAGGTCTGGTCGCTAGACGCGGGCCTCCTCCTCCTCTCACGTGGCCGGGAAGGGTGGGAAGCTGTCACGCGCGCCCTGAAGGCGCCACGGGTTTGGGTTTTTGGCAGTCAGGAAGGAATTCTCCCCTCCGGAGGAGGTGGGTGGGGGGATACTGTGTGGTACTCGGGGCAAACCGGAAGGAGAAAATGACACCAAAGGGTTAAAGCATCGGGAGTCTCCAACAGCGGAAAAGGAGGCGGGCTGGGAACTGTTGGTTCCCAGCATGCATCGCTCCCTAGCTCCTTCGGAGGTTCGCTGGACGTTGCATGCTGGGAGTTGTAGTCGCCAAACAAAGGAGAAACGGAGTTGACTTGGGTTAGAGAGGTAGCCCGTCTCTGTTCCCTCTGTACATTCAGTGCTGGGGACACTTAATTGCCCCCGTGTGGCAGGAGTGGCCGGGTTAAATGCTTAATGTTAAATTCGAAACAGATAACATGTTTTGCGCTGAGGATCAGAAAGAAAGGGAAACTGGATTTATTTATTTTTCACTTGAGTTCTTTCAATAACGCTTGCTTTGTTATTTTTACCACCGTAAATATTGCTGGGCTGGACATAAATTTGCAAAAATCGCACAATCTGTTTAGCAGAATAATCCTGCTCACTCTCTTTGCCCAGTTTCCCTTGGCAAAGTGTGTTTTTTGCACCTTGAGACCTTGACCCCTCTAACTGAGGTTGGCACAAGGGTGTGGGTGTGGAAATACTGATAACAGAATTATCTGAAAATATATAAAATTCCAAGCAATTGCACATACTTTTATTGATAAGCAGCTATCACTTGGAATATATGGTGGGGAACACATCAGAATTAAACTGCAGTGGTAATAAAAATATACTGTATAAGGAATAATAAAAGCATTGGCACACCCATTGCAGACATAGTAGAATTACAATCAATGTATCACATTTAAAATGAATATATGTTGTCACAATGAGAACAAAATATAGATGTTGACATACCCAATTGTACAGGGAACCCTGGGGGGAAAAGGAGAAAAGAACAGATCTTAGGGCAGCCACTAAAATGTAATAACTGACCAGAAATTGTTCAGTTACAAGCATCTGAATTCAAAATACAATTGTGCCAATATTTGTTTAGGTACAGGAATTATGAGTCTTGCTCATAGCTGTCAGCGCCATGTCCCACTGCTGTCCCTTATTGATGGATGTCCCTTAAATGTCCCTTAAATGATGTCCCTTAAATTTCAAAGGAAGCAGCTCCTCTCCCTCCCTCCCTGCCGGCCAGGGAGGAGGGAGGCTCCAACTGTGTTGCTTGGCTGTGTTGCTCACCCAATAAGAAGTCTAAGAACGACTGGGGGGTGGAGCTTGCATGCCTTGTGTGTGGCTAGTTAATGCAAGCTGAGGGGCGTTTTGAATGCTGGATGCCATTTTGTTGCATGTGCTGCTGCAAACTTTGCAGTGCAAAGCCAGGCCGGGGAGCCATGTTAAGTTGAGGCTGCATAGGCCTTGTGGTGCATGTGATTCAGATTCTATTCAGTTGAACCTCTGGTTACAAAATTGGTTGGACAGTGTTCTCAAAGCTACCAGCATGAGTTTGACCAGACTGCAGGAGGACAGGAAGACTGGAGTGCCTGGAACAGGTGAGGCTGCAGGTCCCTTATTTTGGCTGCTGGTCCCTTATTTTCAAATCTGTAAGTTGACACCTATGGTCTTGCTCAGGATGCATGACATGTTAACCACAGTCCTATGCTTGTTTACTTAAAAGAAAGTCTTGCTGTAGTGCTCAGTGGAAAGCTCCACTAGAATGTATACAGCAGAACAGGAAACATATCACCAAATCATAGAGAATGCTGGTGTGGTTATGTGCAGGCACAAGGCAGCTACCAGAGGCAAGGGTCTTTTCTTCAGAAAAAAATAGAGCAAAAAGGAACACAAATTTGCCTTTAAAGTGCAAACAGGCAATAAGGGATGCAGAAAAGGCATTGCAGTGGGATTGAGTGAGATTTGGTTGCCCTGATGGATATTTATCAAGAACGGGGCAGGAATTCAGCAGGGCTCTTATTTTATTGATTTGAAGGTAAGGCATTGGCTTGCAGCCCAAATCTCCAACATAACTCAACTGAGTTAAAAAATAATAATAATAGGACTTTTGTTAGGGTTATTTTTTTTCTGAAATGTCAGTATGACTTTCATTGTTTTCACAATCCAAAAAATTGGGACGATACAAATTTTTAAAATACTGAATTTTTAATGTAATTAACCTACTTCTGTTCTTACTTTTAGTCCACATTCAGTTTATTGCAAATATCTTACGTAATTACATGCAACTAGTTCCATATCAAGAAGTACTATTCTTGCATTTTTATCTGAGGTGATTTATAAAACATTTATTCCTTTTCAGTCAGCTTGTATAGTTTTATAGATGGAATCTTTGACAGTCTCCTGTTGAATTATTAATAGGGCCACGGTATGGGTGATACTAATGAGAACTTGCTAGATTGGAGCTTGCAACCGATACAATGTACGTGTCTCTGCATTTTGTGCGTGATAGGGAGAAAGAGGGGGAGAACCTTTTCCTACTCCTCCAGATCTTGTGTGACTTGTAATCATAGACTCAATATAAAGTAATATTAAGCTTTAATAGTAGACAAAGCTTGCGAGTAGCTGTTTCTGCTGCTTTATGCATCTTGCCATGGTTAAATCCTTTGGGTTGCCATGTCCAGACACTGGTACCTTTAAGAGCTGCATAACATGAAACTTTCTGCCAATTGCAGCACTTTTCCATTACAGTACTAATATTGTAATGAGGACTGCAGTATTAGGCAAAACCTGCCATATTATGGAATTCTTAAAGCTACAGGACCCCTCTCAGAGCCTTGACTCAGTACATCCATTTTCTCATCTTTTGCAATCTGCACTGGTATTCTTTCCTGAAAGTGCTCAATGATTTGTGCTGCTTCCCTCCCCCCAAAACACCCCAAAGTCATAATTCATTGATGCACAGTAATAGATGTAGAGCCAACTTGAAAATATAAATGGCAGGTAAGTGGTTTATCTTTGGAACAGACTAGTTTTTACATGCAGTGGGCACCATGCAACTACCTCAAGCCTACCCATAATTACATAGAGTGACTGAGCTGATATGTGAATAAGGAGGGAAAAGCTCTTGAAGCTGAGCTTGCTGTTTAATTTCAGGGAATCTATTTCACAACTCTGGTAGGTAACCTAAGTGCTTTAACAGACTTGAATGAGCAAGTGGAGGTTTGAAGTACATACAGTATTTTATCAGATATATTACCAGGAGCCGTAACAGGTCTTTGAGAAATCACAGGTGTATTTAAAGTGACACTCCTTGATAAAGCTCTACTTCGCTTTGATATTTATTTTTTGAAGTATGAAATATCTGTGGTGTAGTGGTTAAGAGCGGTAGTCTCGTAATCTGGGGAACCGGGTTTGAGTCTCCACTCCTCCACATGCAGCTGCTGGGTGACCTTGGGCCAGTCACACTTCTTTGAAGTCTCTCAGCCCCACTCACCTCACAGAGTGTTTGTTGTGGGGGAGGAAGGGAAAGGAGAATGTTAGCCGCCTTGAGACTCCTTAAAGGGAGTGAAAGGCGGGATATCAAATCCAAACTCTTCTTCTTCTGTTTACACACACACACACACACACACACACACACACACCTCTAAGACCTTTAGAACTGAAAAAGAAAATTGTACCTTTTAATATAAAGAAACAAAAATAAATTATTCTGCACTACCTTATTTGGCAGTGATCTTGCATTGATAGCAAAGTGGTTAACTTTTTAATGGGCTAGTTCTGTTTCTGTCGCTCCATAGGAGATGGATCCACACGGCGTGTCGCCATAGTATTTTGAAATCATATTTAGTCTCTTTTACAAGCTTGTGTCTACTAACTGATCTGAGATCAAACTACTGTTATTACATATCTGTTACAAACTATATAATAGCACAAGCCAACTCATTCAGGAAAAACGTATCTGTGTACTAGCCCTGTAAGAGTTGACATTGCTTTTACAGATGAAAGCATTGATTCAATATGATATAAAATTATCTGTCCTTATCTTTTACATCTATCAAGCTTCCCTTATACTTCCTACCAGACCAGAAAGCCCTGAGCACTACAACAATCCCATTGTTGGTCATTCAGTTTTAGCATTAATAATTCAGTTGTAAGACGGGACTGTTTGATATTTAATGCATGTAAATAATTTTGTGTTTTCTTTCTATACGCAGCCACGAATCTATGATAGTATCTTTCTTTCTTCTACCTTTATTGTATTATTTTTACTTATTGAGGCATTTTAATCAATAATTAACGTATCTCAGATCCATTCCTGCCTTGCAGCTGGATTGGGAGTTATTATTCAGATTCGAAGATTCTGCATTTTTCAACTGTTATTGGGTACCAAGAACAGTGGAGGGAGCGCTCTTGGTAGTTCCTGCACCTTCAGAAGTTTAGAGGCACCAACCTGGGAGAGGGGCCCACCTTATTTCTGTGACTTAAGTTGTTGTAAACTGGTATTGATATTGTGTTGCGATGTTGTAACCCATCCAGGGGGTGTATGGTGAAGGACAGTTAAGTGGTGGTGGTGGTGATGATGTCATAAACAACTTGAGAGCAGGACACTTACAAGAGCCTCATCTTCCCTACTGCCTGATGTGAGCCTTACATTCATCTCATAAGGACCTCCTAGGGATGCTACAACTACTGGAGATTTGACTGGCAGCCACTGAGGGTAAGCCATTTCTGTAGTGGCACTCTTTTTTTGCAGACCCACATCTTCTAAACTTAGGCAAGCACCATCCATGATGGTATCCCTGCACCTCCTTAAAATGTAGTTATTCGACCAAGCTTTTGCTGATGCATAATTCTGGTTTTAGCTGGCTTTTACACTTCTACCTGATTGCAGCTGCATTTTACGATGTACTTGGTTTTCTTTTTTTCGTGTTCACCACCTCAAGACCTGGGTGGCAGGTAGTATAGAAATGTTCTTTAAAAATATAATAAACAACCCACAGCAATGTCTTTCCAGGTGTATTTGTGATTTTATAACCCCCTTCCAATACCAGAGCTCAATATAAGTTAAAGCCTCCAGAAAAAAATAGTTTCAAGGATGTGTGAATAGCCAGAGGCATCTTAAATATGGCACCTGCTTACATTTATGGGAAAGTAAATCCCACTGAGTACAATGAGACTTATTCCCAAATAAGTCTACATAAGACTGCAGCTTCATATCTCACAAATTGCATTGGATGTGCAGCTGTTTTATTTAAAAGGTGTAGAAGGAATGGTCGCAAAAATGATTTGCATAGTTAATTCTTAAAGTTATATTGTCAGATTACTTACAGACTGCTTACAAAAGTTTTCAGTTGATTTTATGCAAAATGGTGGAAGAACCAAACTTTTGCATAGGCTTGTAAATGCTTTTCTATAGAGAAAAGAATGTCCATCAGGAAATACAAGTGCTTTCTGTTCTGATCATCGTTCTCTTTTATTTTTGTCATCTAATAAAGGCAAAAAGGTGCAAAAATTAAGAATATTTATTAGTATCATTCATTATTGATTAAATAAAAAATGATTGTTTTAGACACAAATCTTGTTTCTGATCATACAATTACAATATAGACACAACAATATTAAAAGATTATAACATCTCATACATAACCACCAATGGGTCCAGCCCATTGAAAGCCCTTGCATAATCAACACAGAGTGATAGTACAAAGCATTACACTGGAATTTATTGCTTTTCTGGGTTTAAACAAATAAGATGGAATAAGAAAAAGCATATGTCTACACAGAAATAGTGCCATGAGCACAGAAGCACAATCACAATTGTATGGATGAAATCAACTATATTAAATATTATTCACTTGTATTATATTGAAGCACACTAGATAAATCTGTTGCCATTTGAAGATTCGTCTCTTGTTCTGCAGCTTGCTGCCATCGGTCAACAGATACATGTGAACTATTATGCTATTTTAACACTTTAGACTGGCAGATATAAATCAAAAATCCTGGGAGAAAATGGGGACTAGACTCAGGGAAGTGCATCATAAGAGCCCAATTCACCTCCCCTCACATTCCTTTTGCTGGAAATGGGGCAGCCCCTGTCATCTCTAAAAGAATCCTAGTGGAGCGATTTGGGCTTTTGGGATGCATGCCACATCTTCAGTGTCCAATTCATTCTCCATTCATGATGTCTTTCTGAGGCAGTGGAATATAGGCCCCTGTGCCATTGAGATGATCTTTTCCAGAACACCATCAACCAGGATCAGCCAAAGTTGTTCCACCAAGCCAAGCAACTGTTTTCACTAAGAGGTAAATAAAATATGCCAACTTCTTGGTCAGCTAACATAGCTCTCTTGCTCCAGGTGGCATGAGGGATGCAGGAATGAAGTAAGTCCTGTTGAGTTTAATGGGACCTTTTAAAAAATAAGTATGTTTCTGATTGTATACACTAGAAATGCAAACCAGAATTATTCAGTAGAAATAGCTACCAATATATATAGAATGATACATATGTTAATATACATATTGGCATTTTCTGCACAATGCTCTTGTCATAAGGAGACTTTTAAAAAGCGATCAAATGAGTACTGCTATACACAAATGTTATATGGAATATGTTATCTATACAACTGTTCTTGGCTTACATCTGCTAATAAGGACCAGATATAAATCATAGCTACAGTAACAATATGCTGCTGCCCCCATATCTGTCTGGAGGTGTTGATGCAATTGCTTTAAGAAGTCATATGTATGAGTTCAACCATTAAGTCCAAATCTTAATATCTGAGGGATTATGAAGCAAACAAACACAAAGACAACATATAAATAGACAATTCATGGTTTTCTTTTCCTTCAAAAAGCAGTTCATTCATGTGATTCCAGAAACTTGTATTCATTCCAACTAAAGAATGACTCTCTTGAGCTGAAAACTCATGATATACTGGATTTGCAGATTATGCTATAGCTATGTTAGCACTTGTTCCACTTAAAGTATTCCAGACACACATGTCGGGCTAGCTGGTCAAGACGGGCATTTTGTACTGTAATCAGATGATGTCACCTACAGATACAAATATTTTCCAGAGTTGCTCTATGACCCAGCCAAGCACTTAGCCAAAGCTCTGGTCCACATCTGTATAACATTAACAGTGTGGCATGTGCTGGAGATTTTGCATTGCTGTTGAGCAAGAGTAGGAAGCAATAGCCAGTATCTCTTTTAACCAGCAGTCGTGTAATGTGCCCTACTGCAGCCTGCATTGTGTCAACATTAGCAGTCATATTCTACCACCATCCTACATCCTAGAGGTTCTTACCTGCAGTTCAGCGGCATATTCCTTCCCAACATCAGTGACAATATCATCATGACACCAAAATCACCATCACATTAGTCATGGGATCAAGTCACTTTTTGTCAGATGTTCTGTGACTCTATGGCCTTGCTGTAGGCCAGATATATTTGGAAATGCCTTCTAATCACCAGTAACCATAGAAACATCAGGACTGCAAAGCCTGAAGTTCAAAATGTGGGGGTGGGGAAAACCATGCCACTCCCAATATAACACCAGCTCTACTCCTATACCTGGTATAATCACCATGCCAACTAAGAGTGGTAGCTCCTGTTAAATTGGGACCTAGCATAATATTGATTACAATGGTCTATTTCAAATCCAAAGGAGGGAGAATCTAAATACCAGTCATTGTGCAAGCTGCATGCTATCTTATGAAGGGGAAATGGGAGAGGGAAACCTTTTCAAACAGCAGCTTATCAATAGTTGCAGTGTTGAATATACTTGAATGTAATTGCCACAGAATAAACACTACAGAAAACTGAAAATGTGGCTGAAGTTCTGCATTCTGCTTGGTATATAAATCCCTTTTATTTTAATGGACTTGAGCATAGAACCACTTTTCAGAATAGGAACAGATATTAGTTGTGAAAAGGTAAAAGTCACTCCTGTGCACAGCTAAAGCCACATCCTGTATAGCAGTACAAGTGATGCCCTACTTTTCTCTCATTTGTGATTTTGACCTTTCATTCTGAAACAAATGACATTTTACATTTTGTCCAAATGATCAAACCTAAGAAAAGCCTGTTGAGACTGGTATTATGCTTCCATATACCTGCTTAATCTTGGAAGACCTTGTCAGTGTCTCCAGTTCTTCACACTTTCCTACGCCACTGAATTTGTTAAATACACGAAGATAACCTATTTTCTCTGCTCTACAGGCTGTTACTATACTCTGAAGCTCACATTTTATCAAATAGGTCTACAGGAGATAATAAAGCAATTTCATTCCACAGAAATGATATACTTGAGACCAGGTCATGAGACATGAGGGTTTTGTGTATCAGCTTCCAGGGCCTAAGTAGAGAATGCTCATGCAAAACCACCTAATTCCTCTTATTTAAGCTGTGCTTCTGGTTTGGGCTACTATATAGCTATTCTGGAGTATATCGCTTCTGAGTATAGCATTTTTGCTGGGCTCTGAAAGTTAGACTACTATGAAACAAATAATGGTGAACTATGCGCTGACAAACACACATTTCTATAGTTCTGTAAAGTAATGGAGTTTCAGTTCAGTTGGCATGAAAAAACAGTTTTGCAATAAAACAGTTTATCCATAAAACACATAAATGCACCTACTCTATAACTTATGATGGGTTATACTTGCTTCTCCCAATCAACAATATTATGCTCTCGTATTATAAATATATACATTATGCCATGTATATGCTATATACATTAATAGAAGACACGTAAAGCGACTTAAAGGTAAAGGACCCCTGGACAGTTAAAGTCCAGTCAAAGGCGATTATGGGGTGTGGCACTCTTCTTGCATTCAGGCTTAGGGAGCTGGCGTTTGTCCACAGACAGCTTTCCAGGTCATGTGGCCAGCATGACTAAATGACTTCTGGCTCAATGGAACACTGTGATGGAAGCCAGAGCGCACAAAAATGCCATTTACCTTCCCACCACAGCGGTACCGATTTATCTGCTTGCGCTGGGATGCTTTCAAACTGAACAGCCATATACATTAATAGAAGACAGGTAAAGCAGCTTGTAATAATTTGGAATCATATCTCGAATGCTTTGTAGCATTTCCCCCCCTACTCCATCTTTTATAATATTTCATGCAAAACTGGAAGACATAATTTCATTTAAACTGTCACCATTGTATACCATATTAAATTTTAAAAGTAATTAAATGTGAAGTCATTCACGGTCTGCACTGTATTAGTGATGGGTTTTGCTTTGTCTCCATTTGCAGTATCATGTATGGACCCATTCTATTGCTTGTAGAATTGATTTAACATTTTTACAGTATGAGATCTAAGCAATTTCATTTTCCTTTTTTTGTTTTTGAAATACTATTCCCCTATGGAAAATGCTACTGTTTTCACAACTGATCTCTTCCGTCATCTTGCAAGCAGAAGCAGAACTGAGGTGGCAGAAACTATTCCAACTGCGGGGGTGGGGGGGGGAATGGGGATTATATAGCTAACTTTGCACACACAAAAGGTCATTCTGGTTTATCATAGGAAAAGGCACATTACCCAGAACTTTATGATTTTGTCATTTGACAGTTTTAGCTCCCAAAAGGGGCTTTCTTTAGCCACTGGTAATGTGGTTCACAATCTATTCAGGTAAGAATACCTATGTATGTGAGCAGAGAAGAAAAATATTACTTCTACTTATAAGCTGGGGATTTTCAGTTCCCCCATTTCTGTAGAAGCCCCAAAACATCACCAAAAAGCAAGAAGTACTCTGGAGTAGCATATCATGCAGCTCAATGGGCTTCTCATGGATTGCAAAATTGACTGGCTCCTCCCATGCCCACATGAAAGCATTTTCTTTGTGACTTCAGTACATAAAATATGAACAAGCAACTTAATAGCAATGTATCAATTCAATAAACTTGCCCAAAGATTGAATCAGTATTGTGCGTTATCTCTATATACAGTGTCTGAGGGCATGAAAATAACCTCTCCTGATGCTGTATTTGCAACCAAACTGCATTTATAAGCTGTTGTGGTACAATCTATATCAATTCACTGCACAGAAAGTTATTCTTCAGCCTTCAACAGCTTCAAGGTAAATGCTAGAATAAGGCAACTACCCTTTCTCAATCAACCACGAAAGGTGCATGTTGCAAAACCTATAGATATTTAAAGACAATCAACTGCACACTTCTTTTTTCAAACAGCAAAACACTGGCTTTTGAGGCTTAGGTTGTGATGTAGCCATGCCACACTTCCCAGGATTGTGATCAACAAGGCCATGCACAGATTTTACTAATGTATTTAGGTTGCTTTCTTCTCACAGATCAACATTATTTACGTCAGTGCTACTTACTCCACCACTTTCAACAACTTGAAACAAAGACAGTGGCAAGACTGAAATGAATATGGCAACACACATAAAATATGTGCTACTGTTCTTACCACTGTTTTTATGGACTGGAGTCCAGTGGTTGTTATTGATGCCACATAATTTGGCTACTTCCATCTGCTTATTTCCAGACATATCATTGGCATCAAATGCCAGTTCAGTATTTGTAAGGTGAAGTCCTTTAAAAGCTGATTTATACTTTGTGAAAAAGGGCAGATGTGAACAGAGCTGGGTTTGCTGCTGTCTTGTCTACCTTCAGTCCAGTAATTGAAACTGAAGGAGACAGAAGAAGAATTTAGTTCATTGTATCAAACTATGGAGCAGGGAAAGACACAACTACTGACAGATCTTCATAGCACTGCATCGCCACCAGATGGGCTTTAAATGAATTCAAGTATCTGGAGTGGAAGGTATGTTATCCTATTCATTTTTGGCTTCTGGAACAGCGTCTGCTAATCATTTTTACTATGGTAATTGGATGTTAAATGCAAACATTTTGAGTTTACAGTGCTACACCCTCTCTCGACTCCTTTAAGACTTCCTAATGTACTTAAAAGTGTCGAGTTTGCAATTACTGCTTTTACCTTTCAAGTATAGAAGAAACTACAGCTTTAAGCTAAAAATTACCAGAATTTTATTATTTTTAAAAAATTACTATTATTTTTATCTATTTATTGTTCAAAGATAGCTACCTAATTGGCACCCTTTTAAGTTATTGCTTTAGAAACAAAGTCACAGAAGCCAAATCTGGTTAGAAAAAAAGATTAAGAAGTACATATCCTTCACTTAGTTAAAATACCATAGTATGTTTTTTCATAAAGGTCAAATCAGAATATTGTACTGAAAATGTAACATTTGCTCTTATCAACAAAAGGCTTATTTAAAATACCCATTGGTTTAAGCAGATTATTCCAATAATCTGAGTCAATATTTTAAACAGTTTATTGCTAAAATGAATTGTCCACTTTAATTGTGCAGATCCAAGACCTTTCTCCTACAATTCCAATGAAAGCACTGATATTACTGCTTTTAGACAAGATGTTCTGTCATTGAGTTTCTGAAGTCTGTAGCTCAATAAATAAGCAAATGATTTCTTTTCTTTTTTCAAGTAATGCAAACCAGGTTGAGTTGGTTTAACAACACCGCTTAGTTGTTTGTGCAGTCTGCTTTCCAAGTTTTATCGTCCCACTGTTGCCATTTTCATGAGTTTCCAAGGGTGGAATCTGTCGACCTAGACATGTTGAAAAACAAAACACATGCAAGTGTTCAAAGCCTGGTATGTTCTTTTAGGACCAAATTGCATTCAACACAAGGGATCTGTGAACAGGAAATTCCACGGTGATTTGAAGCCGAGATAATCAGCTAATAGTAAGGGCACAAACAGAATTGCTGCTTTGAAGTCCCTACAATTAGTTGTTCATCGGGGCTTCAAAGCCCTGCACATGGCCCTCTGTAAGCAACAACAAACAGCTGATTATCAGTGCTTGCAAAGAGCCACTCAAGGTGCTATGCAAAGTGTTTTGCAATACTCCCACTCAGATGACTGGTGGTGCATAGAAACCCCTTTTTCGGGACAACTTAGTCTTTACCTGCTGAGAGCATACAATATCACATTTTGGGCAGATACTGTAGGTGTGGCTTAGACAAAACAGGGAGGCCTGGTGGGCCTAATTAGGACCAAGGATGAGAGGTTCTCCATCATGGACAGAATGTTTTTACACAAAAATATGATTGAATATTACTTGTGGATTTCTAAAGAACTCAGGATCAATAAACTAAGTAACAATATATTGCCAGATTTTTTGCTTCATGTTCTAGGATTTTTTTAATGGTTTAATAGAAAAACTAAGGCAGTTGCCAATTCACTCATTCTCTGAAACATATGGCAATTTCAAGTTAAGGCACCCTTTGGAACGTCTGTATCATGTAAGATGCCCATCAAATTTGCAGATGACACCAAACTGGGAGGGGTAGCCCATGCTGCAGAAGACAGAATCAGGATTCAATATGACGTTAACAATTGGAGAACTGGGTCAAAACTAACAAAATAAACTTCAATATAGACAAATGTAAGATTCTACCCTTGCACAGGAAGGACCAGCTCCATGTGCAGAGGAGGGGGACCAAAATTATCAAGGGTCTAGAAGCCAAGCTTTATAAGTAGAATCTGACTAATCAGGAAGAACTTTCTGACAGTAAGAGTGGAACTGTCTCCCTCAGCAGGTGATGGACTCTCCTTCTTTGGAGGCTTTTAAACAGAGGTTGGACAGCCATCTGTCATGTATGCTTTAGTTCAGATTCCTGCACTGCAGGAGGTTGGAATGGATGGTCCTTGGGGTCTCTTCCAACTCTACAATTCTATGGTTCTATGTAAGCAGAAAAGATCTTAAACAATCTCTAATATTGTGCTTAATAATAATAATAATAATAATAATAATTTATTTATACCCCACCCATCTGAATGGGTTTCCCCAGCCACTCTGGGTGGCTTCCAACAAAGATTTTAATGTATTTTTAAACATCACCCATTAAAAATTTGCCTAAACAGGGCTGCCTTCAGATGTCTCCTTGCACCCCCACTTTTTCTTGGTCTTTCAGTGGGAGGCAATACTGTGGTATGTTATACAGAATGTCATGGTCATAATTAACAATGCAACCCTGGGGCAATTATCTCTGAATGCTCGTATATTTAGACTTGAACCATAATCTTTGACGGCCAGGCAATTTTATTTTACGTACATGCCACACTTCTTCTGAATTGCTCTGAGCAAGTTAGCATATGGTTCATAGGCGTTCTTTCATCCAAGCATCTTACAATACGAGACCTGCTTAGCTCTAGCAGTAGATCTGCATTATAGTCCTTGTTATACACTCTGAGTTCCAATTAAATTAAAGAGAACTGCATGCATTAACTGCATATGCCAGCCAAGGCTTTTAAATCAGCACCTATCCTAGACGCTGATAATTTAAGTGGCCTAAATTAAGAAGGGCCACAGCTCAATATCAATGTGCATGTTTTGCATGTACAGTGGTGCCCCGCAAGACGAATGCCTCGCAAGACGGAAAACCCGCTAGATGAAAGGGTTTTCCGTTTTGGAGGTGCTTCGCAAAACGAATTTCCTATGTGCTTGCTCCGCAAGACGAAAATGTCTTGCGAGTTCCTGCAGGGTTTTTTTCCTTTCCCCCCCCTTTTTCCCAGCCGCTAAACCGCTTATCAGCTGATGGCTAAGCCGCTTATCAGCTGATCTTTAAGCCGCTTAACAGCTGATGCTAAGCCGCTTATCAACTGATCTTTAAGCCGCTTAACAGCTGATGCTAAGCCGCTTATCAGCTGATGGCTAAGCCGCTTATCAGCTGATCTTTAAGCCGCTTAACAGCTGATGCTAAGCCGCTTATCAGCTGATCCTTAAGCTGCTTATCAGCTGATCTTTAAGCCGGCTAAGCCGCTAATACTGTAGCGCTAAGCCGCTAAACCTCTAATGGGCTTGCTTCGCAAGACGAAAAAACCCGCAAGACGAAGAGACTCGCGGAACGGATTCTTTTCGTCTTGCGAGGCACCACTGTACAGGTTCCCAGCTGCAATTTGTAGCACAGGGTGGGGAGCCTTTTTCAACCAGAGGGCAGCATTCCCTGCTGGGCAGCTTTCCAAAGGTCACATCCCATAAACTGGGATTTTGTCAGTTGCACTGTTCAATGTTCATCAAATTCAGTTAGACTTACTTCTGAGTAGGCATGGTTAGGATTGCACTGTAAGTCACTAACAGAGATTTTGATAATGGGAGGCTCTTTCCCACTTAGAAATAAGTTCCTTTGGCAGTAGCTGAATTACATAAATTATTCTAATGTACCATTTATTGTACAGCAAGGATTTGTTCAACTTTGGTTCCTATTTTGTGGTACATTTGGTTGGTTTCAAAGAAGCATGCTGTTAACATAGACAATAGTTTTAGGCATACTGTATAATTTAGCAATTATATAATTTATGTAATTTAGCAATCCTATACATATCTACTTAGTAGTAAGATTTATTGAGTTTGATAGGGCTATATACTAGGCAGAAGTATATAGAACTGCAGCATTTATTTATGCTATAGATATAAGTATTCTAACTAAATTAGCTAATTTGTATTCACTCCCTTTTTGTTGATGCATCAGCATACTATGAACCCATGAAATGAAATAAATGTAGTTATTGACAAGTATGGGTCTGCATTCTTATGATTTATTAGATTTACGCTGCTTTACTTAAGTATTTAGGCTGCTTAATGATTAAAGATTTGGAGAGGCTTATTTACTACCCAAACACAAGTTACACAGGCTGCTTGCTCCAAACCACTCATCTTCAAAAACCACTCAAATAGGTCATGTTCTGCACTATCAAGGAGATTTGGGGCTGAGTTTATCATAAGTGAAGTTCAGGTCTAATCTTTCCATAATAAAGTACACTTCAAGCTGACAGATCAAATGTACTATATTGCACTGAAATCATAGATGAAATTAGCTGTGGTAGCCTCTTGTTCCGGGGGGCGGGGGCGGAGAGCGGGCTTATATGTTCTTTTCATATATTATTGCCCTTACAAATCTGAGAGCTTTGATAGTCAAATAGTGCTAAATTATGGCATCTTCTCAGTTTTGCTTCTCTTTGTTTAAACTTCTATTGTTTGTGAAGTCCACTTTTTATATGTCACCCTTTGTTTGCTATGGAAGCATGAACATGCAGCATATTGTCACAAACTTCTAAAGGAATTCTTCATAATCTGGGCAGAGGAGGTGGGCACATAGTGGAAGGTATGCGAAGCAGCTGCTCTAATCAGTGCCAGAATTACTTTAGGATAAAATCCAAACAAAAATCACCTTCCCCTTAAGGAATTCTATTTGAAACCATATTGAAATGTCTTTTATGGGAAGCTTTCCCAATGGGTAGCTGTTGCAGGGAGGGGAATACTGTACAGCAATGCTGCAGTCTTAAGACTGCAATTCCTATAATCAGGCCAAATTTAATGAATCACAGAGAGTTGTAATAGACAAGCAGATGAAATTATATTTTACTATGCAAGTCAGCAGCCACTTATGCCAACAGAGCATAAGATGGCTCTGTTCTAAGTCAGCTTCTGAATGAGCTATACCCACTGACATATATTGATTGATAGTGTCTTCTTGTCAGACTTGTCCAATTTCAGACATCGGCATCTGCCACTGATTCTCGTGCCCCCTAGGAGACTAGCCATATCCCTTTTCACATTCTTTGCCAGTCAGTATAAGTCTCCTGGATGTCAGAGGTGTTTTCAATAGCAAAGATCAGGCTTCTAACATTTATGTTAGTGGCAGAGTATTCATGTGACTCAGCCCTCAAAAACCCTACTCAAAGTTTTGAGTAGATTTACCTTTCTAAAACCTGAGTAGAAGGGTAAAAAAAGGCTAGCCTTACAACTGCTCTCCTTTGAGAAGGAAACACCCATGTACCAGGAAACAATGTGCCACAGTGAGAGTAGTGGCGCACCACATGGGAGCACAAGGACAGCAAATAGCTACAGGTAAAGAGGTGAAACTATGTGTTATGGAAGTGGAGAGGAAGGCTTCATCCCCTTAATATAACCATCCCAGGTTCCTTTGGTGGAAGGGCACAATATAAATTCAATTAACAATAGCTAGCCCTGAGTTGCTCAGTCACACCACTGCTTGTATCTAACCTGCTAGAGCTTATGTCCTAAACTGACCGAAGCTTCCAGATGAATAAGTTCCTTTTTGTCCTTCTTCCAAAGTATAAATGAATAGGAAAAAGGAGATAGAGGAGGATGAGAATTAGAAAAATCAATGTCATACCCGCTTGTGTGAGGGGTTGCTTATGCCTGGGAAATCATGCTAGCTGGCTATCAAGTTCTACCTGTCAGAGCCTGCTGTGTTAAGACAGGCCAAGCTTGTCTATGCAAAATGGAGCAATCACCACAGCAACTATACAAATGTTTATGATAAATTAAAATAAATATAACTTCCTAAGAAACAGCTAGCATGTTGCAATGGATTAAGAGTAGATGGGGAATCCAGCTTCAAATCCCTGCTCAGCATTAAACTCACTGGGTGGCCTTGGCCAAGCAACTCTTTCTCAGCCTGTCCTATCTCCTAGGATTACTGTGAAGGTCCTTGAAGGAAATAGGAGATATAAATGTATCAAATATAATAATAAATAAGTAGCATATACTTCAGCCGAAGAAAAATGTAGGCAGCTATTTTTGGTTGCTATATCAGTGTCATTAAGGATTACAGCCATAAGGCTCCTCACACATATTGAATTATCTCTTCTCAGCAGCAGACTAAAAATAATGTAATATTGGTGGATTTATTTAGTTAGTGGTGGCACAGTTAGACATAAAACAGCAGCAGCTGCAAATCCTTCACAAGTCCCTTAGGTCTTTATCTGGAACGTCAGTTCTGTAATACTAAGGAAATATAGGGCTATAATATATATTCTCTTCATTATGCAGGTATAGTTTTAATCAGGCAAATACTCTCAAAAATATTTCAGATGTTACTAATGTCGATGGTAAATGTATATGATGCTCCTGTTATGAGTATTGTACATCCACTCATAAGTTCAAAGTTAAACTTAACTCATAAGTTCTTAACTTAAAAATGGAAGGCATAATGCTGGTGGTCAACAAAAGAGGTTTAACGACTCCCTCATGGCAAATGTTTTTTTAAAAAAGTAGTATAAACACTGACAACTGGGAAACACTGACCTCCAAGCACTCCAACTGGAGAACAGCCTTTACCAAAGGTGTCATGGGCTTTGAAGAACTCAGGACGAACGGGAGAAACAACTCCCGCCCAGAAACCAATGTCCCCACTGTGGATCCAGAATTGGCATCCACAGTCACTTACGGGCTCACTGTTAAAACCGTGTTTATGGAAGACAATCTTACTTGGCTACGAGTGATTGCCAAAGAAAAAGACATGCACTCATTTTTTCCAAAAGTTATCTAAACCTATATTCTCTGAAATTATTTTTATTTCTAAACAGCTGCTAACACCTTTATTGTTATTCCATAAAAACAGAAATGAGAAATGCAATGTTTTTCACAAGGCCTCCAGCTACTCATGCTTACTTATGGATAGCCTATGTCATGGATAGCTGAAGTCTTGACAATGCATTGAATGATTCAGTCATTTGACAGTGTCCCTACTCAACTTTTATTTTTATATGTTAATGATATAAGTATGTAACATTATATAGGTTTTGTTGAAAATGATTGGTTATTTTACTGCAAATCAATAAAATATTCTATATGTAAAAAAAATAAAAATACTAAGCAACTTGAAGTTGTTGCTTTTTTACAGACACAAATATTCTGACTTTACTTACTGATTCCTTGAAAGAGTTCTTCAATGTTAATTGCATGCTTGGCACTCGTTTCAACAACAATTGCACCTATAGACTCTCCATATTCTTTGGCATCTTTCATAGGTACCTCCCTAAAATTAAAAATTGAAATTAAACTGCTGTGAATCCAAAAACATAGGAAGTAGCTGCTTGAGTTAAAGTGTTCCTTATCATAACCTGCATTACTCTAGGAAAGGAAAACAGTTTCTACTCAATGGAAAACACTTCTCCCCTCCTTGTGCTACTCGTTGCAAGCTTCCCCACATTCCTCCTTTAAGCCTCTGACTTCATGAGTTTAAAGGAGCAGCATGAGGCAAAGAGAGCTCCCTTGCACTTGCCCAAGTCAGCTGCTTAAGGGATTTTGACAGATGGGTGGGGTAACCCACTTGGCAATCATGTGATAACATAATGACAGATGGGCAGTCCCACCTACCTGTCAGATCTGGTCCATGGTTCTAAGAAGGTTCCCCACCCCTAATTTACAGGGACGGGCATAGCTTCCACAGGACACTTGGGGTTCATCCACACTTTTGCTTGCCCTACCTCTCCCCCTCCTCTTGGCAAACCACATCTTTACAGCTGAATTGGAGCAAACATCAATTGGGTTTTCTCTGAATTGATTCATTCCCTCCCATTTAGAGCAAGTTTTCCAAGGGAATGGTGGGGCAAAGACAAAAGTGCTTAGATCCATGTCTGGAAAGTACAGCCACGGCTGGTTCTGGGGATGGCATCCACCATCTCCCTGTGGGCCAGGGGAAGGGATTGTCACTCAGGCACAGCCTCCTCTGGCATTGCCAGACCCACCATTTGGGGTAGGCCTTGTCTGCAAGGCCAATAGGGGCAGGGGCACTGGGCCCTACCCGTCCCGTCGTACAGTGGTACCTCAGGTTACAGATGCTTCAGGTTACAGACTTCACTAACACAGAAATAGTACCTCGGGTTAAGAACTTTGCTTCAGGATAAGAACAGAAATTGTGCAGCGGCAGCGCAAGGCCCCATTAGCTAAAGTGGTACCTCAGGTTAAGAACGGTTTCAGGTTAAGAACGGACCTCCAGAATGAATTAAGTTCTTAACTCAAGGTGCCACTGTATTTAAGAGGACAACGATGTTTATTGAAAAGCAGAGCTGTTTTAAACCATTCCAATAAACTTTCCAATTAATTTTAAACCCATCCAATAAACTTGCACTATTTATATCAGCCTTAACAAAATGGTATTTTCATCAAGTGAATAAACTGTGAAGAGGAATTTCTCTATGATACTGAGAAAAACCATCTGATATCAAACACTTAGGATCTATGACCAAAAGGCTGATAAAAGGAAAACAGAAATCCATATATGTTGTTTATTGGTTTGATATGACTTTGTGCCAGTGCAATCAAGCATATATGCCACTCAATATCACAGGGATATTGTAGGGGGGGGGAGAGGCAAGAACAAGCAATTTGAAGACAAAAGGTCAATACTTTACCTAATATCAGAAAGATCACATTTGTTTCCAGCGATGGCCATTACAATGTTTTCAGGACCATGTTCTTTTAGTTCTTTTACCCATTTTTTCAGTGTATGAAATGAATCCTAAATTAAATACAAGAGCCTATTAACAGGAAGTTGCTAAATGCATCAATATACTGAACCCTGTAATGACATAAGGATACCAAAGTACTAGATAAGATATTATCAGTGCCCTTAACAAATATAAACTTTAACTTGCATCTGATGTCAACCTATATCTAACTAAACCAGCTTTTGAGAGAACAGTATGTCCAATTGTGGCTTCTCAAACAATCTGCTCACACCTAATTACAGAAGTACCTATTTGTGGCAGCAGTTATAAAGGACACAAGCATGGTTAATTCAGTAATCTCCCTTTAAAGACACATGGAAACTGAATGCGGGGGGGGGGGAATCAAGTCCCTGCTTTGGTGAATTTTAAAGGACTGGGATTGCATAATTCAGAACTGTTGTGGCATTGGTATATTTGATACTTAAGTACCAAGTGTTGTCTGAGGGGGAACTATTTATGAAATACAGTGGTACCTCGGGTTACAGATGCTTTAGGTTACAGATGCTTCAGGTTACAGACTCCGCTAACCCAGAAATAGTACCTCCGGTTAAGAACTTTGCTTCAGGATGAGAACAGAAATCGTGCGGCGGTAGCGCAGCAGCAGTGGGAGGCCCCATTAGCTAAAGTGGTGCTTCAGGTTAAGAACAGTTTCAGGTTAAGAACGGACCTCGGGAACGAATTAAGTTCTTAACCCGAGGTACCACTGTACAGTCTTTCTACCTCCTAATTCCACGTGCAAAATAAAATATAACCCACATCAGGCCAAATATGAATACATTAACAAGCAAATATAGGATATTTAAAATTAAATATACAATAATTTAAACTTTAATTAAAAATTTTTTTAAAAATGGGTGCTCTTATATTTCTGTGCTGCACACAAATACTTGCTTCTTTGGCAATAGCATGGTTTTCATTTTTTTCTCCTGAGAATTCCTTGCTATTAATACCATTTAATCCTTCTTTGTAAAACTATTCATTTTAATTTTCAAACATATTTTGATCATAGTCTACAGCTCTATGACTAATTCTGTTTGCCCAGGAGGCCTTTGGAAGCTTGGGAAGATGCAAAACCAGTCTGCGTCAAAATGACTCAAAACCATGTGAAATTGGGGGTTACGTATTTTAGTGGACGCATAAAGTTCTTGGCCTTTTAAACAACCTGATCTGGGTATGCATGACTCTTCCCCCATGGAGAGAAATCAATTATCTACCATACCATTTATTTGAATGCAATATCTCTGGTGTCATGTTCTACCCTTTCCAAGGATGAAAAAGCCAATAGAGTCAATATAGGAAGACACCTAAACATATTCCAAGACAATAATGCCCACTCATATCACAAAGAACTCGTAACCCATCTACCAGAAACCAGAAACATCATAGCAAGACACTGAAGAGACCTGTCAAGAGTAAGCATGGACCAATGGTACCAAATAGTATGGGAAACAGCCCTACTAGAAAAAATAACAGATAAACTGAAACTGACACGGGGACAAATAGAAGACGATACCCTTCATCACATACACAGCCCAACAAGACAATGACAAGAATCCACCAACAGCATATGAATCAATATGGCTAATCTGATTTAAAAATTCCCACTGACCCCACTCACACACGAAAACAAAGTTCAACACAGCCAATCAAACACAAGCAACCGCACCCTAGGCCAACCACAATTTCTCTCACCAAAGAACACAAGAGAATAGCAAAGTGAAGCTGCACAAATGACACTGACAAAAAACCCCACACATACATTAAGCAAAACAGAAATATCGCCTCCCGACCCCACCCCCACCCACCATGGCCCCCTCCACCTCTTCCCCCGTTTTTTCTTCCTAATGTAACCCTAATGTCTCAACAAATGAAACTGACCTATGGAAAATGTAACTTGAAAAAAGAGACATTGTGCATACCTTTGTGAACCAAGAAAACTCTCTCTCTCTCTATATATATATATATATGAATGAAGACACTGTTATTGAAAATCATTGTACCACCTGGATTAGATGTTACTTACTCCTCAGAGTGAGAAAGTAGGAGAACAGCAAGACAAGAGAGCTTGGGATTTGTCGTTTCTGGTAATAAATGTCTGACAAGTCAATTTATGCACCCCTAAGGCACCATACTAGATTATGGCCTTTGTAATCACCGTTGTTTAGTTTAAAGGTAAATATCCATTTAGTATGAAATTAATGGGATTTTTTATTTGCATTGAGTGCATTATCTTTCCTCCATAGCTCCCCAACACTTCATTCAAGTTCACTACCACTACGCAGGAAGGTGTTAGCCCTTGATAAATAATTTTGCTAATATACCAATTAATTGTGCCAACACTTCTGAGCTAAAATCAAATATGTAATTCAATTTGCTAAATATGTAAACTGCAGGCAAGCTATTATATTCACTCATTAATGCCTTTCCTGTTACACAGCACTAGCAGATGGGTTTCTTACTAAAATACAAATACATAATTTGGCCTTGAAAATGTGCAGCTTTCCATTTGTATGTTGTAGCAGAGAACGTCCTGACCACACTGACTTCCCAATTTCAGTAATGTGTCAAAAACCAAATACTTGTTGTTACGTAATTTTAATTTCAGCTATAAATATGGAGCCAATTTTGTTATTACTTCATTTACTTAGCTGAACTGTTTTGGAACAGTTTAAAAATATCCGAGCAAACTTCCGGGGAGGTGCCTCCGGCAATGGCGGAATTCCTCTGACCGGGAGGAATCTGCTCCGTGGGAATCTGGGTCTGGCCGCCACGGCGAAGGCGGAGACCCATTAAAATCACAGGCGGGAGAAGCCTGTGAGCGTGGGATTCGGCGGGCACCTTTTGCGCCTCCCCCACTCGCGGGGAACCCCGGTTTTTGGGGCTCTGGAGCGACGTGGGGTGAGTGGCGCGGTGCATCGAATTGTCTGCTTCTTCCACGGAGCGAAGCGCATAGCTGTTGCCGGAGAGCGCTGACCTTTTCCTGTGGACAATTTGACTTTAAAGTAATTACTCGTGAGTAGATCTGAAACGGAAGAATTGGATTTCTAAATGTTTAATTTGGTATCGCAACGGGGAGGTTCAAAACAGGAAGTCCGCCTTCCCTTTTTGTAAATAGACTGAGGCAATGAAGTTGCAAGCTGGAGTCCTGGAAAGTCTTTTGTAAAAGATTAAATTTCCATCAATAAAGAATATTAAACCCCCTCTTGGAGGCAGGAGAAGAGAGGGGGAAGTTATGGATTGATTATGCCTGTGGGAGAGAGTGAAGAGACTTAAAACACCGCCGCTCTGACCCTGGAAACGGGCTGCTAGTAGGACTGACGTCTTTTGGAATGTTCATTGACAGCGTTTAGAACGTTCATTGACAGCTAGTTAAACAAGAGAAATACATTGTTTCTACTGTCTCCGGCTGCTTTAAAAAGGAGTAAAAGTAACTGAAAATTGAAACAAATTTGAAACTAATTTTGGATTGTTGAAAAGAGGATACTATTGACTATTACAAATAGAAACAGTTTCCCCCTAGTGGAAGCTTTTGAAACCGGTTGTTTTACAAGAGCTGGGATAGGGGAATTTCCAGCTGCAAGTTAAAAACCGTGAGACTCTGGGACTGACCTTGAATCTTTTAAGTGTTATGGTAAATGGAAGAGGAAAAACAGACCAGTCAACTGCTGACAAAACATTAAGGTCTGGGAGGACTTGGCAACAATCCAGAAGAGGTTCATCATCAGGCCCCCCCATGCCTTCTGTTGCTGCCTTTGTACCAGCATATTTAAAACCAAGAAGAATGTCGACAGAAGAGGCTTTAGTGGCTGCATTTTATAAGATAAATGACTCATTGGATCAGCTTAACAGGAAAATGGACATGATAAATGCGAAAATGGATGTTTCAATTACTAAAATCAACCTAAATACAGAAAGTATAAATAATACCAATACAGAAACCACCCAGAAATTGATACAGGAACCTACTTTGACACGGCAAACCACGGAGGAAGCCAGGGAAAAAGCTGTTATTGCTGAATGTAAAATAACACAACTGGAGAGAAAGAGAAAGAGAGCCCCAGCCCTACAGAGGCAATTTGATGAACATAAGTTGACGCTTGCTATGGCTGAACTTAAAGAAAAACAGACGAATTTGAGGATTAGAGTTCACTTTTGGTGGACATGCCCAAGGATTAAGACACTTTGGGAGAGGATTTATAACGAAATGAAAAAGGCATTTAAATATACCCTCTTGAAGAAGCCAGAGGCCTTTCTCCTGGGCATGGTCGGCCAATTGGTGTTAAAGAAGAATAGAACTTTTTCCATGTATGCCACAATAGCAGCAAGAATATTCATTGTGAAGTACTGGAAGACACAAGATTTATCTATTCGGGAAGAATGGCAGATGAAGTTGATGGACTATATGGAATTGGCGGAAACGACTGGCAGAAATCCGAGACCAGGGAGAAGAGTCGGTGGAAGAAGACTGGAAAAAGTTTAGGACTATTTATAGAAATATTGTAAAAATAATGAATGTAAGAAAAATGTTGGAATGAAGTTATATGGCTCTAGTAGAAATGCTATAAGGAATTAAGTATAAATAGATTAATAGAGTATTAAAGGGAAAAATAAGGTCAAAATATGTTAAGATAATTATAGGATAGAAACAGAGGAAGATGGAAAGGAATTGCTGAAACAATTAATAGAAGTGGAATACAAAAAGGGAGGTGTGAGGAGGTCGTGGAAATAAGGGAATGAAAGATAAGATATTGAAATTGTTTTGTATGTTAAATGGTTTGTGTCTTATTTTGTTATGCTTTTTTTGTGTGTGTCTTGTCTATTTTGTTGTGTTTAAACGGTTGAAAATGAATAAATATTATTAAAAAATAATAATAAATAAAAATATCCAAGCAAATACAAATTGCACAAAATAAAATGTATATATTTCTGTATTTTTAGAAAATATGCCATATTTTTAGGTACTAATTTTCCTATACCACTGCAGGTATGGGAATGTCAGTGTGAGGAGTAAGCCCCACTGAATACACCAGCCTTCTCTAGCCTGATGCCCTCCAGCTGTTTAGAGCTACATGTCTGCTTACCTTACTTATGGGTGTGGAGGTGTTGTGAACCGGCCACCACTTCCCCCTACACAATACAATGTGGCAGTGCTCTTAATGGAGGTTTTCTGACCGGGGTGGGGTTGGGGAGCCTAAATGGTCTTCCTCACCAGCTGGGAGGCTTGCCAGCCAAATTGGCCAATGGCTAGCAGGCCAAGAGACAGGCTTTCTCCAGAGGGTGGGCTCAACTGAGCCAGCAGGCTTCACTTGGGTCTGCCTCTGACTATTTAAAGAGTCCCGCCACCTGATCCATACACAGTTCCTTGTCGGATCTCACGCCCATCCTTCCCTTGTTTTAGTCTACTGTTGTTTATCTACTTTACCTTGCTATGGACATCGTTGGTTGCCGTATTCAAGGTTGGGTGGGGATTTTCCTTCAAACAAATTGGCTCAGTCTGAAGGTTATGCCTACCTCATAGCAACTGTCACAACTTTGGTGGTTTGACATTGGGTTGGCCTTAGTCTTGGTTGGAGGGAAGGTTGTAGGCCTTGGCCTGCCCCTCCAAGAAAAGTGGGTATCCTGGTAAAGAGTTCTGGTTCTGTCTAGACGCTCAGGCAGGGGCAATGGCAACAGCACCCCTTAAGATGGCGATCCCATGGAGACAATCCTATTTGATGTAAGTCATAGGTCCTCTCTGCCTCAGGGCTGACCCCTTTGGTAATACTGCCAGCACATGGGCTGGTAGTTATACCCAATACCTATGTCAAACCTCTTACATCTGTAATCTATAAAGTTGTGGCCTTATTTCACCCAGAAGTATTGTGTCTTGTTTGGTTCTTAATTATAAATTTGGGATGTTGGAGGGCTGTAGAGCCTGGGAACACAAGTACCATTCCCGACCACTGGCAATGCTGGCTGAGGCTGATGGAAACTGTAGTTAAAAACATCTGGAAGTCATATCCAGAATGCAGGAACACATTGACTAACTAAGGCAGTGATGGCCAAACTTGGCCCTCCAGCTGTTTTGGGACTACAATTCCCATCATGCCTGGTTCTGTTAGCTAGGCATGATGGGAGTTATAGTCCCAAAACAGCTGGAGGGCCAAGTTTGGCGATCACTGAACTAAGGAAAATACTACCAACTTGCAAGACTAAGCGAACACAGTATAATATTAGCAGAAGGCACAGGGAACACTCACACTATGACCACTTGAAAGTGAATTGCTGAGTAACCTACATACCAGTGATGGAACCAGAGGCAGGTTTAGGGCACCGCAACCAGTTCCGCCACACTGGGCGCTGAGCCCAGGAGGTGTCACAGGGTATCACAACTATGAGGTAGTGAATTGAGCAGAATGTAATGTGGGCGGGGGGGTGCCTCACACCACTGAAATCTGAAGAACCAAGGTCCGCCCCTGATGGAACAACTGAGATTTGAAAGCTTACCTGCTTGGTGATATCATATACTATAACAGCTGCTGCTGACCCACGGTAATACATTGGTGCCAATGAATGGAACTATTAAAAAATGAACACAGAAACAGAAGAAAAAAGTAGTTAAAGTTCTTGCATATTGGTAAGTCAACAAAAGACACTATGATTGCTCTAGCTTCTTTAATCAGTATGCCTTGTGACTCACTGTTGCATTAATGTGTTGTTATTAAAATCACATAAAAATACAGTGTTTTAAATCTACTAAGCTAGAATAATGAATGCACATACTCTGGTACAGGCCAACCAAAGTTCTGTGAAATAGTTAAAAAAAACTACAGGAACATTCTGTACCAGGTCAACTCCAGTTTGCTCAAGTGGCAAGAAACAATAAGCCAGTGACTTGTTCCAGAAGCTAGGGAAGAGCATTCATGTCTGGATCCTGACAAGAACCAGCATAAATCAGTCAAATGAGTGGCTAGGTGGCACACCATCTTCTCCAGTGCATGACTGCTGTCTATTAACCTGCTGCAGAGCCTGCTCCTGGTATCTTCAGGACTATGAGACTGGGATGGGAAGGGGGAAGTGTATTGACTCTCTGGCTTGCAGAGTGAGCTGCTTTATATTGAAGGACTTGTTTTACATCCTGTCTGTGTGGCCTCCTCGTCATAAAACATTTTGTCCCCTCCAGATTGTCTTCCTTCCTCTCCCATTAGCAGATACCTAGAACAGCAGCAGTAGAAGGGGCAACTGGATTCTTGCCCTGAAGCTCTAGCAGACACAGAATTAATTTTCAAGCTGTTTGGAGCAAGCTAAAGAATTCCATTCCAACATCATGGGCTCAGGTAGGCAAGGAACTGGAATGGGGCAGGAAGAATATTTGGAGCTTTGTTTCTTCATTCCTTTTCTTACTATGATGTCTGAGCAAACATTAAAATTAAGTCTTCCAACTTTGGGTGATTAGTTTCAAGTTTGCAAAAGAAATGTAGCTAATTTTCTGGAATGCTAGGCATCTGAGATTTAATCCAGCGGGAATGCATATGATTTCATGTGACTTCTCATTAGAAACTCTCCTTTGAAAGAAAAAAAAATACTGTATTTCCTCACAATGGCTGTTTTATTAACACAGTAATATCTGGCACCCTGTGGATAATGAAAAACATGTATTAAGGCATGTGCTTTTCAAAAGCATGGCTGTTTTCACAGCATGCCTTTGAAGAACTATACACCCTATGAAAAAAGAATTCAGATTTTTGCTCTGTTGGCTTTACAATTATAAAAGAATATGGAAGGTTGAATAAAAACGTTCCTCTTCTTTTTTAAATCCAAGAAAACTGTGTATTACTTTTCTCCGAAACCCTTAGTCCAGTAGCATATAGGTACTGGAAATCCATAATACTGCCCTGTGCCCAGGACAAGTCTTATTACAGGCCTATTACAAACTCTGAGGATACACTAGTTGAAACCGGGTCAAAAATTCTGTTTCTCTCAAACAAAACTAGAATAGCATTGGCTTCACTCAGGTATATCCCAAAGCAACCAAAAATATTAATTCTTCAGTTGTGCAACAATGATGATGCAGCTGGTAATATCAAGTACAGGCCACTGAAATGGCCCATGACATCCAAATAATATCAGTCTCTCAGTTGACAAAGGTCAGCTGCTAGCCTTTCACAAGGTCTACTGGGCAGTGATTAGTTCCTTCTGTTGTGCTGATCTATTTCTTCTGCAGTAGTTACAGGGTAAGATTTGCTCAAACCATCTGGTTAGACCATAAGGTCTGGAATAAGTCTTCCAATTCACCCATTTGTTCACGGTCAGCAAAGTTCTTTCTAGTCATCTCCGAAGCAATGGAATGCTGATCCAATATAGTATAAGGTTTCTCAAAGTTCTTGATCTCCATGATTAGCCATTTGGAATTAAATAAGGCATTTCTGGATGCCAGTGGTGAAGTGTGCATAGGATCTCTTTTTACTAGACCAGTCTTGAAACTTTCCTTCAGTTTCTTCCATGTTGTCAGTAGTACCATTCTGGCTACTACTCCATGACTGAGGCGATAATCCAGGTATAACGTAGTAAGGCATTCACCAGGGTGATTAACCTGTGTCTTTCCAGCTGTTGTTGGACTACAATGTCCATTGTATTGGCAATACTGGCTGGGTCTAATAGGAGCTGAGCATCTGAGGTGAAACAGGTTAGCCAATCCTGAAAAGCACAGTGAACACAAACTGCTCCTCTTTGTAGCTTGTTTGTGTGGCACAACATTCAACGGAGTGGAGGAAAGCCTCTGGTCTATGTGAAATGGTTTCTGCCTTATGCAGGTTCAGATAGGGGACTGTTACAGGTCTCCTCTGAAAGAGGTGTGACATCGGCTCCTCAAACTACTTTAAAATTAATGTTGTCTCATAAATAGTTAAGTTTATTCTCCAGGGAAGATCATCGTCTTTACAAAATGGGCAGCCTAAGAAAAACTGGTCTGCTTCTTGTTCCATCTGGGTATAAAATATGATAGCAAAAATATACACTTCCAGCACTGTGCTCCTATAGCTGGATGAAATCCTCTAATGTCGTAAACTTTTCCACAGTCTGTAGTCTGAACTGGTAGGGCTTTTTGCTGCAGAATGCTTTTCAAATGACTTGGACTGCTTGTTTCTTTTGTACACTTTTAGAAAGCATTTTTTAAAATGGCTGCAGCTGCTGCTGGCATAGTAAAGGTTACCTCCTCCAAGTCACCCCAAAGTTTTCTTTGTTCCCTATTATGCATTTTGATCATCTTTGATTGCTTTGCCATCCCTTTTTATTTGAGAAGTAGAAAACCAGAGATTACTTGTCCAAATCTCTTACCATTCCACAAGCCTTACATCCCTATAGTTGCTCATGTGAAAAGCAGCTAGCTTTGATTGTTTTATAGTGTTGTTTTTATTAAATTATAATTTTACATGTTGTAATCTGACTGGTGCTTTTACAGCGGAATAGCGGAATATAAATGTCTGGATAAATATAAAAAGAAATTAAACAAACAATTAGCCAAGGAGACAGGATCAGTAGCTAAAGCCAATCATAAAAACAAGATCTGCCACATACAACAAAGGCCTGCCAAAATAAAACAGTATTTAGTAACTGACAAAAAGATAGCAAGAGAAGAGACCAATCATACTTCATAGACTTAGAATCCAGTTGTCTCTATCACACAACTATTCAAACAGGCATGGAAGGCTGGCTTGGCTTGAATGCCAACTTTCCCTTCATCTTATTGTGCCCTCCCTCCCACAAAGCAGAGAGTATCAGGTAAATGAAGGGTGTAGCAATGTCTTCCAAGCTGGAGGAAGGAGCTGTGCCTACTTTTGTTATTGCAGTTAACTCTCATACTACTCAACCGATATGCTTTTAGTTTATTATTGGTTTTGATTTTTTGAATGTTTTCATTGTTTCTTCTACTGATATTATTGTTTTATCCCTTTTGTAAACAGCTTTGGGGGGTTTTTTACAATCAAGTAGTATATATGAAATAAACAAACTTGCTCCATAAATAGTCCTGGGGTACCTTAAACACTAGTGAGTTGTGTAGGTCGAGTTGAGTTTGAGAACCTGCAAAGATGCATAAAATGGATAGAAAAGATGTTGGATTTATGTGGGTCCCAGGGAAGTAAGAGAATCTGTTTTACGAAGTGTGATTAAAAAGAAATGGATCCTGAAAGCAGTAATGAATTAATATACCAAAATGAACAAGCTTCAGTTGTTAGGAACCAACAAGCCCATAGCTGTAGATGGGCCCAGGCACAGTGACCATTTCATACATTTCCATCAACCTACATACTGCACAAAGCAGAACTTGCCTATGCAGCAGGGATGTTCATTGGTTGTCTATGATTTTTTTCTCACAAGGACTCTACTACTGGATTTGTGCATCAGAGGGAAGAACAAATCAATACAGGTTTTACCATAGCTTTCAAGAGGATGATTGCTCTTAAAGGAACAGTGAATTATTTAAAAGCACTTTACTTTCCACTACTTACCAGTCACATTTCAAGAACAGACCTCTATGAATAAGCCTTGAAAGTATTTCTGTCAATGTTTGAAACTCCCATTGTTCCAGGTGAATTTTGCGACAGGGAATTTCATTAGTGCGAGCAGTTTCTGAGCTCTGGGTGCAGTACTGTGCCTAAGATTTCAGATTAAAACTGCAGAGTGGAAGGAAAGGTGAACCTTTTTCTGCCTCCCCACTTCCAACTACTCTCTGGAGAAGAGACCCTCTTAAGAATTAATAAAGGTCTATGGATGTAATCATGTAGATTCAGTGTTTATCAAGCATCAAAGAAAAACAAGAGACATGTAGTAGGAAAAGTGCATATTTATTCCAAGATAGAAAGGGACAAAATTACAAGTAAACAAAGGGTTACAATAGTCTGGGTATATAATACATTTGTTGTGCTCGAGTTTGTGTGGATGAACTTCAAAATATGAACTACAATTATTCTACTCTAAAGAGACATCAAAGAATTACTTGTGCAACTTTTTGTCTAGAGACCCCTCCTGTGGGCAATACTAGAATTTTTTTATAAGGCATGGACTATGCAGATCCAAAAAGCTATGAGCAAAAGCAAAATAGCTGCAAGCAGTATTTCACAAACCACCTTTTAGCAATTTTTACGCTTTTACTTGTGCAAATTGAAGAACATATTTGGAATTTGCAGCACAATTCCACACATGTCTACTCAGAAGTAAATCCACAGAGATTCAGTGGGAGTTGCACCTAGAACTGAAGACTTAGTTCCATTTTATCTCACAATGCTCTAGCAGGAGATGTAAAGCACTCCTAGTGTCAGCAACAGACACCTTCCATGTACAGAAAGGCACACTTGAATCCACATCTCTATGTTGGGAAAACTAGAGGTTAGAAACGTAATAGCAGCATGGAGAAGAATTGGTTTATGAATTTAAAGTCTGTTTTCAAAAAACTAAAAATGTCAAGCACATTATCATGAAAGAAAAGCTGCTTGGTTCATAAGAGAGGTGCGGGGGGGGGGGGGGGTAGGAAATAGCTAACATTCCCAGCTGGTGAAAACTGTGTGGAAAATATTAATCCACACTAAAAAAAACAGATTAAATACATTCTTTCTATAAAACAGTAACAGATAGGAACTTTAGTTCCAGAGAAACTTAGGAACTACAACTTTTTAGTCCTATAAGTTCCACTGAATTCAGCGGGAGTTACTTCTGAGTAAAAAAGCAAATGGTTAAACTTATGAAACACTTACTTGGAAATAGGTTTTATTAAAATAAGTAAGAGAGAGAGAATGAATACTTGACAATATACACCAGTCTCTTCAATACTATTTGATTTATCCATTCAACTTCCTTTGCATCTCCAAAGGAAAAAAGTTTATAAAGCATAAAGACTAAAGTAAAGACTAAAGTAATGTCAGCGTGATCCTCAGTGTATTTACTGATTTAGTTCAACTGAGTAGCTTAATCACAATAATAATATATTGGCCTAAGTAAGTTCTGTATTTACCTGTTTCTCCTCACAGGAACACTTAGTTATCAGTATCAAGGAGTACCGTAATATAATTTTTAGGTGAAGCCCTACGTCAGGAGTAGCCAACATGTTGCCATCCAGATGTTGTGAACTGCAACAGATTATGTGGCCAGGACCACCTTGGTTACCCCTGCTATATAGCAAAATATACAAAAACTGAATGGTGTTCAGCTCTTATAAAAATCATTTTTCATTCTTTATCTGTGATTTAATTTGGGGAATGACAAAAACACCCCTGAAGAAATCTGTGAAGAAAAGAAAGGAAGACAAATCTCTATAGAGCGCTGGTGGACCCAATCTATACCAACCAGACAGGGTCAGTCTGGGAAGAGAAGACTGGTTCCTCCCCCTGGAAAGGTGGGAAAAGACAGGACCCTGCCTATCACCACCAGTAGGAGGTGTCATCCCTATCAAAGGAATGTCCTCCATCAGGATCCAGTGAATATCAGGTCTCATTTTTTAAAAAAGAAAATGAGCTACGCAGACCCTAACCCTTAGGGTGCAGTGATATTTACAATTGTAAGTCAGCACATTTTATGGAGTAAGCAATAAGATTATTATAATAATAATATAAGATCAACACTTGATGAAGTCAGAGGATGGGGCTAAACAGTGTTTTCCAGTAGCAGCAGCACTTAAGCGGCTGCCATTTTAAGCAGCCCCTCTCCAGAGCCCTTTGGCGCATCGCTCATCGTCCCTCCGCCGCCACCACTGCTAGCCCCTGCTGCTCACAAGACACAGGTAAGTATCCACTGGGGCTCGTGGTGCTCTTACATAATTTTTTTCCTCCAAAATATAGTCCGGCCCCCCACAAGGTCTGAGGGGCAGTGGACCGGCCACCTGCTGAAAAAGTTTGCTGACCCCTGTTCTATACACATGGAAATGTATCTTACATGCATGTTCAAGAAATAATCACTTCAGTAATCTTTACTGGAGACAACCACATGCCACAGAATATTGCAAGGGACACAATTACTTTAGAAATGCAGTAATTTCCTCTTATGGGAATGAGCAAGAACCAACACAATTTACTGTGATTAAAGTCTTATTAACACAAAATGGCAGACAGAGTGAAATGGCTTTGCAACTTTAAGTGTTAGTACACAAATAAAAGTAACAAGACAGTCAGGTGTAACAACATAGAAAAACATACATTGTCTGGACCATAAACCTAAACTATTAGGCAAGCTGATTGCCTTTTATGGATTGAAGGTAGGAAAACCAGGAAAAATGCAGTGGAGACCTAAACACACCAGGAGGAAAAGCTATTTAGAGAAAGAGAGATTTGGGGAAATGAGGGTGATGGAAGTAGGAAGTAAGAGTGAGGTGCTAATAATTATTAGACCTGAGAAAAGATAAGCTGTCTCCTGAGTTTCACCATGACTTGCAGGGGTACGGTAGCTCCTGGGTCCAGGAGGTCTTGCAAAAACTAAGCACAAATTCTTTGATAGCTAGTCTAACCAGATGTCATTGACAGCAACTGTGTGAGTTGTCAGTAAACAACCAGAAAAATAATTCAGGTGGCTGAAGGTAGGCTAACCTTTGTAGGCCACCCTTGAGCTAAGTCAATTCACCACTCTGGGTTCCTCATAATCCTCCCAGTAAAATTATTTAAAAAGAAAAAGCTTTCTTTTCAGATAATACTGCCTTGTGCTTCTCATAAGGGTCCTGACTAATTGGATAGAAAAACAACAAGCACAAACAGGTAAATGGCCCGTGAAACTGCTGCTTTTTTGGTCTCTTGTTCGTTGCAGTTATTGTGGCCCTGGCCCTTACAGGCCTTTCCTGTTAACAACTGGAAGTTGCAAGGAGGTTACCCCCACTTCCGGTCAGCCAATCACATTTTTAAAAAATGATTGACCCTGCCTCCATAGCACCTTAACTCTTTTGTGTGTGCTCCACACCTCATTGACATTGTAATTTTCAATTATATCTACTTCCCAATATTTTAGTGAAAATAAAGAGGCACAGCATGTAAATGATACTCACCCGTTCTTGCCCTGCTGTATCCCAGATCAGAAATTTATGAAGTTCATTCCCACAAGGCACAGTTTTAGTCATGAAAGAAGCACTAAAAGGTTGTAAGAAAAAGCAGTACAATACTTAGATATAAGCTTCTTATATTATCAACAAATCATTTCTTAATACCTGGCCAGGTATGTACATATACTACAGATGAAAAACACTGCCGCTAGATAATAAAAGTACCAGTGATGTTCAATCAAAGATTTACAGAAGTTGCTATATTAAGATCGCCAGAAGAAATATCAGCAACCTCAGATATGCAAATGACACAACCTTGATGGCAGAAAGTGAGGAGGAATTAAAGAACCTTTTAATGAGGGTGAAAGAGGAGAGCGCAAAATATGGTCTGAAGCTCAACATCAAAAAAACAAAGATCATGGCCACTGAGCCCATCACCTCCTGGCAAATAGAAGGGGAAGAAATGGAGGCAGTGAGAGATTTTACTTTCTTGGGCTCTGTGATCACTGCAGATGGAGACAGCAGTCACGAAATTAAAAGACGCCTGCTCCTTGGGAGAAAGGCAATGGTAAACCTAGACAGCATCCTAAAAAGCAGAGACATCACCTTGCCAACAAAGGTCCGTATAGTTAAAGCCATGGTTTTCCCGGTAGTGATGTATGGAAGTGAGAGCTGGACCATAAAGACGGCTGATCGCCGAAGAATTGATGCTTTTGAATTATGGTGCTGGAGGAGACTCTTGAGAGTCCCATGGACTGCAAGAAGATCAAACACATCCATTCTTAAGGAAATTAGCCCTGAGTGCTCACTGGAAGGACAGATCGTGAAGCTGAGGCTCCAATACTTTGGCCACCTCATGAGAAGAGAAGACTCCCTGGAAAAGACCCTGATGTTGGGAAAGATTGAGGGCACAAGGAGAAGGGTATGACAGAGGACGAGATGGTTGGACAGTGTTCTTGAAGCTACAAACATGAGTCTGACCAAACTGCGGGAGGCAGTGGAAGACAGGAGTGCCTGGCGTGCTCTGGTCCATGGGGTCATGAAGAGTCGGACACGACTAAACAACAACAACATCTCTTATGCTGCTGCTCATCTGAGTAGTGCAAGGCGTACTACTATGCCAATGTGTTTTTTTTTCTGCCAGCATAGCACTGTGCTATTTTGGCTCAGAGGGACTTGGGCAACGATAGAATAATTCCTGGCAGGCATGACAAAAGGATAAAATCATTCTTTAAGCCTCCAAAGTTTTCTTTTTAGCACAAGTTGGCAGATTTGTCTCTAGACATAAACATGCATGCATTAAATTCAAATCATATATTGCATAGTTGGTAAGCTTTGAAGTTTTGGAAAAATTAATGAAGATGAATTACATGCCATGCACTTACACTGTGCTATCCTGTCTTGTTAAAAGCCAAGGCGATGTGATGAATTATAAAATCTTTGGAAGCAGATACACGCCTAGGAACTGTCAGCAAGTAAATTTTAAATATCATAATTTGGGTTCAGATGTTCCTCATGTAGATGCTATTAAAACCAAAGCTTAATATACAAACCTAAATAAAAGAGCTATTTAACACCATGTTGTGAGAGAGGTCAAAAACATCAATCACTTATACGGGCCTTAAGCACTAATTTTTTCAAAAAAGTTTTTTTGGGGGTTTTTACATCTACCCAAATGGCTCAGAGCCATAGGCTTTCCACAAATCAGTTATATTCCAAGAGCTCTTATTACTTTATTTAATAAAATAGTTGCTGGGCCAAAGCCTGCCTGAAAACCATAGCTATATAAAAGAGAGCCAATGTGTCACAGTTGTTAAGAGTGCCAGACCAGGGTTTAAATCCCCACTCAGCCATGAAGCTCACAGGGTGCCCTCTGGCCAGTTACTCACTTTCAGCCTAATCTGCTGTATCTCACAGGACTGTTGTGAGGATAAAATGGGGAGGAAGACTACCATATATCCCTCCTGATGATACAAGGAAATGCAGTCTTTATGCACACAGATGCACTGGTTATTTCACATGTTCCCAGAACTGTAACTTGACTTATACTAAGTCCTGCCAAAGCATTTACTGACAATGGCTATGTTCCAACACAAATGAGCAGTAAATAACAAAATAAAGAGACAAAAATATACATCTATTCAGTAAAGTAATTGTAATAAAATAGAGGTTTGAGAGAAGCTAGAAACCATATATTAATACTGAGATCTAACTGACTGCTAATTAATGTTTATGCATCAAAACTCAATATAAAATAACTAAAAACCCCATAATTCCATCCTCTAGAAGCTAGACTAAAAAAACCCCCACCTAGTTGCATAACAAATAATAACCGTTCAAGGTACATAATGGTTAATAGTGTGGAACTGGCATTACCTAAAGAGAAAGTTAATAGGCTTACTCAATTAATAGCTCTCTACATTATACAACACTTCGAAAGAATGAACAAAACCACTATTGTGTTGAGTAGTGAGCTTTCCCATAAACTTGAAATATAAATGGATTATATCAATTCTGTTTATTTACTAAACTGAAACTGTAGTAACATACTATGTATAGTACTTACCCAATAGTGGGGCTAATATTGTGGTCAAAATGATCCTGAACAAATCGACAAACTATACTAGATTTGCCAACTCCAGTATCCTGAAAATTAAGAAAGGAAGAATCAATTCAACATTACATTGAAATAAGGTGTGGGCTAAAAAGAACAAGTGTCTAGTCTGAGGAATGTTTACTTAACCACCTAATGGTCCATAATACGTTTTTCCTCAGTACATGCCACTTATACTGCAGTGTAGAAATCAATAAAGTCCTGAGGCAGCTGTGATTTAAAACCATTCAGGCAGATTCTAGTCAATAACTGTGGTAGAATGGCGATATTGCTATTACGAAAAATTTAACTCACCTACTGATTTCATTTGAGATGTTGCAATTCCAGGATTGTGAAGTGTTTTTTTAAGATTAGAAATTATTTGTAGGCAACTTCAGGCAATACCATTGTTATTCCTGATTTGAAGTGAATGTTTGAAAACAAACTGCATTTCCCCTTCTGTGGTTAAATGGTTTCCTGTTCAGCTTTTAAAATCTAATTTCTTCCAAACAACCCCAAACCACCTCCGGTTCATACACATCTTGGTAAATATCATGGTAGTTTAGCAGCTCACAAATTAAAAGACCCTGGTTTTGCAAATACCTACCATGTATAAGCTGATTTAATGTTCTCATAGTCCATTGTTCATTGACCCTACTGGAATTAATTGCGATAAAGTCTATGGAATTTGCCCTTAATTAATTTGACCCACTGTTTCTGTGATAAGACTTCTGCAGCTATCTTCTAATGCGTGCTTTTTTTGAGTTGGGGAAGCTTAATGATTCATTTTAACTTCCTTTTCCTCACCCACCTCAAGTAAGATAAAAATATTCAAGGAGGGTGTGAAGCCTGGTGGGGAAGGGTGTGGCTGGTGTCCTGGCCCTCCTCAGCCAAGGAAGAAACATGCCTGATAGTTAACTCTTTATGAATTCATCTATGTCTCCTGGTCCTCCTCAGCCTCTGAAGTTCCCTTGAGAATAGTGTGAGCAAGGGGGGGGGGGGGGGACCTACAACTAATCATCATATCAGAAGTCAGGAAACAATATTGCCTAAAGCCAAGTGACTTCCCGGCTTCCCCCCCTCCCACTGCAGAAGCCGTAGCCCCCACTCCATATGCATATGTCGTGACTTGCTTGCTCCTGGTGTTTTTATTTATTCAAAATCCTGGCCCCCGTTTCTTAAAAGATGTCCTGCTTTCAGTATGATTTTCCACTCATTTTGTACTCACTGTCTTGCTACAGTAGCACATTGTGAACTGCACAGACTGATTTGTGGGTCTCAATGGACAGCTGGGGCTGGAGAAGGTGACTTTTGCTCATTCCCTGCTAATTACATGCTTGAATAGGGACACCACTCCTCACTTATGGGGATGGGGGAAGGAGGACAATGCATTTTAAACAAGAAAGAAACTTAAAGAATATTTAGCTAAATATTGTAATATAAGATAAAGAGAAATTTCTTGGAAGTAATAAATAGGCTTAAAAGGTAAAGGTAAAGGTATCCCTGCCCGTACGGGCCAGTCTTGACAGACTCTAGGGTTGTGCGCCCATCTCACTCAAGAGACCAGGGGCCAGCGCTGTCCAGAGACACTTCCGGGTCACGTGGCCAGCGTAACAAAGCCGCATCTGGCGAGCCAGCGCAGCACACAGAAACACCGTTTACCTTCCCGCCAGTAAGCAGTCCCTATTTATCTACTTGCACTTTGACGTGCTTTCAAACTGCTAGGTTGGCAGGCGCTGGGACCGAGCAACGGGGATTCGAACCGCCGACCTTTCGATCGGCAAGCCCTAGGCGCTGAGGCTTTTACCCACAGCGCCACCCACGTCCCTTGTAAATCGGCTTAGGGGTAGAATAAAAATACGTTGTTAATAAATATTAAGGATTAGAATATTAATAAAGGAGAAAAGGTTAGTAAATGAAAGAAGTTAAATACTATTAGAAATATGAATTTGGAGAACTGCTAAACAGGTGATATAACAAAATTCAATTAGAGGGGATTTGAGGAAGTCAGATATCAATGTAATGAAATTAGGAATTGGAAGTAATAATTCTTTTTTATGTCTTTTCTTTGTTTTTGTGTTATGTAATGTTTTTCTTTTTTCTTTTTTCTTGTTTATGTGATAAATGTGAAAACCAATTAAAAAATTAGGGAAAAAATACATTTTAAACAAGAACATACGTTACTGGGTGGCCAGATCAATATAATAAAATAAATTTAAAACAGAGAAATTGCTAGAGGGAAAGCACAATTTGCATTAGAAATCATAATATAGGTTAATCTTTCCTCTAATAGTCCCCTTACCAAAATAGGCTTGTTTCACTTGCACGTGGCTTGGTTTGTGTAAGCATTTTCTTACTGCAAGGAGGTAAAATGTTTAATATCCTAATCCTAAAAAACATTACTAAGAAGTAGGTCTAATAAAAACACACACATATATATCCAAGTAAGCAAAGGGTGGAAAATGTAAGAGTAATTTGAGCTGTAAAGCTGTGGAAAACATAATTTGTGTATGCTTTTTTGACACTGCCACGGTTTCCATGCACATGAATGAACCTTGCTCCCTCAGTGCAGTCTCTCATCTTGCCACAAGAGGAAGACCTAGCCAGCATTTGTTACACCATATGTTCAGATAACACACGTGAGTTATTAAACAATGCTAATAAGTACCTAAATCCTTTTCATTTAAGAGCAACATCACGTTAATATGCATATAGGTAAGTAGCCTTCAGTACAGTATTGAACTGCCATATTTTCACACATACATACACCCTACCTAAGGCTGCAGCATAAAGCCTGTAACCCTACTCTTAAAGTGCTCACACCATCCAACATCTATCTCTATTTCAGTACAAAATAAAACATATAATAATGTGTCCCTTTACACTATATAGTTTAAAGTAGGAGTTCTTAAACTGTGGTCTGTGGAGTAATGTTGTCCCACGAAATCCATTCAAGCAATCTGTGGTAAAATTGCAAGGTGCCAAGAATATCTGTACAGTGGTACCTCAGGTTAAGTACTTACTTCGTTCTGGAGGTCCATTCTTAACCTGAAACTGTTCTTAACCTGAAGCACCACTTTAGCTAATGGGGCCTCCGGCTGCTGCTGCGCCGCCGGAGCACGATTTCTGTTCTCATTCTGAAGCAAAGTTCTTAACCTGAAGCACTATTTCTGGGTTAGCGGAGTCTGTAACCTGAAGCGTACGTAACCTGAAGCATATGTAACCCGAGGTACTACTGTACACTCAGCCCTGCACTTTGCATGTTTTTCTTCTGACAACAATGGAGACTGAGGCTGTGTCGATCAGGCCAAATTATCAAACAAGCTTAAAAGACCCTAGTATGGGATCTATATTTTCATAATGTGACATTGGTTTTGATAATGATGGAGAAGTAAAACCAATGCAAGTTTACCATGATCTGTCAAGATCCCCAGCGGTTTTTAAGTGGTCTGTGGGGGAAATGGTTTGAGAACTGCTGGTCTAAAGGACTATATTCAACCACTGCAACTCTCTGGCTAGCCTGATGGAAAGGAAGCTATAAAAATATATCTATTTATAGTAAAGCAAACACGAAAGTCAGTTTTAAACGACTGCATGGAAAAAAATGGCATTTTCTTACTGTTATGCAATATTAAAATTGCTTGTGTGATTTAAAGATTTTGTAAGCATTCTGTTTCTTATTTACATAAAGATTGGCAACATAGACAGACAAAACAGTAGTAAGCAAGCATGGTATTTTAAGTTTCAGGGGTGTTTATTAAATACACTGTCAGATTTCCAATTCCATAACTTCAACCAGATGCTACTAAAGAACAAAGCTGTGTTACAACTCGGCATATTATCTTATATGTTAAATTTCCATTTGCACAAACTATAACTACTATGATATTATTGTAGTAATTTTTATTGGGGATATCCTTTATTCAGCACTTTGAGATGTAAAATTGCTTCAAGATGCTTTATAGGAAGCAATTTATAAATGAAATACTTAAATCATATTTTTGCCTGTTATTTTTATTGTTTGATTGTATAGGGAAAATTATTTTTTCCACATTTAAACTTGGCTGAACTTAAGATTTTGATTTTAAACATATCCTACGGAGGATTACCTCCCTTTATCCTATCCCGCTTGCTAGGGTTGCCACGTGTCCTATTTTTCCAAGACACACCCTCTTTTTAAGGGGTAAAATCTGAGACAAATTGCATTTATTTGCTTTGAATAGCTGCCTTTTTTTTTTTGCTCTTCAAAATATGGCAACCCTAACACCTCCACCAACCACACAGAATCTTACCAATCAGCCCTAAAAGAGGTCAGAGAAAGAGATGGCTGTGGGATGTGGCGAACATAGTTAATATCTGTGTGCAGATGGGTAAATGTGGATAAATATGATCAATTATTTGTAAATTTTAGGGAGCAACTTCTGAGGTAGAGGAAAATGCCTGGGAGAAATTATTTCCTGAAATTCAGTACAAGAGGAAGTTTTCCTCCCTTACTGCTGTTTCCCCAGCTGATCAGACAGTGACAGCTTTGCAACTTTTTCCATGTCTTACTAGTGCAGTCATGTTTCTAAAACCACATTTCAAAGATCTGCTCTGCTGCTTGGAGAGTATTTGAACCTGGCTGTCAATGAATACAAGTTGTATAATACTTTTGGGAGTGTTCTGAAGATTCTGGCTACACTTTTTGGATTTTTTTTTTTAATTCAAGGACTATTCCAAGGTGGCTCATACTGAAAAGAAAATCCAGTCCAGTTCCGTTCCGTTCAAAACAACTTGGTTTTATTTTCTTGTGCTAAATGTTGAATCTTTTTCACGCTTCCCACAGGACTCCACATATGACTTGAGGGTGATGTGGTCAACCCACAGCCTGTGTAGTCCATAATCAACCAAGTGCAGATAATGAAAATACAAACAGTTGGCAAAATATACATAGTGAAAAGCAAGCCTTGGTTTTTAAACTGTTGCCCATTGATAAAAGTGCAAAACTATAGGCTATCCATGTCTTAATGTCTCATCTAGAAAATAAGAACAGCCTATGTCTTTAGGGGCAGCAAGTGTATATCAGGAGTTCCAGCATGATTTTCAGTTCTTTGCTTCCACAACGATGCAAGTGAAAGTGTTTCTAAGTAATCCTCCCCACAACAACAATATTACTTGAATAAAGACACCACCTCTCTCTGGCACCCATGACACTTCCCCAAATCCCTGCATTTGGAGCTGAAAGCAATATATGTACCTCCATAACTGCATCTGCTTGAAGCTATTCATTAACACACTTCATTGAGCCAGATTCAACTAACTAATTCAACCAGATTAAATGAAACATTTGTGCTAACAGAAGCCAGCACAAATCCCACTATTGCAACTGGGGCTTCCATCCTCCCCCCTGCTCCCCACTAAATCAGCTCTGGAAGTCAGGAGAACCCTAAGAAAAGCACACAGTGAGTGGGGAGGGGGCAAGTTATCGTACTCTGTTGGGCAAGCAGACGTTTGTGCTGACAGAACTATTCTAATAGTGCAATGTTTAATTCCACCCATGAATTTTATTTTCTGTTTTAAAACAATCAACTCTGAAGAGTCTCTCTGCCTCCGATTCTGAGCCCCTCGCAGCAGAAAAGCGTGCCTCGCTGGCTGTGGAGAGGAGGAAGAGGAGTGGCCGCCGTTGGCCAATGCAATGCGGATGTGCGACGTCACATGCAGATGCTTGCACAGTGTGTGACATCACATTCACTACATGCAGGCATGTGTGTGTGACGTCACATGTCTGTGGGCAGAAACTCACAACCCTGAGGGAAAGATAGAAATCCTGTGACATACAAAGAGTTCAGTGGATTTATCTCATGAATCTGAAGACCCTTTGCAATGGATGACAAAAGACCATGAAGTTGCTCCAAAGTCCCAAACTTTATATCAGAAAATATGCTATAATTTTAAAAACTTGCCATTGTAACATGACTGAAGCACTTTACTACAAATACAGCAGATTTATTACAAATTCATTACCACCCAGAGGTTATCCTGTACACAGGCATTTTTACAAAGGTGGTATCTACTGAACTGAAAAGAAATCCAAAGTATGTTCATGGACCACTAATTCCCCCTCTCTTGTAGTGGTTCTTCTTGTTAGTGCTGAGTAACTCACTATTTCACACTCTTTTGGCCTGGCATACAGCCCTCCCCCACCATCACTTGCCAGTGCAGACTGACTGAACCAACCCATTAAAAAAAATTCCAACCTAAATAAGCCTATTATCAGGAAGTTGTAATATGGGTTACACTTGCATATGACAACATTCTCATGAACTTAGGAGATGAGACAGTACAGGCTGTTTAATACATATTTTAATAATAACCTAGGTGTTATCAAATTCTTTACATTTTTGCTTGCCTGTTTAATCCCACACAGATAAGAGGCAGGAATTGTCTATTATATGCCTATAAAATGTGTTTACATGATATATATTTTAAAGGTTCTACTTGTGTTGCAAATGTTCTTGTAAGAAAGAATGCCCAAGGTTACAAATATATTACACAAGCATAGTTGTATATTTTGACTTCTGCAAATGAAAAAAAAAATCTACCGTAACTTTGGTAGTTAGTACAAATTAAAAACGAAGCTCAGCCACGGACTCCCAATGACACCACAACATCCTGTTCTTTTGCTGAAGAGTTAAAAAAAAGCCTTGTAACAAATTTCTATCATACCTACAATTTATACCTTTAAAAAAACAAAACAAAACCACACATTCTACTTGTGGCTATGTTCTTTTTGCGCAAGTACCCTTCTAAGTGATTTCGGTGAAATGAGGACACCAGGATGCTCCCACCTTTCAGTGATTTTAGCCAATGAGTGAATTGGGAGCTGTGGCTGACAAGTGAGTTGTGCCGACACCAAGCAAAAGGGATTCATGGGATCCCAGAAGAGCTGCTGCTTTCCTTTTCCCTTTAGTGTACTTTTCCTGCTTCTTTCTCATTTTCTAGTCCTTGGAATCTCTGCAGTTTGCCTTTATTCCCCCCCCCCCCCCAACAACTGTGGTTAGGTACTTTCTAGAAGTTGTTTTTTGCAAATATGATTACACAGTAAGTACAGTGGTACCTCGGGTTACAGACGCTTCAGGTTACAGACTCCACTAACCCAGAAATAGTACCTCGAGTTAAGAACTTTGCTTCAGGATGAGAACAGAAATTGTGTGGCTGCGGGGCAGCAGCAGTGGGAGGCCCCATTAGCTAAAGTGGTGCTTCAGGTTAAGAACAGTTTCAGCTTAAGAACGGACCTCCGGAACGAATTAAGTTCTTAACCTGAGGTACCACTGTATGTTAAAGCATCCCCCCTGCAACGGCCAAGGCAATTTATGAAAACTTTGCAAAGAGTCATGTCTGCTGCTGAAGAAGAGTCAAAGGCTAAACACTCATTAAGAATTAAGAATTAAGAATTAAGAATTCACTATTACATTATTATGCAGTACGATGGTACACATGTCTACTCAGAAGTTTGTCACTTTGTGCTTCATAGTGGTTACTCGCAGGAAAGTGGGTACAGGACTACATCCCAGGCCTTGGTATACAGTTGGCCTTAGGAGAAAGCACACTTCTTGTGCCTTTAACAGAGCTGTGGAAGGTAGAACTACAAGTTAAGCTTTTTTCTAATACAGAAATATAATTATGGGGAAAGCTTCACCTGCTCACATACTTTCTGTCAAATACTTTGTGTGTATGGCCATTAAATTATTTTTAGACCCTCTACTACATCTTCAGAAGAGGACACAAATTTGCGTGTTCAGACCCAGAGACCTCCCTCCTAAACAAAGACACATTTGACTCAAATTTTAGTTTTGATTTTTGGCAGAATTTAGGCCACAACTTTATTGATTACAGAAAAGTGAGTGGTTGCAAAGGCTCTGGTTTGACTAGCTCACTACACCCTTGTAGGTAGCACTGACCCAGAGCTCTATCATAGGTCAGCCAAGGGTGAACACCTGAGGAAGGTGAAAAGCCTGGGAGCAGACTCTATTCACTCCCCAGATGCTCCCCTGGACTCAGGCACGGGCTCAACCCCTTTTCGGGGGCTGGCTAAACCTAGTTGAGTCCCTGGATTCCTTTAACAGAATACTCTTCACATAGGGATGGCGGACCGTTCTCCCATCCCTATCATATGAACCAGTGCCTATGCACAACCTTACAAGTTGTGACGCATTGCTGCGCAGCAGGCGAAACCCAAATGACAATAGCCAATCAGCCAAGTGGGAAAATTCCTGCCGTACCTGTCCCAAAGACAGACGACACACGACGGCATAGCAAGGTCAATTGCAAAAGGCCCTAAAAATAGGGAGAGGTGGGCAGGTGTTTTGATGCACAAGCCAAAAGAGGAAGCTCTGGGTCATGTGCATGGCTTTATATATGTCCCTCAATCCATTTAGACTGCAGCCCAATTGGCCAGATTGAAACCCAGCATTGAGGGACCTACCAATCGGGTGTTGTGGCTATCCAATGGACCCACCCACAACCAAGAGGTCAGTCTCCAGATCTCACCGCAACAGATCTCTTCTAGGAAGGACACGATTTGCATGACACAAAGCATATGCAAATTTTATTCAAATCTGTGTCCTCTTTTGCAAGTGGGTTAGAGGGCCACTAATTAGACTTTATCTCAAATTATATCATCACTTGCATTTGCTCCTCTCCTCATCTAAATCCATATGTACTGTACTCCACCCAAAACAGAATATAGTCAGATTGGATTCCTTCAATTCCCTCTCAAGGTCCATGTTTTTTGGTGTACAGTATATACATTTCCACATAACACATTTAAGTGCATACATAAACTACACCTTTTCAGTAACATGCTACTAAATAAACATGTTAATGGAAACAGGTCTTCCAATAGGGTTCCCATATTTGAAGCAGTGAAAATGTGAGACAGAAGCCTTTTTTGGCCAAAGTTTATGAGCTTTTTTAGGTTTCCCCAAAGCTGTTGAGCGTTTGGGGGCAACTCTCCCACCAAAAAACCAATTTTTGTGCTATTTTTATGGGAATTCGGAAAAAATGACACTGTCAATATGGGCTGCCATACATCTGGATTATCCTGGACATTTTGCCTGTTTCCGCTGACTACTGACTGCAGCATTTTGGATATGTCCGGATATGTCCGGGAAATTCCATGAACACAGTCCAAGCCACAGACTTCAGCATGGTAAGTATGGTTGCCCAGATTTTATAAAGCCTTATGCATCTTTGATCACATTTTGCAGTCAAAGGGGAAGAAGGTCTGAACAGTGAAGATATTGTTATTTATACAGCAACACCTATAAAAATATAAATGAAACTTTACTGTTATAAGCACTGACCTGCCTTGTTCTAATAATCTGTATCTGACACAGGGCAGCTTGCTCTGCTACAGGAAGGATATTGCACTCTTGGAAAAACTGACCATCAAGCCTTTATGAAAGGTGATGTAAGTAAATCACGATCAAAGCTGATGCTTTTGTAAGATATTGCATTTAAGGTCACAAAGCCTCCTCCCAATGACTAGTAGTCTTGGCTGGTGTAACTGAAACTCTTCATGTCCTCTTTTTTTCCTGTGTTTCTCTCTGACATTTGTTTACAAGCTGGAGAGTTGTGCAAGCCTAGTACATGCAGTACATCCACAGAGTCTTATTTAAAAAGCCTCTTGTAAATCTAACTTTAGCGTTCACAGATTTCACAAGACAATGAGCTTTTCAAAATACTGACTCTAAAGGTACAATCCCATGCACTCGTGTGAGTTAGGCCCTATTGAATTAAGAGAGGCTAACAGCACAATCCTATACATGTCTACTCTACTGAAAGGTACAACTGAATTCAACGTTACTTATTCCCAAATAGATGGGTATAGGACTGTAATTTAATTGGCTACGTGTTTTGCTTGCTCAAGAAAAAAACCATGCCAAATTTTCTAGAATAAAAGTTCAGTAATCATGCTGGAGAGAGCTAACCTAAAAAAATGAAATGTCATATACCATAAGATAAAGCATGCAAAACTTTATATGAGCTATTAAATGTACAGAAGCATGTACAGATCATAAAGGTATGTTGAACTTTAACTTCCCTAGGAATACACAGCGGAAAATGCTCACAACAAACTTTTAAAAGTTTTTATTACTAAAACTGAGGTATATGCAGTTTTTAATAGTTTTGTTTAACATTTATAAAAAGTCTGTATATTGCAGTTTAATTTATGTTACTTATGACAAAAGGAAAAGCAAAGAAGCTGCAAATATAAGTACTTCTCTTTTTCTTTAGATGCTGTAACACAGCTGGTTTGGATAGCAAATGGAAATAAGTTAAGCAGAATGAAACTTCTGCAATTAGTTCATTAGGTCACATACATCTTTTCCATCATTCCAGCGAAATCAGTGAAATAGGGTGGTACACAGAAAATACTTGTTTAAAGGTTTTAGAAAGAAGGACAAGAACATGTTGATTGAACTAAGTAACGTCCTAGTAGAAAAGCACCTCTGCACTATAGCTGCCACCCATTCTGCTGCAGCATGGGTGATTATATCCTGCGTGGGTGGCCACTGTACTCAAGGTTTAAAGCAGGAGAAGGATTCTAGGCCAAAACCTAGGCATAATATACAGCACAGCAAAATAAAGACTCCCCCAAGTGATTTGCACAACCTACTGTGGATCCATAGGACAATCATAGGCCAGCTTTCTGTAAAATAAGTTCTGTGGCGCTTACTCTCATGTACGTCTGCAAGAGAACAAGCCTTCGTGCTGGTAATGTCAACAGTTTATCTCCAAGAGTTTTGACCTAAATAATCTATGCAATGGGCTATGTAGCTGGCATTGTTTGGCACGTATTAATTTATTTACATTTATATCCCACTTTTCTTCCATCATGGAACACAATGTGGCATATGTAAGGTGGCTCCCAGGTGTTCTTTCATCCCAGAACTGACCAGACCCAGCCCAGGTTAGCTTCAGCAAAGTAATAGTCCTATGTGCCTTCAGATCATATCTCCACACACTGGAGTAGTTTTTTATTTAATCCATTCTAAGTGGCCCTTTACTTTTTTGGCAAATATTGCTGATTTTTAAACTTTCTTCTTCCTTATTTGTTGTACACACAATGCCATTCTCTTAAAACTAATACTAGGTTTATTTGTTTTGCCCAAATAAAAGGGAGGCAAGTCTATGTAGTTAGTATAAGCCAAACATGGCTGTGCAAAACAGTGTGTCATTCCAACAAAAGGTTTGTCAAGAACACTGAAAGCAAAAAGAGAAACAACTCCCTGGAAACCGGTCTGTGTTTGCCCGCCAAGTTTCAGCTGAGAGGAACTTAGCACAACTGATGCAAACTCTTCTAAAGACACAGTCAGGCACAGAAAGACAAAATTTTAGCTGAGCTGTGTCTGATGTTTAACTGCTTTGCATGCGGGCAGTTTACTGTCCAACAATCAGTTGAAGTATGTAGCAATCCCTTTCCTCTCTCCAGCACGAAACGTTACTTGCTAAAGATAAACCACAAAAGACCATGTTTGGATAAAACATATTTTAGCTTGTGGAAGAAAGTTTAAGAGAGGGAGGAGGGATGGGCAAAATCCTTCTGTAGTTCAGCATATGAGAAGCACCAGTATTTTTTTTAAGCCACCTTTCCCCCACCCCAAAAGAAACAATGGACTAATTCGTATGGAGATGGTGAATCTGGGCCTGGACCACTGCAGGTGGGGGCTGGTATGAGGGGGAGAGTAAAGCTCTCCAGTTAGAAAACTGGACGTCAGGGGAAAGGATTCTAGGACGATCATTTTCTATCTGCATATATCTACAAACACAGGCTCGCCATCTCAGTGAGAACTATATCTCCCAGAAGATATAAGACTCCATTTCCACCTGGTGGAACGAAGTGAGGTAGAGCAGGAATGGATTAAGCAGGGAAAGATCCCAGGCGCGATGGCGGAGGGTGAGGGGATGTCTGCCTAACATCCCTATCTAGCACAACTGCCAAACTTCCCAGAAAGCAACTCGAGGAAGCGAGAGCCAAACAAGCCTTTGCAGAGCAAACGCACATCTGGCCAAGTGGGGGCCGAAGGGAAGACAAAGGAAGCTCTTCTGCAAAGACCACGAAACTTTCCAAGGTGCCTCGGGACAGGCATCCTTCCCGCTCTAGTTCCTCAGTTTGCGCGTTGTTGTTTTCTCCCCACGACACGGCTTGAGAACCCAGCGCCTCCTCCCCGCCATCTCTCCTTCAGCCCCCACCCCAGCCCACTCCGCCTCTTGGTCGCTACTCACTCCAAGCAGACACACTTTCAGCTCTCGTATCGCCATCATCTGCTTGGGGCTTGGCGGCTTCGCATCCTTCGGAGGAGCCAATCTCACTTGCACCGAGCAAGGAAAGCAGCTGCGGCTATTTCTGGGCAGCCCCAGCCCTCAGCCGCCACCGGTCACATGAGCGCAGCCCCGGAGGCTCCAGCTCCTCCTCGCGTCTTTTTGGTGCTTTCCTCACCCAAACCCAACACGTACAAAATATCTGCGCTTCAGCATATTTCAGGAGACGCGGTTTCCATTCTTGGGTCTGCGCTGCTGTTGCTGCTGCTGCATTTCCAGACAGGCAAGTTAAAGAGACAAACTCTTCTGCGGCTCACAATAGCAATCTGGAGTTCCCGCCCATTTTTCTCCTCGCACATTCTTCTGGGGAAATTGTTCGATATTCCAAAGGGAACAGCAAGAGGCAATGCTCCAAAGGGAGGGGAGGAGGAGGTGGAGGAGGTGGAGAACATAATCTTTTGGGGAAAACGTTTCAAGTAAAAAAATAAAAAATAAAATTTTAATTCCAAAAAAGTACAACTAAAAGGGCTTGACACATTCAATAAATGCTCATTTATCAGAATTCCACTCAGTCGTGTGTGGGTTAACAAACAAACAAACAAACTTGAAAAGTAATAATTTGTTTTTAAAAGCTTCGCTCCCCCAAAAAAGTGTAACCGGAAATGTCATTGATATATCACTCATGATATAACAGGATTTGTTCACAGAAGAAACTGAAAATAATATCTTAGTTAGTCAGGACACTCAAACTGAGCAAGACCTGTCAAGCCCTACTGATTAACTGACATATAATATAATCTGCGCCATAGCCAGGAATGATAATAATAATAATCAAATTCTGCACTGGTAAACTAAAAATGGAAACTGGATTCTTTGATGTGTACAAGTACTTATTTGCATAATATAGTCTACCACCCCTAGAGATGTCATTAGAAACCTAGCCCTGCCTCAAAGGAATGAGCAATGATTATGGGAAAAAATTCTATGCATACCAGATCTTTCCAGAATCACAGAGCGCTTTCAGACTTGCTATTTTGCCTGTGGGATTTAATCACATATAGCAAATCCAGGTTGTGCAATTAAAATGGATTTGGCTCTTACACAACAAACTCACTTGAGAAAACAAAAACAAAATAGACTTTGCAGTAAGAAAAGTGACATAAAAATGCATTGTGACGTGTCATAATATAACCTCTACACAAACAGATTAGTAAACAACATGCATCCTATAATCCATACACACACTGTGTGCAAACAAATCAAGATGAATGTGTAATAAAAAGGTTGTCAGGAAGTGTCTACAGACATAGAAATTCAGACTAAATATAGTTGTTGTTTTTCAGTCCATATTCAGGTGGATATCAATTAGTACTGTATATATCACATAGAAATTTTAGAGTGTAGTAGCCTGGAGAGTGAGGAAGGCTTTAGATGGGCAAAGAGTCAGCCCAAGTATTTTACCACTGTAAAATTATGGTCATGTTCAGAATTTCATACCAGAAAAAAACTTGCCAACCCAAGTGAGGACTCCTTGCAATAAAATGCAGTGATTGACATAGCCTGTAACTTTCTGTCACAGAAGTGAATTGGCTTAAAGTAAAGCCAAAATAGTAAAGCCAGTGCTTTATATCATGGATTTCAATGGGATCCGCTGAGTTCCGTGGGATAAAGCAAAGAGGCTGCAAATGGGACGAACAGATCAAATAAACACCCCATAATATGCATGCAATGACCTAAAAGGCCACAACAATAAATTTCAGTGGAGACATAAATTTCTCCAGTGATGTGGTTCCTTTTCCTGCCAAGGTAAATATAATAATAATAGTTTAGTCTAAAAGGGTTTCTTGTTGAAAGGCAGAAACTAACATTTGTCTGCATGTATTAAGGAAGTGGGGATGCAGGTGGCGCTGTGGGTTAAACCACAGAGCCTAGGACTTGCCGATCAGAAGGTCGGCGGTTCAAATCCCCGCGACGGGGTGAGCTCCCGTTGCTCGGTCCCTGCTCCTGCCAACCTAGCAGTTCGAAAGCACGTCAAAGTGCAAGTAGATAAATAGGGACCGCTTACTAGCGGGAAGGTAAACGGCGCTTCCGTGCGCTGCTCTCGTTCGTCAGAAGCGGCTTAGTCATGCTGGCCACATGACCCGGAAAAACTGTCTGCGGAAGCGGACAAACGCCGGCTCCCTCGGTCAGTAAAGCGAGATGAGCACCACAACCCCAGAGTCGGTCACGACTGGACCTAACGGTCAGGGTTCTCTTTACCTTTACCTTATTAAGGAAGTGGACAGGAAAGAAAAAGATATGGAGATGGTTAAATCTGTAGATCAATGTCTTACACACCCCCTCAGTGTCCACAGACTTAAGGCAGATGATCAGTGAAAGTTGTTATAGATTTGTGGGGGAGGACCCAAACCCTAGAAATTAATAAATGGTAATATTTTAACTAATTGGGATATGAAACGGGAAATATCCACTGCAGAGGAATTTCTGGGCTAGCCTATGCAAACCGACCTGGCCAAGCTAGGGCCTTTAAGAAGAAGAGTTTGTATTTGATATCCCACTTTATCACTACCCTAAGGAGTCTCAAAGCAGCTAACATTCTCCTTTCCCTTCCTCCCCCACAACAAACACTTTGTGAGGTGAGTGAGGCTGACAGACTTCAAAGAAGTGTGACAAGCCCAAGGTCACCCGGCAGCTGCATATGGAAGAGCAGAGACGCGAACCCTGTTCACCAGATTACGAGACTACTGTTCTGAACTGCTACACCAAACAATACAGGGCCACTGAGAGCCATTGGCAATGCAAGAAAACTGTCCTTTTCCCCTACCCTGAGGTGTGGTTTGGAAAGTTGTCACGGTAATTGGACGTGATGTCACAGGAAGAGTTTGGGGCCGTCGGCATAACTGAGAATAAGCTATGAGATAGGTGAGAAAAAGGCCAGATCCATCTTGGGCAGGCTGGCTGAAGGCAGGCTGGGAGAAATGCCTCGGGCTCCACTGCTGCACTGCTGTGGGGAATAGGCTCCTCTTGAGATGCCTGTTCTGTAAGATCTGTACACCCTCCATCTACATGTAGGTATAAATATATGAATCATAAATCTTAAAACTACGACAGCCTCCAACGTGCCTTCAATTCTCCAAAGGGGCAGAGACCCCAGTTGAGGGCCAAGGCTCCTGGAATCCCATGCATGGCTCAGCAGAGATAGGGGTGGCCTCTAACAGTACTTACATCTCACTATAGTAGAAATATAAAATGGTTGGCACTTTGTTTTTCCAAGCCCATCTCCATGAGCTGTGCCAATCAGGAGTAGAGTTTCTAACTTGAACTTATAGGGCCTGAGTCAAGACAGTATTGTCACAAGATGTATTCTCGACTCAGCAAAATGTTCACGATTATATTAGGCAGGGATTCAGGCTCAATTAAGTTGCACCTCTCATCCTCACGACTCACACACCTCCACTCCTATCAAGCCCTGATACAATACACATAAAAGTAGCCTATAGTAAGCCAGCATGGGCTGCAGTAAGGTATAGAAAAAGCAAATATATATGCCAGCACAACACTGCACCAAATCTCATTGTACTTTCTTATAAATGCCTGACACAAAACAATAAATCTTCCTGTACAGTCATGACCCAGAACTTGTTCCTGAGTACTTTTCAACTTATTTAATTATTACCCTAAAATTGCTGGTTTGTGAACTGTAGTCTCATCCATGTAAAAGTAATAAGTTTACTAACCAGTTTTAAATAGGCTGAAATGTTTTAAGGACTAAAGCACTCATAAAGCACACTACAAATATTTTGTGCAAGATTCAATCTGTTAAACAAATGTGATTATCACGAAAGTCAAGGTCAAACAAGGTAAGGAGGAAATATAAGGACAATATTCTCTGTTTATCTAACTCACACAAAGAAGAAAAAAATAGAGACATGTCGTTCAAGCTGCCTCTGACCCAATCTGTTCCAGGAAACACCATAATTGTTTGTCTGCATTCAAAGAGCTGTGGTCAGGGAAACATTTCTGGGGAATTTGTCATATTTTAGTATGTTTAAAACTGCAGAAAAACAACTCTGACAATCCTTGCTTTCTCTCCCTCCCCCTTTTGTAGCAGCTTGGTTGATCAGCAACTTTTGTGTTGTTGTGATTTTTTTCCTTCTATAAATAAATTAAGAAAAACTAAAAAAGAATAAGAATGGAGAAAGCACTGCTTAGTGGTAGAGTGCATGCCTTGCATGCGTGTAGAAGGTCCCAATTCAATCCATTGCACCTTCAGCCCAAAAGACCTGTGGTAGCAGTGGTCTGAAAGCAGGAGTCTGAGACACTCCAGTTATAGTGCATAATACTGGGCTAAACAAACCAAAGTTATGAGTGGTATGAAGAAAGGTAACAAATTAATTTTGTGCGTTCAGGTCCTGCTTCTGGACTTCCCACAGGCCTCTGACTGGCCACTGTGATAACAAGATTTTGGACTAGATGGGACATTGGATTAATCTAGCAGGCCAGTCTTATGTTCTCATTAATTTATTTAACAAAAACCAGTTGTGCAGAATGACCCATGTCTATTCTTGTGCTGACTTCCATTAAAATTACTCTGCTCTTTCATCTGATCTGCTTCTTTTAACTAATCCCATTAGCTGTGCAACTGTTGCCAAGTATACAGTGGTACCTCAGGTTACATACGCTTCAGGTTACATACGCTTCAGGTTACAGACTCCGCTAACCCAGAAATAGTGCTTCAGGTTAAGAACTTTGCTTCAGGTTGAGAACAGAAATCATGCTCCGGCGGCGCGGCGGCAGCAGGAGGCCCCCCATTAGCTAAAGTGGTGCTTCAGGTTAATAACAGTTTCAGGTTAAGTACAGACCTCCGGAACGAATTAAGTACTTAACCCGAGGTACCACTGTAATTACTAAATGACTGTACCACCTCAGAATGCATACCAGGGATGGCATATTTAAAAGTATTACATATAAACAGGGTTGTTGGTTAGGCTGTGGACCATGGGACCTAAGCACCCAGTAATTTGCACTGGGCCCTGAAATATACTCAGAGTCGAGAGTGGATTTCATACTCTTTATTCTGCTCATAGTGGTGAGGAAGAATGAAAATCCCCTCAAAGTATCTGCTTTATATACATTATTTACACAATGGGCTGCACATGATTGGCTAATTCCGGAATTCTCCTGTAGGCCAATCAGGTTGTGGATTCACTTCCATCTGGAGCTGGATTGGGTGGCTCCTGCAGATCAATCATACTGCTGCATTGTTCTAGGACCAATCAGACTGCTGCATTCTGAATCCTATTGTTCTGGGACCAATCAGACTGCTGCATTTTGGATCCTATTCAACTCAGTATATAACAGGCCCCCAAACTCCTGTCCTGTCTTCTCCCTTTTTGCCTTAAAAACCCCCAAAACTATGCTAACAGGGTGGCTGGTTGCAGCGTAAATGAGACCCCAGCCACCCAGCATCTTAATCTGCCCAAAGACAAATTTCCTTGATGTTCCTTTCCCTCAAGTCTTTTAAGTATCTAGCAATGTCCCTGCACATAAATATCTCCATCCATCAGTTGGCTCTACATTCAGTTCGAGTGCAAGCATGTTTGAGCTTGGCTTCTGACTTAAGTCTAATCTTACTGTTGCGTTACACAACACCCCAATCTCCACCAATTGAAAAATTGGCTGCACAAGATCCCAGAGGTTCCAGGCGCTCTTCAAGAAATATGGTTCATTGCACCCATATTTACACCTGGGTCTACTTTGGAGAGAGTTCAGAGCATTACATCTAAAGAGGCTATTTTTCTCTACAGCAGTGCAGCATTGGAGTTCAAGGCATCCTGCATACCATCTCCATGCCTCTGTCCCAGCCTGCCAGGATGGTTCTGGCCTTCACAGCAGCTGGTCAGAACCTTCTGCCTAGTTGATGGTTTCAACTGATGGGTTAATGACTTGCTTCTAGGAGCTTTTGCCATTCTTAATGACTTCTATTCCAGGTGAGCCCCTGGCCTGGAAAAGAAGCTTCAGGTGTATTTTCCCCTAGTCTAACATCTGTCCTTCAATATTCCGAATATTATCTGAAGTCTATCATTTATTAATTTATAATATTCACTAATCCTAGCAGTTATGGATGCCCTTGTAGCCCCATACTCTGTTACCCCAGATTTGTAACAGTAAGGGTCAGAATAGTATTGTAATGAAATAACTGTGTAAATTGGATGGGATGATTGGTTTGGGCACTATAGCTTTCCAATACATCTGTAGTTTAATTTGCGTTAATTGCTGATTTTACTCATTAGCCACTTTGTTTTCTTTTGAAGATCAAATCGAGTAGAGATTTGTAAAATAAATAAATAAAAATAATATTTGGGGTATGAAGTAGACTTTCTTTACAGTGTAAGAGGACATAGCTGTCAACTTTTCCCTTTTCTTGTGAGGAATCCTATTCGGAATAAGGGAATTTCCCTTAAAAAAAGGGAAACGTTGACAGCTATGAAGAAGAATGGAAGGATACCTTTATGGGTTTGTATCAAAACTTAACAGCAAGTGTTATGCTATGTAGATTATATTAATACCAGTGTTTTTTTGGGGTGTGTTTTATTGAAATACTGATGATTTAACTCAATAGCACCAGAAATCTCTTAAAATAATTATGTCAGGAGAGTATTTTAATGTGGCATCAACAGTCTTATTTCTTGTACAGGAGACAGCTGGGGGGGAAAGCAGCCACAAGTCTTCCTTTCAGTCCCTTTACTTTACATTGCAAAGTATGAAAAGGGAATTAAATTAACTCCAAAGACTTATTGTCATGTAAACAGACTTGTATTGTGCCCAATGCCAAAGAGAGATAACAAGTTTCTTTTATAGACAGCCAGTTCATATACTGCCAAATCGGCATGAGCATGATGAGTACCGCCTGCCAACTAGAAATTCAGATTCAAACTGGCTTTAAAATGCTCAGTTTGTAGAAGTGTTTCATAAGTGCATTCTGCAGAAGCAAATGGGTGATAAATATTTCAATAATCATTATCTAAGAGCAATATTTCAAACAATTGTTAATGTACTTAAGTAAACCAAACTTCTTCCTTGGTCAATAAAATCATACTATTACATTTGATCATTGCTGTCTGCCATATGTTGTCCCCCACAACAACAACAAATACGATAACCAGAGGTTATCCATCAAAGTTCCATATTCACAGTGCAATTCTATGAAATATAGTTCTGAGTATGGATCAGAAGTATAGCTTATAGATCAGAGTTCAGGAAGAACACCAGAGGTTTAAGACTGCAGACTCACGACATAATCCAGTACTACGCATTATGTTACAGAATTTAACAGACTGTGCTTCAGTATATGCCTTTTATTGTGTGTCTAATATACAACTTCTATTCTAAAATACACTTTATTTCCAGATTATATTATAGCAGAGTATTATCACAGACTGGAAGCATTCAAGCTGGTATCAGCAGCAGTTTCATGAGCAAAATGACCACAGAAATATCCACAAGTAATGATAATATTTCAGTCTCACTGATGCAGAGATAGAGAAATCTCCATGTTTGCAAAATATTGCCCCAGTGCAACATGTGAAATGGACTCTTAGTTTGCTATTTCAGCCTAAGTATTCTATGCAGTACCTCCTGGCATTACCATCTGCTGTCATTAAAATTTCTCAGAGGAATTAAAAGGCTAGTGATTGCTAAATAATTTATCAACCATGGGAACACACTTTTTATGTACTGAATGTCACTAACATTAGATGAAGCAAAATACTTTGGTCTTTCCTGGATCACTGTCTTGCAATTAATTTTGTGCAGCTTCGTAAGTCATGGAAATGGAGTGAATTTTTTCCTCTTGTTTCAAACAAGGAGTTTAATTCAAAGAGACACACACATTTCCTCCCTCAAATATACTTTTTAATGAAGTTCAGTAGCAAAATATGGGGCTATTAAATACCCACTAAAATCTTGGTAAAAATAATTTTGGATGTAATGTCGGAATGTAATGTCAGACCAATTCAGGCTGGATACATTTTGTAAAGGTGATAGAAGGGCTGAATTACTCAAGTTTCTTGATTTATGCATGTTCTTGTGCATGGATTTGTTTCACTGTAACATCAGTTGGGAACCAGACTATTATGGATAAAACTGTCAGAAACTCCCACACTGGCTGGATAAAGCAGCATTATAAACAATTTCTTCATAGGTTGCCCATGGTGAGTAAGAATCTTCTCCAGGCAAGCAGTCAGAAAGCTTTACCTAACTTTTGTGTGATGACGATGACACTTCCCTCATCTAACAGCAGTGGGCCCATTTGTATAGCCCAGTCTTGGAGACTAATAGAAAATGTGTTCCTCAATGCTTTGTGTGTTTTCCAGTGGAGAAAACTGGTGATCCTGATGAAGCCCTGATCTCAATATGGAATTGCAAGATGAAACAGTCGCTCCTGAGCATCCTCTCCAGTGTTTTGGAGCCTGAGCAACTCCTCCTTGATCGTAATAATGATTCTCAGTATATAAATATGCAAGGCCCACTGATTATATAACCACATTTGCAGAACAGCCGGGGGTGGGAAATGTTAGGAAAATCAATACATATATATATATATAATTAGAGAATTCACTACTTGCAGTGTATGTAGATTGTCTGTGAACCTTTTTTTTTTTAAAGGAAACATAGGAATTAATCTTGTGCCTGCCTTTTCAAGGTTCTTCAGTCCTTCAGTGAGTCCACAGCCTTCACATTTTTGGGTATTTCTTGACTGAGTGCTAGGTATATAAATTTTATTATCATAAATGTTGTATTTTTATAAAGTATATAATGAGATAACTGTTTTGGTTGACAATTTTCAACTGTTATACCTAAATGAAAGACTGTGGCAGTTTCAGTACTGTTCTTCTGTTATTACCTGTATTTAGGGTTACCCCTTTCCCCTAAGCTCTATTTGACTATAACAATTATTTTATTCCATCTATTAATGCACTTATTCTAATTTTTAGCTTTATACTGAGCCTGAAAAGTTCTGATACCCTCTGACCTTGAATAGTTTTGTTGCAGCGTTTCACCAATTCCAACTTTGTATGGGACATTTTGACAGACCTGAAACTTGGCAAATCTTTATCATCTGTCCTCACAAGATACCAGTTGTAAGGAAAAAAAGACTCAATTTTTAGGTAATCATGCACGGAACTCAAGCTTATGACAAGAACAAGGAGCAATTGGCACATGCTCTGCCTATCAGACCAATGGGAAATATATGAGCTCAAGAAGGGAGTATAACAGCTTGTATTTAGATGAGTGGTCTTTTATCCAGTTGTCTGCCCTTGAATAAGAGCATTTGGCATTGGGGATTGATGAGGAATTCCACACATCTGCCTCCCTGCTTGCAAGGCTAATTGCCCCATTGCACTATTGAATAGGTATAAAGGTCTCCCCTGGCTAACATTAGGGTCCAGCCTTTTTAGTTTTATTGTTTTAATAGCTTTCCAGGTTGCTAGATGCTGCACCTTTCTGTACTTAAGTGGGAAATAAAATTATGCTTTGATTGCTTAATCCCGGTGTCTGTTTGGCCTCCCTTGTTGGTGCTGTTGAGTAAAATGGGACTCGGCTGACAGCGGACACTGGGTGGTTATTTTCCTCACAACACAGCCAACCCACAAAAGCTTCACTGCAGCTTCCTACCACTTGGTAAAGTGGTGAAGAAGGTAAAACAAAACTGTCAAACTAGTTTTTTCTCTCTACATAGAACTTGTGCAAACAACAATTCAACTGCATGAACGCATACATTTAGCAACTATACACTGCATGTTTACTGATTAGTCATTGTACATGTTTTGTATCAAAAGCCTCCCATAAATAGGGGCACATTCTTTTCTTGCTTGCTGAGACACACAATATTAGAGATATCTAAAACAGCTGGCTACATGGTGAATTAAAAAATTGAGAATATTTTGGAAAATAACATCATCTAAGTGTAATTCACAGCCAGAGTTTGGAAAGAGCTGAAATTAAGCTTTTCACCTGATTAAAGAAACTAATCATATGAGTTGTGATTGCGATCAATCAAGTAAATCTGCACACATTTACATTTTGTTCACTAATTTTAAAAAGCAGTATAAAAATTAAAAAATAAGCAATACAGTATAATAAAATCATTAAAAACTGTTCTTAGTGCTTGCTATGACATGCATGCATAATCTATCTTTAAAAAAGGCATTCCATTCCATTTCCTATCCAATTTTTAGTAAATGTATTTTAAAAAGCTACATTTAAGAAACACTGCTGCTACATATGCAGGAGGACCTTTTTAAATCAATCAACCACTTTAAAAATCAATTAATATAGCTGAATAATTAGTTGGTCTAGAAAAAGAGAATGAAGACAAATGCACAGCAATAGCCATTTAGGATTTGGTGCAGTAGCTCAACCTGAAATTCTGCTGAAGATAGCTGGTAATCCCTGTAAAATAATTCAGCAATTGATGGCTAGCATGAGCTGTTACATTTATGTTGCTTGGACATACCACTAAAGCCTATTTAGCCAGGGTCGGGGCCATCCCAAACAACTAGTGCTTTAGGTTCAGGTGTACAGTGTACCTAATATTTTAACAGTACCTCTTACAGGTACACTCATCAGGGGGCATTACTGCAACTATTAGTGTGTGGGAAATCAATATTTGCCTCAGGGTAATATATAATGTGTGTTAAGTGAGAGAGGGAACCTAGGTATATCTATTGTGAGTGACTAGAGCCTTTGTTTTTAGTAATTCATTCTGCTTTTCTTATTGGTACCCAAGGAACAGCTCATTGTCATGGTGAGATTGTGACATCTCCTTGTACAGAGGCTAACAAGAGATATATAGCAGCCAATCATTTATCTTTGTCCTCCTACTCTACTCCATGCTACTTTCCTTAACCTTCAAGTAAACAGAGCTATGAAAGGTAGGACTTCTTTTTATTTTCAACAGTCATTCTTTACTCTCCTTTCTCCTTTTTTCCCATTCCAAGTGTATAGAGCCCTCAAATGGCCGACATGCCTTAACATGCTTGAAATAAATATCCTAAAATGCAAGTCTTTCATCTGAGTTCTGATCATGCTTATGCCTTCAAAAATAATGGTTCAAGTTCAACACAAAGTTAAGCTGAATAAAATATATTGCAATAAATGGGCTTAAGCATGCTTAACTGTGTTGGGTTGTGAGCAGCATATTTTCAAACTCACTCATTTCAGATGTTTCATTTTTAAAAATTGCTTGATACACACACATACTGTCCAACCAATTGCATAGTACGTTGACTGAAAATTGTACAATAAAAATCTATTTCCCCTTTCGGAAAAAAAATCAGATTCCACAATGCAATTCCCAAAATTATTTCTGCCCCATTGAAGATGTTATAATTTATTAAAAGGCATTTTTAAAAAATTATAAATAGTACTATCTATGAAAAGGGACGCGGGTGGCGCTGTGGATAAAACCTCAGTGCCTAGGACTTGCTGATCGCAAGGTTGGTGGTTCGAATCCCCGCGGCGGGGTGAGCTCCCGTCGTTCGGTCCCAGCTCCTGCCCACCTAGCAGTTCGAAAGCACCCCTAAGTGCAAGTAGATAAATAGGTACCGCTTTATAGCGGGAAGGTAAACGGCGTTTCCGTGTGCGGTGCTGGTGCTGGCTCGCCAGATGCCGCTTAGTCACGCTGGCCACGTGACCCGGAAGTGTCTTCGGACAGCGCTGGCTCCCGGCCTCTTGAGTGAGATGAGCGCGCAACCCTAGAGTCGGACACGACTGGCCCGTACAGGCAGGGGTACCTTTACCTTTACCTTTTTACTATCTATGAAAAAAGAGATAGGCGTTGCTATTAGACATACAGTTGAAAGTTTTTATAAATTAATCTCAGACACTGATGTAGGATTGATACTTTTCAATTAAATTTTCATCTCCTGTCTCATAGAAATGCATTACTATTAGTAACACAATAAAACTTTCAAGTTACTTTCCCTAGGAAGCACATATCTCTTTATTTGCAGAGTTCTTCAGTCATGCTAAAATCAAGCTGTAAACCAGACCCCCAACAATGGGTGCAGGGTTGGGGGGACAGATTGAGCAGAGGTGTCTCTCCATCCAGCCCTGCTGGCTTTCTGCCCATAGAGTGACACTAGCATTACTTGGCTAAAATACAAAAGGTCCCTGTTCTGTAACAGCAGTGGCAGACCTTGGGGTCTCAAGATGTCCGTGGTGCCCTGTGCAACATCAAAATTCAGCACCTCCCTGTCTCTTGCCTTCCATTCTACGTAATAGTTGTGATGCTCCTAATGGTCTGCACCCCACCTGCCTCTGGCAACAGCACACACACACCCAGTCTGAAAACCAGGTGTTCTGGATCTGCTGAGCCAGCCCACTTGATGGCACTGGGGCTGATTGTTATTTCCCTGCCCTCTGCCTTCCACCCTGTGTGAGCAATAAGGCTAGAGATGCAGCTGTTGCTCTATTCTCTCACATTGCACTGCTGCCGAGCTAGTGTTTGGATTGTCCTGCAAGCATGTTTTCAATACCTTAGTCCCTCCCCTCAAAATGTAATGTAAGGGAAATGTATGCTGCCAAGTAGTTATTTGTTTAGAACCTTTATAAACATTCCAATCAAAGTAACTTTGATTTTGTATGAATATAAAATAAAACCACACTGTTGCTGCAACGCTGCATGTGTCTACTCAGAAGTCAACTCTACTGAATTTGATGGCACTTTCTCCCAGGTAAGCATGCACAGAACCGTGCAGCTTGAGTGCATTTTATTTATTTATTTTTCTAACATATGTCCGTTCAATTACATTTGGAAAAAGAGATATAGCATTTATACAACATGTGAAGAAGCTAATATGGGGTACATTTAGTAAAGAAAATTAAAAACATAAATCATATATGTGTGCTAAATCATATCTCCATTGATTTAGGACAGCAGAAATTTGTCCAGTAAAATGTTTATAGAACATACTGTCACTGGTCACAAGAGAATGATTTGAATGTCATAAAGTTGGTGCTATCTTTGAAATCTTTATTAACAGCCTGTGGTACTGCACTGTATGCTTGACTATACATGTAATGGTTAAAGTTACTCCATACAGCTGCTAATCACATTTGACAGATAATTTAATATGCCACAGTGCTTCATTCCTTAACACATCAAGCTTGTACACTGTTTTGCATATGAACAGACACATGAACTCTACTAAACACATAACTACTAAATCTTTGGCAGCTAGGTAATCACCCATTTTTCTCCAGCATTCCCCATCAACAACAATATAGCATCCAGATAGAAAAATGCTGCTTATTATAAGTATTTTATATGGGCTCAACCTCCGATACATGACATTCCTTCTAGTTCAACCACAAATGCCTGAGATCAGAAATTACTGCAGCTACAAAGGCCAACAAGTCACAATATTATGTGCTAGGCCTATGCAGGCCATTCAGATAATATATTTCCATAATAGCTAGTTGATTGTCTCTAATATTGAAATTTTAAATGTTTTTTCCTTATTTATTATTAAAAACTTCTTTGACTTTTTATAACAGTATATAAATATTTTTCATAAATTATGCTACATCGCACTACAGTTCGTACTTGCATGGTATTGAGGAAGTGCAAGGGATATGCCATCATTATATCTCAATGTTTGACTCTTAATCGCTCAGAATTGTAAGCAGATCTTAGGTTTACTTATTTAATATTAAGGGAAACTGTGTAAAGTTTACCAAGAAATCTCATATAGAAGTTATCAAGCAGAAACAAAAAACACAACCCATAGGAGGCACAAAATTAATTTTTGGTTTTTGCAAGATTCTTACCTTTTATGCCAAGTAAAAAGCCGAATGGCCAAAGCTACCGCAACAGAAAAACAGAGTAATATAGGAGGCGCCCTGTGCTGTCCACTCTGACAGGAAGCAGTTCCCTGAAGCTTCAGGCAGATATATTTTGCCATCCTTGCCATCAAGAGATCCTTTAACTGGAAATGATGGTAACTGATCTTGGGGCCTTCTCTTAACTGCAGGCAGAAAGACAGACGAGGTTTGTCAGTGTACATGTTTGTCTGTTACAGAGATCTCTTAGGAGTTCTGTTGATTATCATATGGTTTTGTAAAGTTGGTGTTTACACTGTTCAGACTACAAAATGATGCAGTAAGGATAGTGCAAGTACACTATCTAGTGATGCATAATCCAATTTCCGGCTTCTCCCTTTTCTCCAGGAAAGGAATTGCAGATCACCAGTCACCTCAATCAACACTGCAAATGGCCCATGGTAGGCTTATAATGTAGAAAACCCAATGGTATGGTATAGGTATCAGCTACTGAAATCACTGTGACAGTTGTGTTCCTATTTCTTTGTACTAGAGAACCTTAACTAGTACAGCTGATATTGTAGAATTATGACCTTCATAACGACTGCAGGAAAGGCTGAGCACCTATTGAACCTTATGGTTCTGCAATTAAACATATTTTTACTGTGTTTTACTGACAAATGAAAGGGAGTCCAGTGGCAAGGGGACACTATTACTAGCCTCAAGGGGAATATTATACTATATTTAGTATATTAAACAAGCAGAAATTTTAACTGATTTGGATATAAACATGGTTTATACCCTTTAAAGGCAATCCTGTGCATACCTACCCAGAAGTCCTACAGAATTAAATGAGACATTAAGGCAAGTGTGTCTAGAACAACAGCCTTATCTACTGTGCTATGCCAACTACCTTTCTGTCAAAATATTAGATTTTCATTAAACCTCAGTACAGTTATATAAGCAGCTAAATGCTGATTTCTTATTAGGGTTGCCTGGCTCTTATTAAATCAGCCCAAGGCTTATTTTAATGAAAGTAGGCAATGACCCCAAAACCCAGTTTCGGATAGCTGTCCTAAATGCTTTTGCAGAGAACATTTTAATTTTTGAATCCATATATACAAATGGCCACAAAACAAAGCATGTGTGCCTACAAATACAGTATAGGTTACATTGTGACACCAACCCTGGAATTATCACCTGAGGAAGGTGATTCTTTATAGAATGACATCACAATGATTCAATCTACTTATTGCAGTGTGTCATATCTCAGAGCTCCATTTGGCATCCTCTAAACCAGTGTTCGGCCACAATTAAAATAGTGTGTTCCGCTTCATTCCCTATAGGAAGGCAATAAAAAGGGATGAAAAGCAGCAGCAGTATTCCTAAGTAAGTTTAAGAGGAGCAAGGTTAAATAACAGAAAAATACAGCCAGGGATGGGTGGCAGTGAGATCAAGCAAAGAAAAAAGAATGAGAGGCAGCGCTAGGCCGCCGTTTCAGGTAGCAGGTGATGTGCAGCCAGGTGCTAGACGACAGAGCTGTTTATCCCACACTGACTGCCCCTGTGCTCCCTAAACCAGCCTAGCTGCCCTCAGGCGTGGGTATCGCCCCCTTGTCCCATCACTGCTGTTGAAAGCAGAGTCAGCAGCTGGTCTAGGTGGCTTGTGTACACAGAACAGGAAGGGAGATGGAGCGTAATCTTTGCCTCGGGCAGCGAAGTGTCCTGGGGCAGCAGCGCTGAAGAAGGGGCGGGAAGAATGCAATGGCCGAGCCCAGAAAGGGGAAACGAAAACCGGAGCCAAGTGGCACGGAAACAAGTGCAGTAGTAGAAAACCAGAGCCAAACCTAGATGTGGGGGGAGATAACAGCGTCACAGCCAAGTTACGTCGGTCTGAGAAAAGCCAAGCGTGCAGCTCCCGAGTAGTCGCCGTGCCCTGCAGTCGTGCCAGTGCCTAGCAGGGCGCGGAGAACGGAAACTGCCGTACCCTCTTAAACCAACTTTGGGAGCGGCCATGCCATGTGGGGAAGGCAGTGCAGGGTCAGGGTCAAGGGAAAGCACTGCTAGGCGAGTGGAGAGAGAGAGAGAGAGAGAGAGAGGGCGCTCACAGACACCGGGGCGTTTTTTCCAAGTGTCCCGAGTAGTTCACTCTGCCTCACCGGTTCTGGCTGGGCCAGACCTGCCTAGCGGCCCCACCTGGCTGCGCCCGACGGAGGCGGCTTTTGAGGCTGGAGTGAGTCAGCGGGTGGAAAAAGAGGGCAAAAGCGCGGCAGCTCTTGCCTCGCATGTCAGGCAGCTCTCTCTCTTTTTTCCCTCCCTGGCGGAGGCGGGGGCAGCCGTTTCTCGCTCTGTGTGTGTGTCCGGCTCAGACCCCTCCCTCTCCGGACTGATCGCTCTGTGTGAGACTCTCCCGGGGACGCCCGGAAACGCCGCCTGGGCCCAAAGGCCGCAACCGCCACCCCAACCGAGCCCCCTTCCCTCAGCCCTCGCCTCCTGCGGCTGCCACGGCGGGCTAAATGTAGCCCCTGCAAATCGGGCGGGGAGGTTTGCAGAAACATGGCGGGTAGGTAGCACCTCCCTCCCTCCCCAACCCCCCCTCCCACTCCCAGAAACTCCGTCCGGGCGCGAAAGAAACACCTCAGTCCGGGACCCCCCCCCTCGCTTCAAGGAAAAAGCAAAGGGAAAGCGCCCTTTAGCGAGTCCTCCTTCACCTCAACTCATCGATTTGGGGGGTGGGGGGGTTGCCTCCTGCCTGCCTACCTACTTCTCTCTGTGTGTGTTGGGGAAACTGTGGCAGGAGCTTGCGAGGGGATTTATCTGAGAAATTAACGACCTTGTGTGGCAAGAAGGGCTTGGGGGATTTGTTGCCAGATGTAGGCGTCCCCCTTCTTTCTCTCGGCCCCGTGAGTGTGAGGAGGGGGCGCTTAGGGCAGGGGTGTGTGTGTGTGTGTGTGTTTTATAGCGTGGTAAAGAAGCGCGAGGCGCTCTCGTGGGGTGTGTATTACGGGTGTTTTACAAAGGGGAGTTGGTCTGGGGTGGGGAGGAACCCCCTCGGCTGGAGTTCACTTTGTCTTGTCTCTCTCCGCCTCCCCCCCCCCCCCCCGTCTAGATCTGTCGCTGCTCCAGGAGGACCTGCAGGAGGAGATAGACGGATGTGAGTAGCCCCAGCTGCAACAGCTTCTTCTTCTCTTTCCCTCTTCCCCAGCGCGCTCGGCGGCGCTGCCCGGGCCGCCCCTTCTTCCCAAGTCCGTCTTGGGTGTGGGGGCTGGGTCGGGGCGGTCCCACTTCACTCGCACCCGGAAACTCAGGGGATCCTGGGTCTGGAATGAAATGGGGAGAGGGAGCCTGTTCCCGTCTAACGAGGGTTTGTGCCTTATCTATCTATATATGTATATATACATAAAATACAACCGGGAACGGGGAGGGAGAGGGATGGATTGCGCGTGTGTGTCAAGCTCTCGTTCGCTTTTGCTTCCGCGAATAAATGGTTTTGAAAGCGTGGAGGAGGCCCAAGTTGCATTGTGGGAGGAAGCAGCCATGCTCAGCTGTCCTTGCCCGTTTTCCCCCATACAGGCATTTATGTGTATGGCTTGCAAACTTGCTCGTGTTTGTGCCTGTCTTGATTTTGTGGTTGTTGTTAGTTTGTTTTACTTTTCTGGAGACCACGAAGGGAAAATGGGGAAAGTTGTGAGTTGGATGGGTTGGTTGTGATTATAGCATTACTGCTGCTATTCTGATGAATGAGATTTAGGTCACGTTGTACTTGAAGCTTAACAGTGTCTTAATATTGAGATACAGTACTAATAGAATTCGTCTTCCTTTAATAACACTTTATTAATTGCCATCAGAACTCATTGAATGTTCTCATATAGGAATTATGCTTGTGTGCTTTTTAAAATCAAGGTGTGTTCAGGTTTGATATAGCCATTGAATATTTAAATTGTAAAAATTAAATTTACATTTTAAATGTCAAAATTTTTAAAATACTAAAATTTAATACATTGATATTTAAAAGTTAGCATTTATGTTGTTGAATTTCGGACAGCTAATGAGATTAAAAAATGCATTGTGATCCATAAAGGGTCAAGAAAGCAAAACCCAAGATTGGTAAAGTTTGATACGACACTGACCTTGACTTTGTATGTTAGATAAATAGAATGATGCATATTCTTCTGAATTAATTTGTGGCTGGTTTGCAGGTCTGTTGTATGAGGTTCAGGTCTTCTAATTAGATTTTGACCTGCTTTCTTTAGTTTTTTTTAATCTTTTAAAATGTATTGTGTACATATCAGACTTTAGAGAACTGATGCTACCACCTATTTGAATCAATAGTATACACACACACAGAGTAATGTGCATTTATGTTCTGAACAGAAGATAAACCTGTGTAACTCAAAATATTTTAGTAATGTATATGAATATACACTTAATTTTTTTACAGCAGTAAATACGTGATAGGTGACCAGTGCAGGCATCAGTGATTGTGTAGAACAGCCTTCTCCACCTTCGTGCTTTCCAGATGCTTTGGACTACAACTCCCATGGATGTTGTAGCCAAAATATGTGGAGGGCACCAGGCTGGAGAAGGCTGGTATAGAATATTGTGTGAACTAAATAATGGAGAAGGTACTATGGAAAATAATAATGAAGTACCAGAATTAAATAAAATAGAAGTATAGAAGAGAGTTTAGAAGATGTGTCCATATTAAAAATGCATGCTCCAGAATAAGAATGTAAGAAGATTGAATAATAGAGTGTCCTTTCTAATTTCTGCTACTTTTACTTACCATCTCTTTCTTGGAGGCAGATTCTTTGGTATAAATTTTGATGGTTAACTCTTGGATAGGAGCACTTAGTAAAACATAATTTCTCTTCCAAGGCGATATTAGAGGGTGGCATTAGATGAAAGCGAAGTCAATTGCTGCTGTAAGTAGTGTTGTAGTATTCACCACAGTGCAGCTGTATACAAATTAATATTCATTACGTTGTCTCCTTTTTATTGCCCATAGTAAGTGATGCTTGCCATATGAGTTGTCATGCTTTTGAGTTCTTGATTATTAGGGTCTTAGTGTGACGGTTTTATCTCAGTGGAGCACCTATCAATGAGTGCAGTGTTTGAATTCTGCATTAGCCTCCTTTTCTGTATTAGCATCATTTCCTGTAGAGGTCTGCTTGGTGCCAAAGTTCTTCAACTGAGAACACTTTATTTCTTCTTCTCACATGCTTCATCCTCAACTTTGTACCCTGTATGTTCTTGTAGTATTGCAGCTGTCTTGGCTCTTCATAGAGGGAAATGGGCCATCAAAAGACCTGATTTGTACTCATGCCTTTTAGATTGAGATGGGACCTTAAGCAGCCCAGATCTGAGACACTGGTGCTAGCTAATCTGATTCCTTTTAATAAGCTGATTTCTAAGGCGAGACTGGTGACTGCATACTTTATTTTTGTTCTCTGTTATTTTAGTGACAAACTGCATATACAGTCAATTATGGTAATCCACAAATCCTTGACAAAAACAAAGGCCATAAGCTGCTGAAATGGCCCCAGTGGCATTTGTGTCTAACTAATGGTAGTGTTTCAGGGTTGCCTCTGGTGTACCTTCTTAGGTTGAAGACATCTTTCTTTTTTAAAAATTGTGTCTGTGCTTCTAGGTGGACAACTTCAATTGCTAATTTTAAGCTTTTGTGTGTAGAGCATAAACCAGGAACAGACAGAAGCAAAAGAAAAATTGTGACTTCATTGTGTGATGAGAGGTAGAAGAGCATACATACGCAGTAAAATCTGTTGGTGCAAGGACTTCCACTTGTGCAGAGAAACTTCCCTTCCCCCTGTGTGCCTCTAAATATATTCTGAGAGTTCTCCATACCCTCTGGAACAGATGGGGGGGGGCTCTGGAGAGGCAAGGGAGGGAAGTTCTGTTTAGCAGAAGCCCCTGCACTAACAGGGTGACTTAGATGAATACAGCCCATTGCTGTTTAGCATGGTCACTTTGACGAGCAGTAACTAGGAGAATAGTAGAAAGATTTCTTGTTCTTTTGAAACCATCTGAGTATAGATGGAAAAACAGTATTTTCGTCTTGGATAAGTTTGTGAATTTCATTTACATAGGAGAATAAAATTGATGGTTGTCCACATTCCACAGTGAACATGAGTTTTGTTTGTATAATAAATGTCATTTCTGAAAATAGACATGTAACTGAATTGCCTATAAACTACAGGCAGACAGGTGCCAAAGATCAGAAAAGGAGGTACTTTCAATAGACATTAGGAAAGCAATGTTATGTGGTTAGTAGCATAGGAGATTCCATAAGGGATGACTACACTGTTGAAATATGTTTAAATGAAAGAGTTCAAAATTATGCTTACAAAATGGAATGGTATTTGGTAACAGTGTGCAAATTTCCCTACATTTTGTGGGCAAACATTGATTGCTGTATCCTTTAAAAAAATCCCAAAACTGTTGTACATTGTTAGGCAGTAGGTTTTTGAGTTTTAAGATTTATTTGAATTCAGTGCATTTATCTAGGTTTTTGCTTCCTATTTAAGTTAATTCTTTTTGGAGGTTATTTTTTATGTTTACAATATTGTACAATTTTGAACACTTGCCTATGTTTCCATCATGTTAGAGCAGAGGGGATAGGAACCTGTAGCTCTCCAGATGATGCTGGACTACACCTCCATTCGTCCTTGATACTTGGTCATGCTGGCTGAAGCTGATGAACACTGAAGTCAAACAACATCTGGAGGGTCACATGCTTCCCATCTCCATGATACAACCAGATCTTGTGTTTACACTGAGATCATGGTGATGTTCCATAAACATTCTCTCCCCCCCCCCCAAATATTGGCATCTATTAAAAGTTATATGAAGTAGTAGAAATGTTCATCTCCTGTAGGTGTTGCTTATAAAGGGAAATATTTATGCATCGTCTTAATACATTTTATTTAACTAATAAACAGTGATGTTTTGGATGAATGGACATACAGTGGTACCTCGGGTTAAGTACTTAATTCGTTCTGGAGGTCTGTTCTTAACTTGAAACTGTTCTTAACCTGAAGCACCACTTTAGCTAATGGGGCCTCCTGCTGCTGCCGCCGGAGCACGATTTCTGTTCATATCCTGAAGCAAAGTTCTTAACCTGAAGCACTATTTCTGGGTTAGCAGAGTCTGTAACCTGAAGTGTATGTAACCTGAAGCGTATGTAACCCGAGGTACCACTGTACTTCAAGGAGAATACTGACAACCTAGTTTCCAATAAGTTTCATTGTTGCAGGAGTAGCTGAAAATATAATGCTAAAGCAAGCAATCAGTACTTTGGTATGTGTTTTTAAGTCAGCTTCTTAATGTTAATGGACACACCTCTCTACATTATTATTACTATTTCCAAATATAAGTTCTGCATGGGCTACCTTACGTTTTTCACATCTGAATATTGGCAAATAAGTGAAACAACATACAGTGGTACCTCGGGTTACATACGCTTCAGGTTACAGACTCCGCTAACCCAGAAATATTACCTCGGGTTAAGAACTTTGCTTCAGGATGAGAACAGAAATCGTGCTCCGGCGGCGCGGCAACAGTGGGAGGCCCCATTAGCTAAAGTGGTGCTTCAGGTTAAGAACAGTTTCAGGTTAAGAATGGACCTCCGGAACGAATTAAGTACTTTACCTGAGGTACCACTGTATCTGCCATTTCACACATGATATGAGACTTTGTGTCCACGTTTGGATCTGCCTTTCATTGCTGAAAACATTGGTCAAATGAGATGGTTTCAATTCAGTTTTAAGTGAATAGCAATGGTACAGTATACAGCTGTGCTACATCATGTCTCTGAATACCAGTTGCTGAGAAGTGAGAGTGGGGAAGAGCACAGTTGGTCCTACTCTGGTCCTACTTGCAGACTTCCCCATGGCATCTGGTTGACCACTATGATAATAGAATGCTAGACTAGATATACCTTTGGCCTGATCCAGTAGGATTCTTCTTATGTTATATACGGAGGTACAGCTCAGACATCTTTTGATTTCATAATTTTGTTTTATATAAATAAATATATTGGAAGTTTTTCTTTTCGTCAAAGCCATTTATCTGAAATATTCCTACAGGAAAAAATAAATAAATGAAACAGACTTTCTAGTTTAAATGTGATAGTCAAACAATTTCACAACTTTACTTGAAAAATATTTTTATTGGGATATATGTATATATTTTAAAACCTGACAACTCAATAGCAAACAATCCCTACATTGCTTAAATGTTTAGAAAATCATGTAAAGACACTCAAAACTGTTAATACAGTGGTACCTCAGGTTAAGTACTTAATTCGTTCTGGAGGTCCGTTCTTAACCTGAAACTGTTCTTAACCTGAAGCACCATTTTAGCTAATGGGGCCTCCTGCTGCCGCTGTGCCTCTGGAGCTCGATTTCTGTTCTTATCCTGAAGCAAAGTTCTTAACCTGAAGCACTATTTCTGGGTTAGCAGCGTCTGTAACCTGAAGCGTATGTAACCTGAGGTACCACTGTATACTGTAACAATTTTAATATGCCTAAATAGCATGTTTAATTTGGGAAATGTAGTATTATGGTGCACATGTGCAAGCACTTTGAAAGAGTAGTCATGCGAGAAGCTAATTGCAATGCTGGACAGTTTCTGTTAGACTGATATTATATCCATGTATAATGATGGTAGTGGCTTAATTTTCTGTAGGAAAAATATAGCAGCTGAAAATTTACATCAATTGTTTTAATATGTGTGCTCCTGTTTGCTACAAGGAGGATTTGTCAAGGATATTGTGAATACAGTGGTACCTTGGGATGCGAACGAGATCCGTTCCGGAGCCCCATTCGCATCCTGAATAGAACGTAAGACGCATCTGCGCATGCGCGGGCCATGTTTCGCCGCTTCCGCGCATGTGTGTGACGTCATGCGCGAGCAGCGAAACCCGGAAGTAATGCGCTCTGTTACTTCCGGGTTGCCGCGGAGTGCAACCCGAAAATACTTACCTGAAGCATATTTATCCCAGGGTATGACTGTACTTGGAGCAGTTGATTCATGGGCAGGGACTTGGGAGACTGTTAGCAATTTGTGATAGTGCCAGAGAGCCCTAATCATGCATCAAGGGTTCTATTGTTATGTGTATACCATAGGTAACAAGAGACCATTATCCTCTACGCTGTAGAATAAATGTAAAATAAGAAAGCATGAGACAACTGGAATATTCATCTGTATGAAAATAGATGGGGAATGGCCAATTCTCTTCCCACTGTACTCCAAAAGGATAGAACAATGGAAAGTGCTCTATCTGACTTATTAAAAGCACTGCTCTTGTAACAAGGCTGTTAATAAGCCAGTAAGCCAGTGAAAGCAAAATGGTAAATTGAGAGAGTAGTTAGAAAGACAGCAGTGGATTCCATAGATGACCGATCCTTGAACAAGTGGGGATCATCCATGTTTTTTGGAGATAACTGGTACTCACAAGATTTTTATGTCTGTTGCTTTGACAATATGTAAGTGTTGGTAATTAAACTTGATCAGATTGCTGCTGACATGAATAGTGTTGCAATAAGTTGGAAGATAACATCATGGATATAGGCTGACTTCTTCCCCCACCCCATCCTGAACTTAAAACTAACTAACAGATTTGAAGAAATACAAAGTACAGCCCAGCAGCATCTAGATAATTGTGCTAGATGCCACAATCACAGCTTCCAGGAGCGAAGCCTTGGATTTGCTTCAGCATTATGCCTGAACCTAGACTTGTGGTTTGCTTCCCTCCGAGCAATTAATTATAACCTAAGTTTGTTCTTGGCTTTACTGCCCATGGTTCCCATGTAATGCTAAGCAAAACTAGGGCAGCACAGTGGGAACAGAGGAGGAGCAAAATTTTTAGCCCTGTGCACCAGCATGCTGAATGCTTATATTTAAACTATACTTAACCTTAACAGTGGTTTTAAGTCCTGATTTTGGTTTTAATGAAATTGCACTTCGTAACTACTTTCTTGGGTCTTCATCAATTTTGAGGTTCATATTCATTTATGTATACAAATTCGGCTACTAGAGATCTTTATCTGGTATGACAGGAGAGGTTTTAAAAAACAGTTATTTTACTGAAGGACTAGTAGAAAAAGCAATCCGCTGCAGATGGTGTGTGGTTTACAAAATATTTGAGACTGAAGGAAATTGGAGAACAATTTTGTACAAAAAGTGGATATAGTTCAAGAAGAATGGCTGAATTGTACAAAAAGCATGCTTTGAAAGAGAAGAATGGTAAAGGCACACAAAGTTTTAAGACTAATCTGTGTTGAAAGCAGACTGCTGCATAGCCTAGCTTCTTCTCAGCATTAGGCATCTGTTTTAAAATATAGATTTGTGATTATAAGGAATGTTTCTGATGTCTCTGATAGTTGGTGTGGATGACTACAGCTCAGAGTCTGATGTGATTATTATACCTTCAGCCCTGGACTTTGTCTCACAAGATGAAATGTTGACTCCTCTGGGAAGATTGGACAAGTACGCTGCAAGTGAGAATATTTTTAACAGGTATGGTATTTTAGCCTAAATAATCTGCTTTATAAGGAGCTATCTTAAAATGTTTTGTGTGCAGGACAAAACTTAATCTCTTTTTTACAAGGAAATTCTATGAATTAAATTCACACACCTATCCACCTTTTTCATTTAATGGATTATCTGTCCTTATCAAGAGGTATTTGGTATATTACTTTGTAAGAAGATATGTATTTAAGATTTGTATTGTATTCACACTATAACACAGTAATGTTTGAAGAGACTACAGTTCATTTCCAAATGTAAGAATACCAGCTGTACACATGATTAAAGATGGTGGCCTAATGTAACATGTCTTCGTTTACAAGGATCTGTCTGCCATCTGATATCGGAATATACAATGCTGTAAAATTCACCTTCGTTTTTGTTGAGTTCTAAGGAAAGATTTTCCTCTTTTTGTATTCGGTATTCTTATACAGTGGTTTAATTTTCTGGGTAATAGTTCAAAATGATTTGTTTTGATTTTTTAATGTTAAGTATTCTGTTCTGAACAGTTTTTTATCCTGTGGGCAGCAGGCTGTATTTGGTGTAGCAGACAAAAACTTGGACCAGGAAAACTGGGTTCACATTGCCACACAGCCATGAAACTTTGAGCAAGACACACACACACTAAGGGTTGTTGTGGGCAAAATAGGGTAACCCATATATACTACCTTGAGTTTTCTGAAAGAAGGCTTGGATGCAAATGTGTTATATTAAGGTGGGATAGATAAATTATTTCTTGACATGTAAAAGCTATAAACTTAGTTCCACAATATTGCAATTTTATTCTCTCATGTTCTAGGCAAATGGTGGCTCGAAGTTTGTTGGACACTTTGAAAGAAGTGAGTGATGATGAGAGAGATTGTATTGCTGTACTGGAAAGAGTCAGCAGGCTAGCTGATGATTCAGGTATGTAGTATGAGCTATCTTAATGAGGTAATGAAGTAGATTAAATGTTGGGGTGGTTAATGTGAATAGTGGATAAACTAGATTATATTTCTTTCTTTATTCCATGCTATTAGTATCCTCAGTAGTTCATTCAAAAAAGCAATTGTTGCTTTGCAGCTGCTGAAGAATCATGATTATAAAACCAAATTCATGTTATTGCTGGCAGCACTGTAAAGAATATTTAGAAAAGGATCAAAATAATACCTATTTCAAAATGGCTCCTAATAGCAAGGAGGCTTTTCAGGAAAACAAGGAGACCATAAAATGAGAGAAAAATGGAGACTGGCATAAGGTATTAAAGGCAGAAAGTGGTAGGGAAGTGCAGTGGGATGGGGAAATTGGCAAAAATTGCCACCCTTCCTAATCCACTTAGCAGATGCATCCTCTGGATTAAAAGGACTTTGGTGAGCACAGGGACATCAGTTGAATTCCACAATTAATACTACTTGCAAAACAAGAAGGATTAGTGACTCTCTTGAACTTTTAATTCATGAAGCAATAAATTTGAATCCAAAACGATTCCTTTATGACCGGTTAGAGAGAGTTTATTAGTACTGCATTATAGTAGGTATTTGACTTTCGATCAGGAGATCGATAACATATGATTTACTGGTTCATCTTGACATTTTTATCAATAGAGCCAACAGTACGAGCTGAATTGATGGAACAGGTGCCTCATATAGCTATGTTTTGTCAAGAAAACAGGCCTTCAATCCCGTATGCTTTTTCAAAATATTTATTGCCTATTGTGGTGAGATACCTTGCAGACCAGAACAACCAGGTGAGAAGTCATTGAAGTTATTGAATAATTACACAGTTGTGTACAGATTTTACATGTTTGAAATAAGCTACATGCAGATCCTGCAATCCTCCCAGTTGTTATCCAAAAATTCACTTACCTGAACATAAACAATTATTCCCAAACCTTACTACACGCGCCGCTGATTCAGATATCCGAATAGCCGCAATTTGCCCACTTCCGTACTTGTTTATGTTTTGCTGGTTGGCAGCAGCCATTTTAGGGTGGGGGGAGATAATGGATTAGAAATGTTCCCGCAGGAAATAATGGAAATTGCCAGCTTGTTATGCAAATGCTCTTCTAATAGACAGTTTCCTGAGAATGCATTGTGTTCGGTAAGCGGGACCTGCGTTTAATAGTACCATGTTAATACTCATCCAAATAAATTGTTTACATAACAGCATCAGTATATATGGGACTTTGAAGTAGCAACATGACAGGTCCCTTCCCATTGGGGCTGACACCTGAACATTCACTACAAGGGAGGGAAAAACAAGGCAGTTTAGTGGTTTTGAAATTTCACAATTATTTGGATCAGTGAATGTCTCAACAACTAAAATAAGATTAAAGAGTTTTGAAATAAATTTGTGTCACAGACTCAGTAATTAAATTAAACAATTTATGTTAGTCTTCCACAAACCAATGTCCTTATAGTTCAAAACATCTGGAGGGCATCATGCTGGGAAAGGCTAGTCTGTATGAATAACCTGTTTACTTCTGTGTTCTCTTTAGTGCCTTTTGCAGTGGTACTTGACCAGTGTTACATAGTAGCAGTAGTATAAATATTATCAAATTAAAGATTTACAATGGTATCATTCCATATGTTAAAGAATTCATGGAAATAAATGCTAACAGTGTATGGCAATATCCCAGACAACATAATCCTATGTAGATCCTATTCAGAAATAAGGCCCATTGAGTTCAGTGGGACTCCTAGGTAAATATAGAGTGGAGCCTGAAAGCGATTCACAGGAGTTCATTCTTGCTGTCTTATAAAATGTTTGTTCTAAAGCTTTGTGGCACGGGTGAAAACATAATTCAAGTCCCTTCCTCTCTTCTTTTTAAACGTAGGTGAGAAAAACAAGCCAGGCAGCATTACTTGTTCTTTTAGAGCAAGAACTTATTGAACGCTATGATGTGGAGGCCAAAGTATGCCCAGTTCTTGTAGAGCTGACGGCTCCAGACAGCAATGATGATGTGAAGACAGAGGCTGTGGCAGTAAGTTGGAGGATGACTTTGCATTGTCTATATTAATTAATTATCTGGATTTACTAAGCAGCAAACATGCTTGCTTTCCCATAGAGTATCCTTTGTCATGAATGAGATGTAAACTAGTGCTTTGCAGACTAAGATAATGGTGTAGTTATAGCGATAAGCATGTTTCAGAGAAGAAGAAGAAGAAGAAGAAGAAGAAGAGTTTGGATTTGATATCCCGCCTTTCACTCCCTTTAAGGAGTCTCAAAGCGGCTAACATTCTCCTTTCCCTTCCTCCCCCACAACAAACACTCTGTGAGGTGAGTGAGGCTGAGAGACTTCAGAGAAGTGTGACTGGCCCAAGGTCACCCAGCAGCTGCATGTGGAGGAGCGGAGACGCGAACCCGGTTCCCCAGATTAGGAGACTACCGCTCTTAACCACTACACCACACTGGCTCTCATAAAACATTTCTTTGGACCAAGATCATAAAACATTTTTTTGGACCAAGAACAGAGGAAATGGAAGAATGGTGATGCTTCAATCCTGCTCACAAGTTGTTAAACTCCTGGTTAACTTCCATGGAATAAAGCATCCAAACTATACAGGATTGCATCCACTGAACTTAATGTGGACCAAGAACTCAAATTAGAAAATAATTAGAAAAAAAATTAATTGCCTTTGTTCTGTCTTATTGGGCCTTGCAAACAAGGAAAATTATTTCACCCATGATTTCTTTCTTTGTCAATGTCTGGTGGAGGGGGAAAAGGAGTGAAAGGGTTCACCCCATTCATTCAGCTGGCTGTAGCTCAACAGCCATTGAAAGCTAGCAGCAGGCACTTTCTTTGACACATACTTGGTCAGTGAAAGAGATGTGGTCTGTGTCTGAGAAAGAGTGGGGGGAGGTATGTGTGATCTGTGTGAGAGAAAGTGTGTTGCATTTATTAAAATTCTATCACATCCTTCCTCCCAAAGGAGTCTCAGGTACCAATGTTTGTATGGTTGGTGTGTGTGAGTAGGGAGGGGAGTTGCAGGTAGGTCTGTGAGAGAGAAATATGCACTTGGGCAGGCATATGTGTCTGTGGTCTGTATGTGTGTGGTGAACATGTGCATGTGTTATGCAAGACATAGTGTGGTGTGGTGTGACCATTTTCTAGATTTTTCCCTGGTAGGGATGGGGGCGGGGGGAATCAACATTGTATGATCTCCACAATAAGGACTAAAAGGTCATAGCTGATTTCTCACATTACCCATAAGGAGCATGAAGCAGCAATGAGTGTGCTCTTATGTTGTGTCATGCCAGCACCAGCCCCACCAGCCATTTTTTGACTGGTGCCCATGGTGCTTTCCTACAATTCAAAATACTACTACTAGTCCAAAAAGGTAGGCAACCCCTAGCTGAGACCAAGAGAAACATTTTTTCAATGTATCTGCCTTTTGTTAATTTTAATTGGCAAGAGCATTTTGTTTCAATGTACAGAGAGGATGCAAAAGAAAATACTAAGTAAGCATTTTGTAATACACATTTTCATAAAAATGCTATTGGATTACAAGTAGGAATTTTTGCATATCTAGGAATACAGTGATACCAGATGCATAATCAATGTTTTTCTTGTAATTAGATAATGTGCAAAATGGCCTCTATGGTAGGAAAGGACATTACAGAGAGGCTCATTCTTCCCAGGTTTTGTGAGATGTGCTGTGACTGCAGAATGTTTCATGTTCGTAAGGTATGACCTTTTTCCTTTGTAAATCTCTTATTTCCCTTCTTTACCTTGCCAGAATTTTAGCCATGCTTTTTTTTGGAAATGGAAAGCATTTATTCTAAGTAGGAATCAAAACCTCCTTTGTGAATGCACTGATCTCTTGACAGCTTTGTATGTGCAGGTCTTTCCTGTTTATTGGAATGGATGAGGAAACTATAGGTAACGATTATGGCCATAAACAACCATTGTCTTAAGATGTCAGTGTGGCATCTAGAAAATATGACTTGGGACTCTGGAGACATGACTTTTAAATCCCTCCTCTGCCAGGTAGCTCAGTGGGTAATTTTTAGTCAGTCATTATCTCAGTAGCTAACCATCACTGATGGTAGCTAAGAGGCTAAAAATGTGATAACTCCTTGTATGCCATCTTGCATTTCTTGGAGGAAGGGTGGGATTCATTGGCTCCATTCACAGCAAGGCAGGGCAGAAATGAAGGATTTTCAGGACATCACTGCAAATGAAGCAAGTAAACGTCAGCTATTGCTGATACTCTCTAGGGTTTGGCATTTGACTCGCCAGAGCACATACTTTGAATATTGTCCAGTCAAACAGTTGTAAAAATTAAAGCATTAGAATGATAATATTTGACTGCTATCCTATCCTATCCTCACTTTATTCTGCAAAGATGATGGAATCCCGAAATGCTAGTATCATAAAGCTGGGAAGGATCAGGAAGAACATAAAGATCAGCCCAGCTACTCTAAGGCAAGATCTTACATACATCAATATTTCCTCTTCAAATCATAAAATTGTAGAGTTGGAAGGGAGCCCAAGGGTCATCTAGTCCAACTCCCTGCAATGCAGGAATCTCAACTAAAGCATCCATGACAGATGACCAATACAACACAGTTTGTTGGCCAAAGCAGAACAAAGTCCATAGTACTGAGGTACATCAGTGCAAGACAAGAGCAGATAACAAACAAATGAGCCATTGCTGCACTATGGGAAGGGCAAATTTCTCCACATTTGTTATTGGCATCATACCCACACCAAACATATAAAGCACTCTTCTACCACTTTAAGAGTCATGGCTTTTCCCAGAGAGTAATGGAAACCATATTTTGTGAAAGGTGCAGAGACCCTTGACAAACTACAGTTCCCAGGATACTTTAGGAGAAGCCATTACTCCTAAGGTGGAAGAAGGGTCCTTTAAATGTATGGTGTGGATGCAAGTAAAGTCTGAACTTTAGGGGGAAATTCTTTCTTGACTCAAAATCTGGTGATTGGTTAGCAGCTAAATGTGAAATGAGATCCACCCTCTTTCTCCCCAAAGGAAAACATAATTGCATTGAATGTTCACCTCATTCAGCATTACCTCTGTAGTAAGGGGATGAACCAGAGGGAGTTGGCTAAACTCAACAACTTAGGAAAGAAGACTTTTCTGATCGCTCACACTGGCTCATAACTTAAGTTTCCAGAACCTTTTAAAAAAATCTATATTTTATCCTACTTAATACTTAAACCAATTGTGCTCTTTACCAGTTTGTTCCTGCAACTTTTAGGGAAACAAGACTTCTTGTTCATATCAAGTTGTATCTCCTATTTTTAAATTAGCTACCTTTCAAGATTAGAACTGCAGTGAGTAGTAGACCTGTGAGTAGTAAACCTGTGGCCCAGTGCAATAGATTTACAGTTGATTGCAAAAATTGTAGTTTGAGAACCTCAGTCTTGCTTTTTTGAATAGTTTTTGTCTGCTCGGTGCCATATTATAATAAATGTATTGTTTTTTCAGGTTTGTGCAGCCAATTTTGGTGACATCTGTAGTGTAGTTGGACAGCAAGCCACTGAAGAAATGCTGGTAAATTCTGGAATAGGTTTTAAAATCACTGGAACCAAAGTACACTGATTTATGCTAGATTTCATTAATGCCTTTCACCAACTTTAGTGCATCAGCTACGGCCATTCCTGGACCTAGATATCCTGGCCACAGTTACACATGAATTCTGTGTGGGGCTGTCCCAAAAGCTACAAGTTGTACAGAATGCTGCTGAGTGGAGTAGCTTACTGGAGTAGCTTAAGCTCTTTGTGAGATGATGGGATGGTTTTCTAATACCAAAAGGAAACAATATTGTAAAGCAATTCCAAACATAGGAAGCAAAAAAATGAATTCACCCTTGTCTTAATCTTGTCCATAACACACTTAATAATTTTCCACTATAACATTTTACAAGTTTATGAGGAATTATTTCAAGATAAAAAGTCAAAACCTCATTTAAATTATTCATAGAAAATTTGTGTTATGCTTTGTATTTTTCAGCTTCCTAGATTTTTTCAGCTTTGTTCTGATAATGTTTGGGGTGTGCGGAAGGCTTGTGCTGAATGTTTTATGGCTGTTTCATGTGCCACATCACAGGAGGTCCGGCGAACAAAATTATCAACACTTTTTATTAACCTTATCAGTGACCCTTCACGATGGGTAAGATGTCAGTTGTTAAGCTCCCCTTCTCCTCTTGCAAGATTCTTGACAATTATTTTGAGAGAGTTTAATTAATGTTTAAAGTATTGATAATACCATTGACATGTGGAAGGGGGTAATGTATTATGCAAGGTATAGAAGCTCCATCCTCTGTAGTGTTTTGTAGACGTTGATTATGTTTTCAATAACTATTAGGGCTAGCATTTTAAGGCAACTCTATGTCCAGATACTTTTGTCGTTTTACTTATTTGTTAGATGCCACAACATATTTTACTACTTTGAAAAAGCCTAAGGAACAGTGCTGTTATTTGTCAGAACCAACAGTAAAAGTATATGCCCCAAAATGAAATCTTCTATTATGAAAGTAAATATAACCATGTACAGTGAAAGTGTACAGAGGTTCTTAAGATGGTTTGACAAAGGAATAAACAATTGGGCAGGAAACAGGATGTGAAAATGCATATATATCTATTAAACACTTTACAATCTGGTTTGTATTTGTTACTTGGTTCCTTCTCTAGCTTTTAAAATATGTATTTGAAAATATTTTTGGATTTCCTGCTCACCCATTCTAATATCTGCTTTGACAAATTGTGATTTCTTCTGTTAAAGAGATGTGTACTTCTGTAAGTTCTGAATATGGATGGAAATGTAATGTAGGAATTTATAGTAAAATTGTGGTGAAATATATGTGAATAATGCAATATTTCTCTGGATTAGAATAAGGGGTAGCTAACCTGTGGTCCTCCAGACAGGAGCTGTAGTCCAAGAACATCATCCCTGACCATTGGTCATATTGACTGAGGTTTTTTGGAAGCTGGAGTCTGACAACATCTGCAGGGTTTGCAGGTTCCCCAGCCTTGCTCTAGAGTTTTTAAATATTCTTCTGCAGACTGATATGTACTTTAATATGCGTATTCAGACACTGGTGTGACACTCAAGTATGTACCCGGTTGTAATGTAATATTCTTGAGGCTGTGAGCATAATGCATTCCCATGTCCCACTTGTTGGCCTTGTTTCAAGATGCAAGATTTCCTTGCAGCATACCTTGGGGAACTTATGATGTTTCCACTTCTGACAGCTGGAGCACTCATTACAAGCAGCTATATTTAAAGGAACTCTCTGGAATCCATTACTCTAGGTCCGCCAAGCTGCCTTTCAATCCCTGGGGCCTTTTATATCAACGTTCGCTAATCCATCCAGCAGTGGTCAATTTTTTAAAGAAGAAGAATGTAAAAACACTGAGGATCGGAACCTTGCAGAGGAACATAGGTATGGATTGGTTATTAATTTCATTTAAATTCATTGGCTCTTAGCATTTTTTTTACTAATACTTTGATTCTATGTTCTACCATTATGAAGGAAATTTCATGTCCCAAGTTCTGAAGTAGGATGGGTTTAAAAAAATCTTTCTTTTAAACAACCCAACCATTCTGATTATTAGACATACACATTTTCTGGGTCTAGCAATGAAAAAATTGTGGATACAGAATATATGTGCCAAATGTTCATTCTTTTTGAAGGACCTTAATTTTGATGCTGCCTGTTTGTGAGCAACTAAGAAAGGCACAAGTGTCCTTATGTCGACCAGCAGTGACTAACTATGCCAGAAGTTGAGGCCAGTTTATTTTGCACTACAAAGCACTTACAGCTTCTTGTGCTTTGGTGTAACACGTGTCTTTAATTTTGTGTTTGCTTGTTTGTCCCAGCATCCTTCCACCCTCCATTTTCCCCTTTGTGACCTCCATATTGCAGATTGACCACCCATGTTGTAGCCAAATATGTCTTTATAACCACTATGGTAGATAACACACACATTTATTTTCTTTGTCCAGCAATGAAAGAATTGTAGATACAGAAGATATCCCAACACATGATGTACAAAGCCAGACAGAGTTGCCTTTAGATGCTGATGAGAGTGATTTTGCAGAGACCCTTGAAAATGACAAGGAAGAGAGTAACTCCATGTTGGTTCATTCCCTGCCTGAGACAATGTTTCATTGCACTTCGTCTTCAGAATCATGTCAAGAAGCAGCAAATAAGAACGAACAAAGTTTTGATTGCTGTAGTATAGCAGTATTGCCAGCACCTGCACCGAGTTCCCAGGAAAAACCCCTTTCTGATCAGGAGCTATATAACTCATTCAATTTCTGGAGGACTCCACTTCCCAAGATAGATATTGATTTAGAACTTCAGGAAACTGCAGAAACACTTGATTCAGAAACTCAGGAAGGAGAGCAGGAAGTTGTTGCATCAGCTTCTTCAAACGTTACCATGGCTACAAGGAAGGAGTTGGAAGAAATGATAGAAAATTTGGAGCCTCATATAGATGATCCAGATGTTAAAGGTATTAATACATGTTAATACATTCCTAGTTCCAGGTGAGGTGTGAATTAGATGCCTAGAAAAGAAAGATTAAGGCCAATTGATTGCAACTGAAATGAATCTTAGAATCCTGTAGGTAAATAGCCTTGATTTATGCAAATACACTATGCTTACTTATCAAGAAAATCAGGTCTCTGTTTTGCACCACTACTCCCCCCCCCCCCTTCTGTCCTTCCATTTCCTTTTCTTGATTTCAAACAAAGATCTAAATTACAGAGTGGATAAATTGTTACAAGTTAGTTGGGCCAGTTTTCCCTGGCCATTTTACTCCCTGGTTTAAATGTTAAGCTGCCTGTTAAAAAGTGATTTGGGTATCAAATCCCAACTATATCAACATATTGCAGTACATTAGAAGTGAAGCTGCAAGCCCAAAGTCTCTACCATCACTATATAGATTAATTTCCAGGAACCTTCAGGGGCTGCAAACATTTTGCATTTCATTGAATATTTTGCTATCAGAAATGTCATGGAACATGCCTCTTGATCCCTGTTCCACTTCACTTTTAAATATGGTGTGGCATGTGAAGGTCTTTATGTGGTTGTATTTCATAATAATTTGCAGAAATCTGTGTCTCCACCTGAATACAGTTGCCCTCAGGACTGGTTTACAAACCCTCTTCTTGGCAGTTTTTTTCTGTAAAGTTACTGAATGTTCCTAGGTGCTGCTGAATCTACCATGTATTTTGGAAGATGGTCTCTTTAGCTCATCTCTATGAATTTGGACACCTCTTAAGAAAGCTTGCATGATGGTTCCTGAGAGCAGGTTTTTGTCTATTGATATAATTGGACACCATTTTGAATCAAAATGGCGTACTGAACCTTTCAAAACTGTGCAAATTTTCATCACCAATTTCAAGACAGTACTCACTGTTTTGTTTCTTAGAATTCCCAAGCAGTGCTGGGTCTGAGACAGCTAGTGTAATGTAATTCAGCATCAGTTCCAGAAACCTCTATACTAGCTGAGAATCATGAGTGGAAGGGTGCTCATGTGTCCAGTTTGTTGACATTGCATAGGCATCTGATTGGCCACTGTGAGAACAGAATGCAGGATTAGGTAGGCCTTTTCCAGCAGGGCTCTTCTTATGTTCATATGAAAGATAAAAGTTCTGGTAGCAGGATCCATCACCATATTAGGGGTGTTGGTTGCAGTACACCTCTTTATGAACTATGGAAGAAACAGGTCAGCTGCCTCTTACATCCAAAACAAAAACCAGTTTGTCCATTTCATTACTACTACTTAGCCCTTCCAAGTATGTCTCTTGAATCTTGGATTACTCCCGTTGGTCATTGTGCTAATTTACTAATTTAATCCATAAATGGTTAATTGCAGAAAATGGGCTAGAAAATGAACTACTTGATCCATTAATGATGTCAGATACCAAATAGTGACTCTGGACAGCTTATTATAGTCTCAACTCAGTTGGCTTGGGTTTGAATACAGAATCTCAAAATATACTTTATTAGGAAGCTTCCCACCCTTGTGTTTTACAGCGGATTTGCTTAAATGAATTTTCACTTGCAGGCAGCTTGCCAACATGAGTACTACTGAGTAGCTTCTTAAGTATTGTATCTATTAGATGACTTTCAATACTAGAAATGTTCCCTATGCGAATGCACCACAGGAAGCGTTTTAAAATTATGCTCCTCCGTGAAGTAATCACATAGCAACATACTGTGTTGTGAAGTAGAAAGGAAGTAAGAAAGAGCACTTCAGGAAACAGAAGCTGCAGATGATAAAAAAACAGGAGGATGTTGTATTGCTGTGCAAGCATTGTATTTTAGCAACTACACACACAACTAAAATAATAAATAGAATTTACTAAATGAAGGAAATAAGAGGTAGTATAAATTAAATCAGGGCTTCCCAAACTTGAGTCTCCAACTGCTTTGATCTACAACTCCCATCATCCCTAGCTGGTAGGATACGACCAGTTGTCAGGGATGATGGGAACTGTCATCCAAAAACAGCTGGAGACCCATGTTTAGGAAACCCTGAATTCGACTAAACAGATCATTGCCCTGAAATTTCCCCAGATAACCTAATGTGATCTGACCAAGGCAAAATAGAGCAGTACTATGACTTCCCTTGATCAGGACACTAGACTTCTGTTGATTCATAAGCTTTTTTTGCTGTTTAGGGTCTACTAAGACCCCTAAATCCTTTTCACAAGGTACTACTGGTAAGCCAGGTTTCCCCCATTTATGCAGCTGGCTGTTCCTGCCTAAGTATAAAACCTTACATTTGTCCCTATTAAAATTCATTTTGTTCATTTGGACCCAGTTCTCCAGTCTATTAAGGTCAGTTTGAACTAGGTCTGAGCTCTACCTACCTCATTTTATGCTTGTTTTAATAAGTAGATGAAAGTGCTTTCCATCGCATTCTCAGATACTTGTACACATTTATATTCCTTTAAAGCCATAATTGTCTCTGCTGCTTTTCTTCCTTTGCCCTTACAGTCATCTGCCGTGTTCCCCGTGCTTAAAATCTTATTTAATCTTTAATCTTATTCCCTGTAGTGGCTAACATGTTGGTTTTTTAATGCCACAGTACTACATTGGATGTGATTACATAATAAATGTTAATAAAAATCACATGGGTTGTCACAGCCAATGTCATATAATGCACATGTTGCATTAGAGAGAACAGCATGACATGTCTCGTGTAATGGTTGGTAGGTGCCAGGTTTTAGGTAGTCTGAGAGAGATACATTTTGATTTGAACCGGGGGAGTTGGGGAAGTTTCAACTGAATGGGAAAGGAGCCAAAAGCAATGTGTTTTGGTATTGATGCTAACCGAGGTATGATTCACATGAAGTTGCAGAGTCAGATAAGGATAAAAGCCAGTACCAATTAGTGGTGGTGCCCCCAAATTATTCTAAACCTGAATGACATTTATTTCCTTAAAGTTTCACAATAAATTCTTTCACTTTCAGGACCTAAAAAAATGGTCCTGAAATTGCAGTATCTAGTTCCTTTGAATAATTGAACCCTACCTCACAACTCATCACACAGTATTACCAGTCATTTTTTAAAAATCTTTTAAAATCCTTTGCAAAAGCATTAGTCCCTTAATCAAAATCATACCTGAGAGGCTGCTTTCCAAACTGTCTTAAAATCAAATATCACCTCAACTGTGAGTTCACTACACCAGGGTAGACAGACTTAAGGCTTGCAAAATATACTGTATTTTTTACTAAACCCCAAGATCTACTCAAAGCTGCCTAGTGCACAAGGCAGGCACATAAAATAATTTGGGGCCTAGGCATCCTGAATGGAGCTCACAATCTTTCACACAAAACTCTAATTTGGGTTACCCCAAGCTTTCTACATTTCAGCAGTATAATTTAGGGTGGCAGGGAGAGGTATCAGTTTGTTGCTATTATTCACACGCAATTGGGAATCAGAAGCCCATGCCAATCTACTGCTAAGCATGTACAAGTAGATCTAGATCTAACTTCTGCCCACTGTGACACTAGACAGCCTTTCCTTCCCCATTCCCCTCAAATTGGAGATAATAAAATTGGCATCTCTTTAAGGATGTCACAAGAATGAATAAAGTAGTGAATAGAGAAATAGTTAAGCATTCAGAGTATGTTATCATTACTATTATTATATGGATGCTTTTATTATTCATTATATGGCTACATGCATTTCATGTCACCAAACCTTGCTTAGTTGTGCCTAGCAAATCCTAATTCAGTCACCAGTTAGTTCCCAGTGTCTCGGTTCTTATAGTTGCATATTTAACACTGAAGCTTTGTTTGGTTTCTTCAAAAGAAGATTCTGCTCCCCCCCGGAGTCTTTTGAAAAGCCTAAAAACCTAGGCAGAACATAACTAACACAGTGACCCCTGTCTCAAATGGCAAATGGCCAGAAACAATGGCTTCCCCAGGATGAATTGCTTCTTTCAGCTCTTTGCTGAATATAACAACCACTAATACAGCTGACTGTGTAGCAGGAGGAGAACCATACAGTCAACTTTGTCTGTTGGCCACTACTGATGCCTATAGTCTATGGTGGTCAATTTGTGCAGTTACAAGAACAGAAGAAAATATGTAATGAGATAAAGCTCCATAACTACTTTAAATACTCTGGATGTATAAATTAGCAGAATTTGCGTATCATGAACATGCAGGTCTTTGAATCAGCTGTGAGTAGACAATACTATATATACCCCTACATTGTTACTATCAAAATATGCAAGATTTTAGAAAGCAAATGAAAAATGCTGATGCAAGGGGTCAGAGTGAGCCTATTTAAAGGACCTAACTTAGTCAGGTTCATTAATTTCATTGGCTCTGCTCTGAGTAAAATTTAGTTGAATACCAGCCAAAGACATAATCATGAAAATTAAAAGTCAAATAAATTCTTGGTTTCTTTTTTTAGTTATTTTTGTTTCACATTTTCAAAACTATTTATGACGGCTGAAAGTTTGTTTTCAGATCCACACCAAAGAATTAGGACCGCCATGTAAGAGAATTGTAGCTTCTCAGTTTTACTTACATTTATGTTATAACTAAAATATAATAAACAATGTGAATGCAATAAACAAAATTAAATTAAATAGAACTGAGAAACATCAGTTCTCAGCACATTTTGAAGAAATAACCTTTCATATTTAAAGGCATTAGGTGGCTCCATAAGATGATGGATTTCTGAAATTATGAACTTAAAACAAGGAATAATGCCTTGAATTGTTTCCAAAGTGCAGGAAAAAAGAGAAGGTTACCAAGATGTGGGGAGTGTTAGGATGGAAGAGAAATATCTAGCAATGTAAGAAGCCAGATAGTACTCCCTGGTTTTTTTAGGGGCCAAATAATGCTGCGAGAGTCCACATGGTTGCAGAAAGAAGTAAAGGGCTTCCTTGGTAGCCTCCAAATGTGTACTGCCTGTTCACCTATTTACTCTTATCTTTGAGTATGCATGCTTGGAAACCCTAATGGAACTGCATCTCGCACTGTCGTACAGCTTTCATTTAGAACAGGGGTCAGCAGCCTAAGGCCCATGGGCCAGAAGCGGCCCGTGAAGGTCGTTTGACTGGCCCACGGGCAGCCCCCAAACCGAGCTGCCCACTCGCGTTTTGCACTAAACCGGCGCAGCGTGGGGACTCACTTCCACGGCTCCGGAAATCGCGCATGCGCAGAGGCCAGAAATTACAGGGGCATGCGCTCTTGCCCACGGAGGGATCTCCACGGGACCGATCCGGTGCAGGCAAGATAAACCTTGCTGACCCCTGATTTAGAGCATTGTTAGATTATTTTTTCATAAGCTCGGAACAGCTTACAAAGCAGATTACATGCCATCATCAGGGTAAAATACTAAAAGCAATAAAAATGCAGCATAAAACCAGAGTCTGCGTATTCCCAAAGTTTACCTACCAGATTTATTCCATCCTTAAACCAGAAGTGTGTTGTAATTCTTTCTGAAACCATTTAAAGACTTTACACCTTAGCAGCAAGATCATTCCATAGCAACAGGGCATTTCTGTAAAGGCTCTGCTTCCATCAGTGGAGGTTCTCAACTGCTGTGTTAATGGAATATGAAGCAGGGTGTGGGGGAAGTACTACTACACCACTGAAATGTTTGTGTAATGGGTGTAGAACAAGTTTTTGACCTGCTTGCCCCCTTCCTTACATGCACAGCACAAGTGGAGGTGCTCTCTGCTGCCCTTCGAGCCTCAAGCCTGGACCCCCAGGAGGAAACGACAGCAGGCATTGGCAAGTCAGTGGATTCTCAGAATGAGCTGAGCATCAAAGATCACCTGAGCTTTACATCCATTCAGGATGACCCAGTGCCTTTAATCAATGATACTGCTGAGGTAAATATTTGGCTGCTATGAATTTTATCACTTGAGCACCTGTCAGTTAATGTCAGAAAACAAGTAACTTCATTTTCATATGCTTTGGATTTACTTTTGAGTAAATATGCATTGGATAGTGCTGCAGAGTATGCCTGCATTGTAAGTTGTTGTTTTTAACTTTCCACCACAGGACATTGTAGAATCTGCTCTGCGTTATATTCATAATGATTCCGACTTTAGCACTAACAGTAGTTTCAGCCCTGAAGAAGAAAAAAAATCTAAAATTCAGGTATTTTTAAAGAGTTTTCTCCTTGTACAACTTAAAAGTAATTTTACATGTAATATATGATCCGACACCTGTAAGTATAATTTTTACTTTGCTTAAATTGTGCACTGTAAGTTTCTCCCTCTTTTTTAAAGAATTCTGAACTTTGAAATTTAAAATTGAAACCTGAGCCTCCTCACTCAGACTACTGTTGTGCCCTTGAGAGCATCATCAGTTGCAAATCTGACCTGTACATGCAGTCGGCAAGAATTTCTATTACAGTAACTGCACACCGGTCTAGTGAGTGTGTGAGAGAGATGGCTTGTACTATGTACAAGCTTTTCTGTTTCCCTTTTGCCTTAATGGCTTCAGGCACCTGTAAGCAAAACAGAAACATCATAGCCCATATAGTCAGCAAGGTGGTAGCTAATCCCATTGCCCTGAGTCACCGCTTCCCTTGTACGCTGTACTCTCAGGACCTAGGGCACATGTGGCAGCCTTGACCCATGGGGGCTGCACATGACTCCCATCCTCATTTTGTGGCTTCTCCCTCAACTGTCATCAGCAGGCGTCCTATTGGGCTGCAGGAGAGGGAGGGAGATGGGACTGCAGGGCCCCTCCATCGGCTCTGTTGAAAGGTGAGCAACTTCGCTCCTGCTCTCCTTAAAAAGTTCCCATTTATACTTGTAACAAGTTGGTTATTAGAAGAATAATGTAACCTAAGAAATAGTACTTGAATTTTCTTTTTCATTCTCTTTCCCTGCAGTCTTAACATTTTTAATTAATTATTTTTTATGGCGATGTAGTTTTTCCAGAACATACACTTAAATTCATATGCTTTGTGTTTTAGGACATTGTACCTCAGGCCTTGCTGGACCAGTATTTATCCATGACTGATCCCTCTCGAGCTCAGACTGTTGATACAGAGATTGCAAAGCACTGTGCCTACAGCCTTCCAGGTGTGGCACTTACCTTAGGTAGACAGAACTGGCACTGTCTGAAAGATACTTATGAGACGTTAGCCTCTGACATGCAGGTAATGTTATAGCTCTTTATAAGACCTGAAAGTACTTAGATCCAATGTGCAATTTGAAATTGTATGCTTTGGCTTCTCTAGTCTTCCAGAAACGAGTCTGAGGTTCTTAATGTAATGGGAAAGCAGAAATGTTGGGCCGCTTCTCATTACTATAGCATTCTTGATGTTTTTCCTGAGAATAGGGATATCTGAGGGGAAGGGGTGGTAACTACTTGTGTCCTGGAAGGAGAATTTGCACATGTCTTTATCATATTTTTCTTTCCAGGGGAGGAATCCTATACATAGTAGGCTAGTGTAAAGCAAACCAGTGTAAATTAAGCTGGCATAAAATTACTCCAGATCCAAACTCCATTCAGGAGCAAGGCTGTTGCTGGCTAAATCAGCTTAAGGCTGACAAAGGGAAAGTAAGCCTTTAAAATAGTATTTGAGTTACACCATCCTGTTTACTGGCTTAATTTACACCGGGTTGCCAGATTACATGACCAAGATGATCAGGCTTAGGATCCAGCCCCTGTCACACCCCTTTTCCAGGGCATATGCTGGTTTAAGATCTACTAGGCTTGGCTCAGCCAACTGGGCTCCATCTGGGCTAGAATGGGGAATACAATCTGGCAGATCTCTGGCTGAGGTGAAGAGGAAGGAGTTAAGCAGTGTAGCCTGGCTGTACTGGGAACCTCCCAGTTCAGCCAGAGATCTGCTGAATCCTAACCTACTCATTCCGACAGATCTTGCTGTAAGATTGCTCTGTAAACCATAAGTAACCTGTTGGATTTCTTTTCTCCATTTACACTGATCAACTAATAGATTTGCTGTAGGAACAGCTTGCTCTAATATAATTTCTGAAACCCCCCAGCATTTTTCCTTTTTGAATTCAGTGCAATGAATCTGCTAAACTCATAAAATAATTCAAAGGAAGGATTAGAAAAGAACTTTGCTCTGTGCCAACATTTATCCCAAGAGTTTGCGATAGCATTCATACAAGGCCAGAGTTTACCAGCTGTATGGGAGTAATCTTATTATGTCTAAAATTCCAGGCAAATCAGTAAAATAGAATTAAGAGCACAATTGTGTGTTGTTTCGCAGTGGTGAAGAGAGCCTAGGATTGTACTTCAGACACCTATGCAAGGGATGCCTGATCCTTTGGCTGTGGTGTTAGAATTTTGAAAAGGTTCCTCCTCTACTGGGTTTGCAGGAACACAAAAGGTCTTCTGGGGAACTGGTAGAGGAAGTTAGGACATCTTTTGTTTTCTCCTGTTACCCCCCCCCCAATGTTATAATAAGGAATTGAATGGAATGAGAACATGCTTAACATATTTTTTGTTTAGGAAAGCTGATCCAAATAATTTCTATTTTGTATAAACTGCTTAGAGCTGTGGTTTTTTTGATTAAGTGGTATATAAATCTCAAATAAAAAGTTCGTCTCCAGCCCCTTTCTCAGCAGTAAATAGTAACTGCATTAATATGTTAACTCATTGTAAGTTAACTGATTAATTGTAACATGGTAGCAGAACCAGATATGAGTGATGCTTGGCTTTTTGCTGAAAACAGCCCCACATCATCTCTGTTTCCAGTAATATCCAATAAATAAAAATGCATAATGTGATTTAATTGCATTGAAAATTTTGTTAGGCCAGGGTAGACTTGCCAGTGCACCATTATGTCCAACATGGGTTTTATGTTACTAGACTTCACCAGAGGAAAGAAGAGATGCATGGAAGCAACCACGTCTCCTTTTTGTCTTGTTTCAGCCTTCAAATCAAGCTGTACTCTTGGCTGTGCAACAAATCTAACCCTAACATTGAATAAGTTGTATGATTTACTAACAAGTTGGCCTTGTGCATTGTTTCCTCTTAGTGGAAAGTTCGAAGAACGTTGGCATTTTCTATACATGAACTTGCAGTCATTCTTGGAGACCAGCTTACAGCTGGTGATCTGGTTCCAGTCTTCAATGGCTTCTTAAAGGACCTTGATGAAGTCAGAATTGGTGTGCTTAAGCATCTGCATGATTTTCTGAAGGTACATACTCCTTTTATGCATACAAAATAATCATCCCTTTTCCTCCTCCCTGTATGCATACTTCTGTGGTGACAGATAATTAAATTTATAAACTTTTAGTATTTAGTAAAACTTGATGGATATCATGTGATGAAACCGAAGATGTGTTTAATTTCTGCCATCATTCACATTGTATATTGCATTACTGTCTTGTTCCAGTATATTTCATAGAAATTCTGGAATAGCCTCATTTTTTGATATTCAACTATAATTTGATAAACTACAATCAACTATAATTTGTATGGTTCTGAAAACATTCATCTTTATTTTTCCAGCTTCTTCACCCTGATAAAAGGCGGGAATATCTGTACCAGCTTCAGGAATTCTTAGTCACCGATAACAGCAGGAACTGGCGTTTCCGAGCAGAACTTGCTGAGTAAGTTTTAGTAGTAAACTATGCTGTCTAAATGCTAGACCTGATTATTATTAATATAGAATTACAATACCACTTCTGTTTGGGCACAGTTTAGCTTCTGAGAAGACCCACTAGTGGAAAGACCCACTAGCTGCTTGTTTTTTATTCCACTTGCCAGATGAGAGGATGAAACTTAGGGTCTATGTATAGTTAAGTAAAAAGTAATTTTTTGTGTGTTCAGTGGCACTTAGTCCCAAGAAAATTCAACTCATTGGAATTTATTGCTGAGTAAGCATGCGTGGAATTGTAGTGTGTGGATCTTTTAGATCTAAGAAAGAGCAGAACCAAACCTCTCCACCCCATCAGCAGCACAAGGGCATGCTCCATTTCAGCTCCAGAAAGAGGCTGCTGAGGTGCCTTATAATGAATGAACACTCCAGCAGCAATTGGTGGCCATTAGAGCAGGTGGTAAGATACCGGAAGTTCCTCCTGCACTGTAGCTTTTCTTCAGAGAGACTACTCAATCAGGCTGGAACCCACATCTCTGCTCTTCTATGCCAGTGTGGTGTGTAGAGCCAGTGTGGTGTAGTGGTTAAGAGCAGTGGACTCGTAATCTGGTGAACTGGGTTCGATTCCCCGCTCCTCCACGTGCAGCTGCTGGGTGACCTTGGGCTAGTCACACTTCTCTCTGAAGTGTCTCAGCCTCACTCCCCTCACAAAGTGTGGTGTTGTAGGGGAGGAGGGGAAGGGAGATTAGCCGCTTTCAGACTCCTTAGGGTAGTGATAAAGCGGGGTCTTCTTCTTCTTCTTCTTCTTCTTCTTCTTCTTCTTGGAATATTCACCTTTGCTTGCAGCACATAGCTTCATTTTCATGATTGGTTAGCAATTTTAAGTCCTTTGTTTATTTTAATTTTGTAGGCAGCTGATCTTGCTTCTAGATCTGTATAGTGCCAGAGACATATACGATTACCTACGACCTATTGCTCTCAGTCTTTGTGCAGACAAGGTTTCCTCTGTTCGTTGGATTTCCTTCAAACTGGTATGAACTATAAATGTAAACGTTAAAAATGGAATTTGACTTAGTAACCATTTTAGCAGGTAATCCATGTATTGGGTTCTTTGCGTATTTTCTAGGTTAGTGAAATGGTAAAGAAGCTGTATAGTGCTCCACCGCCAACATTTGTGGTCGATCTCATGAATGAACTGGTTGAAACGTTCTGCAGGTGCCAAAAGTGGTCTGGCAGGCAAACGTTCGCCTTTATTTGCCAGGTAAGAGATTCATGAATTTTTCTTATTTTCTTGACATGTAAGCCACTGCTACAAAGTTACAAGTTTTTCCATTTTCAACACTGAATTATTTCTGGATTCCAAAGTTTGATCATGGGTACAATAGGAAGTTAGTAAGAGTAGCTAACTGGATAGTATTTGTGAACTCCGCTCCTTACAAAAAGATAAAGAACTTTTGGAGGTTGAGCCTAATGATGGTTATCATTCTCTTGTCCTAATTTAATGTGTGTTATCCAAAAATATGTCTCCTTGAAGCTTTCCATGTGGATGGCTAGCAGTGTATATCAGTGGAGAAGGGGGATGGTTGGGGAGCAGCCCCAAATCCAAGAAAGCAAAAAGAAGAGAGCTTCAAAATGACCCTATAGAATATATTTTATTGCTATTTTAGAGGCTTTGCTCCTGCTTTTCGGGGAAGTCTAAAACAGTTACTTTATCTTCTTTTCAGACTATCATAGAAGATGACTGCCTACCAATGGATCAGTTTGCTGAGCATCTATTGCCCCATTTACTGCTCTTGGCCTCAGATAGAGTTCCAAACGTTCGAGTCCTACTTGCAAAAACATTAAGGCAAACGCTTCTAGAGAAAGGTTTGTGGACTCAAGTACTCTTGCTGCATTTCCTGCTCTGTAGAAATCACACATTTCCTGTGTGCATCCTTACAGTGTAGTATTAGCTAGTAAATGTACTCTCATGCCATTGTTTTTTCCTCAAGCACATCTTTTGTTCTGGACTGGTTCCTGATGTTTGAAATACTTGTAACAAGGGATGAAAAAAAGTTAACATCTAGGAGGTTGTGGGAATTTCCTAGGTACCAGACTGGAAGCAGAAATGGAAATTCTAACACAGGAAGCCTCCAAGAAAGGTTCCTCCTCACATGGAAAAACTCTTTAAGATTCTGTGCATCTTCTAGAGCAGGAGTGGCTAACCTTTTTGGCCTAAGAGTTGCATTCGGCCTTGGCCAGTACTTCAGGGTCTACATTAGCTGAGAATGGGGGTTACGGCCGCCTCTCTGCATGATTTGCATTCCTATCAGGGTGCTGGGCTTTGTTCACTTCAGCACAGTCTCTATTCTCCCCTTCCTTTTTGCCACTGACACCAAAACTGATGCAATCCTAGAGGACCAGAAAAGTTGCTGGGGCAGGCCAGGTCAGCTACCCATAGAGGAATCATATCCAATTGGCAGGAGTTTTCACTTTAGACATGGCTGAAAAACGTAAAGAGGTGCTGGTAGTATTATTTATTCTGCTTGCATTCTACACCTTTGCAGCCACTTATGCACCATAGTTAAAACGTATAAAAACTACAAAACCAAAACAACAGCACGAGACAACAAACACATTGGTAACACTGCTAGGTCCAGGGTATTGAAGCTTGGGTGAAGAAGTATGCCGTTAGCAGCACAGGGGACAACTGCCATTCCCCAGGGAAAGAATTCCACCATTGGGGCATTGCCCTGTGTTGTGCCACATTATCAAGGACCATGCCCATTGGTGGGATCAAGAGCAGGGTCTCCCCTCCTGATCTCAAAACAAAGGTCAGTAGGTAAGGAACAGGCATTCCTTTAAGTACTTGGGTCCTAAGCTGTACCCAGTAGGTCACAGGCATCCAGTACAGTGCTTTAAGGATCAGTGACTTTTCCCTGCTCAACCTTACGCAGCACAGATGATTTCTCAGTGAATGTTGATTATAACTAACACCTTAAAATTGAGCCAGAAGAATGTGGGAGCTTGTGCTGTATACTTTCTGCAACCCAGTCATGATAAGCATGGTCCTTTGTTTGTTTGTTTATGCCAAATTATAATATATATGATTGATTTAAAATGTTAGTCTTTGTATGCATTTTGTATAAATGTTCTGTACTGGCAGCAAAAAAAAAATAGCAGTGACTTTGCATCCTAATTTGGGGTTTTATAAGAAGCATATCTTTTGTGATGCTACCTTTTCCTTTATAAAAAAAGATTCTCTTGCTTTTTCTCCATACAGAATATTTTTTAACATGTGTCAGTGCTCACCAAGAAGCAGTGGAGCAGACAATTGTGGCCCTCCAAATGGATAATGATAATGACGTAAAATACTTTGCAAGCATCCACCCTGCCAGTACCAAAATTGCAGATGATGCCATGAGCACAGCCTCTTCAACTTACTAAAAGTAGCCCCTGAATGTTGCTATAATTTTAATTAAAAAACAAACCAAAAACATTACAAAATCGCAGGGCAATCCTCAAGTGCTCCTAAAATGGATGACTGAAACCTCTTTTTTTCCCATGGAGGAAGGAATTTCTTGCCAGACTTTTAACTTCAGTTGGATGTTATCTAAACCTGAGACCAAGGATTTTAAGAGTCAAGGAAAAATAAAAATAAACATTACTTGTTGAATCTTGACTTTAGAACAACTTTGCTCAGAGGATTGTATTTGCCACCAGAGCCTTAAATCTTCTGTCTTCCTGAATATGTGAAACTTGAATTGGCTGAGCATTTTCAGTGTAGAAGGGATGTGATTTCCAGAGACCGGCATTTGTTTTCTCCTGAGGAGTTAATGTAACAAGCTTTCCCTCTCTTAGGAACTGATAGCTGAAATTCTCATACCCTATAAAGGCAGATTTGTACCAAGAAGCAAGAGACACCTCCAGTATTAGCTATTAAAAGTTTTTATCCTTGAACAGACTTAATTTGTATGCAGCTGGGCACCTCCTTAAGTGTGAATAGTTTTGATGTGTGTAAAAGAGGGAAAAGTAGAGATTTGGTGTTTGTTTTCTCCCCTTAAGGGCTCAGTGCTAACACTAACAAGAATTTGATTGTAAACCTTTAAACACAGCATATTGCTGTACTCATTAGCAGAAAACTCCACTGAGTACCTGTGTCCTAATGTGTTTTTCATGCTGGTCATGACCTGAAGGAAACCTGTTAGCACATGTACTTCACATCAGGTATTTTTAACTAGATCATGATCGGCTCTTCATATACTGTACATATCTGTGACCACTCTTGGGAGGGCTGCAGTCTTTAATCATGCTATTTCAAACTGTTGTGATAAAATGTTCTCTCCTTGTCCAAATAAAAAGAAAATTTATTAATAAGAGTGAATGAAATCTCCTTCTCTTAATACCGTATAAAAGCTTGCAAATAGGGAATGCTTTTATCAAGTCTCTCCTTTTCCTGTTCTGATGGTGGTATGTGGGTCTAAAATTGTGTGTTTAACTTCTCATGGCGATAGTGTGTGTGTGTGTGTGTGTGTGGTTACCCAAGGACAGGTGGATGTCCTACTCTGAAGAAATGTGTGTAACTGGTATTGTGTATGTATGTCCCCAGGCTGAAAGCTTGGTTCAAGAGTCATAATGGAGGGGACAGGGGACTGACAAATGCTGCACATGTTCATGGTGGCTAGTTATCGATGGGCAAAGTGGCTGTTAAAATCATGGGGTTAGAAATGCATAACGAATGCTGGTTCTGCCTTATTTCTTTTCATATAGTAGTAGTAGCAGCTCCCTACTACGATATACTATGTTTAGTGATATCGGTTCTTTCACATATATATGTGTCTGTCTATGTATACATGAATTTATATGCATACGCTACTACCTCAACTTGTGATGTTCAGATAAAACCATGGTGTTAGTTATTTGGAAGCTCTGAGAAGCTGCCCTTTCAAAGAAATGTGTTGAACTTGTTTGAACTAAAACATACTTTGTAAATCCGTAGAGACCAAGTATTCATGGCCAGATCCTGGCCTGATAATCAGTATTAGAAAACTAGGCTGCCTGAAAGTAGTATGGCACACTAATGCTCTGATGGAGTAGGAAGGCTGGGTTGTAACCATGTGGCATGGGGTGTTCCAGTTCAGACAGCGTCCTAAATCTCATGCAGTCTCCTGGAGAATGTTCACAGTGAGCCATGATGCTGCCCCACCACCTTCCTTTGACTTGTTTTTGTACTGTTTTTTCAGTGTGTCTAATGCTGGTATGTTTCTGTACTGAAGTGCTCTTTTTACCTTTTTTAGAACTATAGGCTCCTTTATTCCTTGAGCTACATTTTGGGTTTTTTTTTAATGGTTGTATTCATGCCCTGCTTTTTACAGTTTCAGTGGTTTCTCATCCAAGGGCCTATAGCAGCATCTGACCACTTGGTGCACCCCATATTGTCTATTAGAAAGCACCACAAGCTGGAAAAAAGCATACCCATTTCTGAGTTCATGCAGCCTTTTAAAAAAATGTTTAAACCTGCACTTGCTTTCATAAAAGTGTTAGAATAAATGTACAGTGATTAATTCAACCAGTTCTTCATATTCATGTGGTTGACTAATCTTTTTCTTTCAGCTTGTTCTTTCCCATCACCTGCCGTCTAGTGGAAAAACATACTCGTTTTGATCATAACATGTCAAACTTGCCAGATTTTTTTTTGTACTGTGTTACCACACAGACAGCTGCTTAATATTTACTTTAGCTATCATGAAGCAGCAACAATGCTGACTGCAAATTAACGGTGCAAATGTATGCACATCTATTCAAAAGCAAGCCTTATTGAATTTGCTCCCATCTCAAGAGACTGCAAATGCTGTCTGTGGGTGTTCCCAGTTGCAGAGTCTCTATTACACAACACTTTCCCATTTCCCCAAAAGCCTTACATGTGCCTGTACAAGTCATATTTGGACAGCAACAAGTGCTTGAGATAGTTACAGCTTGCAGTGGATATCAACCTAGAAGCTGCCTTGCATGGAATCACATCACTGAACTGTTGAGCTCAGTACTGTCTGCGCTACTTGGTAAAACCACTCCAGGCTTTCAGATGGGATATTCCCAGCTCTTTCTGGAGCTGGTAGGTATTGAACCTGTCCAAGTTATTTGTTGTTTCCTGTAGTTAAATAAAACCACTTGCAGATGGCTGTAGAATTTATTTACTTGATTAACATGGTATTGACAAAATAGAAGTTAACCAGCAGCAAGATATTTGCTTGATGAACATTGATTATATAAAGGTTTGACAATTTAATAGAAATTAGTGAGAATTTAAACAACAAAAAAAGTTTAAATACTGCCAGAAAATATAAAATGTATGTAACAGGCAAAGGAAAATGCTTTATGCACACACAACTGTCATCTGACCAGTCCCCATAAATTCTTTTCTTCAAGGTTTAAAAAAATAAGCTGTTCTCTGTAACATATATCAAGGCGTTATTTGTACAAAATAAAATCATGGCCAATGATTCATAAGCAGTGCAATAGGCAAAGAAAACCACACCAAACAAAATAAATAATGCAGACTAGAAACTACGGTAAATAAGCTATAAAGCACCCTGTGGGATCTGTTCTACATTACTGAGATGACCAATTCAATTAAACTGCGCTTTTAAAAATGGGTGCTGCTGCAATACAAACGTTACCAAAACAATTTGTTGCTGGCAACAGAAAATGATCAAGCAAAAGGAAGCAGCTCTCCATCAGGAATTGTTGGAGGACATCTGAATAGCTTGAACTTGTGTACAAAGAGAGGTGTATATTACCTGATTAAGTAAACCACATTGTCCAACAGCTTTAATTACTCAGAAGTTCACAAATATGCTCACCATGGCTAGTGTCCCATTGTCCTTTGGAAAGAACGATGAGCCACAGTCCGCCTCCTGAGCTTGGAGTTAAGGATTTGTCTCAGTAGTCACACTATACTTCAGAGTAGCTTAGGGTGCCCCAAAATCACTGCATGACTCAAGGATGATCAACCATTCCCTTCCTAGCCTCAATCCTTAGAAGGGGGCAGTTGCTTCTCTGTGTCATGCTGTCTCCTAGGCATTCCACATGCACCAGAAGCACAGTGCAACTTCTGTGACAATCCTGGAGACATTCCCATGCTTCTCAGGGGCACAGTACAATGGCACCGGTGATATCCCACCACCTTCCTAGCTCCAGGAGGAGGTCAGAGTTCTTTGTGTTGCACTGTACTTGAAAATACTCTGCATCTCAGAAGAACAGTACATCAAAAATAAACTCCAGCCCCTTTCCAAGCTTGGCAACCACAAATTGGGGGCTGGTTATTAAGTGAAAATGTGTGGGTCCCTGTTAAATTATCAAAGCATTATCCACAAACATAGGAATAAACTTTAAAAAGAAATGAACAGAGTCTGCATTATGAGGTGCTGGCTATTTACTTATACGGTGCTTGTATTCTCACCTGTAAGGAACATACATTTCCTAGTTAATTAGTCCTATACTTAAGTGCATTGCCAAGGTTTAACAGATCTTTGTGGGTAACTTTCATTTATGGGGCTGTGCTCATCAATCTTTGCATCTCAGCTTTACGTATAGTTCCATACAGCTTTAAAAATGTCAAATGAGAATGAGAACATGCTGAATAACACTAATGTTTTGCCCTTGGAGACCTTCCATCCACTCAGGACAAATCTACTTTGTAAAGCTCCACTGCTCATAATCTGTACCAAAAGCACAAGCAAGAGTGAGTAAAAAGATAGAAATTACAATGGAGAGCAAAGAAATTCACGAAGCAAGTAAATGTATGGTTATGGGTTGGAACTGATTCTGACCCAAGAGCCACTTCACACATTATCTTTCACCAGCACAGTGGAAAAAATGTGAACACTATTATGGATGATAGTTGCATTTATCTATTTTGTTGCTGCCAACTGTGGCTTCCCAACGTGTGTGTGTGTGTGTGTGTGTGTGTGTACAGCAAAATAGAAACAAGCATGATCTGCACATGACACATACATAAACATATGCAGCCTTTTAAATAAGCCCATACAACTTATTAACAGGCTAGTTTTTTAAAAAATCCAGGCTACGAAGCTAGTTGCTTACATTTCCAGGTTGGCTGCAGAGGAAAGGAAGATCCCTTCTCTAGAGTCAATACTAAAAAAAAGGCCTTCTGTCAAGTGGTATGGTGAAAAAGGAACAGAGCAATCGCATCCCTCTCCCACCAGCCTATACAACTGGCGGGAAATTCTACTGCCTATGGCTACCAGGAAGAGTGGCCAATTACAAGGCTGGGTATGTAGGCTTTCCCCCTACACTAAGCGTAGTGAAATGATACGCATGAAGTAGCCCTTAGGAAGAAAACACATGAGAGAATTTCCAAGACTTCTCCAGACCCAACTGTTTGAAAATAAAACTTCCTAGTGAGTCATTTATTGTCACCTGATGCCAGTATCTGACGTCGCAAAGTAACAGCTGTGCTGACCCTCTTTCCCATCTCAAATTGCTTTGTCCTTCCAAATAACCTGAGCCTGATAGGCAGAAGCCACAGGTAGGGAGGAGACAAAATGTCTCCAGGGTGTAAAAGACAACCTATTTACAGAATATACATGCCTCAGATTTACAGTAAGTTGCACAGTCCTGGCTTTGCCCCAGGTGGTCTGAATACCTTAGTAATCCAATTAAATTGGTGTTTCCTTTCGCTCCTTGCTTGGCGATGGCTTCACTGGCTCCTTGATTGCCTTTGGCTGCTCTTTCGCTGCTTTTGTCTCCGGGACAGTCTCTCTTGGCTGCTGGGGCTGCTGCTGCTGCTGCTGCTGGGATGCGCCTGCCCGTTTCTCAAGCTCTTCTTCTTCCTGCACCTGCTGCTCCGATTTTGCTCGCTGCATCTGCAAGAGCCGGAGCTGCACTCGCAATTCAATGATGGCCTCTCGCTCTTCATGAATCGCTTGGTTCAGATGGTTGTTCTTAATCTTTATCCAGCACAAGAGGGAGGGGGGGGGGGTCACTTCAGCTACAAACAGCTACTTATGCGGCTAATGAATCGTTAATAGAGCATCACACAATGTAACTTTTCCTTGGAAGGGGCACAAGTATGTTCATGGGAGAAGGGTTAGAAATGAGGCGCGTGGAAAATCCAGCCCAGGAGGAACTGGGTATTTATAACCACAGGAGATTAAACATCGACACAAGATGCTGCTAACTCCCTCTCCACTAGAGAAGGTTCTTGCAGTAATCACAAGTTTAAAATTGTGGGTCTTTCCTCCCTAGCATTCACTGGGAAATTACATTTGTTTATACAGTTTGCATTTTCACTTTACTCTGAACTTCTGTGTGCCCACAAGTATTACAAAAATGAAGGTAACATGGTGGCTTTGAATGTGAGGTGCAAATCCCTAGTTCAGATTGTACTAGAAGTGAAATCCCAGGTTCAGTGGGACTTACTCTCAGGATAGTTAGTGCAGGGTTGACTTAGTTGAGTCACTGTCTCTTAGCCTCACTCTTCCACCTGCAATATGGAGGCAACAGCAACCTACCTTAGAGGTTGCTGAATGGATTACAGAGATAATACGGTGGAACCTTGGTTCTCAAACTTAATCCGTTCCAGGAGTCCATTCGACTCCTGAAACTGTTCGAAAACCAAGCGGAAGCTGTGTCAGACGTTTGGCTTCTGAAAAACGTTCACAAACCGGAACACTCACAATTTGGGAGCCGATTTGTTTAGCAGCCAAGCCATTTGAAAACCAAGGTATGACTGTATGTAGCAAGGTATGAAGCACTCGGAGTACTCTAAATCGTTTTTATTTTAAAACGTCAGTAGTTAATAACATTAAGACCTTTTATATTGTAACATGTAGGGAGCAAAAACCCTATTTAGGAAATTCTGCAGGTTAAGTTATTTTGGATGCTTTACATCAGGTAGTTGATTCATATTTGTAATTTTGTATTGTTCAACTAAGTTAATTGTTTAATTAATTTGTTAGCATTCAAATTTTCCACAAGGAAGCATGCTTTGGAAGAAATGCATAGGAAGCCAGAGGATTATTTGCAGCTCCCAAGCTTGAAAAATTCCTAATTTCTGCATTGGTTTTGAGGTAGTAACAAAGCAAGATATAATCCAGAGACCTCATCAACAACTCGAAAAAATTCCCATCTAAGATTTAGCTTCAGAGAAGAATTTTGTATTTCCAGTTCATTCAGTGATTCTTTGGCAACAGTCTCTCTCACGTGTTTTTATGTAGTTTTTGTGATTTCACATATCTATGTATTATTGTTACTATATAAAGTAACTAAAATAATTACATATAATACAATCGTTTCCATTAGTAATGGAGATTATGTAACTTGTGCAATTTCCTTGCCAGTGCTGGGAAGACCAGCAGGGAAGGTGTATTGAAGATTACAAAAGCAACACTAGGAAGGGCAAGAGTCATAATTTGCAATATAAATGTGGCAATAGTACAATATAATTTAATCTTTTAAGTGTCCACTCTTCCACATTTTTAATTATAATTTTAATATTTATTAAGTTACATAAGATAGTCAAGTTATTGTAAAATATAATAAAGCAATTAAGAATGTTTTTAGATCTGAAGACACACCCAGTATTTGAAAATGTCTATTCTATACTTGTCAAACCAGTAAGGCAGCAATTCAGTTGAAATGTATCACTAGTCCTAAGAGCATACTGTATATGTAGCTCCAATATTGTTTTTCTATTTCCCAAGCTAAAGCAATGGAAACTAGTAAAAAGGAGTTAACCACTATATCTGCCCACCCCCCTGAAAATTGCCAGCACTGTAGCAGAACTACATATATTCAAGACATTTTCAATGAAAACAACCTCATGCCTGCCAAAAACAGGTTGTTATTCATTAGGTGACAGAATGAGGCGTATCAGAGGCTGTGTTTTCAGATGACATACACAGACCTGCCATAAATATTCTGATCCTTCTCCTGATTAAACCTCTCAGCTCTACAAAAAGTTCAATGAATAAATATTTTGCAGTAGTGCAGTCTCACCTCCAGTTCTTCATTCTGTCTCTGCAAGTCTTCCAAGATTATTTGTAGCTCTTCCTCATCTTCGCTCTCGCTCTCACTTTCAGAAGAATATTCTTCAGTTTCGCTTCGACCATGCTGCCGACTAAAACAGATGAGCACGTTTGATTTTTTTAAAGCTTACTTCACTATTTGCCTAGATTGCTATACAGCATTAATCAACTGCCACATAATGGACATGATCTGGAGCACAAATAGATGTTTACTGTATGGTATACTGTATATGGAGAAGTGTCACTAAACATAAACGTTCAAATATTACACTTAGAACACTTTTCAAGAAGCTACTTACAGAACCACCAAAACATAGAACCACTTCTGTTAATAGGGTAAAATTCAACAACCTATTAAGTTTACTGGATTTTACTAAGATTCAAGCCAAAGTGTAGTGTTAGGATGATGTAGTCAAAAAAAGCCAAAGGGTGCAATGTAATTATCCTTCCATCACAGTCCAGTACGAGCTTATTGCTTTAAAAATATTATTTTAGAATTCAGAAAGCTTGATTCCAGAGAGGTTGTTACCTTTGAATTTCTGCTATTTCTGCTTGGAGGCGATCTATTTCCTCTTTTTCTGTGGCAATTTGTCTGCGCAGAAACTGCTCCATTGCCAGCAGCTCTTCTTGTTCTGTCAAAATCTCGTTCTCCTGCAAAAGATTAGATTACTTAAGCCTTTGGTTTATGGATCAGGGATATTACACTGCAATTGCTACCCTTCCTTTCTCAACTAAACACATGAACTATAGCTTCTAAAGCTGCTGGGCAGGGGGTGGAGAAGGGAAGAGATGGTTAGGATGCTGACTGGGAAAGAAAGCATAAAACTCGCCGTGCCAAGACATCTCCCCATAAAATTTTCCAGACCAAGGCATTTATCTCACCAACTGCACAACTTTATGGGAGGAAGTTCAATGTACTGTTTGTTCTTTAGTGTACAAAACCACCATTTAGGGAGCTCTACTTCCTCTCCTGATTCCTAACCACTTGAATGCTCTCAGCTCCAGTGGAAAACTGAAGCACTACATTCCACAGAAATCCTGAATAAGCAAATGCAGGATGGCCTGGTGGAGTTTGGGCTGTACTGCATGATTTAAGCTTGACTTACCATAGTTACGGTATTTTGATAACCTTGCCCTGGACCACAATTTTCTCTTTTTATGAAGAGAAGATTGGGACATAGGAAGAATAAATGGGGAGGTGGGTGTTACTTGGGCACCTAAGGGACTGTTTTGGGGTGCATGGCCAGAAATTAAAAAAGAACCAAGGATGGTAAAGAATGGGCTGGGATTCCTGCAGGTAGCTGAGGAACAAGCAGCATCAGTAGGGATGACCAGTGTAGTGCCAGAAATTGCAGGGACTGCTGGAAGGCAGCACTTCATTAAATTAACCCATACAGCAACTATTGAAAAGGCATCCTGTTATCTTGAATTAACAACATTTCTGTAACAACTTTGTTAACTCAGAAGCCAGTGGTTGAAATCACTGTCTTCCCCCTCCACTCCCAAATAGTGAGGATGCCAGGGGTCTGAGCTAAGAAAGGTCCGTTTTGGGATGAACAAGCAGTTCTACCAGCCTCATCAAGTGCTCACCAAGGTCACCAGAAACAAAATGACCATCTGGAACTAAGCATGACATCTTTCTAGCCATCCTTGCCCCACCTTTCAGATGCTCAATAAGATTAATTAGAATGCACCTACAGTGAGGGGGGAAAGTATTTGATCCCCTGCTAAATTTGCCCGTTTGCCCTCTGACAAAGAAATGACCAGTCCACAATTTTAATGGTAGGTTGATTGTAGCTGTGAGAGACAGAATAACAACAGGAAAACCCCCAGAAACCCAGAAGACAAAAGTCAGAGATTGATATGCATTATAAAGAGTGAAATAAGCATTTGATTCTTTGGCAAATGGGCAAATTTAGCAGGGGATCAAATACTTTCCCCCCTCACTGTATAAATTATAGTTTCATTAAAGTAACAAAGAATTCTTAAAGTATCAAAGAATTCTTTCAAATATGAATGTCCGTTTCTCTCCAAGTGTGTTTGGCAACAGTTTAATGTTACCTTAATGAATAGTGAAAAGGGGAAGAAGAAGAAGAGGAAGAGGAAGAAAAATAAAAAATAGTGCATTCAACATCAGAAATTACCTGAGCGAGCAGAATATTAATAACTTCTTCATTCTCATTCATTTCCTCTTTGGAAACATCCTCCTTTGAAAGGCTGGCAATCTCTCGTGCAATCTTTGTTTCACACTCCTACATTGAAAAAATCTTGATTAATGGCCACTGCCAAACATAGCCATATGGTTAAATGAAATTGTATCTAAACAGGAGCTCACAGAGGTTTTTGTGCTGTTATTATACTGAGAAAATATCTGAAGTTATTCAAACTTCCTAAAGTAGCATTAGTGGGTCAGGTTAATCACTTGCTTTCCCTTCTAGGACAGATGGCGGTTAAATCTGTGCAGCTGCTTTCGATTCTCTGTGAACAAGCAGACTGTGGGTTCCCCCACCAGACAGATCAGTTGATTTATGCACTGTGGCAAGCGGACATTTTCACATACCTGAAGATATCGTGATTAACCACACAAAAGGCATCGGCCAATAAAGCCCAAGGCAATTACAACAAAAGTCTGAAAGGTAACCTTGTCAGAAGCTCAAACACCAAACTGTGAAACTGAGAGCCAGAAACTGTAAGCGTCCCAAGAGAAGAGCAGTCATCTAGTGCAACATTTCTACCCCATGCCTTTGCAACAGAAACTCAGCACGCTTTAGAAGTGAAATATCAGGAATACACACAATTTTATCATTATCAGATACCATGCTGGTACACCAGGCCATTCATTATTACAGGATAGGGTACCAAGGATCCCAATAATGAGATCCTGGAATTCACTTTGCAGCAGTGCCCAGTGTTTAAGGAACTTGAATCCCTGCCTCTGATGCTGTGTTAAGTAAGGACAACTACGCTGGACGGCAATGGTCAAAGGGAGCCTCTTATTTAAGGATGGGGAAAAGAAGTAATATGCTGTGAGACATTTTGATCCATCAGAACTATGAACTATAAACAATCCCACACTAGACTAGTTAAAAGCCTCCATAGCAGAAAGGAAGAACAGCTCTGTCTCCCCTGTCAGGGATAGCATGATATTTTGATTAAGACAATGTTAGCTACTATTTCTATCACCAAAGCAAAAAACCAAACGAAGCAGCTTATAAATTATGAGAGTACTCTTCCTGTCCAGTTCATGTGGGTTACATGCAAAGAAACTCACTTGTCTTTTAGCTTCTCTTAGCTTCCTTTTGAGAGCAGTCAAAATTCTTTGCACCTCCCATAATCTCTCCTCTTTGGATAAATCTTTGATCCCCGCCTGTAGGTCTCGGTGTAAACAATTCAACAGGAATTCCTAGTAAAACACACACCATATTCAGCAATATTATTCAATTTCTAAGCTTAAAAAAACTTTTAAGAACATAAGAAGAGCCTGCTGGATCAGGCCAGCAGCCCATCCAGCATTCTGATATCACAATGGCGAACCAGATGTCTATGGGAAGCCCAAAACCAGGATCTGAATGCAATAGTAGTCTACCCACTTGTGAGTCCCAGAATAGCATTCAGAAGCATAGTGGAGGCAGAACATAGCCATTGTGAGTAGTAGCTGTTGATAGCTGGTGTAAACCTGCCCTGTTATTCCCCTGCCCCCCAACACACAATTGTCTACAATGGGAGGGGAAGCTTGAGGCTCCTTCATTTTTAGTTCTTACTTTCCAGTCAAAAAATTCTGGAGTCTTCTTCACCACCTCTTTTATTAAAGAAGTAGGAGAAGCAACTCTGTAGTTGAGATGTATCACATCCTATGTTAAAACCCAAACTTATTTCTTATAAAATGAAGATAATTTCTCCTGTGTGATTATTTGTCTGGTCAGTATGAAATTTGCCCTGTTTCAATATAAAAATTCAACTGAAAGCGCCAAGAAAAGTATAAGTGCACCAACCTGTCTTCTAATTTCTTCTTTGATGCTTTCCTGTGTTTCAGGCAATGCTGGCATTGTTGCCATGTTAGACCAGCGTAGAGGCTTTGTCACCCGTTTCAGAATCACATTTCCAAAGAACTCTTGAACATGTGTGAAAAACACATACAAGACACGGTTGCTGATCTGAAAAGACGTAACAGTCAAATTACTACTTTTGACCTTCCTCTCTAATCACTTGGTCTGCAAACATCCACAGCATAGATGCTAAATAATTCTAACAGACCTAAGATATTCCTTCCTGTAACTTCCTGAACAGGCTAAAGACGCAGAGATCATGTTTAAAAATAATTAGCTGTTGAAATGTAATCATGTTAAAATCTAATGTAATTGTGTTAAAATTGCGTAGTTTCCCCTTAAAAAAAATCACACAATTATCTGGGCGGAAATGTAATGGCCGACTCTTTGATCCTAAACAAGTTACTCATTTATGTCAATTGTAACCATCAGCAAATAAGAATTAAGTTCCAAACTGGCTTTAATAACAACTCCAGGCTGCTGCTACTGTTTGTTAACTCCGTAACTGTAAAGGCTCCAAAGGAATCTGGTAAATGTGTTTTTTGTTTAAACGTTGGGGTCTGACCACTTGCCACCTTCAGGCAAGGAGAAATTTTTATCCAGGAAAGGCTGAGCAAATGATCTTACAGTTTTATTTTACTTTTTCCTTTAAACTTTTGCCTTGACCTGCCTTTAAGAGTAATGTGGAGTGTTCTGCTCTGCAATAGCAGTACATTTTCTTCCAGTGCAACATGATCTGAAAGCAATATTTGAGTTCATCTCCACTAGCCTGATATGGGAGGGGTTCTGAGAAGGGGCCAAGGATGGACTAAATGACAGGTAGTTCTAGAACAGTAGAAGAATCCACAAAGGGAAGCTGCAAAAACCTTTCTGACAATCTTTCCTTTGTTCTTTTTACCATGATTTGGCTTTACAATAAAACAGCACCATTGGACTTCTCTTATTTACGTAGGCAATACCAACTGCATTGTAACACCAGTTGCTCTAGTACTACAAAACAAAAGGGAAGAAGATTCTGGCCTCTACTAATGAGAGGCTGCACCCTCTGCCTCCCAGGAAGAACACCATGGCAAACAGACGATTAATTCATTGATCAGAGAAGGAACAGCTGCTCCAATGCTTGCTTACTTCTCCCTTTCCCATTCCTTTTATGAGATGTATATGAGAGGTTGTGTCTGCAGGCAGAGGCTGCCTTATCTTTAATACACATATAGGCTTAGAAAATCTTAGGAGCTTTGGAAGTGTAAAATAACAGCAATACTATTATTCAACATTTTAATATAAATGGATTATGAAGGTGACATGTCAAACATGCACTTCTGACGGCCTAATCCTAATGCTCCAGTTTGATGTTCTTACATAACAGAGAACCAGAGATATCCATCCAGTCTGTTCCCACAAACTTCATAAAATTGACTAGGCAAGAGCAGGTTTTTTAATAAAGACCCTGTGCTGTTATAGCCTTCTTTGTTAGTCTAAGCACTGGGAAATGGATCCCAAACGAAGTGTTAACTTTATATCTTGCAATCCCAAAATGTCAGAACTCTTAGAAAGCAAAAAATTAGCTAAAATTTTATACTGTCAATTCCAGAATCTCCAGCTGGGTTAAAGCGTTGATATAATGAGATCCTTTCTATGAAGTCTTTACATTGTACTTTGAATACCTGCAACATTTAAAAAAAATGCCTGTTTAACTCTCCACCTATAATAAGAATATTCAAAGCATGAAATATTTTTTATCAGTCAGTCATTTTAAAAAACACAAGGAAGTATACACTGAGAAGAGATACTACTGTTCATGGCCTTGAAAACTGATTTGTTTTGGAATCTAGCTGTCACATTAGTTTCCAGAAAAAATCTGGAGTCTAGGAATATATGACTTTAACTGAACTTAATCCTACATATATAACAAGATATAACAGGGTAATACCATGTTGCTTTCATTTTACTTTGGCTGCTAAGAAGGGAGATGGAGCAAAGCAAAGACGTCAAAGAACATTACCTAATCCACATGCCCAAAAAGCTTCACTCTCTCATTGGATTACATAAAAATGGCAGTGAGATTAAAAAACAAATATTACCTAGACTTCAATTCTCAACTGGGAATAACTGAAATTCAAAGATATAATGGAATAAATTTAAACAACAAAAAGTATAACACTATCAAATGATTTGATTTTTGTCTTGACTTTAGTTGATACATTGCACAAAAGGAGTTTCAACTGGAATATCTTGTTTAGCATTTGAACAACTGGTTTGACAGCATCATTATTCAATAATAAAATTAAAATGAGATTACTGTGATTACTCATTCTGGAAGGAGATCAACATATGTGATCTACATTTGGAGATGTGAAGGTAGCAGGTGGTTAAGCCCTCAGTACCTAGCAAAAGTCCAGGTTCTAGTGCTTTTATACTGATATATGTAACTTATCATATGACTAACAGCGTAGCCCTTGTGTACTCAAAAGTTAGTTCACTATGTTCAATGGGACCTAATACCTAGAAAGTATATTTTCTGCAACCCTTTCTCATGCCTGCATGGCCAAAGGCTTAAAAATGCCAACCAGTTGGGATGCCAAAGACAGCGGCAATCTTATCCAAGATTGTAAAGACATTACTAAATATATCAAAGAAAGGATGGCTGTTTTAAGCTTCAAAATCTCAAAAACTGCTGCTGCTTGGTAAAGCTGGGTTTCGTTTGCATAATTTTCTTTCCCTGCAATGCTAATTGAGACAACAGAAGCAATGAATGAGGGCCATTAAAACATTGCAGGAAGAATGGTAAATTATGTATAACTGTAGGGTATGTCAAATAAACCCTCAACCAAAACAAATATCCATTCTGTTCTAGACCTTGGGAGGCTGGGGAGGAGGACACAAAGAGAACTAACACAGTCCCAGTTTAGGAGTGTCTAACAAGGCTCCCTTGCCTGAACACCATCTGGAACTATGGGCTCTGCAGGTACCCATAGTTGCACACTGGTCTGGATTATGTAAGAGGGTGACTGGGTACTATCACAAGGTCATTAAGTTTGATTTGTTGGTCCCAACCAACTATAAATGATAGCTTGGTGCACAATTAATTACATTTACATCCCCTCCTTCCTCTATAAACAGCTTCTATATGTGTCCTACGCAGATCCCAACTCTGCTTACCTTCAGCAACATATGGATGTAGGCAGGGATATAGAGAGCACAGTGGTTCTCAAAGAGTGTGGCATGCCATGTTGGTGTGGCAGGTAAGGATAGCAAGTGTGGCAGGAAGATTCAAAGACAATCAAATAAACATCTAAACATTCCACTGTAGTATAGTATAGTATAGCATCAGAATATATATATTTATTTGCAGAATATGGATAGATCTTTTCAAAATGAAGCCCTGCTAGTTGTTGCTTCTTTTTGTGTCCCAATGTATTTCTTATCACTTAAAAATTCAGTGTGGCAAGAGCAAATTATTATTCTGAAATTGGCCCAGAGAAATAAGTCTGAAAACCACTGATATATATATATATATATATACATAGAGAGAGAGAGAGAGAGAGAGAAGTAGGGAAATAGAGAGCCTATTATGCATACCTGAACAGTTGGGCTGAGTACTATGGAAATGTTCTGTATATTCATTTTTGTTTCTAGTTCCTTTGCAATTACATGGTCCATGTGCACAATCAGCCAAGAAATTAGGAGATAGTTACACTCTGGTAGTTCTTTCAGGAGACGCTGGCACTCCTGCAATTTCTCAACCTCCAGGCTCTTCCCACAAGCATCTTCAAAGCGAGGCATGAGCTCTTTGGTAAGCAAGTTCTCAGGAAGTTCACGCAGATACTGTTTCAACAAGCTGGCTACAGTGTTAGGCTCATACTCCTCCAGGTTGGGGGATTCTTCTCGGTCATATGCTGCTTTTAGCTCATCCACCTTTGATTTAATTCCTAAAAAAAGAGAGAAAAAAAATGATTTCACAAAATAATTCCAAAAACAAACAAAAATAGAGCAATCACACATGTAAAGCACTATCTTCATTTTGCAAAGTCACAAAACACTGGGGGAAGTACTCAAGTAAGTTTTATTCATAGCAGACCCACTGAAATTAATGAACCTACAGTGGTGCCCCGCAAGACGAATGCCTCGCAAGACGGAAAACCCGCTAGACGAAAGGGTGCTTCGCAAAACGAATTTCTTATGGGCTTGCTTCGCAAGACGAAAATGTCTTGCGAGTTCCTGCGGGGTTTTTTTCCTCCCCCCCCCCTTTTTCCCAAGCCGCTAAGCCGCTTTATCAGCTGATCCGCTAAGCCGCTTAACAGCTGGTCGCTAAACTGCTTATCAGCTGATCCGCTAAGCCGCTCATCAGCTGATCCGCTAAGCCGCTTAACAGCTGATCCGTTAAGCCACTAAGCCGCTAATAGCGCTAATCCGCTAAACCGCTAATGGGCTTGCTTCGCAAGACGAAAAAACCGCAAGACGAAGAGACTCGCGGAACGGATTCTTTTCGTCTTGCGAGGCACCACTGTACCTTAGTTGTGCTCATTAATTTCAATAGGTCTGCTCTCAGGAAAACCTTGTTGAATACCACCCTGGGCTCTTAACTCAAGAAATAACACTACAGCATGCTGACTGCAGATAAGGGTGTGTGCAATGGAAGAGGGCAGGAAGGAGCCCTAGGCTGCGTCTGCATGGTTTAGCACGGCATGGATGAGCCAGAACAAGTCCAAGCAGAACAAACCCACAGTCTGACACCAGCTTGTTATGAAACTTGCCAGTTTGTTTTAAATTAGAATCCATGTTTCAAATGTAGTAACGATCCAGGATTCTGTGAAACTAAACTCTGCCAAAATGTACCTCAAGACCATGACGGAAGAGAACGATGCATGCAAGCCTGACAAGTCACTCAGGCTCATCCTTGGGTGTTAAACCATAGTTTTGTGTATTTTGTGGGTGCATCCAGGGTCTCCAATTTACAGCAAAAGCAGGTAGAGGAGAAACAGCAGAGATAGTGGTTGGATGGTGACTTTTTGATTCGGAATTTCAACCATCTCTTTAATTTTTTTAATAATAATAAACCACACCCATGTTCTGATGTGTCTGATGTGTTGTACACTATCCACTTTCAATCCTTATTTCTAAGAACACACCTGGTCATCAAAGGCCACTAAAATTCCATGCAGGCAAGTGCATGGAATTCTATGCTGATGAATGAGCACACCGGTGGAGGAGAGACAAACTGCTCTGCTGTCCTCTGCCTGCGTGTTCGGTTTCCATGCTAGCCACAGAGGAAGGACAGGCACAGAAATGCAGAAGGCTTAAACACCCATCCACACCACTAGTCTGCTAGGAGGCAGGTTAGTAAAAATAAAATAAAGCAAGGTTGCAGGATACCAACTTTTATGGACTTGTTTACAAGTCAGTTATAATCAGAATACTTTACTTCTCTGCATTGTTCAGACTTGCCCAAACACTTTCCAATGCTTGCACAAATTCCCTTTCAAGCTTAAATTCCAAGCAGTATCCATATCTACTACCCAGAGAAGGACACTTTACACTGTCATGGTCATACTGTAGCACGGCCTGGCATAGTAAAGGATATGAACCTCCAAGATCAGAAAATTATACTTCTGATTGAAATAGTGACATAGTGTCAATAAAAGTGTGGCTATGCTTTCATATTTATGTATCACTAATGTGCAATGTTTGCACTAAATATCTCTTCAAAATATTTACTTCCTGTGCAGTTTTGTCTTTAAATTCCGCCTTGGAATTTGCATTTCAGTTCCTGTCAAAACAGCTCGTGCATTGCATTTCGATCACGGACATGATGCCTCTCACAGGTGGCATTCACAATTCAAAATACAGCTGTATAATTAAATAAATGACTCGAATCATTGTTACTTTTATGTGGATCAAGGGTTACACAACTACCGTGGCTGCTAATTATCTTGGCATTACCACCGGGGTGTTTTCTTCAAATCCAAGCTAAATCCTCAACTGCTATTGCAACATTTCCCCTGTTTTTTCAAGATACCAGCTAATGAGGACTTTGTGTATAAATTCCATTTGGAAGAAAGTCAAAATGAAAGTGTAGGAGGGAAAAACAGCTGAAGAATATGTTCTCTCCCCACCATATGCCACTTGACAAATCACTATTTTACTTGCTAGCACTGAATCTTTTACACAACATAATTAAAAATATATAGCAAACAACTGCAAGGTTCTTAACATCTCTGATTAGGTTATATTCTCACAGTCCTCAAACTACTTACACCACTCTATACCATTATACATACTGAAGTCACTACTCCAGAGCAAGCGTTGTGAGGAATGCAGTTGGGAAGTGCCATGTGCCAATTTTCTCTTTCTATCACAAAGACTGAACCATGTTGTTTTTTTCAGTTGCTCTACTCAGCAAGCAGGTTGTGGCAGATGGCTGAGGAAACCGCTTGGAAATCAGTGCCACTCTAGGGAAGCATGACTTTAATGGATCTGATAAGACACTGTGCCCTCAAACGCAAAAGACTAGGTTTGCTAACTTACGGCATAATCTTATGTGTTCATTGAAAAGGAAATCCAGTCAAATTCAAAGGGCTTACTTCTAGAAAACTGGGCATAAAATTTGCAGTCTTAATTGCAGTGGTAATATATGTAACTTGTTTAAAAAACCCCCACAATCAAGCAATTTATAAATTTTAAGGACTCGATAAAAAAAATGCACATTAACCCAGGAGCAAGCACCACTGAACACAAATGGTAGATGTATATAGAATTGTGTCTTTAACCTATTGAACTTTAATATATATAAGCAGAGTAAATCATTTTTCAATTATACCTGCTTATCAGCAATCCTTCCAGCCTTAAATTTAGAGCTAGCCTAAACTCAACAGCAGCTAAACATATTTGGTTTTAGGAAGCTGCAGGCATTTACAAAGTCACATGAAGTTTTGGGCAATGTGAAGGTGGAGAGCCCCACCATGCCCTTTGGGTCAAAAGACATGAGGCAAAGCAGACGAAAGCTACCTTTAGTTGGGCCACTATACCTGAAACTCTGTAGATGCCTTCGCATTTCATGCCATATTTCTCTACGTAATCTATACATTCCCGGAAAACTGCTGGCAGGCGGATGCCATCATACAACATGGTCCTTTCTGCTGCATCTGCCAAAGGGATACCAAACACAGGGCGAGGCCTGGGAATATCCACCTGCGGTATCTCTGCCTCTTGAGCTGGTTTCTTCTTCTTCTTCTTCTCTTTCCACTGTTTCACAACATCCGCTGCTGTCAAGTCTTTAGATTTCTTCTCTTTATGTTTTTCCTCCTTGTGCTTGTCCTCTTTATGTTTTTCATCTTTGGGTTTTTCTTTTATCTTAAAATCTTTTTCCTTCTTTTTGGAGAAACTTGGCTTCTTGAAAACGTGGATCCCTTTGGAGCGCTTTAACTTGGAGGGGCTTTCAGCTTCATCCCCAGAGCTGTCTTCCTGGAAGGCTGCATAGCCTTCCGCTGTTAAGAGAAAAAGGAAGACATGAAGGAGGGAAAATATCAAACGCATAATCTACCTAGAAAAGCCAAAAGGCAGAAAAATGCTCAGCAATAATGTGCTACATACACATATTTGCAGAATTATGCAGGACTTGGAGACAATTCTGATGTATTTTCTTCCCCTGAATAATGTACATGAATTTTTAAAAATATTACTCTGGTATGAAAGCTTCATACACAAGCAGAATCACTTGATTACCTGCTGACAACAATATGCAAAAATGTACAGTTTGAAGTTTAACTCCAACTTGCAATGAAAGCCTAAGCCAAGGCTTGAATATCCCATTGTGTTCAGTGGAGTTATTCCCTGGTAAGTAAACTTAGTACTGGCACCTTAATGTTTTTCATCGTTTCCTCCTAAAGTAAAATGTAACATCAAAATCAATACAGAACTGATGCTGTAAAGTGATATGAATGGCGCATATCTGCTTATCTTAAACCTTTAGCAATATTCCAGGATCTGCTGTAGACTCTTCTAAAAAAACAGAATGTGCAGAGAATCTTGAAGTTTGTATATGATTCAGGCCTATGTGATTTTACTTGGGTAGACACTTGCATCCTGTTGTATGAATTTTCCAGTTTGGTTACCATTTTCTAAGATGGCCAACAGGCAAACAGCGATATGTGATAATTTATGAATGAGTGCATATATAAAGCTCATTATGGTGACAAAAGAGTTTGTTAAACAAGATGAGTAGAAGAGCTATTGCTAGTCTCTATTACCACCAGGAGGGTCTCACGGATAAGAAGCAGAATATGAGCAGGAAGACTCAGATTCAAATCCATGCTAAGCTTTGGAAATTTAATGGATGCCATTTGGCTGGTAAGCCTATCTTAGCCTAACCTACCTCAACAAAGTTATTATAAGGATTAGTGTGTGTCTGTGTGTAGGTGGGGCATGTACACTGTCCTGCCCTGGGTTCCTTGGAAGAAGAGTTGTATGAAAGTGAATAAAATTATTTAATAACCATTGCAATCAGAAACAATATTCAAACAACACACATTTGCCACTAATAAATGGTTTGAACTTTCATTTGTTATTTAAGAAGCATTATAACACAGTTGTTCATACTTGCAAAAAGTATAGAAAATTAGTCAGAACTTCTTGAACTTGTACATTTGTTATTTTCATCATACACATTAATTATAAGAATCATTATTATTAAAATTAGAATGTCAAAAATATATGTATTTTTGCAGTGAATATAACACACTGTCATGGCATCAGTTCAACATCTTTACAAGCACATCTGAAAATCAACCTGCAAAAAATACAAATAATACAATCCTGCTGCATTAAAATGAGTGAGAGCTTTGCTACTGACTTCAATGAGAAGTGGATTGCATTGCACAAACCACTAAGTTAACTGCTTGGAATAAAAAGGTTAGACCAGATATTCTAGGCAAACCAGATATTCTACAATGTAAAAAATTAATGTACAACCTCTAAAAAGAAATAACTTACTTTTCAGTTCCATGGGCAAAGTTGTCCCAATCATCCTGACAAATCTCTAACTACATGTGCCCATTTGGATTATATAAACTGCACAAGAGAGTTCAATTCCACAGCCATAAGACAAACAAAGCTTTTGCTGCAAATTATCAGGTGCTTTACTTTGCTGCCTCTGAAATAAATGCACAGGAGTCCAATAAGCTACACCTCTTCTGCAACTAGCCCTGCCTACCCTGTAGGGAAGAACAAGAAAATAAATATCTAAATCACACCCATCACTTATTGCAGCACATATGCTAAGACAGAGGAGGAAATGGCTAAAAAAAACCTGAACTAAATTTGATGGAGAACCTGCTAGAGCATTGGTTCCCAATTAGCTAAGTACTGTGGACCCCCTGTTTTTCAAAAGCCAAGCCGTGGACCCTACTTTTGAAAATTTTGATATATTTATGGTAGTTTTTATGTGAATGGTGCCCTGGGTGAGTTACGCAGACCCAGTGTGCTAGAGCGCTGAAGTGATATTCCAGCATGAATGTCAGGCCACCAAAGTGGGGGTAAGAGCTCTGTATCCACAGATGTGGACCAACTTGGAACTAGAATATATGGTCCATAAATAGATTGCCATGGTACAGCCTTTTAAAAACATGCTCAATGAAGAAGAAAATCATGTTTTTCCGGCCTTTGGTTTTTTTAAAAAAGGATTTAACAAACCCCAAATTCTGACTTTTAACTTCTCTGTTATGAGAAGACCCTACCATTGTCTCACTATAGATGAGATTTGGGAACTGCCTCAGTACAGTAAAGACCTGACCCAACATCCCCAGATTAAAAGATCCCCGATTGGACCAATGGCCCTGGTTTTCAGCAAGTATTCCACTATATCACATCTTTATTTAACCCATTCCTTTAGCTCAACTGTATGTCCCAAATCCTTTCTACAAATCAGTTTTCTTTATCTCTTGCCTTCTGCTATGCCCTAGGACTGAGAGTAACCAAGCCTTGACTCAACAGCTGCAGCCCTGCACTAAAAATCAAATCCAAAATGACCTAGGGATGCACACTTACTTGGGAGTAAGCGCCACTGAACATGGTGGGATTTATTTCCAAGCAAACATTCAGAGCCTTCTGCTCTAAGAAACTCTAATTCTTCACATTACTTCAAAAACCAGCAGGCAAACAATGCTGCCACTTTTAAAAGAAGGAAAAACACACAGTTGAAGTCTGAAATTCTGGGCTCTCATATTTGTTTAAAATATTTAATAAATAAACAGCTATTGAAATATTAGACCCATAATTTGAAGCTAAGCATCTTGAGTTTTTCTGAATGCCTACTGCTACTTCTGTATACACAAAAATATAACAGCATCACAGTACAGAACAGAATGTTCACCACAGATCAAGGTACCAAGATAAAATGTAACTTTTCAAAGAATTCAGACTTTTATTAACCAATGTGTCTTGCAAAATACAAAAAATGGAGAACTAGCAATCCCTAAAAAATGTATTATCAAGCAGCCATTCTGACAGCTATGGTACTTGTAGAAGGAGAACAGATGTAGTAGAATTAGCGCTGAAACAGTGGACGTGGATAAAAATGCCAAAAGCCATAACTCCCAATACAATTAGAGAAGCAATTTCAGAACTTTTTGACAAGGCTTAGAAAACAGTTGTCTTTGGAGATTTTACTGCTAATGCCATTTTTTGCAATAAATTTATTTTCAGATAGCTAGACAATACATGAATCTGTCACAACGGAAACCAAAGGGAGAAATTAATGTCAACAATTTTAAATGAACAGAAGATCGATTCATCAGTCTTTAGTTATCTACACATTAAACACAGGTTGGATGGCAGTAGTGGCCACAGCATGCACAGGGCTGGGAAAAGGCATTGCTGCTATCTCCCCCTTGCAATATTTAATCGTTTAATCATTTGCACCTGCAAATGCCAAAGAAAAATGTCCATTTGCAAGCAAGGTTTCATACCAAACTGCACCTGTAAACGAACAACTTCAAGGGGGCTTTTAGAACCAATAAGCTGATCTGCCCCAACCACCTTAAAAAGAGGCCCATGGAGGGGTGGCCCAATTTCTGATTCAGCCCTTGGGCTGAAAATGGTTCCCCACCTGTTTTAAAGTGATGGCATTAGCTTCAGACTGTAATTTTCTTTAGCTTAAGAAGCCAAGATATGAATGAGTATCGTACACTTGCAGAGAGCTGTTTTGCCCCTCCCTTTGCATGAGCAGGCAAGTAAGTCAACAAGTTTCTATTAACAAGGGTTTCCCATTGTTTCCAAACCAGGAAACTACACTTAATGCTTACAAACATGCATGGAATACTAAGGCACTGTTTAAAGTTGGTTTAATATCCTGGTTTGTTTGGAATTTGTTAACCATAGTTTCCCAGTACAAACCTATAAGGAAACTATAGGTTAACTGAGAATTCCAGGTTTACTTCCTGGATCATAGGGAAGGACTGAGGTGGCTCCATGAGGCTTGTTCATACCTCAGTTAATTATGAGGTATGATAGTCGATACACAGCCATGATGTCACTGCTGCAATTTGGAAATATTTTTATAGTCCTCCTTTAGATGTCATGAAAGCCTTAGCAGATTTACAAATAATCTTAAGACTCTGATGGATACGAAGGCATCACATACCAAAACATTTGATTAGAATTAGCACAGATTTTATAGCACCTTATGCCTTAGAAAACATTTACATACAAAAAAACCCCTGTAACACTTATGAAATACATTTACACTTGTGGTGCCACACACACTGATAACTAAATGAATAAATTATATAAAGGGCTACAGTATAATCACATCTTGCACAGGGTTAGACTCTGGAGATGGCACATATACTCAGCCCACCCCCTTGAAACTGTCCTGTGCGACCATACTTACCTTCTCGAGCCAATGTGCCAAGTGGACCTTATACCCAAGGAAGGAAGAGCTTTTGAGCTCTTTGCCTTGCTTAGCGGGAAAGTCATGCTCAGCGTGTGGTCTCGTGAGATCTCATGGGGGCATCCACATTCCCACAAGATCTTGCAAGAGCATCCCAGAACTCGCACACTGAGCAGGACTTGCCTGGTAAGCAAGATGGAGAGCTTAAAAGCTCTTTCCACACTGGGAAAACCCAGTGCAAAAGGAGCCTTTAAGTGTGCAATTAATTCACACAATTTCAACTGGCCTGCTTTCAACTGCGCAAGACTGAAATCACACTCGTTAACTGTGCACAAGATGTGATTGTGCTGTACATTAAAACACATGCACACAAGTATTGAGTCATGAAAAGCAAACCGTAAATACTAAAAAGCACACTAGTAGCACACAGATTGGAAGAAGAGAAGGACTACCTACTTCTTTTCTCCTTCTTTTTAAATTTTCCTTTCTTCTTCCCATGTTCTTTCTCATCATCAGACACAATATCTGGAGGCTCATGCAGGCTGTCATGAGGTGGTGATGGCTCGCCAGTTCGATATAAGCCAGGGAATTTTGTTGGGCTGATTTCTTCAGAGCTCGGGGTCCGAGCAAGACTCCCGCCATGCTCTACTCTGCGGTGCTCACTGGGGCTGCTGGTGGGAGGCAGGAAGCACTCCGTCATTCTTACTCTCTGGCACCACAGCAGAACAATATCCTGTTACCTATCCATTATGCCTGCAATAAAAAGAACACAAAGTATTTTTGTCGCTGCAAAATACTATTATAGGGAGAGAAACTGCTTTCAATACAGCTCTATATGTATTACACTCAATATGTATTACACTCAATTTCACTCAAGAATTCATCACATGATATAAACAGGACTACTCATGATATCACATACATTCAGATTCAAGTTTAAAAATCTGAAATTCAACTGCAACCATGAAGTACAATTTCAATTTTCAGAATTTGTTAAGAGTAGCTTCCTTTACACCCCACATTCTGGCTCATCACAAATCATATACTCATACATCCAGGACAGTGTCTTCTATGAGACTGTATCAAGTTCAGTCCAGTATTTTGCTTATTTTGGATATGATTGGTATGTGGCACTATGTTGGTTATAACTTGTCCCCAAACAGATACAGAGAGAGATGCAATGCAATGCTACCTCACTGGGAACTTTCTACTAGAAGAGTAGGCATATAATCTGTGGTGGCCCAAAGCTTATTTTGAAGTGTACACCCCCAAAGTTTCTGATTCTCTTCTACATATTTTGGTTATTACTGGCATTGTATATGTTAAATGACAGAGCAGAAGCTATTGTGGAAACATTTTAAAGCTTACAGTTTGGCATAATTTTATGGATATAGATGCCATGGTTCATGAGACAGGAGGAGAATGACAATGGCTATTTTGGAAAACGTCTGCAACCTAGGGTTTTTCCATTCCAAATTATATCTTCTATGTCATCCAAGTAGAAACTTCAATTAGTAATGGACTTTCCTGTAGAAGTCTATTACAGCAAAGGGACTATGGATCAGATGGAGAAATCTGACATCCACTTTCGACCTGAAGCAAACTGTGCTATTTTTAAGTTTGACTACTCTATCCTGTTAGCCCTGTTATGTATTTATTTTTTTTAATTGTGTGCTGCCTTCTGCAAGCCTGGAAGGGCAGAGTACAAGTACTTTAAAGAAAGCAATACAAACAATGCAATACAATGTTATCCCAGCACAGCATGGTTAATGTGATGTTGGAATGATGTATATCAGACAGAAAATTCATCAGTCATCTCTGCCTTGCAAGTGCACTTTTTTTTGCAAGCGGTGAAGTATTATAGGATTTCTAAAGTCAGGACTTTAAACAAAGGGACCTGAAGTTCAAAATTCAATGCAGAAGAGGGAACCCTTCAATATTCAGAGGTACCTTTCAAAGAGGTCTGCTAATCTCAATAAATCTTAGCAATTTGAAGATCCCCCACCCCACCTACTCTTCATACTTCCTTTTCTCCCTGGACCCTAGTTCTTGCCCTACACTCCTATTAGCTCATAATCTTTCCCCTTTTATGTCAATTCTGAGAGAAGAATTCTATATCTTGGAACAGGAGGTAAACCTAAAACAAGAAGTATAAGAGTACACTAGTTTAAAATATGTCTGTGCCAATTTCCTGCATGCACATTGTTTATTTCCATCACAGAACCTGGGGATTGTCTTAGGGCAAAACTATAAGCCTTGTTTGAATCTCTTGCCTTAGCTATCCTTGCTGTCAGACTGACTTGCATTTATGTAAAGAACACTCTGTTCTCTCTCAGCGCTAAAGTTTATCATGTGTAGACTATACACTGGTAGAACATGTTGTTATTTCAAAACCAGAATCATAGAATAAAAATTATCAGGACAACTCGTAACTCCCATGTGAATCACTCTCTTGCCTACTATTGCTTATGAAAGTCTTACGAAGGTCCTCCAATTAAGTTGCACAGCCAAGAGCAAGTGCCAAACCACCAGTGAAACAACACCTTGGAGATTTAGATAAGGAGTATGAAGTCATGGAGTTTATCTCTCTCTCCTTCCACACAACTGTTCCAACAAAAATTGAATCCCCTTAAAATTACTTCAAAATAAAAAATAAAAATGGGAGCTCCCACCATAGATGCCATGTCTCTCATGCAGTTTTGGCCCTGAATCAAACAGCTACTGCTACCTAATCAGAAGATAACTCATTCTGAAAACATAGCCTTGCATTTCAGAATTGAAGTTTTCTCAGCTGAGCCTGCAATCCTAGCATAACTGAACAGACTTAGCCCTCACTAAATATGCACTGAATTGAGCTTCATGAGTGAAAACTTAAACCACTTTGCCCTGAGTAGCCCCACTGACCTTGAATGACTAAAAGCTAGAAAAGTGTCCATAAGGTGCCTTTAACTGTAAGTGGGTCAAAGGGAAGGAATACAAAGAATCTATGTATCATAAACAAACCTGATTTGACCCATGTCAGGTTCCTATTTTGTTTACAGCACAGCTGCAACTCTTCAAGTCCATACACAATTTGCTTTTTAAGCAGTTTATTAGCAAACATTCAGACACAGTATAACCTTTATCATAAGTTCATTTCAAAGTCATGGTACAACAAATAACAAACACTGAACAGTTCCGCTCTCTCTGGTGTTGAAATGTTCTGGGAAACATTTTGTTATTCCAGATTCCTCATTTGCTGAGCCACAGCTAATATCATGTGTCCACACATGCTCAAATCTGGCAGAATGTTTGCCTCAATAAAAAAGAAAAAAATCTTATCTGGATGAACAATTCAATTAAATTCAGAGAGAGAACTAAGCACATACGTAGCTCCCACTGAAGTCAGTGGGATCTAAAACTGAATTGTGGCTAAAATGGGCTGGGTTACACCAAAAAATATGAATGGGGAGAAAACTGCTTTCCACAGCTTTGAGGAAGCATTTTACTTTGTGACATCTGTGCAGAGGTCCATATTTTTTGGCTGGCCTTGCCTGCAAAGTCAAAAATTATGGTCACAAAAGCTCATCAGATGAGCCCTATTATGGAGAAGCAGCCAGAGAAGCTTCCTGCCAACCTTTCCTAAAGGAAAGAGAGGAGGTGGGAAGAATGGTAGTTTTTGCCTGCTGCTTAGCAAAGGTTCTCTGATCACAAGAAAAATTTAAAAATGATACTTCCCCATCTCTTTTCCTTGAAAGTCAGGGCATGAAATCTGTTTTGATCTCAGTGGTTGGTATACTAGCACAGCGCAAGCAATGTAGATATGGGATACAAAACAGAACATGGGACTTCCAAATCAGTCACCGATTGGAGGAAGAAAAGCTTTCACTGTGAACCAGGAAGGCAAACTTGAAATTGCTTTAGTGTGCTTTAACAATCTTCAGGATGGGGTTACTTGCACTATGCAAGCTGTATTTACATATAACAGCTTGATTTAAACACTCCTGCTGCTGCACTGATCTTCCTCTGTTACTCAAATATTACCAGAGCTGTGGAAGATCCAGCCATGGAGCAGCTGCAACCATGTAGCTTGGGTAAATATATAACCAGCTACAGTTTGAAGCACTTCCAAAACCTTTAGGGAAACTGTAGCCACCTATACAGAAATCATTCTGTGTGGCTAAAACAATTCCTTGTGTTAACAAATGCACCCAACAGGACACATACAAAAAGAAACCTTTCTTAGAGAGAGTTCTTTGTGGTGCTGAAGGATATAAGCAGCTGCCTTTTCCAAAGCCAGACCAACTGTGCCTGAATGAGGACAGTCCTGTCTGACAGTAGCTCTCCAGGATTTCAGAGAGAGGTATTTTTAAACTTTTTTTCTTTTACAAGGTGCACTGGTATCTTTAGTATTTGCTCTGTTGCTAATAACAAGCATTCTGTGTGACCAATACAATTACGAGCATAGACACAAATCTAGAAATCTTTTAAAATATATCACAGTATTTGTTTCTTCAACTAATCCTGGTATGTTATGGTTTTCATTAAATACAGAAACTAAAGTATGTTATAAACGTACACAAAGGAGGCAGTAGTGCTCCTAAAGAAGCCTTCCTTGGATCTTGAGGTGTTTGACAACTACCACCCTATCACAAATATCCCCTTTTGGGGGTAAGGTGCTTGAGAGGGGGCTGGCAGACACTCTTAGAGGAAGCTGATGATATTGACCCATTTCAGTCTGGGTTTGAGCCTTGTTTGGGAACAAAATCATCTTTGGGTGTCCTGATACATGATGTCCTTCAGAAGCAGGACAGACCTTGTTGCTCTTGCTTGGTCCCTCAACAGCTTCTGATACCTTTGACTATGGCCACTTCTGTGTTGTGAGTTGGTGGCACTGTGTTGAAGCGATTCCGCTCATACCTAAGGGGCTGGATTTAGTAAATAGCATGAGGGGATTAGGTTTTCCCCTTTGGCAGTTGCACTGTGGGGTGCCACGGGCTGCTTTTTATCCCCAATTCTGTTTGATTTCTTTTTGGCTGCTGACACATACCGTATTTTTCGTCCCATAGGACGCTCCGTCCCATAGGACGCACCTAGTTTTTTGGGGGGGAAATAAAGGAAAAAATGTTTTCCTTTATTTCTCCCCCAAAACCAAGTCGGGGAACAGTGGGATGGCGGCGCTACGCCTCCCCGCTGTCCCCCGAGCTTGTGGGGCTGCCCGATGTCTGCCCGGCGCGAGGGGCGCTCTGCTTCAGGGCACGCCGCACGCCGGGCGGCAGGCTGCTCCCCACACTGCGGATGTCTGCCTGGCGCGAGGGGCGCTCTGCTTCAGGCTGCGGATGTGTTCCCGAAGCGCCGGGTGCTCTGCTTTCAGTGCGCCCGGCGCTCCGGGAAGCAGGCTGCAGATGTCTTCCCGAAGCCTGGAGAGCGAGAGGGGTCAGTGCGCACCAACCCTCTCGCTCTCCAAGCTTCAGCGAAAGCCTGCATTCGCTCCATAGGACGCACCCAGATTTCCCCTTCATTTTTGGAGGGGAAAAAGTGCGTCCTATGGGGCAAAAAATACGGTATATGAGCTTCTGTAATCCTTTAAAAAAAAAAAAATCCCTGTATTTTTGCACATCTAAGTAACTAAGAAAGGGTACATGGAAGACTGCAACAGTTACTCCCCCAAAAAGAAAAACCATTACATAAATGCATCCTGAATCACAATAGTTACCACTGTGTTCCCATTTCATAAGTTTATTTGATCCTACAAACAGGATGCTTGTGAATGGGGGCTGGCTGGTTGCAGTTTAACATCATTAATTAGTTATCTTTTAACCATCCTGCCATAGTCTCAAAGGGGCATGTTTATGCATTAAGAGAGTCCACATAAGTAGTCACTGGGAGCATTAAGCAGGCAAAAGTGGGTGGGGGGAATGATGGTGAGTGGAAGATACTCGAACAACACACATTTACTCAGAGGTTAACCCCACTACATGCAAAGGGCCTTTTTAACATGTTAAGTGTGCGTAGGATTGCAACCTGAACCACTTGTTGCAGAGTATTTATTTATTTCATAAAATTTATACACCGCTTGAGTGCAACCCCCCCCCCAAAAAAAACACCTCAAAGCGGTTGATAATGTCGACGTTGCTTGCATCGTTTTCATCCCACCCGCAGGGTGTGCCAATATGCCAACACCCCATTCAGCAATCCTGAGGAGAAAAAGGGAGTGGCAGCCTGAGAACCAACCGGGCCTCAGTCACAAGGCGCCCCCAGGCGCTAGGGGGCGCTGCACAGGGATACTAGCGCATGCGCGCCGCAGAGAGCGCTTCAGTTAATGCCCTTTTCCCACAGGCTCGGCCACATTTCCCTCCCTCACCCCCTTCTCGGAGGCAACGGAGCTGATGTGAGGGAGAACCCGGGTCGGGTGGGGAGCCCTCACGCGCATGAGCATGGCCCCAGCACTGACCTGAGCGGGTGGGTGGGGAGCCCGTCGCTGGCAGGACGGCTGTGCTGAGCTTGGCTCCTCTTCGGCCTCATCCGGGCCCCGCTCCGCGCCCCATCCCCTCGCCGCCCGCTTACAAGGTCGGGTATAGGGAACAGAAGGAGGCAGTTTGGAGGCGCATGCGCGAGCGCCCTTCTCTCCTCCTCCCCCCCGCTTCTCCGGCCTGTTTCTTGCAGCCCTTTGGCTATCGAGGGCAGAGGCCGGAATTAGGCAGCGCACGCGCATGACGCCCAGGGAGGGGCTGTCGTAGTAGCTGAGGGAGCGAGCTACCCAAGAGGAGAGGAGAAGGGAGCCTGCGCCTGCGCACTTGTTCTCCCTATTTTTATATAACGGGTAGAAAGTCCCGCCTGCCCTTTTTTTTGTTTGATGCATTTTGGGAGATGTAGTCTTATGAGTGGGGGTGGAAGCGAAGGGATGGTTTGAGCCAGGAGCACGCATGCGCATTGCATAGGCGTCCGAATTAACGTTAAATTTACGCCCAAGCGGTGTTCGTTCCTCTGTGGTATAATTCGCTTTAACAAAATTAGAATTTGCTCTGCCTGTCACTGGGTTTGGCTCTACCTATTGTTGGTCTCCCTTCCACCCTTCAAATTTCAATGGGCACCAGTAACTAGAGATTCCAAATGTAAGGTATTCCAGAATTCACCTTAAACAAAAGAACAAGGACAAGCAGGGTAGAGATGAACAAAGTAAGTGAAAAAATGTAATATGTCTAAGAAAGACTATAGCTCACAACTCATTTGGGCATTTACTAGCATTTCAAGGAGAAATAACTTCTCCAGGATCCATCTGGGCATGAATGTAAATAATAGGCTGGTCCACAATAAGAAGTTTATGTGCAGTGCAGTCCTATTCATGCTTGCTCAAAAGTAATTTCCAGTTCTGTCAATGTGCCTTATTCCTAAGTAATTGTGCACAGAAAAGACAGTAGTCTCTTTGGCCAACAGGTACACAATAACACACCTCTCATTTCCGATCTTAGCAAATGGACAAGAACATGTTAAGCTACATAGGTTTCTTATAAAAAAAATCCTTCCAGTAGCACCTTTAAGACCAACTAAGTTAGTTCTTGGTATGGGCTTTCGTGTGCAAGCACACTTCTTCAGATACGTATCTGAAGAAGTGTGCTTGCACACGAAAGCTCATACCAAGAACTAACTTAGTTGGTCTTAAAGGTGCTACTGGAAGGATTTTTTTTATTTTGACTATGGCAGACCAACACGGCTACCTATCTGTAACTAGGTTTCTTATGTAATTCAGTATGGTGAGATCTCTGTTCCTTTCAGCTACACTGTAATCTGGATCTAGTTATTTCAGGAACAGCCTCCCTCCCTGTTTCTTATAATTAGTAAGCTCATACAACATTCAACCAGTCTCCTGTTGTACAGTACAGCTCCCAGCCAGTTTTATAAATTAATGAAGAGAATAAAGGTTGAAAGAAAGGGTATGAAAGTTGAAGAGACCTGCCATTTAATGGATTTGGTCATGGTTCATTCATAGTCATAAGTATTTCAATCCTTTCTGTATAGGACAGTGGTTCCAAAATTACCATTGAGATGCAATCCTTATTCAGGACTCACCTTTGTTAATCCGATTATATGAAAGTCATTTAATCTCTGCCTCAATATTTACAATTAATTAATTAATTACAAATTAAATTTACAAATTACAGGTAGAAATTGTTTACCACCATAACTTTTATCTAACATAAAAGCTATTAATGGGGATTATCCATCAGTGTTAGCATGGACTAAAATTCCCACTTCACTCATAAGCATATAATGGATGAGTGGAACAGAAATTTGCCGCCTTCTCATGGGTTTTCTACAAGAGAGTGGTTAAAACATGGTCAATAAGTGGCCTGTAACATTAAGCGACATCAAGTGTGTGGATTTTTAGAGATAATACGGCACAGCATGAAGTGCCAACTGCAAGACTAAGACCCAGGTGATTAGCCCCTGCAACACCATTAAACTCCAAGAAGTCCCATTTTATCCATAACCATACTTTTAAAGAGGGAGCAAAACCAATGCTTTCTCACACATTATCTTACTTCATTTGTGGCTGGTTAAAGCATGTTAAGAGGCAATCAACCTTTGTAGTATTTCCTCATTTTCAGTGGGGCTTACTCCCAAATGTTCACAGGATTGAAGTCCTAGTGGGTCAAACAGATTCACTGGGAAAAAACATTTTGGCTTTCTATTTAAGAAAGACTACAAAAGGAAAATAAGAGGGGGGAAATTCTTCCCTCTGCAAATAAGAGGAAGAGCATCCCATGAGTCATACTGAGGGTGCCCTGGGAGGTGGGTAGATTATTTAATCCCATCTGGGACAGGTAAGAAAGTGTCAGAAGTATGAAGGAAAAGGAACCCTAGAACACAACTTGAAATGAAGATGAGGTTACCACCATTTTCCCCCACCACAGTATATTTCCTATGTATATAGCAGCTGTAAAATTCTGATGTTTCTTCCAACATGAAAATAAGTGAAAGCTTCATTTGTTGAATCATGACAAGAAATGGTGATAATCCAATTCACATTCCTATTAATATTTACACATACAAAATGCAGCGTATGTACAGAGAAGTTTCATATACGTAAATGGGAACAGACCAACCCCCTCCCATCCAATGCTCAGGTTGCATATATGTGTAAATAAAACCATATCCTAAAGACAAAATAAAAATAAATGGGAACAGGCCGACAATATTTGCTCCCTAGATGTAAAATAATTGTCTCTATTAGAGCTCAGTGCATCTAACACCAGTGAGTAATTTGTACAATGATAAATAAGTGGGCGCTAGGCCTTTCTTTTAACATGGGAGGCAAAAATTCAGCAAGTGAAGCTGCTGAATTCTGCCTGCCGTAAAGGTATTAAACACACACGTGTCTATGGGGAGAGATAAAAAGAAAAAGAATACCTGGTTTGCTAGCTTTGAACAAGTTTGCCACACAGTCCTTTGTAGCAGTATCCTTTTAGTCTGCTGGCTAGGTTTTCTCCATTATTGAGACTGGGCAGCTTCTACTATAGCTTTCACCAGCTGCTACTAAAGCCCTGTCCACCCAACCTCTTCTTATCAAATGCTGCTTTACTTGCTTGTGTGACTGAAGAGGAGAGGCGGGGCAGTGTCTATTATTTTCTTGTGGATTCCAAGCTCCACATGTGCATTTTAAGCATGGTGGCACAACTGCACTAAACTCCTTCCCTCCCAAGCTATGAGGGAAAGGGAGGGAATATATATATATATATATATATATATATATATATATATACATATATACACACACACACACACACACAAGAATGTGCATGATGGTGCCTCTTGAAATTTGATGTTGGATGCCCCAGGGAACTGTTTACATTCCTTACTTTAGAGCGATGTCCCAAGGAACTATATAGAATATTATATGGTGCTTAACCAGAGAGCTAGCAGTGTGCAATTATTGGCCCATCATACTCTCTAAACAGCAACAACATCCTTTTCAAACCTGAACGTCAAGAACATCCGCGTGGTGAATAAACATGTAGAGTTGTGTCCAATGTAGTACTATGTGAACATCCTTTAAGTGCAAGGATTTCTGCTTGTGCCACAGAATGTTTTCTCCCTCTCCTACCTTCATTTCACTCCCAATTTGTTCTAGGAGTCCCCCCAACTCTATGGAGCAGATATAGGGAAGGTTCAGGGAAAGTGTGGGGAGAAGGTGGAAAGTCCTGTTGTGGAAGCAGGAATTCTTGTGCTGATAGGACATGATAGTTGAATACTGTCCATGGGAAACAGAAGTTCCTAGCGAAATTCCAGCTTAGTGTTCTGCCTGTGGCGTGTATACTCCAAACACCATTTCTCTGGGAGCAAACAATGTGCCAAAACACAAAAACGCGCTGGGAAACTTTGTGCCACTTTGCTGCTTCTGTGCTTATCCCATTTTAATCAGCAATAGGAAAATGAAGAATCTGTGTGCCTATTCTGCTGGGTTAGCTTCTGAATTAATACAAGCATCCTGTGTCTGAATTAATACAAGCATCACACACTTTCTGTGTGAATATTCCACATACATGAATTTTGACATGTTTATACACTTGGATGCTACAACCAGATCCCCTCTACATGCAGCAAAAATGCACAATGACCACATTAGTTTAGTTATGCTCCATCTACAATTTCTACACTGCTTAGAAAGTACTTTGATTAAATAGTTTAAAACAAAAATAGCAAGAAATAGTAGTTCATCACATAGCTATCAACAGCAATCAGCATAGCAGCCAAATTGAAGTCCTTGTTTGGAGTTATTCTGTCTTTGGAATAGACAGTGCCAGAGACAAAGAATAAGGAAGGCTTCACAGAGGGATCTGGTTGGCCATACTTGAAAACAGGACGCTGTGTGAGATGGATCTCAATCTAGTTCAACAAGGCTCTTTTTATGTTCTTAATCCATCTATCTAACGATTTCCAACATTCTCTGTGTCACACTCTTGAAACATTAGTCACACTTTTGGCATGACTAAGGGACACATTTCTGTAGATGAAAGAGTCTATGCAGACAGGGATGGACTCAGTTTTCATGAGCTTCCCTTGAGTAGATGGCAAAGAGCCTCCAATTTGGGAGACATATCAGAGACAGCAAAAATTGCCCCTCTTCACCTCCTCCCACCCAAAGTCACTAGGGTTTCTCAATGTTCTTGTTAACCTTACAAAGGAAGGTTAATTTTGTGTTTGTTATTCATTCACACTAGGGAAAATAAAACACTAAACTTTTTGACAAATTTAGCATGAGCAAACTCCCTTATAGTGGAGTGGTCTGACCATCACCAACAGGGATAGGACACAGAGGACAATGTATTTTAATACTCTTCTGAGTTAAAGCGTTAAAATCGAAATGTGGAAAATATGGAAACAACGAGGAGAAGCAGGATTGAGACTTGGAGATATGCTTCAAGGTCCAGGCTATGGGAAGTCCCGAAAAATTAATAATTATAATTTGGATGATAATTTGGTCTTTTTATTTTAGTTTTTTATTTTAATTGGATTATAATTTGATATGATAATTGGATGTTCTTTTATTGGAAAATTAATTAAAATGATTTAACAACAACAACAAAAATACTCTCCTGGGACAACTTAACAGAGTTCCCCCCAGGAGCTCAGATAGGCTTAAGCTGAGACATAGTGACTGAGGATTTGGATCCACGTCTCCCTAGGCACATCCAGAATCCCTCCCTCCACATAACGTATACCCAGTCATAATGGCAGTCATTCTAATAGTACAATAAGAACATTATATTATTAGTCAGTTCTTCACAAAAAATGGAGAATTGGTCAGAATATAAAACTACAATCTTATCATGGAACTTTCAAAGATTTATTTTTGTCAAAGTGTATAAAACTTCAAGAATGAAAATTTCACCATCACAAGGATTCAACCATCTGTTAGCATGACCAATAGAATTTATTAAACATTGTATTTACAACTATTTACATATGCTTTAATAGGTAAATATTAAAATAGACAATGTACAATTTTTCATTGAGAGGCATTTGTAAGGGAGAAGCAGGACACTAAAAGGCTTGTTTTGAGACCACAATGTAAGAGCAGATTTATAATCTTTTAAGATTTTAAACATAATACTCTTCATAGTAAGTCATAGGCATGGCATTACAGCAGCATAGCAAAAGACAAATGGCTCTAGGAAGTCAAAGTGTAATCCATTAAGCACTGCTGCAACCACACTGAAAGGGACACTCATGCAAATTCCTCTGAATAAATGGATGCTGTACAGAAGCAGTGCTTGGTGGATTGGCACCGTATGTTGCAATCATTTAGGTACCACACAGTAGGAAAAAACCTGAACTGAGCTAGCATGCAATACCACTCAGTCTCAAATCTTAACAGTTATGGTGATGGAACAAGTAGCTAAATCAAATACATGCCTTTTAAAAGAAAATTGCCTATACACTACACATAAGAAACAACAACTTTGGTCCAATAAAACATTAGACAAAACAGTTTTACAATTAAAATATCTATTTTTATACAGGGTTGAACGTTAAATACAAGATTATTTACAATTGCGCAATATGTATAAAATAAGTTATTTTAAAAAATGAAAACAATATTACATCTTTTCCAAAAAGAAAACTGTACATTTAACCTATAAATTATATAAGATGAATAGACCCTCACTCCCCACATTCCCACAAGCGTGTAATATTTCCCACAGCTTGATGTTTTGTTTTTTGTAGGAGTTTAAGTTTAATAAAAATCATTAAAGTGAACATAAAATAGCAAGTGCTTTTCAGCAGATTTTTTTGTAACAGCTGCCAGCGCTGTTAAAACTTCAGTGAAAGATTTTTTTTTTTTTGTACATAAATAGCTCTGTTGGGAAGATGCTTTTTGGACCTAGGATCTAAAATAAATACCATTTGTAATAAATGGTATGCACATTTACAACATTGAATGAGATTTTGTGAAGCATTTTGATGTTATATATGGAAGATTGAAAAAGGCTGTATTCCACATTAGTGCTATATTTTTAAACGAATTACATATATATTTCACAACGTTAAGCTGTAACAGACAGCAAAGAGATGCTAGCAGTCATATAGGCGTCAATTCAAAGTCATCATTAACATCCACAAGAGGAACATAGAATTCCTGAATTTCATAAATGCTGATGGATTTATAAGTTGCAGGATCAAGTTCTTGTAGTTTAAGCTGCCATTCCAGTCTCTGAACAGCATTTAAAGCTGCTGCTTCATGTTGTTGCCTCATCAAGAGACATGTCTATTTCAAAATAAACAGATGAATAGTCAATTATTCCAAGTACACCTTAATGTGAACCGCATACTGAATTCTCCAAGACAGGGACGGCCAATTTGACAGTCCACAGGCCAATCAAACCCCTGAGACGATTTGATCTTATACTTGTGAGCCTATTCATGTTTTGAATAGGGTTTTTATTTTTTGTAATTCTAGAGGCAATTAAATATTCCATAAAACAATGCTAGCACTTTTAATAAATCAACCCTAGAGCAATTAGATGCTAAAGCGTCAGCTCCTTTTACCTAAAGCTTTAAAATGCTGGCTATTCCTGCTTTAAGGGGGTCTTTAGAAAAAGATATTCATTCTGCACCATTTTCTTTTCTCAACGCTGTACATATGCAGTTCACTCTGAATTAGATCCAGTACTAAGCATGTGTAATTAAAAAGGCAACTTCCATGAACAGGACATCTGCTCATGAAAAGTATCCCCACCTAATTTTCAGGTATCCTCCCTTTACCCTCATCTCTCTGTGTCACAGCCCATCCCATTTAGCAGAGTCCCCTGAAAGATTTCTAGGTATTTTGGGAGAACTGCTGTGGAGAGGAGGTTGGGTGGGGAAGTCAGCTACTGCCAACCTTGTTACATGCACTTAATTCTGGGTCCAAGCCCTCTAGACATACACCATATATTCCATAGATGCCAATGGCATGATTTCAAAAGAATTCTTAAGGTGAATGGAAATGCTTCCATGTGCACTTCAGGGCTTCTCCATATTGTTCCCTACCCCACCCTTTTGGATGGATACACGGGATACACTAAGAATATCCTCCTGACACCTTGATATACATGAAGTCTACTCACTGAGTACTGGCTTCCTCATTCAGTGCAATATTAAGGCAGTTCCACAAATAAAATTGACACGTTTGTGATCCCTGCAAATTCCCTGAACTGAGAAACCCATGGAGGCAGGAACTCAGGTGTTGTTCTATTCCATACATGTGAGCAACTAAATGAATTAAGACATGTATTATCTATTTTCTCCTGAATTTGCTATGACACAAAGAATGTGAAGGAGACCATGTGCTAGATGGTTTATTGCAGCTTTCTACTGAAAGATCTTTTTTGGAAAAGGTCCAATAAAAGCACATACCTTTAATTTGTCGAATTTATCATCCACGTCCTGTAACCATGACATAAACTGTCGTGCATTAAATCGATCTCTAACTGATGTTTTGCTGTCATCGGTCTGGAAATCAAATGTATTAGAAATTATAGACAATGTTAATTATATAGTAATTTATTCCAATGCTAAAAATGGTAGACCCATATTTTTAAAATGTTAAGAGTGATGAAAAATAGTAGTTTGGATCCAAATGTGTCCTTGTCTCCATTAGGTGCAGAGATGGGGAACCTGTGGCCCACCAGATGTTGGAACTACAATTCCCACCATCTCTGACCATTGGACATACTGGCTGAGGTTGATGGGAGTTAGCTACACCTGGAGGTCCACAGGCTTGCCGTTTCTGCGCTAGCAGAAGGCCTCTTCCAGTCAGGCTGTTTCTGACCTAGTGTGGAGAGTGAAAAAAGTGATTCTCCCATGAGCCAGATTAAATCTGTTTACACAAGACTTTACACAAACTCTTTCAATATTTTTAAAAAGTTAAAAGTGAAAACCTTTCTTCTCTGCAGACCATGCAAATTTGTCTTCAGCATCCAGTTCTTCTATATAAGAATTCTAGCCTAATGTTTCCCACTAATTTAACTAGGACTGAGATTAGCCAAATAGAGTAATTTATCCTCAACAGATTCCTTTTTAACAAATTGGTTTTACAATGGGTACCTTCCAAATGTCCAGCAAGGAAGATAATTTTAGGAACAAGTTGCTAGAAGTTTAGACAATTCAACGAACAATTTCATATGTGAATTCTTAAAGAACTCTAGCAGTATGCTGTCTGAATCAGCAACTTTTAAAATTAGAATTAAATTTAAATACCATATTGGCCCGAATATATGCTGCACCCACATATAAGCCACACCCTTAAAATTCAAGGCTTATTTGCAGGTGTGGCCACCAAGCCGGTGCTGACACTCGGCGCCCCGCTCCCCAAGCCGGTGCTGGCCGCCCCCGTTCAGGGCGGTAATGCCAGGAGGCGGGCACACAGCGCACTCAAGAGCCGAGCGCCGGCACCGGCTTGGGGAGCTGGGTGCCCACCTACCAGCTGGTTGGTGGTGCATGCACTCCCTAGCTGGGGGGGGGGTGCACCTGCCTCCCAGCTTTTTGGCGGTGCATGTGCTCCCTAGCTGGATGACCTGCGCATGCTCCCCCCCGCCAACCAGCTGGGAGGCAGGCGTGCCACTCCCCCCTCCCACCAAGCAGCTGGGAGGCGGTCGCGCTGCTTACCCCCACCACCAAGCAGCTAGGGAGCGAACACTGCCAACCAGCTGGGAGGCGGATGCTGCTCCCCCCACTCCCGCCATCAAGCAGCTAGGGAGTGCGTGTGCTTCCCAGCCACTTTCAGCAGCATATGGTAAAAAGTCACGAATATAAGCCGCACTTTAACCTTTCAGGGTCTGAAATTGGGGAAAAGTGCAGCTTATATTCGGGCCAATATGGTAAAACTTGTTTTCATGTTAACTTTATTAGACTTAGTTTGAAAAAGTAACTTCAGCTATGGGTTTATTTCCAAACCAAACCTTAAAAGCAGTCTTTTTAAAAATTTACCTGGCTGTCCATAGGCACATTATACACTTCAGCATCCAGCAGTACTGTGCATGCACTGAATGGTAAAGTCTGATTAGCTAAAGTTCTTGCTGCTCGATAATGGACACGCAATACTTCTTGCTCATTGGAAACAATAAGCTTTTCCTAGTTAAACAAAAAAATAATAATCAGTGTTTTAAAACACAAAATTTCATTAAAATACTATTTGATCATTGTTTTTCCTTTTCTGAAGTACACTTTCAAGATTTTTGAAATGTAATATTTCTATTAATTCTCTCTATTAATTCATACCAATAAACATGCACATTTACAGAGATTTCATACAGAAAATACTATGAGACTTGGCTTAGAAATCTAAGTAGAACTTTCAAAACTTCCCAGTAAGAATGGCTTCTTATATGAATTTCTTAGCACAGTGTAAACTCTCCTTTTCTTTAAAGGAATTCCCAGGTATATATAGGTTCTGATTGGAGATGCAAGTTTTTAACAACTTCTTAACAAACTACCGTATTTTTCGCACCATAGGGCGCACTTAGTTTTTAGATGGGGAAATCAATAAAAAAAATCCCCCCCCCAGCTCCAAAGAGCAGCGTACAGGCTGCGCACAACCTCTCCCTGCCGGAGGGGTTGTGCGCGGCTATGAAACAAGCCAAGGCAGCGAGCGGGATGGATCGTGCTGGCTGCTTTGGCTTCCTCTTTAGCCCCGCGCAATCCCTCCCTACCGGGAGAGGCTGCGCGGGGCTAAAGAAGCCATAGACCCGTGCAGCCTCTCCCTGCCGGAGGGGTTGTGCGCGGCTATGGAACAAGCCAAGGCAGCGAGCGGGATCCATCCCACTCGCTGCCTTTGCTTCCTCTTTAGCCCCGCGCAATATCTCCTGCCGGGAGAGGCTGCATGGAGCTAAAGAAGCCATAGCCCCGTGCAGCCTCTCTCTGCCGGAGGGGCTGCGTGCGGCTATGGCACAAGCCTGTATTCGCTCCATAGGACGCACACACATTTCCACTCAGTTTTTGGAGGGGAAAAACTGCGTCCAATGGAGCGAAAAGTACGGTACATATTGTGCTTAAATCTTAACATGTAACAGTTTTTCTTCATTCTAATCCTTTCTCTTTAAAACGATAAAACTTTTAAAAGACTTGCCCATCTTTATACAGTCATCAGTCTACTGGGTGAAAATAAATGAATAAATAAACACTATCAGCCAAGATTTTATGGCACTTACCCTCTCAATACTGTGCTGCAAACGAAGTTTCATCCTTACAACTTCTTGTTGTCTAAACAGTTCTTTAAGTGGATCTGACAGTGAAGGAGGTGGTGTGATCTGTGAAAAAATTGTTCATGCAATATCATTTATATACAATACTGTACACATAAGCAAGAGCCATAACATAGTCAACTGGAGGAAAAAATTATGGTGCTTAAAATGTCACCGAATGCACATATTTGTATCACAAATACGGAATTAAATATATGAAGTTTACTGTGTTAACATGAAACATTGTTTGAAGAATCTTTATATATATGAAAGCAGCACATCAAGCAGATGCAAGTCAATGGACTGCATTCATATGTAACACTAAATCATGGCACAGGACAAGTCTGTGTGAGCCTTGTCTATTTTTCCCTGGCACAGCTTGCAAGGAATTTGAAAGCTTGTTTCTGTTTCAGATTGACTTCTGAACCAGACAAACTGCAGTTAGTTTTAACAACTGTTTACAAAAACAAAGCCAATTTCAAATTGTAGTTTAAGAAGCTGGCTTACTTGAGTAAACCGTAGTTCATAATAACAGTTAATCTGCAGTTTAAGGTTCAGATGTATTGTTTAAACAGAAGTGGAAGCTTCCAAACTCCTTCACCTTTTGACAGCATTATCTGTCTTCTCCAAAAATCTGGCTAACAAGTCCTCCTAGCAACTTTCCAGTTGCATAATCACTGGAGCCAAAAGGGCAATGTAAAGTTATCTTGTAAAAAATGTGGAAAGCAAACTATGCTACTCATGAGTATTTTCTTGGCCCTTCTGGCATCAGCTGGTTGCATCAAAAATACATATTTGTTTTACATTTAATAAGAAAGTAGAAAACAGCAGCATAGCTATTCTCCTTACGCAAAAACATCCCCTTTCTCATTTAGTTTATGCAGAAAGTAAAATATACTATTGTTATTGTCAGGGAGAGGCAAATGGGAAAAGATGAAAGGACAGAAACCAGCAGTTATAGAGAGCCTAAAGAGATTATCAGCAGCTTGTCGTCTAGTCTGACGTAGAGGGGGAGGAGGATGAGCCTGGGACAAGTCATGCTGTACACAGAGGAAGTAAGGGGAGGAGTTTTCGCAGACTTGCATGCTGGGTGCGGAAAAGGAGGAAGTAAGATTAGAGGGAGCAACTGCGCACAAGGGGAAGGAGGCTAATGGAAACGCTGGAGATGTACGTTTGAACTTGTCAAATAAATCAATTGTTTGGAACTGGCTGGGAGCCCGGAGTCTTATCTATGGCCAGCTGGACAGCACTAAGCCTCTGACAGTTATGGGATGGGGACAGGGGGTGGCAAGGAGCATGCAAAACTATCAAGCAAAAAGTAACATGGTTGCCGCATGCTCCTACTATGCAGAATAGGAATCTGGTTCCATTAGCTTACACTGGAATGAACTGAACAGTTTAAGAGATTGCTGAGAGTATATAATTCACTCTATTAAAACTTAGATACCCAGTTACTTACAGTTGGAATGCATATCTTGCTCAAAGGGTTGCCATCTAAGAGGTATGATCCATTGAAGGTCACATATTCATCGTAATACTGAGGCGCTTGAGGAATAACACTACACAGTAATTTACGCTTTTCTTCTATTTTCTTTCTTATGTGCAAATATTCAAAGTATGGATTTGCTCTCTCCGAACTGTATGGCTGGATCTCTTCTAGTTTGAGAGCGTCTACAATAGCTGCCAGAGACTGGTGAATTTTTTCTTTAGCTTGCATTAATGAGGGATTCACTTGCACAGGCTGAGGAACACGTGACAGCTTTCTTTTACGAGGATGATGCGCCTGAGCATCATCTTCCTCAGTCAGTCTTATCCTTCCTTTTATAGAGGAAGATGATTCAGAATCTCTTTCTGATATCTGAGGACAACCAGTAAGATTTTGCTTACTTTGATTAGCAAGCATATTTGCTCTGTTCCTTGTGATTCTTTGAGGAACTTCATACTGTTCTCCTTTATGGTCTTCTATTGCTTCTTCCAATTCTGACTTAACACTCGCACTGTACTTATGCACTTCATGTCCAGTTAATTGTGAATGGCTTTCCAAACAAGGTGAAAGGCACTGTTGCAAGTTTTCTTCCATTGAACTGTTTTCCATGCTGTCTATATTAAAAAGTTTTCTGTTATATTCATTAGCAATTCCTTTCAGCGCTCTGCCATTTAGATCCTGTAGGTCTATTTCATTTTTATTACTTGTCATGTGGGATGAATACAGGTAATCAGAATGGTCTTTTTCACCTGCAATCTGAATATCAATCATGCTGCTATCTAGCTCATCCACTTGTGATGTCTTATAAATGAGCTTACTGACTACAGAACTTGCATTAGGGTGTAAACGAGGATCATTTGCAATAAAATCCTTTTCAAAATGTTGTGAAATATCTTTAGTGAAGCTTTCAGGATACACAGTGATTAGCACATCTGACTTTTTATTGTTTGATGGAAAGAAAGTTTTTTCTATCTTCTTTTTACTGTTTGCATCTACATCTAAGATTGAATTGGTAGCTTGAATGGCACTTTGTTGGTGTTTAACAACCAGAGACTCTAGGCTGCTAATATCTGGTATAGAACGCTTTGACATATAGACTGCATCTGTGATTGGCTGAATCCGAGACGAACAAGAAGACTGGAGAGAGAAAACAGCTGCAGATTCCGGTGATGTAAAATTTGCTATGTTTTCAGCATGATGAAGAAAAGGTTCAGAATTTTTCTGTTCTTTCAAGATTTTATTTTCAGAATTGTGTATGGCTGGGACAGTTGCTGCATCTTGCTCAAAGCCAGGAAAATTTGAACAGATGCACTCACTGCTCAATGAGTTAAATCTATCCAAAGGTACATCCCATGGTTTACTTGATGGAGTCGTATTCTGGCTGCACTGCTCCAAAGGTGTATGACTTTCTCCTGATGGGTTTGTCAGAGTAGCATTTTTAACTGCATCTGATGTAATATGCTTGTTGCTAGCAGATCTAGTTGGAGATGATGCAGAACTGGAATGCATGCTTGACATACCATTTTGGGAATCCTTCTCCAGCAAATTACAGCATAGTGATTCATGTTTAGGAGAAGGGCAACTATGACTCTGAACTGAAAGCAACGCAGTGTGATTATTTTCTTCTGACACTCGGGGCTGCTTTGCATTTTCACAAACAACAGATGGCATACTACACCTTCGAACTTCTACAACCGGCCTGCACTCGTTTATAATAAGTTTAACATCCTCAACAGATGCTGATCTCACATAAGCTGGTGGAAACCTGTTTGGAAAAGGTGCTTTATTGCGCTCCGGCAACTCTGATAAACTATCAGTCTCATGATGAGCAGGTGATTTGGCACTAGGTAAAAATGGTGAATGTGAAAAAGACATTTGAGAATCAGATCCTTCAAGCATGAAGTCTGAATCATATTCAGTTATTGGTCTTGGAGGAGTCACTGTTGTATGGCAAGAATCCTCCGAACTAGCCACTGAAAGCATGGACACTGATCTGGATGTTAGCCCTGTCTTTTCACTTTCTGATCTGGGAGATCTACTTAAGCTGTTGTCCTGTAGCAGTGACAGTTTCCCACCAGCTGCTAAATTCTTTATGTCAACAGACTGTGATCTACTACTTGTAGCATCTTTCGGCTGCTTATCCTTCACACAAGTATCTGACAACTCAGAGCTTTTTGAACGAATCAGCTCTTTAGTTTTTGGTTCAGTAAGCGGATGTTTTATTTTGTCCTTATCTTTTATTTTGTTAAGTTCTGAACAGGATCGATTCTTCAATCTTTCTTTTTCTTTCTGTTTTATTTTTTCTTTGTGTTTTCTATGCCATTGTTCAATTTCCAGATCTTTAAGACTAAGCATTCTTTCAAAGCTTGTCTGCATCAAATCATCATTCAATAATCTCTTTTCTTTAGGCCGACTGTCTTTAGGTGCTGATGCTGGTTTTGACTTAAGCTTTTCAGTTTCAGGTTTTAGCTTAAGTACGCTGTTTGGCTGTATTTTATCTTTATGTTTGTCACGCTCTTTATATCTATCTATATCTTTATCTTTTTTATCTTTCTCTCTTCCATCTGGAGTTTTCAGTAATTCATCTTTTGGTTTCTCTTTCAAGGACAAGGTTTTTTCAATGCTACATTTCTTCTCTTCTGGAACATGCTTTATAGTTGCAACTGTTGAACTATCCCGATCTCTCGGTTTTTCTTTTTTCTCAGCTTCCTTTTCTTTTTTACCCTTTTCAATTTTTGAATAGTCAGCTTCCTTTTCAGAAACCTTGGATTTTCTCTCAATTCCAGGCTTTTCTTTGCATTCTGACAAGTATCTATCACTTTTTTCTTTGTCATGCTTTTTATCAAGTTTTTCTTTGATTTTTTCTCTGTCATCAAGCTTTTTAATAGTATTTATGCTTTTTAATTTGTCATTTTCTTTATGAGATTTTTCTGTTTGCTGAAAATATGATTTTTCTTTTTCTTTTGTCTTTTCTACATTTTCAATGGGGTCTGATCTTTCTTTTTCTGACTTAAGTTCACATTTTATTTTTTTCTCTCTGTCTAAATGTTTTCTTTCTACTTTTTCAGTAGCAGAATTCCGCTTCTCCAGCTTTTCTCTATGTTCCTTTGTGGGTTTTTCCTGTTTCTCAAAGTCTGTTTCTTTCTCTACCAAAGATACATTAGTAGCTAAATCCCTACCACCTAAACAAAACAATTCTGTTTCTTTATCAATGAACATGTCTTTTTCTTCCTTTGTATCTTTTGCTTTTTCCTCCTTATCACTTTCTTTTTTATTTTTTTCTCTCTCCTTTTCCTCTCTACAATTTCTATCTTTTTGAAAGTTTTTCTCTTTCACATATTTGTCTTCTTTCATCAGAACTTTTTCCAGCTTAGATTTTCTCTCAGAGGTTTGAGATTCATGGTCCAAACTTGATATATCCTCTGCTTCATCACTTTTAAAAAAGTTCTCTTTCCAAAACTCTCTATCAAACTCAATATTCCTTTGGGCCTCCTTAGAACTCTCTCGATGCTTGTTCTTTTCCTTTTCTCCATCCTGCTCCTTTTTGTGCTTATCCTTTTCTTTATGTTTCAGTTTATGCTTCTTAAGTGCTTTCCCCTCCTTATCTACTTTTTTCAAGGTACATTCAGAAATTTCAAAGGATGAGCTATTGTGTTGTTCCTCCTTAAGTTTAGGACTGGATTTTTCACCAAATTCAGAAATAAATTCTTTCTGATGTTTACTTTTGTCTTTGTGCTTGTAGGATTTGCCACTGGAGCTTTCCAGTACAAACTCAGAGTCTGTATTATGATCATACTGCACTAATTCAGATTGTGATGTTACGTCAGACCCTCCTGGAGATAAACATGTTTTAACATTTTCTTGTTTAAGTGGAGTTGACTGCTTTTCAATTAATCCACATGGGTGCTTGGGGGATCTGCCTGCAGTAATATGGAGTAAGGGCAAAGAAGAATCCTCTTTTGAGTTAAAAGATTTTCGAAAATTCTCTTCTTCTCTGCTTTTGTCTAAAGATTCTAATACAGAAGCACCCAGGTTTAGCACTCTGGAATTCTCTTTTTCAAGTTTTAATTGTTGGTTCTCTTTATTTTTGCTTTGATTTTTTAGTTTTCTTTTAACTTTTCCTTTCTGTTTATATTCACTAAAAGCATATTCTTTTTTAATCTTTGCATCAGAATTTGAAGTTTCTGTGACAGAACACGGAGAAGAGATTATCTTTTTGTCCTGAAGAATGTCTTCATCTGAACTTTCAGAACTTGAATATAAGACCCTGGAAGGCTTCTGTTTCTTATTTTTAAATGATTTTGGAAATGTTACCTTTTCCTGTTTAAGAAATAGGTTACTCTGTTCTATTTCAGATTCATCCTCTTTTCTCAGATCTTTCCTAGGTATATGTCTGTCATCAATCATTTTCTTAACTTCATCTTCATCATCATCTTTAAACTCATATTCATCAAGAGCAGATGAAAAAGATGCCTTATTGGGAATGTGCTTGCTGTCTAGAGATTCTTTCTCTGTCTCAGAATCCATAGTCCCATCTATACTGGAAGGATTTACAGACGGTGTCTCTTCAAGATCTAGAAAAGAAAATGAAAAGAGTCAACAAATATATTCATTTATTTACTATTCATGACAGTGAATATTACTTTTAAAACGACGTGTATGTTACATGTGTTTTATCTCTTTTTAACCATCTTTTAAATGTTTTCTGGCACTGGATCCCACAGTTTAACTACATACTGTGTGAAGAAGTGCAAAAAAGTTCATTACAAGTAAAGGCTTTGGGGTGGGTGTTTAGGTGCTGCTGTTGTCTTTTGGGGTTTCTTGTCAAGCTGTGTAAATAGCAGTTGATCTATATATAGGAAATCACACACTTTTACAGAGTGGACAGATCACCTCTACAATAGCTCATTTTATTTGATATGTAAAATAACTTTTCCAAAGAGCAGCGATTGAAACATGCTTATTAAAAATATATATATAATTAGGCTTGTTATATATATATATATATATATATATATATATATATATATATATAATTAGTCTTCTATGAAACTCTATTTTTAAAACCTGGAAAACTACAAAAAACTTGCTGGTTAAATCCCAAAGGGCTTGGCAAGTTTTTAGTTTGTGTCTACCTGGCCCATGTGAAGGACATCCAAATGTTAATTGGAAGTGTGCAGGGAAGGAATAAATATGCTTTATTCGAAAACACGCCCAGCTATTGTTATGGGGGGCCCATAAGAGATGAACAGTGTAATCCTGTGCATATCTAATCAGATGTAAGCCCCATTTAGTCCAATGTGAGGATCAATCAGCAAAATGATTCATCAAAACTAAGCTGAGGGCAAAGTTGTAGGAGATAATTTCACAGAACCATGTCTCTGCAAATTACTTTGTCCCGTAAAACTCAGTGGGAGGTCACTGAGAGGTATAACTGTACTTATCTGCAAGGATCCTGTTTTCTGTATATGCACACCAATATGAAAGTCTGTGTATTATCTATACACACTTATGTATAACTATAAAAGTACAATTAAAAGGGTTTTTTTCTGACCTGAACAACCATCGTCATCATCAGAAATAGGAACTTCTCTTTTCAGTAACCGCCCTAGTTCTTCTGTATCTGCTACATCAACAGGCCTTTCTCCTTGTTTATTAGCCTGAAATGGATTTCCGCCATGTCGGAGCAGCAATTTCACAATCTGAAACATTAGGTATTTAAGTTTATTAGACATTAATTAACATGAAAAACAGGCCTTGGGAGGTGATTAGATTGTAAACAGACACCTGTTTTTTTAAAGCATCTCACTCTGTAAAATGCTATATACATGGATGACATTATATACCAGTAAGTAAATCAGGGTAGGACAGCAGTGTTGAAATCCACACATAACACACTCCAGAACAGTACACTGATTTATTTTGACTGCTCTAAATCTGTGGATTGGTGCCAAAGATAAAAAAAATTAAGCAACACAGGAGATTAAACTCTTGTAACATATTTTACAAAGCAATCTTTTCCTTAAGTTCTGTTGACTGAGAGGCTATAGTATTTGGCAGAAATCAAGATATGACACCGGCATGCCAGTCCTGCTGGCAGAATACCCAAATATGCTGAATGAACAGCTCTGCCAACAAAGATATGCTGATGGAATGGCCAGAAGAGGATGGAGTCATGAACAGGACAGAGGTGGATCAAGGGTAGAGGACATTTACACCATGTTCCTTACCATCCCTGTACCTAACTATCTGCTTGGTAGCCATAGGTCACCAGGAATTCTATGGAGAAAAGTTAATGGGCTGGTGGAGAAGGGATGGATTTCAACATTCTTCCTCTGCCAGTCTGCTTTGTTTCTGCTTTTCAGTGCAGGGAAACCCATCCCTCAGCAATATCTCTTCTTTGTTAGATACTTAAAAAATAAAAACTGGCCTGCTGAGAAGCTGGTATCCTGAATTTTCATGATGGCCATAGAGATGGGAATTTTCCCATCTCTTGTGACCAGCATGGAAATGCAGACTACAACTGTCATCACAGGCTGGTAAAAAATGGCAGGCTAAATAACTTGGGCATATTTACACATTGTTCTGTAGTCCTCCAGACTGCTGCCATGTTCATGTTGATACTGGAACTTTATACCAGCCCTAGACCTGGTGCAAAAAATTGCTGTCTCACTGAGGAGTTGTGTGTTGTTTAAGCCACCCTTTTATCAATGACTGCCCCTGCCAATCTCACCACGGCAGAACATTGTACTTCAGAACCCAATAACTGTACACCACTGCCAATATATAACACCCACAGAGAGTGGCTACAACTGAAACAGAGTGCATGATATGGGGCAGTATCTCAGAGCTCACACATAAGTCTTCTTTAAGTCTCTCTATATAAAATGTAAGTAGATCCTGCTGGATTAGGCCAATGGCCCATCTAGTCTAGCATCCTGTTCTCACAGTGGCTGGCCAGCTGCCTGTGGGAAACCCTCATGCAGGATCTGAGCACAAGAGAACTCTCCCCTTCTGTGGTTCCCAGCAACTGGTATTCAGAAGTATTACTGCCTCCAGATATGAAAGCAGAGCATCATAGCATAGACAGGAGACTGGCTGGTCAAGAGGAGGAGGAGAGTAACTGTCAACAGCCTGTGTTTCTTGGTTTGGGGCACAAGAGGGCAGCATAACCCACTATGCCATAGATCACCACTACTGGAAGAAAGAGAGAACATCATACCAAACTGCTTGTCTCCAGAACACCAATATGAACTTTAGAGATGTGTTACCATTATGCAAACTATGCACACTGCACGTTACAAGTGCTTCAGATTCCAGATACAAAACACCCAATACTCTACTCCAACAACTGGGTCTGCCAGGACAAAGCAGCCCATCCAGAAATGCAAGAGAAGGTGGCAGCCATGCTATGAAGTGTAACTGTTATAACTGTCACCCATGTCTTCCTCTCACTTTGTTATATGTGAATAGCATTTCTTGTCTGAATTGTTTTGCTTTAGTACCTCTTACACCTCCCTCCTCAACAGCAGGAAGCAGTGTCTTCCACACACAGAGAAAGCACTTGTCCCTCCCACATGCAGATGATGAAGAAGAAGAGTTTGGATTTGATATCCTGCTTCATCACTACCCTAAGGAGTCTCAAAGCAGCTAATAATCTCCTTTCCCTTCCTCCCCCACAACAAACACTCTGTGAGGTGAGTGAGGCAGAGAGACTTCAAAGAAGTGTGACTAGCCCAAGGTCACCCAGCAGCTGCATGTGGAGGAGCAGGAATCGAACCTGGTTCACCAGATTATGAGTCCACTGCTCTTAACCACCACACTACAGATGAGCTCTCTGTTGATGAAGGCCAGGCACTCTGCCCCAAACATTGCCATTACTGGCCAAACATCCATAAGCGTAACATCCCTTGCAAACAGAGTTCTAGTGAAACCCCCCAAAGGGCAAGTATATGCAGTCTCCCCCACGCCTGCTGAGGCATTTACGCTAGCAGAACACTCAAGTGGCATCATTTACTCTTCTCTGTCACTTACAAACACCTATTATGCAACCAGGTTCAGGGTCTATGCTTTCCAGCAGCTACCCACTGCCTCTATGTCCCCACTCCCCAATTTTCTGCTGCTTGCTCCTCTACAGGTACAGGATCCACCCCACACTCTGTTCTATGGAAACCATGAAGGAGGCCCACCACCTAAGAATGCTCCCTGCTATTCCTCTACAGGGGTTGATAATCTACCAGTTCCAGGCAGGCTTCTGCACCTGGGCAAGCTTCATGATAGACAGTGATGCTACAGGTGCTCCTAACAAAAAGTTAATGCCACAGGAAACACTTCAACTGCTACCATGTTGTCAAGCAGTTGCTGTCAAGCAGAGGCCCCCTTTCTCTCTGCTCACTCAGGTTCCCTTGTTTGTCAGGCACAGGGATAACTGCTGACACCAGGATGAATGAAGCACTCAGTTGGAGAAATGGAGAGCAGGGTAATGAGGGCTGCTGGGATGCTAAATGAGGAAGAGGGTAGATTGATCATATGAGTTGCAGGGGGTGTGGTGAGCTGGTTGGCTCACCCATGCAGGAGCCAGGCTCTGGGTCCATGCAGCACTCTTCCCAATTGGATTGGGTGTTCCCTACCTTTCTTATGGTCAGGATGAGTATTATCTACACTAGCCTGGCAGTGACTATCAAAGGCTTCAGACAGGGAGCATTCCCAGTTCCATCTGGAGACGCTGGACACTGAACCTGGGACATTCTGCATGCAAAACAGATGCTCTACTCTCCTTCCCTTGAACATAACCCATTTCAGCCAGTTAGGACTCCCCCTGTAGCACTGGTGCTACTGGAATCTATAAACGTGCTAAATTTGGGGGCAGCGAAGAGACAAATGCACCATGATGTGTCTGATTTCTGTCTGGTGCTGTACGCATTGTGCTGTGATGCAAAGATATGTGCTTAGGGCGTGCCCACATTATTGTGAGTTCACTGGCTCCCTCAGCACATTTCTGGCATACTGGTGTTGTTGCCAGCATAACTTGTTTGAGGGTCTTTCTAGGTCACTGGGGCACTACGTGTTTTCCCTGCTGTTTTTGAATGTTTTGAGGTCTCCCTTTTTCCTTTTGCTCCTAGGCTGAACCAGTATAGGATGCAGTGGCAGTTCCACTGGTGTGCTGGAAGTCCCCCAAGTTAGTGTCTAGAAATCCTCTGTAGATTTTGTTTAGTTAGTTTGGACCACTGTATCTATATGGGGATTGCTTATTTACTGCATGAATGGTACATACTTTTCTATGTCCGCTACTTGCAGAATCATGAAGTGGAGTATCATCATCTAGTCCTTGAGTATTCACATCTGCCCCTGCTGCTATTAAGACCTTAGCAACATCATAATAGCCAGCATTGCAAGCTTCATGGAGAGGTGTCCAACCTATTACAAAAGAAGTCCAAATATGAAGGATGTATGTGTGTATAATTCAAAGATAATGCAGTTTGATTTGTTTTGCAAAGACTGATACACACTTTTAAAATTTTAATAGGAAATCATTCTTTTATTCCTGCAGGTACAACCATTTAAAATGTAGTGTTTTGCTATGTGGTTTGTTAGGTTAATTAAAATTCAAACAGCAATGTTTTCAGTTTTGTGAAATATTAGAGTTGACATGTACTAGCTCCAGTCACTGGCTTTTTTCTTCTCCTCAAGTGAGCAGAATAAACTAGGTAAGTCTTGGTTTCCCTTGAAATCCCAATCAGGGATTTGGCTTTGTCACCTTCTAAGAAGCCAATCTTCAGTTGTGCCTTGTTATTCGTTTGCTGATCTTTTTTGTGAAGGTGCAACAAACCACAATTCCTTGTTTGGACATAAGGGGAAGCCAAGGATTCCAGGTTCAGTTATCCTGCTTGCACCAGGTTAAAAGCAAAGCTGAGCGATCAGGAATTGTCTGCTAACACACTGCTCATTTACAGTAAACCATAATAAGCCAGAAAGTCTGTCTTCTTACATGTTAACTTAGCCACTTCCTTTGAAAGTAGAAGTGCCATTTTTAGCTATTGTGGCAAACTGACATTGACAAACCTATCTTCTGAAGTACCGGCACACTAAAAAAATAATATAGTTTACCATCATGAATCAGGAAAACTCACAAGCAAATTTGTAAAGAAGGTGTCCAGAAGCTATAGAAAAAAATCCTCAAATCTCACACTAGAGTAAACATTTCACACTTTGAAATTATACATGCTGCTCTTCAAAGGGAATATTAAAATTTGCATGCCACACCGATTACCATGTAAAGAAGCATGTGCCTGTCACTGAACATAAAACAGTAATGCCAAAACCTTCAACTCCTCAGTACAGGCTGTTTGTTCTATAGACCAATAACAAACAGCAAGAGTCATTATTTCAAGAGTCATTATTTCATATATCCTAATTGTAAGAGAGACCAGAGAGTCTTATATAAACTGATTACTCGTCAAACTTACCTGCAAAATCTTTTACATTCACATTTGCACCTTGACTGATTAACTCTTTAACTTGTTTAATGTCGCCTCTAATGGCTGCAGTATGTAAGGGGGTTTCCCCTCGTTCATTTCTTTTGTTAACTTTGTCTTTTTGTCGTGATGAAGAGCTTGGTGTTTTCTTTTGTGTTGGTGTTGTCTGCAGAGGATGATTTAGACTGGGATCTACAAATTAAAATTCAAGACAAAAAATACTTTAAAAATTTCTGCCATAGTGAATAAAATTTGCTTGACTGAAGTCCTCTTACAATCTCATTTTTTTTCTTGTGGGTGGCAGGCTGTGTGTGTCATGTCATCTGTTAATAATCTATTCAAATGGTGAGGGAAAATCCATTGAAGAAAGGACTAACTGGATCCCAGCATCAGCTCCAAAAGACAGCTAGCAAACTGATTAATTTCCCAGTTAACAAAAACTCTGGACTAGGTGGTTCCCTAGACCATGATATGTTGCAATAGCTTCATGAAACCTGGAGGTTTTGGTGTTTGATACAACACTTGCATCACAAAAGGGTCGTTCCCACCATCTCCTTATTATCTTGCAGCCGTAACAGGACCTGAAGCCATGTCAATTGGGCTATACATGTATACTGTATCCAGGGAATTATGTAATGTATGTCTACTTTCCCCTATGCCACTGAGCCAATAAACTCCTCCTCCCACACCAAGCTGCTATTAAGTCCTGGGAGAAAAGCTCTTATTGGTTTCCCCCCTGGGGCCAATGGCAACTTGGGGGTGGAGTTTTCACAGAGCCTGTGGCAGAGGAGGAAAATGTTAGACCCCCCTTTCCCCATGGTCCTGATACAGGGCCCCTGCATCTGTATCTATACACACAGAGGAAGTGATTGCTTGGTAGTACCTGGACTGTTGTCTCTGGCAGTCATCTGCATAAGAAGGGCCATCTGCTTGCGTTCTGATAGTGGGTAACCAAACAGAATACTAACAGGTGCTGCTTTCTTATTTCCAGTTTCCTTTTTCATTTTCTTCTTCTCTGGGACTTCTTTCTCTGGAAATATCAGTAGATCTCAGTAAGAACAAAATACTGCCAATTATAGCACATTCAAGAGAAAGCACAGATATACAGACTGGAGAAGTATATCATTTTACACACTCCCTCTGAAGTTACTAAATTGCTTTCCTCTGCAAATGGAAAGAATATATTAGCAAATCTTCTCTTGAAAATATTTAGGTTACCTAAGTTGAGTCAGTGTGAGGTAGTGGCTAAGCTTGGCTTTGTGGAGGAGTTGGGTTGAGCAATTAAATTCTCTGTGTGGCACTGGACAAGCCAATGACCCAATATGCATGTTAATGCTAAGCCAAACTGGCTAAATGTGATCATGTAGGTGTATAGGTACTCACGGTAGGGAAAAAAATATCACAGCTAACAGCACACATTGAACAAATCTTGGCTACAATTTGTGATTTGTCTAGAGTAGGATAAACCACAACACTAAGTTTGGACATGATACTAAGCCAAGCCTTTGTTTAGCTTCAGATAGCATGTCAGCAGTAGGACTGGGAGAGGAGGGAGCCATGACTTTTACTATGAGTATCTACACACTGTGTTTGGCTTAGTGTTACATGAGAACTGAGCCAATACTTCACAGAACTGTTGTGAGGCCACTCTAACAAACAAACTAGATATGATTTTGGCATGACCTCTATATCAGACTTAAGTCAACACTCAACTCATACAAGCTGGGATAGGTAAAATAAAAGGGGGAAGATCCCTTGAATAGTAAAGTCCAGTTTAAAGGAGACTATGGGGATGTCGCGCCCATCTTGCTTTCAGGCGGCGTTTGTCCACAGGTAAGGCAATCTTATCTTAAGGCAACCATAGTTGGGATAAGGCAATCTAAAGTGCACATGGTGCATGGAAATTGCAGAACTGCTTTCAAGTATGTGCTTCTTTCTTAAAATCGTTCCCCCCTAGCTTTTTCTTCAGGTAAGCCTCCAAAACTAGAAGTAATTTGAGACCAGGGAGAAGAGTCGATGGAGGAAGATTGGAAAAAGTTTAAAGACTATCTACAGAAATATTGTAAAATTAATGAATGCTAGAATGATGTTGGATAGAAACTAAGTGAACTTTAGCTGAAAGGTTACAAGGAATATGAAAAAATGGATTATTAATATGTAAAAATCTAAAATTACAATACTTTATGATTAATGATTAGAATACATAAAGAGGGGAGGGATTTGCTGAACAAAATAATTGAACTGGAATACAAAAAAGGGAAGTGTGAGGAGGTCCTGGAACTAAGCAAATGAAGGTTAAGTAATGGAAGGAAGGAATTGTTTTTAAATATTTTTACTTTGTATTTTCTTTTTGTGTGTGTGTTTTGTAATATCTTGAAAACTTCAATAAATATCTTATATAAAAAAACAAAAACAAAACTAGAAGTAACTTGATCAGGAAAGAAACAGCTGGGGAGAATTGTTTTCAGAAAAGACAGCAGTAAAGGGCTATCTCCTCCATTCCCCATGCAATAAAATAGCACTTTATAAGTATTTTACATTACTTGTGTCGAGTCAGCCATTGTTACATATAGTTTAACCCTAAGCTCCTTAAAGGAAGTGATATAAACCTAAAATCAAACAGAATACTTTAGAAAACACATGCAGTCTAAAACTCACCTTTATGTTCCTAATACTGAATAAGCATATACTTACAATAACCTCAATTCACAACCACAGTAAACCATATCTTCTCTCTGCTAACACATAGGGAAAACAAACCACAATCCTTGGCTTGGTGTCATATGTGAACCAGGGACCATGGTTTGTTTCACTTCCAAACTATAATCTGTAGCAAAGTTTTCTTACTGGATTAACGATTGGGGTTTAAGAAAGGGATCATGGGTTTGTTTCCTCTGAGTACTAGCAAAGACACGTGGATTGGGCCATAGGATATTCAGATAAAAAAATCTCATACTAGCAGACATCCCTGTACTCTTACTGTGGGGGTGTCTTGATATATGAATAGAATTTAGAATTCAATGATCAAAAAATGGAACCCCTACTTTATTTTTACTTCTGAGGTAAGATTTGTTAGAATGACAGAACTATAAATGCTGCATATTAACATACTCACCCATTTCAAAATGTCTACATATTTCAGACAAAGCATTTGATTATATTTAAAGAAACACTAAAAAAAGTTAAAAAATTTTTAATGCCCCATATATTTGAGAAATTTAGGCTTTGACCACAGCATTCTCCTTTGTAAACATTTTCACTCAGAGGTCAGTGTGTTTTTTTTTTTCAAATTGATGTGTCTACAGTAACAGCTGCAGCTATAGGTCACACATGTAATAAAAGCTATTGCTGAAACCCTGTATAATGTAATAGGAAATGGGCTAGAATATGTCTCAGACTATACAGGTAATTGTATTTTTTCTAAAGAGTTTATACTGCAAGTTAATTAAAATTGTTAACTATCTTAGCATTAATTTTCTCAACCTCTCATTTTGTTTTTTTACTCAGTAGCAGATGGCACATTGGGGCTGTGTTGCTTACCTGACCTCCGCCAGCTGCATCGCTGTTTACTGGGATGGAGTGAAGGGACTAGTCAAAGGTGAGGTGCAAACATGCCTGCAGAAATGTTGGATTGCCTCTGCCAGCACGCTGAACTTCCTTCCGCTTTGCATCTTCCGCTGCCAGTATACAGCAACAATAGCAGCAGCTGGATGGAGGTCAGGTGAGCAGGGCAACCCCATTCAAGTACCACCCAAGCTACTGTCTTCACTTATCCTTCTTTATTAAGAAACCAAAATGAATATCCACATCATACCCTTATAAGCCTCTGCTTTTATATGTAAAGTGTATTAATTTGAGATTCACTGTGCAGAAAAAAATGGATTTACCATGTTTAAAATTACTGAATGCCTTGTATGCACTGATTTTGTAATTTTAGAAAAAGGAAGTGTTCATACTTGTTTGGCATGATTTGTTGATTGTTTTATAGGAAAAAACATTTGCCACACAGATTTAACTCTCAGTTTACAATGGATCCTAAATACCTATATCATCTGTTATAACAACTAAAAATATATCTAATACAATAATTGCAAATATTTTGAAAATTATCTTAGGGTGACAATCAACTAAGTCATACTTAGAGTAGGCATAATAAAATCAATTTACTTAAGGGTCTACTCTGGATATGACTTGGCTGGATATCATTCATTCACATTCACACACGCACATTCACACACACACACACACAAACACAAACACACACACACACACACACACACACACATATTTACTTGTTGTGCATTACTTTTTCCATTTGTCTTTTAATATAATAATTATTCAGCATAAAACATTTTCTTCCTAAAGAAGTTACTGTGGTTACCACATGGTAGCTGCCATCTTCCAACACAGATGTGAAGGGATTTTATTAACAGGAAATAATATTCCTGTACATGCTTAAGTTTGATGGTCATTTTAGATTCTCCACTGAAAAGTAACACAAGCTAAGCCTATATTAACACATAAAGTATTTGCAAGGAGATTTATAGGCACAAAAAACAACTAATGAAAACTACTGTAAATATGTGAATAGGGAAAAGTGCAGCTATTTTAAGTATACCTGATAATGCATTTACCTGAATATGTCCTGTAAGTAGATATTAATCTCTCCCCCCAGTTTTCATTTGTATGTCCTGGATCTGAATCTACAGAGTGAAGAAGACATGGGAGAAAAGGGGTGGAGGAGAGCAAGGAAGTGTGGCATACAATATAGATATATGGGCATGCCACTTTTTTGTTATTCCTACAGAATCCTTATGCTAGCTTTACAGTGCTGTTAAATAAATGCCTAGAAAATTAAGAATTCACACCATTGCTAAACAGTCTAAAGCAGTAACAAATTGTGATTTTACAGGGAAATATTGCAGAACACTTGTAGAGAACATACTGTACTTCACCACAGAAGTTCTTCAGTACATGATGGACAAACATCAGAATGAAACAACTATGTAAGAGGAGTCTGAGATTCACAACATTTTAAGAATTCCAGAGCATATGCTTTACAGCATGTTTCAACAGAATATTTTTGTTATTGTGGAATATAATCCAGAGATGGATGGAACTATTAAAGTTTGCCCGTCCCAGGTCTCAGAGGAGGTAGACCTCAGGCTGTGTATGCACAACATTTTATTCTAAAAGCAATGGAGACTGAGTATTTGTTTTTTTCTGTGTAGTCCATACAGAATCTAGATCTATTGCATATTTTTGGCCCCTGAAAAGTGCTTCTTGAGAAACTGGTTTCATTCAGAAAATAAAAGCTCATTGTGAATTGATTCTGCATTACCCTGCCGCTAGTGTATAAATAATAAAACAGATGAAAACAAATGTAGATAGTTCTGGCAACTGGAAGTATTTCTACATCTGCACATTGTGGCTGGGCACATACAAATATCACAATAACCACTTCCTTTTTTTCATTTATATGGGGCATGTTTAGGGAGGAAAAGGTGTGGATAAGGTAATCAAGGAGAGGGTTTTCCAAATTTTTTATCAAGAAATCAATCTAGATTGAAAGCAGCATGCTGAGGAAGAGCAACTCTTCTCCAAAATATTCCAGGGCATATCTTATGAGGTAGAAAACTTTAATTGGCTGTGGTATAAAGCTCTGCTGGCATTGCAATGCAAACAGAGGGCATTATCCTGTCAGTTCAAAGGCTTCCATTTCTGTAATGAGACCTCCCCCTCTCTCCTCCCTCACTCTACCCAAATCTGCTCCAGATATTGAGAAAACCCTTAGAACAGGTTTAGAGGGCACACAGGGGAAGGGTGGGAGTTCTGTTGCACATGCAGAAATCCTTGCATTGACAGAACATTCATGCGGTCCTACACTGGACACAATCCAAAGCTTCCAACAATTCATAAGGCACTTCAAAAGCATGTTTTTAACAAATAGCAAATCATGCCAAACCTAAGACTTAATTACTACTTTTGAAAGTATAAAAGAACCAAATCTAATAAACACCAGGTTTAAACATTAGGAAGAACTTTCTGACAGTAAGAGCCGTTCGACAGTGGAACGGGACTCCCTCAAAATGTGGTGGACTCTCCATTGGAGGTTTTTAAGCAGAGGTTGGATGGCCATCTGTCATGGATGCTGTATCTGAGATTCCTGCATTGTAGGGGGTTGGACTAGATGACCCTTGGGGTCTCATCCAACTCTACCATTCTATGATAAAGTTTATACCAGCTAACAGAGCATTAAGTTATCTGTATTAATGTCTAAAATCATTAGTGAAATACATTGCTATAACTAAAACGGGGAAGTCCCAAACATTTTGCAGATCTCATTCCAAGAGCAAGCTGATATCAGTTTCTTCGGGAAGTTTTAGTTTAGATTCAGGTTTGGTTAAGATGGTTAAGGAGACAGTTCTGGTCACCTCACATCAAAATGGATATTGTAGAGGTGCAAAAGGTTTACAAAAGGGCAAGCCAAAAGGGGAGTAAGGGGGGCATAATAGAGATGAATAATATTATGCATGGTGTGGAGAAAGTTGATAGGAAACCGTTTTCCACCCTCTCTCATAATACTAGAATCTGGGGCCATCCAGTGAGGCTGAATGTCAAAAGATTCACAACACACACAAAAAACACTCTTCTTCACACAATGCATGATTAAATTATGGAATTCATTCCCATAAGATGCAGTGATGGTCATCAATGTTGGATGACTTAAAAAAAAGGATTACTGTAGTTAAATTAATAGAAGAAAGAAGCTATCAATGGCTATGTGACATGTTAGCTACATTCTATTTCCACAGTATTCCTTTGAGTATGTTTCTGGGAAGCACAAATGGGGAAGAGTGCTGTTGCACTCTGGCCCTGCTTGTGCGATTTTCACAGACATCTGATTGGCCACTGTGAGAACAAAATGCTGGACTAGATGGGCCTTTCGTCTGATTCAGCAGGACTCATTTTATGTTCTTATCTATTCTGAATGAACTGAAGCTTCTAAACTGTCTTATGCAGCATCCCAAGTAGAACACATTATGGTAAGGGAAGCTGAAAGCAGTAAGATTTGAATAATCAGGCCAGGCCTGGTTTTTCCAGGAACATCAACATATATTAACGGGCAGACTGCTCATTTAATAGGTGCACTAGGAAAAAAGGTAAGAAAAACTGTGCAGCTATATTAATGATTGACAAGTGGGATATAAGCAAGCACTTTACTATTACTTTTTAATCTTTTGTGAAGGTTTATTATAGCAATTTTTTTCAAGAGGAATAAATAAAACTGGCACTACCTGTGTCTGAATTTCGATCTTCATTTCTGGATGGACTAACATTAAACTGAAGTTTACGTTTCATGGAAGACTTTTCTTTCATCTCCTTTCCCACATCACTCCTATCCACTTTGGCAGTTTTGGTGTAGGAGGCAATCTTGTCCTTGCTCTGATATAAACAGAGTTACAAGTACAATGTTTACATAAAACTATTAACAGCGTATTTAAAATAAAAATAAAAATAAACACATTCTATGAAAAACCAGATAACCAATAGAAGAATTACACCTCTAATCTGTTCCTCAGATTACAACAATCTAGGATTATTAGACTTTACTACAGAATTACTACAGCAAATACAGAACAGAATAGTAATGGAATGCTAAAGAATCTTGCATCATCTTATGCTTTCTGTCATAAGTAATGAAGAAAATAAAGCATGTTAAAAATAAATAAAAAGTATAAACAAAAAACAAAATAAAGTTTAAAAAGGAGAGTAAAACTGTTATTGTGAAAAATTGAGACAGAATAAAGACTAGTGAAGCTGAAAGCTAAATGCCTTGTTATGTCACAGAAAAACACTAGGAACAAAACAGCTAATGCAGTCAACACATGTGTAAAAATATTTCACTGAACTCAGAAGTACAATTTGATAGACGTTTGTGATTCAGTTCCTACAACTATAATTGTGGCCAGTTGACTGTATAAAGTTTGCTTTCTTAACAATATAAATTACAAGTGTATCTACCTAAGAAGACAACATTAGTTTTCTAAATATACACTGAAAAAAATACAACAGCAGGTTGGATAAATGCTTAGCTCTTATTCTTTTCTCAGACTCAGTCCTTTTCTCAATAAAGGGTGGATTGGGCAAACAGTAGACAAACATACTTGACACAATAATCTATTTCAGGGATGGTTTAAGTTACGTAATCTGGCTGCCACTAGATTTTCTGACTCCACCCCTGCCTCTTTTTCTGTATTTCCCACTGCACTCTGTTTTAGGGTGGAAATAACTGACCTAAAAAGTTGGCACCTGGCATGGTGCTTAACAGTGCTAGTGGCATCACTTCCAACTGAGGGAGCTCCTGTGAAAAGTGAGACAGCTTGAGAAGTCTCTGCATTATCACAGAACTCTGGGGCACCCAAGCCTCACTTTTTGCTGGAGTTAAGTTCTGTTTAACAGCGTGCCAGGTGTTGCTGCCCACCTGGCAGGCTTCACATGTCACTTCATGTGCAGCACCTGTCAGACACAGAAGTGCTTCCAATTTGGCAGGTGTTCCCTTTAGTAATAGAATATAATCTTCATTACCCTGGGGATGCACATTCATTATGGATGGACTGGATCTACTAGGGATAGTCAAATCTGTTGCCATTGGTTTCCCATATTTTCCATTATTATGTTCCGTTTGCCACATTTCTACATCAGTTTGATTTTTTTTAGTGAAAATCCAACATTTTAGTATGCAGTTCTCATAATATAAACAAGCAATTTCTGCAATTTCTGTACTCCTTGTTTGGTTGAAGAACTGTATCATAAAATTTGGAGCTATGTGAATATCAAAGCATAGCTATTGTTTTGGTTCACAGATTGTTTCCAGAAATGCAAATTAGGTAGATTAGCATTAAAATGTGAATGACATCCAATTTCTTCCCCATCCACGGAGTCCAGCTCTAGGGGATAATCCGATTTCTCCATGTTGAAAAAAGTTGGCCAGCCCCCATCTATTAAAATGTTTACTATGCTGAATATTGAGGAACTAGTTGGTAGAAAACAGAGCAGTTGTGAAACAGCATTTACTGTAAGTTTTTTTTAAAAAAACTTAGCTTTCTTATGTCATGAAAATTACTGCTATGAAGCAGACAATATTAATTAATGAAATCAAAATCCTTTAAAATGCTCACATAAAATATATGTAGTAAGTACAATTCTAAATTTCAATCCGACTTAGCATCTTAAACAGAGCAGTTAATATTTTTAATGGATTTTCAAAAGAGCAAACAAACCAATCATTTCCCATGGCTTGTTCATTCAGAATTTAAGTTATATTTTTCAAACTAAAGTTGTTTGCTCATCTAATAATACTGAACAAATGTAGGCAAGCAGATTACACTAAGTTACACTCAATGTAGCTATGATTATGTCTGTTAGACAAACTGCTTTTTCATGAATCGTCACTAATAGCCAGGCAGCAATACATGGAATATATTTTACTTGCCACAATCTTGCTATCTTAAATTTCCACCATATTTTCAGAGCAATACAACAATCCACTGTAATAATTCATAATTTATTTTCTTTTAAATATCTTGAATACCACCAATTATGAAACTATCCATTTCATTCAGTTAAAGGCAAATTACAAAGCTGATACTTAAACTGTTAATTATCAATATTTCTCTGCAGCTCATTGGAGACATAGGCCTGGAGGTCACAGCAGGAGTTGCAACATCATTAGGCAATGCTATGTGACTACTGTTGATCTCATTCCACAAGACAGCTAAGATTATAGCTGTAAAGGATGCTACAATCAAAGACCAGAGCCCCAAGGATATACGGACTGTAGTAGCTCTGGATATATAAAACTAACTTTAAAAGTACATGGATGATGGAGGAACCATTTTGTGCCCTAGCTGTTAGGATTGTGAACTGGAAATTAAAGGGCTGTTATACCATCCTGGCTAGTTACTGCCCACATTTTGGCTTAGCAAGGCAACAAGTTGCCTGTGACAAATAAAAAATTCCCCCAAGAAGCTTGATGTAACTAATATTGCCATCATTCTGGGTTGGCACTGCTAAAAGAACTCAAATATGCAGTTGATATAGTGCTGCTCTATATTTTTACAAGTTGATTTGATGACCTCTCAAGGTCATTTCCATCCTATTCTCAAGAATATCTATCAAAGGAGTGGAATGTACAAGGTGGCATCACTGTTTTCTCAAAAAAGGGATCAAAACCAGCTTACTCAAACACAAGTCAAAGACACAAAAAGACAGCTACACAGATTCACAGCACTCCTGACATGTTTCCAACAGCTTTGGTGTGTTAAAGCATAAATATTTTTCTCAGCAGTTGTTACTAGAAAGTATAAACACATTTTTTCCCCTTGCTAGAGAAACATTTTTCAATAATGGGCGCTGCCATCTTTTTGATTTTTAAGGATATGAAAAATCCCTAAGTATATGGCCTTGATCATTGTATCCTCCTGAACTAGCTCTGTGGGATGGAAACTGGGGGCACTGTTTTTGGTTGGTTTCAGAGAGCAGCATTTTGTGCTGCCTGGTGCTGCAGGATACCATTACTTAACATCTATATGAATCTGTTGGGAGCAGTCATTAGGGGTACTTGGATGAGGTGCCATCAGGACACTGATTATACCCATCTCTGTTTTTCTGTAACATTTGAATTGGGAGAGGCCTTGCAAGCCCAGGACCAGAGCCTGGACTCAGTGCTGTGCCAATTAAGGACCAATAAACTGACTCCTGGCAAGACAAAGCTCTGCAGTATGGGTGGGCTGTGCTTGAATTCCCATTATATTTTATTGTGAATGTGCTTTGCAATAAGAGGAGGAACAAATAATTGAAGGAAGCAATTAATTTCATTCTCCCTGGAGAGAGAACAGGGAACAGATGCGAGACAATAATCTGTTCCCCACCCCCATCCCCACTGCTAATCTAAGCTGGAAGCAACAAAATAGGCTAAATTTGTGAACGGGAAGCTTTCAAGTAATTGCACAATAGCCCTAAAAACCTAAATGGCACATGTTCACAACGTCCAATTATTATCAAATGTTTACCAGAAATCAGGTTTGAAATAACATGGGATGACAACATAGAATGCATTAATTTGGTAATGAAGTTGTATGGACTCTAAAAAATTGAGAGAGAAAACACCAGCAATTCCCTCTTCCCACCAGTGTGGAAGCAACCTTAATGACAACTATAATTAGCTGAGCCATAGATTCTAAAATTCTAAGTTACTGCACTTCCTTCAGCTTTTTTAACACTTCTCATATTGGTATTTTGGTAATATACATATTTATTTAAACTTAAAATAAAATTTATTGATTAAATGCAATGATTAAACCAGGCTTTCCAAACTTGGTGCCCTCCAGATAGTAACTGACTACAACTCTCATCATACCTGACCATTCACCATGCTAGATGAAATGGAGCACAGCTGGAGTTCTCCAATACCTGGATGTCACCAGGTTGGAAAAGGTTGGATTAAGTCAGATAAAATGATCAGATCAGCTAACAGGCCTACTTTAAGCCCTATTGAAAGAAGGAATTAATTTTGGAATACTATTAGGTAGGCAACAGTCTTTTCATATTAATCTTAATATGATACATACTGAATTCTACTCAAAAGAAAATATCAAAAGTTCACAACATAACACCTCACAAATACTTTAAAATGAATGTTGTGAATGTTTCTTTAAAAATCAGAGGGATACTTCAAGTTTGTGTTTTATCAACTTTAAAACACCTTAAATGTAAGTAATGTCATCAGCTATGAAAGAATGCATGAAAAAGTTTCAGGGCACACAGTGAAAGAGGAGATTATGGTGGGTTTTAGCTCATTACACCACAGGCAGAGTTATTTTAGCAAGTACCTCCTACAACTTTGTTTAGTTGCACATAATGCTATCTCTTCTGACTCATACATGTTCTTTGCTTTCATGGATTTGCCTAGCTGCAATGTAATCTTCTTAATCAAGTTTCTTTTTATACCTTTCTTCCAGTTGGTTTCTCCACCATGGTGCTATCGCTGTCAGAATTTTGAATCTGAACTGCCTTTGCTGACCCAAATCTGGGCATTTTATAGTTGTTCACTGACTTTATCTTGCATCAGAGTGCTCATTATGCATCTGCCAGGGAAAAGACAAGAAAGATGGGGAAAGAAAGAAAAAATAAATATCAGCATACTTGAAGTAATCTACAAGTATTGGGTAACATTTCAGTGTATCTAGAGTCATCAGTTTCAGGGTTTCACAAATATATTTATTTATTAAATTTGTATACCGCCGTTCATCTACAGATCTCAGGGCGATTTACAGCATAAAAATACAAGATAAAAACAAGAACAAAACAAACAAACCAGCAACCACCCCCTCCCACAAACACATTAAAAAGAATATATGATGATACTCAGCCAAAGGCCTGGTTAACCTGGCGCCTAAAGGTGTATAATGAAGGTGCCGGGCAAACCTCCCTGTGGAGAGCATTTCACAAACGGGGAGACAATGCAAAAAAGGCCCATTCTCATATTGCCACCCTCCAGACCTCTTGTGGAGGAGGCACACAAAAAAAGGCCTCACATGATGATCACAGAGTCTGGGTTGGTTTATATGGGGAGAGGCAGTCCTTGAGGTATTGAGCTGTTAAGGCTTTGCAGGTCAAAACCAGTACTTTGAATTGGGCCCGGAAACTAATTGGCAGCCAGGACAGAATCAATGTAATATTTTCAAATCATCTTGCACCGGTGAGCAACTTGGCTGTCGAATTCTGCACCAGCTGATGTTTCTGAACTGTCTTCAGGGGCAGTCCTATGTATAATGTGTTGCAGTAATCTAACCTAGAGGTTACCAGAGCATAGACAAAAGTAGTTAGGCTATCCCTATCCAGATAAAGGTGCAGCTGGGCCACCAGCCAAAGCTGATGGAAGGCACTCCATGCCACTGAGGACACCTGAGCCTCAAGCGACAGCAAAAGATCCAGAAGTACCCCCAAGCTACGTACCTGCTCCTTCAGAGGGAGTGTAACCCCATCAAGAGCAGGCAACCTCCCATCCATCTGGTCTAGAGAACCGCCCACTAACAGTGCCTCAGTCTTATCTGGATTGAGCTTCAGTTTGTTGGCTCTCATCCAGTCCATTACCGAGGCAAGACAAGGGTCCAGCACATCCACTGCCACACCTGCAGATGTAAAGGAGAAGTAGAGCTGTGTGTCATCAGCATATTGCTGACAACGTACTCCAAAACTCCAGATTACCCCAGTCAGCAATTTCATGTAGATGTTAAACAGCATAGGGGATAAAATCAAAGCCTGAGGAAACCCACACTGAGGGCTCCACAGGGCTGAAGAACTCTGGAAGCATCAGCCTTTGGAAACATCCATCCAAGCAGGACCGGAACCACCGCAAAGCGGTGCCACCCAACCCTAACTCAGACAGCCACTCCAGAAGGATACCATAGCACACTTAGAATTGTGATGTTCCAGTTCATTTGATTAGATACTGTCATGAAGAAGAAGTATTCACTGATAGGAAGAAAATCAGTGACTGACAACAAATTTAGAAAACTCATATATACTTTCATCAAGATAAGTATTTCTATTCACATTGGCTTGAATCTAAAGTGGCTCCTCCATTCAAATTGGGAGGGGGCATTTCGACCACCTCTCCATTCTACAGCCTCCACACCATATCCCAATCCATTCTGTATGGTCCCAGAAAACCCAGAAGTAGATTTTCAGGGAGCTGCAGAACAAAGGAGGAGGCAGGAAAGGCCTGCTCCACGAACTCTGCCCAGTTCAAAGGAGGAAAGTTAGGATCTTAGCCATTATCCCCAGATTGCTACAGCTTCTGGAGAACCAAATGCATAGATAACTACAACCACATAGAAAGGCCTATGTATGCAGTAAGCCTAGCATTTCTGCAATCTACTGGATGAAGAAAATGATAATATTGGGCTTGCTACAGCCACTACACAGTGCATGGTTAACAATTCTGTATATAGGCCAAGAAAAGTTGTCTTGTCCTCATGGTTGTAAACTCATCTTCCCCAAACCCTATCTTCTATAGCATATTTACTCTTGTCATTAATATTATTGTTGACAAAATATTACATAATTGTGAAAAACTAAATGTTTTGTTAGAAAAATACAACAACATGAAGGGGGGATGAAACGGTAATGAAATCCACTTTGGGGTTTTCCCTTTGTTTACAAACCTCCAGTAACAGACTGTGCATTATATATATCAGTTTAACCAAAGTTTAGGACCATACATCCAAGCAACAGTTTTATAGAGTATTCTGCCATATACACTGAAATTGATCTAAAAGGGTTCCCTGCCAAGTTGCATTCCAGCAGTGACCTTCCATTTCTCCTTTTAAGGTTTGCTCCCACAATTTTTGAGCCCCAAATTAGCACCTGTAGAACTTTCAATTAAAATGTAAATTTTGGAGACTAAGCTTCTGTAGACATCCTTAGCTTTTACCACTAGTTTTTTAAATGGCACCAAATTCTAAGAGGCTTTTACTTAATTGTGGGATTAGAAATGAAATATTGTATCTGATCTGATGGATTGTACCTCCAAATCCTGAAATGTTGCTTCAATCTGCACAAACATTCCTTTTTTAATTTCAGAAAGTAAAAGGTTCACAATAAGAAGTCATGGATTTCCATTTTCAACAAAAAAAACCAAGCTGTGACAAGTGAGGTAACAAACAAAAGGAGATTACCTAAAGTGGAATCACAGTTGTTAGTTCCAGACTGCCAGTACTATTCAAACTTGAGGTCAGCTTATTGTAGCTAGTATGAAATATCCAAAGCAGATCTAAATAGAAATTATTACAATTACTAAAGTAAATAAGATAATTAAGAATTGTAGCCAACCATTTTCTCAAAATACAAATATGGTAAACAAATGCTTTAATAAATCTTAACTTTATTTCCTAAATACTTCTAGCTATATTACTGTGTAATTGAAAATAAAATATTGCTTAACACACACTCTCAGTGTGGTTCTACTCAGAAAGCAGCAATGATAATGTTAGTGCCATGTTATTTTTCAATTAACATTTTTCATATGTTACATATTCAATGCCTGATGACTTGCATATGAATGTATAAAATACAGCATTGAAAAAAACTGTGGAGCAATGATGTGAGATAATATGAAACTTCTATTCATACTCTTTGATTTGTGATGGCTCATTCATACATATAGTCACCACTGCTTGCTGCAGTAATTAGATGAGGAATATGCATTTGTGAACCAGCCAATAAACCACGCAGAATCTCTGAGTTGGCATATCATGCAGCCTGGTTCCATTATACTACGGTCCTTGATACCAGTTACAGTAGGATTACATCAGCATAACTTGGCTGGAATCCTATGAACTCACAACAGAAGAGAAAAAAGCAAAGTAACAGCAGTACAAACAAGAAATAACAGCAATACCAACATTCTCACTGCATTCTTGCACCCACCCGCCTCATCAACGGTACATAGAGAATGAGCCCAAATTATTAATGCACAGGATGCCAACATACTCAACACATGGCAATGAAAGAACAAACCCATTATTTTATCTGCAGCAAGACACAAACAGGAAAAAGCTTAAAATAATGTGCTTTATAATTCAATTTTAACTTTAAAGGAAACATGTATTGAAAATGAACTTATGATTACTTTATGAAAAGCAGCTTGTTTAGGGAAATAATTATGCAAATAACATGTTCAGTGGTCATCATATAGCACAATGTGTATTGTCTTATTTTATGGCTTGAAACTGAGCTCAGGGACTAGCAAGTCACCACAGGTATCATCTACTAATCCAGTCAACTCCAGCTTGGTATCCTCCAAGTGTTTGGACAACTCCTACCATCTCTGACTTTTGGCTATATTAGATGGGGTTTATGGAGGTTGTATTCTAAATATTTAGAAAGGACTGGATTGGCAAAATCCCAAAACAGATTTAGCGGGTGGGGAGAGGGAGGGGAATGTCCGCTGCACACATGAAAGTCCTTGTGTGGAAAAAGCAACATCACTGGATATAACCCTGAGTTCTAATATTCTCTCTCTACAGATGCATACCACTGCAGCTTCAGCAGAAGAGAGTCAATAATAATTTCAAGCTGCCTACAGTGAAGGCTGGAGAGCAGGCAGGATTAGATAATTGCAATGATTCTGTGAACCCAATTACAATTTTGCAATAACTGAAAACTTTATGTCTGTGATGTGGTTCTAGTCAGAACTCTATCGAGACAGGGAGATTTGGCTTGGGATAAAACTACAATTTTTTAAAGTAGGCATGCTAGAGAACTAGAACACTTTCTCTGGTTCAATTTTTCTAAAAGCACTTGTATTATCTTACACTTAACATTCTAGCATATACCTATAATTCACATAGCATTCTTTAATGCGATGTAGCAATTAATAACCGCATCATTCTAGCACATCAAACACTCAGGTATGATTTGCTTAAGTGCAATGACAATTGCCGTAATACACCTTTTCCAACACCTGTCCATACATGCTGAATGTTCTGTAATCGAACATAACTCATACTTCACAACAAAGAGCCAGGACAGGGCGCACAACATTGCTACTCAAAGTGGTAGTCCACAGACTGGACTACCACAGACTGGAGCCAGTCCATGAGTCATCAGTTGCTGGTCAGTGGCAAGAAGAAAGCAGCACTGAGAACCTTGCAAAGGAGAACCTTCTTCCATGTATTTTAAAAAGTAAACAATACTTATTTGACCCCAATTATTGGACACAAGGGGGAACTACAGATACAGTGCAAGAGGCACACAGGGTGTTCTGTATATATGGGAGAATTTTAAAAAGCAATTGGTCCTCACTGACCTGGGGCAAAAAGATCTTGTCATGTGGAGGAGCCCTGGCTGCCTAGATAAAACACTATAGCCCCACACACCCTTGCCTGGGAGTAAGGCCCACTCAGTCTCTTTCTGCTTTTTTCATGTCTTTTATTTTCTCTTTCTTCTTAAAGCTCAAATTCAGTGCTTTGTCTCTTTCCTGTCACTGACTCCACTTGTGCTGAAATAAATTCTACCTTTTCTCCCCAGGGTTGCATCACTGCTTTCCGACCCTCTATCAATGCACTCTTCATACACCGTGTATGCTTATCTAATATTTGCTGTAGCTCGGCTTCAAATCTATCGCCTTCATGAGCTGTCACTTTCCTTCCTTCTGCCATGTCAGTTTCACTTACATGCAGATTTGCTGAGCATCCTGAAGCCTCACCGAGAGGTATCGCTTTGAAGCATTTTAAACCATATTTTTCTTTAGCAGTCAGAACCTTGAGACATCTTTCAAAGCTTCCTTCTATTTTTAGCTGTGTTTTATCACTTTTTATGCTTCATATTGGGTAATTTGAGCTACTAGAATAAGGAACTCTCAAATTAAGCAGCTACCTTGGTCCAGCAAGCCCTAGACTTTCCATGCTAATAACTTTCATGAGCTAAAATGTATTCACTGGTGGTCTGCTGATGCATTTAAAATAAGTATTTCCAAACAAATTTTAGCTTCTTGGGTCCTGAGATTCTTAATTTGCCCCAGTGGGTATCACCCATTGCTCTGCCTCATCTGGACAAGACTGTGAAGATTTGAAGCACCTTTGGATACTATTTCTCATTTAATTAATGGCCCATTATGCTGCTTACAATTGCAGAAGAATTACAGCTGAATGCAAGAGCCACATAGGGGAACCCAGCACATCAAAAGTGGAAAAGTGATGAGATATAGGTAACTAAAATGGCTCCACCAAAACAGAAGAAGATGAACGGTCACTACATGATTGGACAGCTGGGCCAACCAGACCCAGGGACTGGGGGAGGGAGATACTAGAGGAAAGAAACTGACATTCTGAAGGGGTCACAATTGGAAAGGTTTAGTTACTGCTATCAAAAGAAACTGATTCCTTGCTGCCATCTACAGGAGGAAGGAGAGACAGTGATTAAACTGCAGTTGCAGTTATTTGCCAAGTTTTCTATATAGTCCATGAACCAGGACTGAAATTCTTACCATACATGATGCAGCGGGGAAACTAGGCTTTATTTTACGCAGTTTGCCCCCCCCCCTGCACACGCATTTGCGTACACATACACACAGCCTGGGAGCCTCAATGGCGCCCTTCTGGAGGCTTCACCTGGGACAAAAAACCTGGCCAGTCCCCCCAAACAGCTATGCCACCCAAGAGATGGAATCTAGGTGGTAGTGCTGCAGCAATCATGTAGTTTTGTGTGCAACAACGACTTATATAAATCTAACCCAGGGCCCCCTTAGTGGTTATACCCAATGTACGCACATATGAAAAAGAAATTGTGTGTTTATGTGCCCAAACTAAGCTTCCAGCAACCTCAAAACATACACCCTTACCTCAAGGAAGAGCATCCTGTATGAAACACTGGTCCAATGCTTCATTTGGGTGCCACACTTGGCTAGTAATATTCAATGTACATGGAAATGAACAAGGAACTGGGAGTGTGCACCCTAAAATAAGCTTTGGGCCACCTGAAATCATACACCCATATACCATATACTGAATGGTCTGCCAACACCCAAAGCCATGCTTTACCTACAAGTGTACAATTGCACCAAGTCATCTGAACTGCCCAGACATGCTTGCTTGGCAAATAGGCTCACATGCACAAACATGTTCAAACTCCAACAGTGGTGAAACTGGGTATTAAGTCCAGAGAATGGTGAACATATAGCTGAGGAAGAATTGGATGGTTATTCTAATGATTAATTTTCAGATGAGCACATCAGATCAGATGGTGCAGGACAAGAAAAGTGAAACAAAATAAAGCCTGAAATGTAGGCTTCTGAAATTGCTATAATTGCTGTTAATATGTGCTGGTAAGAGATACTGATTGGGATGCTAAAAACAAGTATATTAAAGCATTCATAGATCATTTTATTGGTGTCTAATTCATGTTTGAATTAGACGCCAATAAAATGGCGTGCTCTGGTCCATGGGGTCTGGCCATGTCTGGCGTACTCTGGTCCATGGGGTCATGAAGAGTCGGACACGACTAAACGACTAAACAACAACAATTTATGTTTGATGAGCAGGACAATGTTGAACAGCATACACCCACATTTTGAAAAGATCAAGAGTTCAGGCAGTAACTGGGAATTCCTTAGTTCTTATTATACTTAGTAAGGATTAAAGGCATGTTTTATCCTGTCTATAGATAAGTGGTTTGTTTTTTAATGTAGTCAACGCTGCACACCTGGTCACTTTTTGACAAAAATTCACAATTACCAGGGTGGCCTGGCTATTCCAGCGATTGGATCCCATCATTTTCCTTATATAAAAAAGTCCAATATTTTGAGGGAGTGAGTTTGCTGCACAAGAGCTCCAAATTAATTTAAAGTAGGTGATCTGAATTTGCTAGCATGCGATTGTTAATTATGTTGCTTTGAATGCATACTTGACTTTCTTCAGTAATGTTCTATTCTGGATTGTTTTATTTGACGTTTTAATATAGGTTGTAAACCGCTGCGATATTTTTTAATTAAAAATATTAAGCAGTATAAAAATGAAATTAATAATAAAGTATTTTTTATGATTTCTCATACGGAAATTATGACAAAAATGAAGGGTGCTATTGTTAAAATTGTGATTACACACAAAGCAGTTTGATTGCTGTAAGTCTGCTACCCATTCTCCAACTTTTGATTTACAGACTTTTCCAAAAACCATGTTCAGAATCATTTAGCACATATGTTAAGAATTCACCGTCTGTGGCAGTATGGTTCTAAGAACCAGAAGAAAAAGAGCGAAACACACTAATTTGCCTAAAAGTGTGAGGTTTCTGTCTATAGCACCTTGCCTATGCTATTGCAATCATTCTTGCCACTTTGGGCTTAGTGCTCCAATGCTATTCTGATGCTTGGGTAAAAACAACAGCACGGGTGCTTCAATATACTCTTCCTGCTGCCCTGTTTAAGACAGGGACGACCAACTTCTGAATCCTTGCAGGCCACTCCTTCCCAGACACTGCTCTGGGGCTCAGAACTAGACAACCCATGATGACTACATGATGATACAAAATTTTGCATCACTTAGCAACAAGGGCTTTCATACAGATATAGGCACAAATATTATCTTAGTACAAGATCATTTTATCAGGCCAGGGTAGGGGGAAGAGAATGACTGAACAATGAATGCATTCCTTAAAAATATCTAAAGAGGCACGTTAAGAATATAAGAAGAGCCTGCTGGATCAGGCCAATGGCCCTTCTAGTCTAACATCCTGTTCTTACAGTGCCTAACCAGACATCTCTATGAAGTCTGCAAGCAGAAACCAAGCACTGTTCTCCTCTGGTTACCATTATTACCATTACTGGTAATAAATACCTGTAATGGTTCTAGGGGTTGCTCGTGCGTAAACCGGTGCTTATCTCCCCGGCTGGGTGCAAACACCTGGCTGGGTTGCCTAAGTGAACCTTTTCTGTCCGGACAGCCACTCACCCGTGGCTGACTCAATCGCTGGCAGAATCCGTCAGTGGGCGTTCCTTAAACTTCTTCCAGCAAAGAAGCTCTTTGACGCCTAGTCTCCTCCTACTCTCTCTGCGCGAAAGCCTTCTGCACAAGGAGGGCGTGGGCAACGGAGGACCCCTACTCTCCCCGCTGGTCCCAGGCAAGGAGTCATGGGACCGCCTCGCCGCTTCCCCCATCTGCCCCCCTTCTCCACTGGTGCTATGCTGATTCTTTTCCCCAGAAGATGGGCTGCTTCTCCCAATCCCTGGACGCTCTCTGGAATCCCTCTGGCTTTTGCTCTCTCCCTCCGGCACTGATGGCAGTTCCCTGACAATACCCATGGCATCTAGTCTGGTTTACAGAAATTGGGAAAGAATTGCCTTTCAAAGTATCTATTATATTATACACATATTTAAGTTTCCTAGGTGGGGAATCATGGTTTTTTCCAGCACTGAAGGTACCTTGCATATGAACTCAATGTGTTTGATCTAGCCCTCATCACAACCTCGAAGCAGGGGAACATGAGAGAGAACCATGCTGTAGCAAACTGATAGCAAATTTATAATGGATTTAAGATCACTCAGTTCAATTTTCTTCTTTAAAACCACATAAAATGGCAAGATACTAAGCACTATTGAAAATCCCTTTGTAAGAGTTAGTTTTACATAGAGGGGTCTGTTTGTATTACATATCCACTTCAAGGGTAATATTTAATTGTGGTGTTCAATTTGCACAACTGGCTTCCACTTGTGAAAATGGGACTTCCTCTCCCCTCTTTCCCCAACAATCTTTTATACTGGAGTGGGGAACACTCAGGAGCAGAATGGAGGCTGCAGGGGGAAGGGTTAAAGAGGAATCCCACTGCATACCCCCAAGACTCCTGTAGTAGAACCACTTTCAGGAATTTATGGGAAACCAGAGTTCCTCATCAATTTGATACATTTGTCATGTATAGTTGAGATCTGTACCCTGTCAGTCCTACAAGTTATACACCATAGCTACATCCATGAAGTGGAGTCCCAGTATTTTAAACACCAGCTGATAGAAAGTTTTCCAAATGTACAGTGAAACTTTTAATCAGTTAAAGATCTTTCTAATCAACTAAATGATATGCCTGATTAACTATTCAACACATTTTGATCTATGTTAAATATGTATAAAAACTGCAGATGGCAGCCACCATTTTAGCAGAGATATAGTCCCTTTACTCTCAAAAAGCTTTTCTTATAAACTGGTGCATTTAGCAATATATAGGCACGCTATCTAAAAGAAACAAATTATACTATTCCCTTGAAAATGAACTTTTGCATGTAAGTTTATGTGTATTAATTGATTAACACATCTGATGATTAGCTAAGATTTCTTAAACAAGCTGAAAGCTCTAATTTAAATAAGTTAGGATGCAGCAGTTTGTAGCTCCATCTCTAATACTAGTTATACTTTTAAATTTTAATATACTAAAGAGTACAATGTGAAAAGTTAAGAATTTTATCTGTCACCTTTCTCCACTTAGTTTCTAAGGCAACTTACAAACAAAATTAAACATTACAAACGGAATAAAACAATTAACAGATTTTAAAAATTACATCTAAAATTAAATCGAAAACCAACAGCAACAGCAATAAAACCAGAAGACTGAAATTAAATACTGCTAAAAGTTTAGTAATAGAAACATTTTCAACTGGTGTCCAGAATCTATGTCTAATCAGGGCTCCATAACAAACATAAGAGGGTCAGGTCCATGGGTCCATCTCTAGTCCGGCATCATGTTCTCACAGTGGTCAATCAGATGCCTGTGGGAAACCCGAAAGCAGGTACCAAGCACAAGAGAACCCTCCCCTTCTGGGTAGTGGTGTGCAGTCAGTGGACTAGGGGGTCTAGGCTAATCCCCTAAATGTTCTCCTGGCGCCTCCTTCCCAAAGCCCAGAAAGCTTATGCCTGGCTTAGGGGAGGAGGAACGATGCTCCAATGGGTCCAAGAGCCCGCCCACAATTTTGGGCTTTGGGAAGGAGGCAGGAGGGCTCCAGCATCCTGTCGGGAGGCCTGGCCTCCATCCCAAAGTGCAAGAGACTTCTGTCCAGCTTAGAGAGAGAAGTGCAATGCTCACATGTGAAATGTTTGGATGTCTTGATGTCATGTGCACTTCATCAACCTCGCAAACTGGCACCTCTGGCCCCAACTGTTCCCCTATGAAAAATTTCACCATACTCCACTGTCCCTGGGATTGCCAGCAACTGATGAACAGAGAAGCAGCCTAACTTCAAAGGACCTCCAGAGCAGGACATCAGATGATCATATCCATGCATGAGCAGATTTATACAACAGAGAGCAACTTTTATTCCTTCAGATACCCTTGCATATGTTGGTAAGGGCTTTATGGGTCCAAAATAACATAATGAATTGCATCCAGAAACATGAAACAAATTTGAAAGTGAAGGTTTATCAATATTGTTATGACGTTCCACATGACAAGTCCTGATTAATAATTCAGTCTCCATATTCTGTACCAGTTCTATTTTCTGAACATTTTTCACTCGTAGCACACTGCATTAACTAACATGGACTAATGGGCAACCATGGCAAGCTTCTGGTTGTCCATTAAAGGCCACAAATAGTGTAATCAAACAAAGTGGTTATCAATCATACCACAGACTGCATTTGAGCAACAATAGAATTCCAAGCTGCATTCTTCTCTGTGTGTGATTGGCACGTAAGTACCTGTACACCCTCATTTTTAAGTCATTATATTCATTACTATTCTGCTGCTTGCTGTCCACACCAGTGGACAGAGCTTGATGAAGTAGTGCTTCTTTGCTCCTTCCCCTAATCATTCCTCCCAAGCTCTCCTGTTACAGTACATTTCCTATGCATAAGAGCAAACATTACTTGTTTTACTTGTCATGTTTCACATTGGAGAAAAAGGAGGCATGGGAAACAACCAATAAAACAATACAAAAATGTTAAAAACAACTCTAATACCCTCATAATAATTTCAAAGTTGCCAGAAACAATCTGTCAACCACCAAATGCCTGAGTAATGGCCTCAAATTCCACCTAAACATTAATAATAAGGGGAAAGATACACCTAATCAGGAAGAACAGTCTGTAAATGGGAGCCCACTAACCGAAAGGCCCTGTCATAGACCAACACCAGTCAGGGAGCATCCAGCAGCTATATTGTATCAACAAATCCTCCCCTTCCAACTTTATGGCCTGAGACAGTTGATGTCCTTATGGCCAACTGAGTCAGAAAACAGTAACGTGAATTTTGAGTTGCAATCTTACACATACTTCCTTGGGAGTAGTCCCTATTGAACAAAGTGCTCCTTTTTAAAAAGTTAACATGCTTAAAGATTGAACTGTACAACATACAGCAGCTAACTGGTCAGCTAATAGCCTGAGAGTTCACATTAGTATGAAACACTGATGAGGAAAGGTGCAGATTTTTTAAAATTGTAAGTCAGCATTCAGATTTTCTTTATATTCATTCTCGCCTTCCTAAATGGGAACTATTCAGTTGGGAGCCACCCAGAGTGGCTAGCGAAACCCAGCCAGATGGGTGGGGTATAAATAATAAATTATATTATTATTAACCATTATTTGATTGACATTTTTATTTTACCCTAAACATGGTCGCAAAATTATATAGTTGTGCTTATGCTTCTTGGGTTTAAAACAAATGCTTTAAAATTTGTTCATGCATTTTAGATTATAAAATGTTTTTAAAACATGATTTTAAATTATTTGGAAATAAAAAAGCTTGATTTTATTATAACACTTGTTTCTATATACTATTAATTTAGGATTTTAGTTATTTTTAATAATATTTTTGGCAGATGCATATCAATACTGCCACACTGAAAAATGCCAGAATGTTTTACAACAGATTGTTCATGCAGCAGATATGGGTGGTAACATAAGTGTTGTCTCTCTGAATACTAAACAAGGGAAAACAGTTTAGTGCAAAATTACCTGATTTTGGTCGCTGTTTATTAAACACTTGCAAAAGCTTAGTTACATAGTTCCCACCACCAATCCCAAAATCAGGCCAAATACTTCATACACCTGATTCTCAGTATGTTTTTCATTCCAGTGCATTAAATTGTTTTGTGCCACTTCTTCCCTCACCCCACCGAAGTTAGGGCAATCTTTACAGCATTATAAATCTTACTCTGGAACAGAGTACCAAATTTTTATACTACCTTCATAATCTGCATCTGTCACCATTATCCAGACTGTAAAAGCATTCACACTGTAGTGCCTTTACATTTTAACCTGTGCTGGAACAGTTTTAATTGCTGCTCTTTATGCTGCTCTTTATTTACTAGTGGGGTTTTTTAATTGAAATATTTTCCATTCATTGTCTCTGTTTTTAAGTCTTAGCAACATGTTAATTTAAACCAAAATAGAAAGTACATATAATTTTAAATATTTTTCTCATTTTAGAAGATGAAATGGTATTTTGCTTATTTAATAACTGCCTTTGCTCATTATACATGTAGATCTGAAGTACAGTATATTATGAACAAAGAAATGGGACTTCTACTGTACTGACAGTCATTCTGTATGCTACTTGTGGATAATTCTCTACCTCCAGAAGCTGAATTCTAGTGCCTATGTCAACTTGTCAGACTCTGGCAAGTTGACATAATTTTGACTTAGAAAAAGATATGCTTCTTTACTTATATGTGAATGCAACCTTCAACCTGACAGATTACCATCAGGTCACCCTGATGAAAGTCATTAGGATTTGGGGGGCATAGTATCATTAGTACACTGATAACACTTGCCTCTCTTTCTCCATACAATCTGAATCAGGAGAGGCCATGTCCAGTGCCTGGACACAGTAGTGGGATGAAGAAAAATGAGCTGAACTTGAATCCTAGTAAGATGAAGGCACCATGGATGAGTTGTTCCTGTGTCTAAGAATTTGGTAAATTGCCTTTGCTAGATGGAGTTCTGCTCCTCCTGAAGGAGCGGGAATGCAGTCTGTGGATGCTACTGGATCCAGTTTTGTAAACAAAGGATCAGGTAGCCTTAGTGGCAAGAAATGCCTTTTACCACTTGACTGATTGATTTCTATACCGCTTAATATATTAAAAATATCTCTAAACAGTGTACAAAAAAAATGAAGCAACTACAGATAACTTTAACAAAATATTACAGAAATACAGTTACATATAAAAAGTTACATTAATACAAATATATTCATTTTCCTTCTGGCACACCCTCCCTCCCAGCCTCTGGGTTCTCACCCAGGGTCCAACAACTCTCAGCTCACCCACAAAAGTCTCACAGTGAGACAAGATCCTGGAAACAGTGGACATCACTCTAGACATCATCTCTAGACTTGCATTTTAAGGGCAGGCCCAGGGTGGATTGTACTTCCTCAAGGTACCCACAGCTGTGTCCCATTCAACCGCACTCTCCACACCCAGGTGTCGCAGGTTTGCTGAGTTTCCCAAATAGGAAAAGGGCCCTCCTCCACTCGCAGCTCTTTCTTCACCCACTGTCCTCTCCTACTCCAGCTGCTTGTGGCTAGTAACATCCATTTCTGAGCAGGGAGAGCTTGACCATGGTAGTTCAGGCACTAGCGACTTCAAGACTGGATTACTGTACTGTAACACACTCTACATAAAGTTCCCCTTGTGCATGATTTGGAAACTGCAATTAGTGTTCAGAATGCTGCAGCAAGGTTGTTGACGAGAATGAGGCCTTGAAAACTTACAACAGCTCTAGTCTGAAGTCTGCTGATTTGTCAGCTGGTCAAGTTCCAAGTGTTACTATTGGTAATTAAAGCTGTTAACAGCTTGAGACCTGTTTACTTGTGAAAGTGCCGTACCCCATATACAGTGGTACCTCGGGCTACATACGCTTCAGGTTACAGGCTCCGCTAACCCAGAAATAGTGTTTCAGATTAAGAACTTTGCTTCAGGATGAGAACAGAAATTGTGCTCCGGCGGCGTGGCAGCAGCGGGAGGCCCCATTAGCTAAAGTGGTGCTTCAGGTTAAGAACAGTTTCAGGTTAAGAATGGACCTCCGGAACGAATTAAGTACTTAACCTGAGGTACCACTGTATAGCCACTCAACCACTTTGATCTGTGGAACTGACAGTTACATAACACTCATTCTACACTTGTAAGAAATCAATATTTTAGGGTGGCGGAATATACCGTACATTCTGGAACTCCCTGTTTACTTGTACTTCTTTTTGGAGCCTGCTTAGTTTAGGCAAACCTATCCAGACATATAGAAAGCTGATATGTGTTTTAATAGTTTTGTTCAATTATTTTTCTTCTGCCTGGCCTTTGGCTTGGAATCACTTTGATTCCCTTCCCCTCTTTCTTTTTTCCTTTCTCCTCCTGTGATGGAACTCCTATTTAGGGACTTCCCTGGCTTTTTTCTGGCCCATGTAGGACCAGTCCGGATAGTTAGCCTTGGTGAAGACTTGACGTTTTCATCCCCAAAAAAACATTTTTGATTTTTGTTTCCATTGAAATGAGGCTGCATTTTAATGTTTTAATGCTGTATTTTACTCTTGTTTTTAAAGTTGTATTTCAATCAATTTGTTTTTATGTCGGTTGTTAGCCACCCTGAGCCCGGTCTTGGCTGGGGAGGGCAGGGTACAAATTATTATTATTATTATTATTATTTTAATGTTTCTAAATAACCGTTTTAAAACTGTCATTTATTGATAGTTTTGTTTATTTCTGTAAACCACTTAAAGGTTTAGCAATATAAAAAGGCTGTGAAATAAAACAAATAAAATTAACTCCATTTTTTAAAAAAAGTCATATATTCAGGTTAAAGAAAATTATAGGAAGCACAGTGGGTGGGTGGTTTCAGTGTCTGGGAGAATGGTCATTTGCCTGCCCTGGATGGAGTAACTCTGTCTGGAAAAATGGGTGCACAGTCTGGGAGTTCTCCTAGATCCATCTTTGTCACTCAGGGCTCAGGCAGCACTGGCTGTTATGAGTGCCTTTCACCAGCTGCAGCTGGTACACCAACTATGACCATTATTGGACAAGGATAGCCTGGCTGTAGTGATTCATGCATTGGCAAGCTTAAGACTAGACTACTGCAACGTGTTCAATGTGGGGCTAGACTTGCGCCTGGTATGGAAGCTTTTATTTATGAGGCAATAAAAGAAAATTTGATAAAGATGTTTTACAGATGGTATCTAACACCAACCAAAATATGTTAAATGTATACATAATTTGTTTTTATGTACACCACTTAGAAATATTAATGATTAAGCAGTATATAAATAACTTAAATAAATAAATAAATAAATAAATAAATAAATAAATAAATTGAGCAGTATCATTTTTAACAATAAGTTTTTTGTCCATCCTGAAAAAGTGAACAATCTTGCTTAATATCCTTGTAGGCATAAAGATAGAACCATACAGGAATCTAAATATTTTCTTTACACAGTGCACATGAATTGCTTGATCAGAAGTTCCAGATTATACCCCTAGAATGTCAGAGATCTGATTATCACAGCAACGAGTTACAGGCATGGAGAAAATATCTAAATTTCCGAAGGGGGGATTTTATTTAAATGAAAGATTGAATAATACTTTTTCTTGATGATTTATATCACACTGGGGATGAGGTAATCACTAGGAAGCTGGTGTAGCTATACAGAATTCCAAGATAATGGAATTTCTAGATCCAGATATAGAAGTTCATTCGAAAAACTGGTCCAGTCTTTTGACTGATCCAGAAAATCATTAGGTACCAAAACAATGGAACTGGAAAAAGTGGGCGTGCAATCATTTCCATCTCTCTCTCTCTCTCACACACACACACACACACACAAACACACGCCTTTAATAATATTTAAATGTTATGACTATTCAAGATAATGATTTTTTTAAATGGCCAAGTTATTTTTTAAAAATACAAAAAAAGGTTGGGTCACAGTATAATTCTCCTCAGACTTATTTTTTTATTTGCTTACTTTAAGAATTTATAAACCACTTCCCAACAAATGTTTCTTAAGCACTCTACAATAAAGGTATAAAAAAGAACATATAGTACACACAGCAATGTAAAAACAAATCTTAAAAACATCAAATTGCACAAATTCAGTATACATTATAAAATGGCTGAGTCACACTTTGGGGGGGGGGATGCCCTATTAAATATAGACATTTTCAGTAGCTGGCTAAAAGCAAGAAAATGAAACACTTGTCTAATTTTAATTGGAAGCCAATTCTAGAACTTAAATTTCTACTTTTCACATGCTAGCCTCTATAGGTTTCTTCAATCATCCAGAATATGAAATTCTCAAAAGGTTCAAAGAAAAAAGTCAGTAAGTGAACAAGGCTTCAGATGAGCAACAGATACAGTGCATCCATAAACAAAGGACATTAAATGACTGGACATATTACACGTGTAGGTCTTTGTTTTTAGGAAGAACTGCAGAGTATTAATGCCACATTATATGGTGTCAGGGAGCCATAATTTTGAACTATACTCAACTTTGGTCAATCATTCAGGGGAAGGCTTATTTGAACAGGTTCAAATAAGAGCAAGAGCACAGCACATCACAGGACAGGCAAACATGTTAGAAAGGTTAAGAGAGCTGGGTCAGATAGAAACAAGGTGTCTTGAGAAGGAATTTGAATATTTTCTGTAGCTAGATTCAATAAGGCTAGTAAAACACGCGGGGAAATTTAAGTAAATTCTAACTATGGAGGCAACTAACATTTATAATGTTTTCAATGATGAGTTCAGAATGGTGACCAGAAGGTGAAGAAAGTAATGGTCTGTATATTTTTAAATAGATTTTGAGCCAAGACTTTATATTTGGGCAGCTCTGCCTCCTTTATGATCACCAGAGGTTACCATAATTGGTGGTTCTAAGTGACATAGATCTACATACAAGGAACCCCCCTTCTCTGTCCCCCAGAGAAGTGAGTGTGTTTTGCTTCATGCTCAGGAACTACCTGCTTGCTGCATTTGACTACAGAAAAAATATTGTCCAAGCTTGGAAAGCTAGGAAACATGGGAGGCTACCGAGGGTAGCTCTCCCCTTGTAGCATTTGTCCTGGTTCACTTGCATGAGGCCTATGCTTTTTTAAAAAATACTAAATTGCTGTTTAAATTATGAAACATTTGCTGCACACACCTACACCTATTTTCTGCATGTGGCATCCAGTAATAATTGTATGCGTGGTATAAAGTAGCGTGTGGACAGGAAGAAGCTGGACCAGACACTCATCCCTAGTACTGTACCTACTAGGGTAAGAGATTGTCCAAGGCCACACAGCACCCAAGTCAAACTCTTCAAGCTCTCAATACAATATACGCTTACTAATACTACTGTGGCTTTTATGATCTTCACTTTCAAACACTGAAGCAGGAATAGCAGTGTCAAAAGTTAACAAAGACACAGCACTAAAAATCTTCAGCACAGGAGGCTGTATCTTAGACGTCAAGCATAAAGTTCAATGATCCCAGCGAATTACACACGTGTTGCACTAGCATAACCTTTTTTTTAAAAAAGATCTGTCATCTGCTCTACGAATTTTAAACATGAGCCATCAGAATGATACTGGCAATAGCATTTCCTTTACGCTCCAGAAGCACCATTTTTTTTGAAAAAGAAATTACTTACTGCACGTTCGTTGTTGCTTTCTCTCCCCCTAGCAGCCTGTCGAAACACACGCAAACGCTGGCGCGCGCTAACACACACACACACACACACACACACGCTCAACACTGCCTCTTCCCTTTAGAAAGGGCTGACAATGCTGCAGACCAAAAGAACTCAGTCCTATCAGCATTATTATTATTATTCCTGAACGCGATTATCCTGTCCTCACTCACAAAAATATAAGCCTCAGCGCGGGGCGGGGAATACGAGAGAAACCACGTATCACAGAAACAGCCCCACAAGGAGGGAGAAGCAGTGACAGCAGCGGCAGCCATGGCTCCAGCTGCAGCAACAACAGTGACAGGCTGGGATCGAGGGAGCCAAAGGGCTGCCGGATGGAAAGAGCTCCTTCTTCGGGCTGACAGTCCTCGTGCACAGTATTAGAAGCGGGGGCGGGGGGGGGGGAGCGGCGAGGGAGGAAGGAAGGCACGACGACGCACCGAAGGAAGGTGTGTCAGGAGATCTCCTCAGAAAGGGCTCGTGCGTGTTCCATGTAGGCAAAGAGGTTGCAGTACCTCCATTACGAGGAAAGGCAGCGCAAGAAAGGGGGAGTGTTCTCGCTCTCTCTCTCTCTGCTTTTTAAATGTACACCCAAAGAAAGCAGGGCAGGAACAGGCAGCAGCAAAAAGGAGCCCACTTCTATACGAACCGCGGCTCCCTCCCGCCTCACGGGAGGTTCAGGGGGTGCTACAGACTAGGGTGGGCTGCCTCGCGCTCGTGCGCGCCCGCGCGCGCGCACACCCACCCACCCACCCACACCCACTGAAAGGGGCACATATATATTCTATACACTCACCTCCGCCACAGAATAGGCTGCATAAAGGGAGCCCCATTTGCAGAAAGGAGGGAGTTTTGACAGACACGCACGAACATATGACACCAGGAAAGGAAGAGGGGGAATTTCAGAGCGGCGCCAAGCCGTTTCTAGAGCAGTTGTTTTCTTCTTTAGTGTCTCCTTGCCACCCTCACCTGTAAAGGGGGTGACCTACAAGGGGGGTGTCCTACAAAGGGGGTGTCACTCGCGTAACTGCCATTGCTCCTTCCCTCCCCGCCTCCCCCCCCCCCGCGGAGTCTGCGGTGGAGATACTGGTGGTTTCCTCTCCTTACCTTCTCTCAGCGGAAGGGAGGCGGCTCTTTACAAGAAGCGCCGTCCTTTAAAGAAGATCCGAATTCCGCAGCCACCCCCTGCCGGTCAGCGGCGCCTGGAGTCTCAAGCCCGCTCCGAAAGCCACGGCAAGAGTCAGGTTTTGACGACACCCCTTCTCTCCTCTCGCCCCCTCCCCTCAGCTCAGTCGCTCCCCTTTCCCTTGCCCCTCTCGCTCGCTCTCCCCCCACCCCCTCCGCTTTTCAAGCCCGTCAGAATGTCGGTTTGTGACTTTCCACGCGGATTGGCTGAAGCGCCCATCACGTGACCTGCAGAAGGGCACCAGAAACGGGTAGGCACGCGCCGCCGCCGTGAGCGTTAAAGAGGAAGGGGGGGAGGATTTTAGAGGGCACGAGAGTAAGAGCCAACGTCATAATCACCCTCTTGTCAGAATTCCTCGGCGTTCCACATAAGAAATGCTACTTTCTCCCTAGTGTACCACGCAGATGTAAGGGAGAAAATAAAAGGAATAACGGGCCCTGACACGGTTAGAGGGCGGAGACAGAAAGCGAGTGCCTGGTGCGCATGCGCGCCCGTCGTCTAGTTTTTCCTTCTCGGGTGGCGCTGCTGGAACTTTCTGGAAATACTAGCGGCGGTGGTCCGAAGAGGCAGGCTACGGGTAAGAGAAGGAACGCGCGGGCTAGGCTTCCTCGCTTGGGCCGAATGCGAACGGAGGCATCTTCGCCCCGGAGCCACTCCTACAGGTCACTCCCTTCCCCAGGGAAGGGCTTTCCGGCGGCGGTGGCGCAGTGAGTTTTCATAAACACCGAACGCGCATGCGCGGCTGGTGTGTGTGGCTCCGCCGCATCCTAATAAAAGCGCGGAGGTTGCGGGGGGGGGGCAGCAGTACGCAGGGCTTTGCTCCCTTGTGAGGACTACAGTCTCACGGGGCGAACGCGTGGGGAACAAGGGCTTCTGCAAAGACAACCGAGCACCGGTTCACGTTGCACGAGGACTGAATTAGCCTCCCCACCACTGCAGAGCGTGCAGCCGCTGTGACCGTTTTTTGTGGTGTGTGGTCTCAGTAAGCGATATGACGAGGTAGCTCCGCGTTGGAAACGAAAACCAGTTGAGAGTGGATAGTTGGCATTAGCTTAGTATAGCAGGGTAGCGCGTAGTACTTGTAGTACTCTTCACGTCACTGGTTCCGACTAGGAAAAATAGCTGGGAACTTGAACTAGTGGTACAATTATATGCATTTGAGGCAACTTGATAAAATACTAGATCAGCTTTAAATATGATATATAGCGTTCTGGAGTAGTCCCCTTCACGTCCTACATGCAGACAGACACCTAGAAACTCGTGTGACGAGCCTGATCTCGTCAAGATGTCTTCTCAGAACTACTGCCAAGCAGCTGGACGAATGAGTTTTATTTCTTTAGAAAGTCGCTTTTCATAAGAGTTTGTAGCTCAAGGCTTGTTAAAATAATGTAAGGTTCTATCATTAACCATCAAAAGCTGTCACGCATAGTACTAGACTTTGTGTTCTATGTAGTAGACTCACACTGGGGTTTGTTAGCTTTAGCTCAGCATCCTGATGGGAGTTAACAGATCTGGATAAATTCATGGGTGATGAAGCTATCAAGGACTAGGTTCAATGGCTATGTACTACCTCCACTGTCAAAAGGCAGCATGCCTTTTAATAGGCATTTGCAGGGACTTGCAGGTGAGGAGAAAGCTGTAGCACTCAGGTTATGCATTGTGGGCTTGATGAACATCTGCTCAACAATATGTGAACACAGAGCTGGATTACATGGGGCTTTAGCCTGATGCAAGAGTCTTATATTCTTATTATTTTAAAAAAATAAATTTTGCAATATTTACAAAGCAGAGTGGGTGTGGTTAATTGACCATAAGAATTGGATTTAGTTTTTTGAGACTCTATGCTTTGGTTTAACATTCATATATTCAGGTTCATTTTGAACCAGGCTAAGAGATTTGCCATAAGAAGTTTTATAAAACAAACTGGATACTGTGTATTGTCAGGATACTAGAAGGCTACTGTTCGCAAACATACAGATGTTGTCATAAGCACAGGCCCGGTTTCACAGACCTTTGATACTGCATAAACCCATAAAAGGCATCAACAATAAGGCACATGTCCAGAAGCATAAAATTCTGGGATCGACATTCTGCAGTTCATAGTAGGTGCAATTTACAATTTCCATTTGATTTGTGAAAAATCAGAAATTAAAACATATTAAAGTTCTAAATTAAAAGTTTATTAAAGGTGATACTTTGTTGGAAAGGCAATTAACTGGTTATAGCTTTTCCATCCACGCATGCCAAATACTTATCAGAGTTTTAAGTCCTGGACTTTCCCCGCATCAAGTTAGTGACAGCCACTGCTAAAACATGATTAAATACAGTTGCTGTAAGGAATAGAAACATCTGTCTAACCTCACAAGACCAGCTTTTAGATGCTTTAAAAATAAATTTTGGGAGGATTGTGCAGAAGCAATCATGAATCTAAAGATAATCTCCTAACTTCTCTCCGTAGATTGCAATTCTAGTTCAAGAGTACACTGTGTATCTAATAATTTAAGTAGGTTTAGCTGCATAACATACACATTTAAAGTTAAAACTTACTTTTTTTTGTTTTTTTCACTACATGTAAGTGAACTTCATGAATGAAGTTTGGAGAGGAAAGGCGGAATGGTAATGTAGTCATTTCAAAATATTTTACTTTGAGGAGCGTACATTAAAATCTGCTTCAAATTACGCAGTATATTACCCTATCTGAGTTCTGGCTTCTTACATTAAACATCCCCTGTTGACAGCCTGATAACTCACAGCTCACTGTTCTGAAGTATAGGTAAAGGTACCCCTGACTGTAAGGTCCAGTCGCAGACGACTCGGTTGCACGCTTACCTTGCTCTATAGGCCGACAGAGCCGGCGTTTGTCCATAGACAGCTTCCAGGTCATGTGGCTAGTATGACTTAAGTCACTTCTCGTGAACCAGAGCAGCACACAGAAACACCGTTTACCTTCCTGCCAGAGCAGTACCTATTTATCTACTTGCACTTGACGTCCTTTCGAACTGCTAGGTGGGCAGGAGCTGGGACCGAACAACGGGAGCTCACCCCATCGCGGGGATTCGAACCGCCAACCTTCCGATCGGCAAGCCCTAGGCTCTGTGGTTTAGACCACAGCGCCACCCGTGTCCCTAAGTATTGTTCTTAGCAAAACACTTTTAATATAATCAAAGACCAGGAAGTAACGATAAAATCTACCTTCTACGCTGAGATGGAGTGGTCTACACATCATGTTAAGCCATCTAATTAGTGTACCACAAGTAGAGAGATGTTCTGAATACCTAAACAATAGACCCTGAACAGATTCAAGTAACATAAAGTGAAGACTGGCAAGGAATCTAAGGAGTCTAATCTACAGGGATTAGAAAGATTCCCAATTTGTATACTATAAAAGTGAAAATATGCAAACTCGGGCTTAGGGCTTAGTTCTGTCTTTATGGAGTTTAAGAATTTGTAAGTTCTTATATCAAACTTAAGTTTTTTGTTAGATCAGCAACACAAAACCAATATTCAATGCTTATTCAATAGAATAAACTGCATTTACATTGGTATCTTGCTAAATTCTGCCAAATTGGACATAATGAATTATATGAATGCTAGTGCTGTCAAACACATTAGTGCTGTTCATACGTTACGAGGATATTCCAAAATTACAGTTTGCAATAAATAGAAACTAGGTTTAATCTTGCCCTTGTTTCATTACAATTTGCATTCAGATTATTTTAGGACGTTGTAAAGCACGCACCTTAAACACAGTATTCTGTGTTAAATTCACAGGTCTTTGTAGTAGCCCTGAGTAATCTTAGTAGCCCTGAGATTAATTATATGGCATTGAAAACATCTGTCCCTTCAGTGTACCCAGTGGATAAGTCATATCTTCAAAATCACCTACACTGTGTGGGTACCTGAAACTTCTATCTGATGCAACTATCTTTGACTATTAAGGCCAGGGATGGGTAATTGTGGCCCTCTGGATGCTGCTGGGTTACAACTTGTATTATCCCTGAAACTGGCTTTTGCTGGCTGTGGCTGATGAGAGTAGAAGTTCAACAATACCTAGAGGGCCACAGGTTAGCTATGTATACATTCCACTTGCACAGCAGTTTGGTCTCTCTTAATATAATATTTTCCCCACCCCCCTTTCTACTACTCAATTTCTTTGTGACCACTTGTTAGATTTATATAATTTATGTACCTAAACATATCTATATTAAATAAAAGCTTTTTAAAGAGACTTTATTTTGTTCTTATTTTAATTTCAAATTTATGTAAAATTGATATAAAGTGTTGTGTTATTTGGGTTAAATAGCCCTGGTTTGGGGATGACTCTTGCATTTTCCATTTGCCTATAACAAAATTAATAAATATAAACAATAATAAAACTTGAATTTTAATCTCAGGTGAGTAACTAATAATAAAGTAAAATTATTATACCAGACTGTAAGCAACTGAACTCATGTTTTCATCTGTATGCAGTTCAGATTTTATTTTCTGAAGTTGTTCCTTACAGCTAGAACAATAGTCTTAAAGGTCTGGCCGAACTCCAAAACCAGGTCCCTTGGGTGGTTCTGTCAGAGAAGTGAGACCACCAGCTGGCTCACAAGAGAAGCGCCCACTCCTGCAAAAAGAGAGAGCAATTAACTTATGCATTACTTCCATTGCACTACTCATCTTCAAGGGTAAACAGAAGTCAGACTCATTTTCTTCAAACCTCTTTAGTTCTGGATATTTGTGAAAACATGAACCTAGTCGCAAGTTTAAAAACAAGTTCAAAAGCCAATGTATGCATGCTACTTTCTAAGCACAGTTGTAGTTCTTGCATGCTCAACTTTATAGCTCCACTGAAGTAACTTGGGCTTACATCTGAGTATAGGATCAGGCTGTCTTGTAAACCAAATACGTAGGTTGAATTTTACAAGCTGAATGTTAGGAAAAACCCCTCGGTTGTTAAATTACTGTGTGTTTATTACATTTTTATCCTGCCCTTTTTCTGAGAACCCCCATATTATTCTCACAGCAACCCACTGAAATAGGTTAAGCACATATGGGACCAGCCCAGTCTTCCTGTGAGCGACATGGCTGAGCAGAGATTTGAATCTGGTTCTCTCTGGTCTTAGTCTAGCACTGTACCTCACTGGCATAACATTCTTCCTCTGTAGCAAGCATACAATCAAATTACAAAAGAAAGTGATGCGGCAAATACTGTTTCTCAAAAATAAAAATTAATAATTTTGTGTCTGAGAGCATCACAGTTTGACTATAACTTGCAAAATGATTGCCACAAATAAGTGAATCTGATTTATTTAGAGCGCTGTATGGCCACTGAAGGCACTTGCACTGAAATCTATGCAGTGTAAAACTAGCTTGAGCATCCTGACTGGGCATAAAAAATGTAAAGAAGTGAGGGTGTAAGCCTGTCAAATAAGCACTTGAATAAACACACAATTAAATTTAGAAGCAATCCCATCTCTGAAGTTTGGTCAAGACTCAATACTGCTGTGAATTCAGCTATTTCAATGAAATGTTTACCTTCATTTCTTGGCAACTAGGACACAGACCCTTAAAGTGTATAAACTTGAAGCATCATTGGAATAAAGGTTTATATTTGGTTTCCCATATCTATAGATATGTTTGCAACTTGCTGTGGAAAGAGTATGTAATGCTAATTACATACAATGTTACTGTTCCCAATTTTCCTTAGTTTTTATTATATGGTACAAATGAATAAAATACCTTGGTCCAGGTTTTGGAACTTTTCCAGCTTTTAGTTCATCAATTATGTCTTCTATGTCTTTTGTTGTCAGATCTTCCTGAAATGTGAAATAAGGAAAATGTAAAGATTTCCAGACATTTAAAAAAGTATGATAGCTTTTTTGGGGGGACTAAAAGTATCACTCTGTGGTAATTCTATTAACACTTGAAAAAATGTAGGCATAATTATAGCTTTTAAGTGGGGCAGGTGTCCTGCTGTCTAGTAGATCCTACAATTTGTCAATATGTGTGATGGGACGATGAGCTGCTTGTGTGTAAAATCCTAGTCCCTCAGAGTTTGGTCAAGTTTGCAAACCTCTGTCTGTAACGGAGCCCCTTAAACATGGCTCCGTCAGTCGCTGGCAGATTCCGACAGTGGTTGCTTTCGGAATCGCTTCCAACATAAAAGCTCCTTAACGGAAACACGTCTTCTGGACTCTCTGCGTGACAGTTTCCGGCGAGGAGTGGGTGTCCCTACAGGAGGTCCTGAAACCTCCCCACTGTTTTCGCTGGAAGTGTCTCTGAGCCATCCCTCCAGCTCCCTTTCCCTCAGCTCAGCTCCTCTCCCCCTACTGGTTCCCTCTTCAGCTGCTGAGTCTCTCCCAACCTGTGTGAGCCCTTTCACTTCCCTTCCTTCCGATGGCAGTTCCCTGACATCCACCTCCCCTCCAGGGCCCCCTTCATCCCCTCTCGCCCCCTCCTCTACGGGCGGTGAGGAGGCAAAACCCCGGAATGAACTTCCTTCATCTTCCGATGTCCCGAACACTTCTCTCCACCTGTTGCGGTTCCTGGTCTCGAAGTACTCCTCCTCCTCAGAGTCCATCTCCCCTTCCCCTTCCGATTCCGAGAATCCTTCCAACTCCTCCTCCTCATCGGTGGTCCCAAAGTATTCCCTCCGGAACCTCTCCACAGGCTGAGGTTTCCTTGGGAACCTTTGATGGAACGTTTCTATCAATACCTCGTCATTGATATCTTCTGCCATTACCCAAGTGTTTTCTGACTCCGGTTCTCCTTCCCACGCTACCAAATACTCCACCTGATCCCCCTTCCATCTGGCGTCGAGGATTTCTGCCACATGGCTGCTGCATTCCCTTTCTTCTATGACCGGTCCCCGAGTGGCCATCCCTTCTCGTCCCCCCTCATACGGTGACAGTAACGACCTGTGAAATACTGGGTGCAGTTTCATGTGGTTGGGTAACCGGAGCCTGAAAGCCACTGGGTTGACCTGTTGAATGACCTCAAAGGGACCCAATCTCCTGGGTCTTAATTTCTTACAACCTCCTTTGAACGGCAACCCTTGGGTTGACAGCCACACCCTATCTCCCACCCTTATGGTTTCACCTTCCCTTCGGTTCTTGTCTGCCTGCCTCTTGTATTCTTCCTTCGCCCTTTCTAAGTTGAGTTGGAGCTGACGATGGATTGCTTCCATTTCTTCTACAAAATGCTCGGCTGCCGGGACACCCCATCTCTCCCCTTCTCCCCCTGGGAAAGCCCTGGGATGACACCCATAATTAGCCAAGAAGGGGCTCATCCCTGTGGACACATTCTCGGCATTGTTGTAGGCAAATTCCGCCAGCGCCAACTTTTCTACCCAGTCATTCTCTCTGTCATTGACATAACACCTCAGGTATTGCTGGAGGACCCCGTTTGCTCTTTCCGCCTGCCCGTTGGTTTCAGGGTGCCGGGCAGTCGAAAAGTTGACCTCCACCTGCAGTAAGCTCATGAGCTTCCTCCAGAACCTGGAAGTAAATTGTTTTCCTCGGTCTGAGACCACCCTCAATGGCACCCCGTGCAACCTAAAAATGTGTTCTACAAATAACTTCGCTGTCTCTTCCGCCGTGACTGCATGCGAGCAGGCTACAAAGTGGCACATCTTTGTTAGTAGGTCTACCACCACCATGATGGCTGTTTTCCCCTTGGACTTCGGCAGATCAGTCATAAAATCTATCGGCACTGCCTCCCAAGGTCGTTCTGGGGTTGGTAAGGGTTCTAATAGCCCCGCCGGTGCCCGCCTCTCCCCTTTGGCTCGCTGGCATTGCTCACACCCTCTTACATACTCCCGTACATCTTCCCTCACCTTAGGCCACCAAAATTCCCTGGTGACCAACCACATGGTTTTGTGTTGTCCAAAATGCCCCGCCGTGGGGCTGTCGTGCAACTGCTTGAGTACCCTCCCCCTTAAGTCTCCTTCAGGGATATACAGTGCCCCTTTGTAATACAAAGCTCCATTTCTTTCCTCGAAACCCCCTGGTTCCTCTCCCTCACCCCTAAGACCTCTGAGCTTATTCTGGGCGTATTCATCATTCTCTGTTTCCTCTACCAGTTCTCTTTGTCCCACCAATGCCGCCCCACACACCCAGCGGTCCTCTGGAATGACATGTCTCTCTTCGGGTGCTCCCTCCCCCTCCAAATATTCAGGTTTGCGTGAGAGAGCGTCCGCCCTAATGTTCTCTGGGCCTGGCACGTAACAAATCTCAAAGTTAAATTTGGAGAACTCCTGGGCCCATCTCACTTGCCGTTGGTTGAGCACTCGTGCCGTCCTCCAATACTCTAGGTTCTTGTGGTCAGTGCACACTTGCACCTTATGTTGTGCGCCAATTAGCAGGTGCCTCCATCTCCGGAACGCCTCATGAATGGCTAGTAGTTCTCGGTCATACACCGTGTAGTTCCTCTCGGATTTGTTCAGCTTTCGCGAAAAAAAAGGCACACGGTCTCCACTCTGACTCCTCCTTCCCTGGCTGCAGAAGCACCGCCCCAATAGCTCTGTCTGATGCGTCAGTTTCCACTCTCATCGGTTTTTGTAAATCCACATGCAGGAGTTGTTGTTCCGAGGCGAAGGCCCTTTTTAGTTCCTCAAATGCTCGCTCCGCCTCCTCAGTCCAAACGAACTTCTTCTTACTGCTGAGACAGTCCGTAATGGGCGCCGTCAGGTGGGCAAAGTTTCGGATGAACTTACGATAGAAGTTCCCAAATCCTAGGAACCTCTGCACATCCTTCCTTGTTTTGGGTGTTTTCCATTCCAGCACCGCCTGGACCTTGCCGGGATCCATGGCCAATCCCTTGTCTGACAGGCGATACCCCAGGAATTCCACCTCCTTGGTATGAAACTGACACTTCTCCAGTTTCACCCACAGCTGGTTGGCTTGCAGCCTGCTCAACACTTCTCTGACGTCTCTCACATGCTGCTCCTCATTCTCAGAATACACCAACACGTCGTCTAAGAAGGCCACACAATTCTTGTAAAGCAAAGGCCCCAGGACGTGGTTCATAAACGATTGAAAGCACGCGGAGCCTCCTTGTAGGCCGAAGGGCATAACTAAATATTCAAATGCCCCCAAAGGGGTGAACATGGTGGTTTTCCATTCATCCCCCTTCCTTATTCGTATCAGGTTGTACGCCCCCCTTAGGTCCAGTTTAGTAAAAATCTTTCCCTTCCTGACCCTTGTCAAAATGTCGTCAATCCTGGGCATAGGGAAAGCCACTGGTTCTGACACTGCATTTAAGGCCCTGAAGTCACACACAAGCCTCGGCTTGTTCGTGTTTTTTTTTATCCACAAAAAACACTGGGCTGCCCCCCACCGCCCTGGACTCTCTGATGAACCCTCTCTTCAGGTTCTTGTCAATGAACTCTCTTAGCTCCTGCATCTCTCTGTCTGACATGGCGTACAGCTTGCCTACAGGGAGCTGTGCCCCAGGGAGTAAATTGATTTGACAGTCAAAGGGTCTATGCGGGGGTAGTTGGTCAGCTTCCCTTTCGCTGAAGACGTCGCGGAGATCTGCGTATTGTCGTGGTACCTTCACGTTCTCCGTTACTTCAGTCCCTGCTAGGGTGGCTTGGGCCCCTGCCAAACCCTTTCCCTCTTTGCAGTGTTCTAAGCAATGTGCTGAACCAAAAGAAACCACTCTCTGATGCCAGCCCACCAGCGGATCATGTAACGCTAGCCAGCTCATCCCCAATATAATGGGAGCTCCTCCCAAGGTGGCCACATTAAACGCTATCAGTTCGGTGTGCCTTGCCACCTTCATTATCATTGGGACGGTCTGCAAGCTGACTTCTCCTCCCAACAGCTCCCTGCCATCGATCGTGGTCACCTGCAGGGGGTTGCTTAAAGGGATCGTCTGTATCTGGTGTTCAGCTGCAAACTCTTTGCTCATGAAATTGCAGGAGCTGCCTGAGTCCAACAGCGCCTTTATCTTTAGAGGGTGTCCGTTTGGCAGCTCTAGCGCCACTTCTATCACTAGGGCGGGTTTAGGAGGTTCTGGCGTGGGCACTTTCACTGCTCTTTGGCCTGGCTGCTGTGCCCCGACGGTGGCAGCCAGGCGTTGGCTTTTACTTGCTTCGGTATTTCTTCCTCTCTTCCCTCCACAGCTCCTACCATCCCTTGCCATTCCTTCCTCTGGGGGCAGACTCTGGCAAAGTGACCTGGCTGTTGGCAGAGATAGCATTTCCGGGCGCCTTTTCCCTCCTTCTTTTCCCCCTCACTGGGCTTTGAAACTGCGCGCGCGCGCGCTGTTCCGATTTCCATCGGCTCTGCCGGCGGGAAAGTTGGCTCTGGAATGTCTGGAATGCGGAACTCCTTCCAACGTTCCCCCTTCCCTTCCCGCCTCTCCAATGCTCTCGCCTCCTGGCGCGCTCCTATGGTCAGCGCTGATTTGGTCAGCTGGTCCATAGACTCCGCCCTGGGCGCCCGGGAAAGTTCGTCTTTCACAGCCGAAGAAAGCCCTTCTTCAAAGAGCATTTGAATGGGTTCCGCCGATAGATCCCACCCCAATTTATGGATCAACATGGTGAACTCAGTCCAGTACTCACGGACAGATCGGCTCCCCTGTTTGCAAGCCATTAACTGTCTGCGGACCACTCCCTGTTCAATATCGCTGGAAAACATCAGATCCATGGCGCGAAAGAACTTCATCGTGTCCTTTAGGACGTCACTATTCGCTGCCATCAGGGGTCTAACCCAGTCTCTCGCCCCCTTTTCAAGATGCCCAATCACGAAAGCCACTCGTGATTCCTCGTCAGGGAATTCATCAAACTGCAGATTGAGGGCATATTGCATCTCTGTCCGAAAGCCATGATAGTCTTTGGGCTCCCCCCCAAACTTCTGCACCAATCCTGGTACCTTTCTGACGAGCTGGGTGTCTTTCCCCTTTTTGTCTGCATCCTGAGCCCTCCTCTCCTCAAGCCTCGCCGTCTGCAGCGCTAGCTGGACCTCCAACACCCGGTACCTTTCTTCCAGGCTTGGACCCGCTCCAGCTCCTGCTTCTCCGGTTCCGGCTGGGTTGCTCATGATGCCTTCTCCTGCACAAGCTGCTCACGAAGACTGTCGGAATGCTGTGATGGGACGATGAGCTGCTTGTGTGTAAAATCCTAGTCCCTCAGAGTTTGGTCAAGTTTGCAAACCTCTGTCTGTAACGGAGCCCCTTAAACATGGCTCCGTCAGTCGCTGGCAGATTCCGACAGTGGTTGCTTTCGGAATCGCTTCCAACATAAAAGCTCCTTAACGGAAACACGTCTTCTGGACTCTCTGCGTGACAGTTTCCGGCGAGGAGTGGGTGTCCCTACAGGAGGTCCTGAAACCTCCCCACTGTTTTCGCTGGAAGTGTCTCTGAGCCATCCCTCCAGCTCCCTTTCCCTCAGCTCAGCTCCTCTCCCCCTACTGGTTCCCTCTTCAGCTGCTGAGTCTCTCCCAACCTGTGTGAGCCCTTTCACTTCCCTTCCTTCCGATGGCAGTTCCCTGACAATATGGTTATAGGAACAAATGCTCACAGCAATACACTACTGTCACACAGCAAACACGGAATACAAACTGGTTCAAACCCAGCTCATTTCCAATTAACAATCCACTTAATTATTTATGTGAGGAAACAGCTTTTAGTACTATTAAAATAAAGAAAAAACAGGATAAGTTAAACTGGATAAACATAGTTTGATTACATTGGGTTATATTTGGTTACTCTGAATAGTAAACTCAGATGGTAAGCACCAAGAGGTAATGCAGAAGTACACTTTAAAGGGGGGTACAGGACAACCCCTCTTCTAACAGCTCACTGAGGACTGAGCACATTCAGTATCTGGTGGGGAAAACAAAAGTGTGTGTTTGGGGGAGGGAGGATGAAATGAGTTAACCTGCTAGCATTGTCCTCTTCCAGGATATCAGAACAGGAGCTCCCTAGTTATTTTAATGCAAATATTTTGTTTCAATTTTGGGGGCTATTTTGCTGTGCAAACCTTGCTAATTCCAAAGCAAACCTAGTTAAGTGTCCCAGTATTACAGGACAGAAAAAGTTGTGGCTAAGAGAGAGGGGCTTATGACAACCCTGCAATATTAGTCATACTGTATGCCGCAAATCAGGCTCAAGTGGTTATTACACTTCAGCGTTGTTCAGAGATATTACACCCTAGTGCAGGTTTGAGGATTGGACTGAAGCAAATAGCTTGTGACAAACCTGCAGTGATACCCATTTCTCTCACTGCAGATTGGGCTGATAAAAGATTTTACCACAACCCTGCAGGGTTGTTGTAGGTTAGGGGCTGTACTGAGAGAGAGGGGGGGGGAGAGGGGGAAGCTTATTACAGCTCTGCCATATACAACTATTAATATTGCAGGTCAGAGGTGGGGCTGAAGCTGATTCATATTACCAGTCAAAAATTCTCCATACTTCTCAGGAGGAAGAAAAGGCCACTCTGCATGAACTGCTACTTCAGACCACCTTGCACAGCAGAAGCTTTGTGTTCTATTAACTTGCATGCAGACCAGCAGCACTTTATATTACGGTTGGACTCAAGTCAAGGAAGAGACTACTTTTTTGATGCTAGTGTTTGTGTATTCATCTCCCCTAAAGCCACAGGATCAGACAACAAATGCACCCCATGGATACACTGCAACATTTTGTTGGAGGGACCCACTTGTACTTACATAATAGTTATCATTTATTTGTACCATTGGTGCATTTACGCAAGCCCCCAAACATTCCACTTCAATCAGAGTGAAGAGTTTATCAGGTGTTGTTTCTCCAACTTTTATACCTAGGGACATAAGCAAAAACAAAGCAGCATTAGAACCTTGCAGGCCTTTTCCCACTTGCCCTGGGAGACCAGGGCCCTGACTTGACTCCAGCTACAAAAGCTGAGGCTGCTGAACAGACTCTTGGGCTGGGGTATTGTTTAGGAGGAGGCTGTTGCTGTTATTTATATTTAAAAAAAAATATTTGTTTTAGATCTGATTAGGATTTATGTGGAAATTGTTTAATTTTGTTGTATGTTTATAACCACTTTTGTTGTTGGTAATTACGTATTTTTTCATGTTGTAAGCCGCCTTGAGCATATTTTGAACAACGGAAAGGAGGAATACAAATAAAATGATGTTTGTATGTCTGTAATCTCAAACAGTAAATTTTCATAGTGATTTCCTTAAATATAAACAAGGACAAAATGCATAGATTGTGTCTGTTTAGTTAAGTTGGGAATCGTGTGCAAACAGGTGCTCTGTGGGTGATTCCCAGCCTGATCTAGCAGCAGGGGTTGCATTCAAACTTACAGGACTATAAAGATCTGGCTGTTAGAGCAGGCTGGAGAATCTAGTTTTATAGTGCATGCACTGTTGAATAAGGACTGATATTTAAAATTATAGCTGTTTTAGACCTTATAAAAATGAAAGCAGTTGGCTGCATTATATGAATGCCTGTGTGGCAGTGGCATCCTGCCAGGATGACAGCTACACCCCCACCACTGTAATATATTTAGCGAAGTGTCAGGATGTGAAAACTTAATGTTTCTCTCCGTTGTTGAACAGATCCATAAAGGTTGTACTTGTCTCATAACATTCAAAAGGTTACTGACCAAGGTGTGGTAGAGTGAGAGATGATGTCTGGTCAGACCTGGACAAAGATCCAAGCTATAGAAACCATAGCATTAAAACAGCCACAGCCATTTTAAAGCAAATTAGGAGAGGGGATGTTGAAAACATTAGGCTCCCTTAATTTTTATGTTTACCTCCTTTTTTCAGCATTTCCTGAAACTTCAAGTTGTATATACTGTATAACCTGTTATTCAGAACAGACTGAAGTCCCCAGAAGAGAAGGGCATACAATTTCTAGTTGTAAAGTGGGCCTACGGTTATACAGATAATTATCACTGCTGTTAAGCAGGCCTGTTACTATGCTCTCATTTAAAGTGTGTTCAGTATCAGTTTAAAACACTATTATTTGAAGTGATGAGGTTTTCACATTTTAGTTTGATTCCAAACACTTTCTTTACTTTCATTTCCAGGAAGAAAAAGGTGTAGTAGCAGAGAAAATGACTATACATTAAAAATGTTCTGGAGCCTTACCAAGTCCTCTGTAAAAGGTAGTACAATGTAAATGAAGAACCCCACATGAGAGAAGTAAGCTACATATCCTACCAAGCTTCTTCTGAATGGCTTCTAATATGCTATCCGAGTCACACAGCATGCAAGGCGTAGTGGTGCAGATCTGAATATGGTATTTCCCAACGGGTTTACGATTATACATTGTATAAAAGGTTGCTACTTCATAAACTCTCATGGGAGGTATGTCTAGAATCTCAGCAACCTGTAACAATAAAAGACTGTTTTATTTTTTCAGGACATAAAATGAGCAGTTTCAACTAACACCAACATTTTGAAAAGCAATTATAATGCCAGCGATGATATGAATCCTTGTATTTCTTAACCAATAATTTTTTTCCACAAAATGTGATAGTAAATGTGCATTTTTTCAAGCGTTTGTTCTTCCAAGATTGATTATTAACAAGGTGTTATTGTTAATATAGTCCATGACCCGGACTATAGTTACCATCAGCCCCAGCTAGGAGAGCCTTTGGGGTACGAATGATGGAATTTGAGTCCAACAACAATAGTAGATCCACAGGCCATTATTTAATCCCATGAACTCACTGGTAGAAATTATCAATAAATATTTTAAAGTGCTAGATTTCAGACTATTGAAAACTATTTACAGAATATCAAAACTATTTTCAGACTAGAAAATGTTCTACCACATAATTCAAAGCAGCACCAAAAAAACCACATCCCTGTTGTCCTATTCTTTCTTTTACTATACCTATGAGTGCACTACCCCTGACCTGCATATAGTACATCAGCAACGTAGTCTGATAGGAACAGTCAGTGCACTTTTATTCAGATACAGAAGTCTCTTAGAAGATTTCTTCATGACACAACTTTATTAAAAAACCATACTATAGACAGTAAAGCTTTTGATAACTACTACTTATACTGGTATAGCTTCTTTCACATAATGTGCTTTACATTTTGTACAAGACTAACCAACTATTATAAACAGCATTATTATCCATGCTTCATATGTAAAAAACACAATAATGATTACATACATACAGTGGTGCCCCGCAAGACGAATGCCTCGCAAGACGGAAAACCCGCTAGACGAAAGGGTTTTCCGTTTTTGAGTTGCTTCGCAGGACGAATTTCCCTATGGGCTTGCTTCGCAAGACGAAAATGTCTTGCAAGTCTAGAGATTTTTTTTTCGCTTTCCCCCCCCCTTTATCTAATCTGCTAAGCCTTTAATAGCCTTAAATAGCCTTTTAGCAGCTAATCCCCTAAGCCTTTAAGCCTTTAATAGCCGCTAAACCGCTAATAGCGCTAATCCGTTAAGCCGCTAATAGGATTGCTTCGCAAGACGAAAAAACCGCTAGACGAAGACTCTCGCGGAACGGATTAATTTCGTCTTGCGAAGCACCACTGTACAAACAAATAAACATACATACATACATACATACATACATACATATAACTAATCAAATAAAACAACAGGGACATTCAAAAGGGCCTTAAGAAATCATGTACAATATTCCTTAACTCAAGACCAATAATCACATAAGCAAATGATTAAACAGATACTCAAACTCAGGTCTCACACTCAAAACATTTTTAAACCCTTAACTAATATCCACAAAAAACCTGCCTTAGTGAAATATTGAATATAGGCAAGCTGTATAAGCCAAAAGTTGGCCTGTCTGATATTCTGTTCTCTTAATCTACACATCAATCTCTGACTTTTGTCTTCTGGGTTTCTGGGGTTTTCCTGTTGTTATTCTGTCTTTCACAGCTACAATAAACCTACCACTAAAATTATGGACTGGTCCTTTCTTCGCCAGAGGGCAAACGGGCAAATTTAGCAGGGGATCAAATACTTTCCCCCCCTCACTGTAAATACGATAGCTTAGCTACCAGGATATATCCCCCAACATCTGTTATACCACTCTGTGATGGACTGGATGTTGATGGAGCTCCAGTTCCCTTCGTATGGGATTCTGGATGCAGCTAATAAGCACCCATTTCCAAATGTCATATTTTACTGACACATCCAAGTAATTCAACAACAACAATGTGTAGCAGAACTCTGTATACCAGAAACCTATTCTTTTGGTCTTTAATTGTTCTCAAACATTTTTTTGCCCAGTCGCATTTCCACCCAAGATGATAAAACCACCCTCCTCTTTTTGGTATTTGCAGAAGGTGTCTGGGTAATTACTATTGCCGCAGAGCGCAACCCGAAAGCGCTCAACCTGAAGCGTATTTATCCCGAGGTATGACTGTAAAACGGTTCTTGCTTGTTCCCATATTTAACAAAAACTTACAAACCAATAGCCGAAGCTTTTCCTACACTTTCATCAGAACATTTTCACCAATATTCTGAGCCCACTTGAGAATGTATTCCTTGATCTGTTCCTCCTCTGTATCATAATTTAACAATAATTGATGAACTTCAATATAAGCTTCTCAAACTCTGCCATATCTTTTTGTTGATCATTATATCTAAGAATGAGTTCGAAAATATCTAAACCATGGAAGGTTTGCCTCCTGAAATAATGAAGTACCTTATTCATTGCTGATATAGGTAGCCATCCATGCTGTCTTTGGGCTAGATCCAGGACTGACATCACTGCTCCAGATTTGTGTCCCTCTGGATAGTTGCTTACTATTGCCTCTATTCGCTGTTAAAAGAAAATAAGCATTACAATAGCAAAAAAAATCAGTTTTCTGTAAAGATACAGCCTATCAAGTATCATGACATACCTTATAGTTTTCAGGTGTGAAATCAAATTGAGTATTTGGGTTGTTTTCAGGAGTATCTCTGTGCTGTACAAACAAAATAATGAAACAATTACACATATGTCAGATGCAGCAAAAACAAGACTATTCTACCTTAATAGTTATGTAGAAGATGATATTTTGTACAAACACAGCTTCTCATGCAAGTATGAAAAGATACATCTGCAAAAAAAATTCTTCTGTTCAACAGATACAGGAGCTGCTTTCTCCTATACATCTGGTCAGCCTATTTCAAACAGACTGAAATAAAATATTGTTCCCTGCAGTTTAATCATAGACTTAACACAATATGAAAAAAGCTTTTTTAAAAGACTAACACTTTAGGTAATTAGAACTTCAACCCTGCATAAGTGTTATAGGTATATTCCACTAGTATCAAGGCATGCCGCTTATTCCTGTTATGTTGCCTTTTTCTTTCCTACTCAACTCCCTCCACAGCCCTTCTTCTTTGTTCCCTTGGCAAAGACTCTGGTTCATACCCTAATCATATCTCACATAGAATAACACAATCTTCTCCTTGCTGGTCTTCTCAATTTTGCCTTCTCATTTCTTTTCCAGCCAAAGTTGTTCACTTCCGCTGCTGCTCTGATTGTGAGACACTCCTCCCAAAATCCCCTCACTGGTTTTTACTTAGTTCCCACATTCAGAACATACACCTTGCTCTTACCTTCAAATGTCTTTCCCCTTCTCATCTCTCCAATATATCCCTGCCCATGACCTTTGCCCCTCCAGCTTCACCATTCTGTGTGTTTACTGCTGCCTTCTTTTCCCTCCCTATCGTCTTGGTTTTCCCTGTACAGAAGTTTAGTTAAGCTCCTCAGAGACACGGACCAGTACTTTTGCGCTCTGTAAAGTGTCATGCACATTGATGGCATTATATACATAAATAATAATTACATCTCAAGTAAAGTAAAAAGTACCAAATACGTTCAAGTAGCTAAGTGCCTGATAAAAATTAAAAGCAATAATTTCTGCTTGAGAATACAAAAGAGCTACAGAGGGTATAATTATGTATTGCAATATAGGTACACATAGAGAAGTCATGTATCATAAAGAATGGTTCATGTTATTTTTCTAAGCATTTAGACCCATGGCTCCCTATTGTGTAGTTTTCCCCACTGCACATTTTGTCTTTATATCAGCAGGTCATCTATATTAGGGAAGATGCCTTTTATTCAGTCAAACCATTCTCCACCTGTCTCAGTATTGTCTATGCTGAGTGGCAGTAGCTCTCAAAGGTTTCAGCAAGGAGTCTTTCCTGGTCCTACCTGGAAATGACGGGGGGGTCGAACCTGGGACATTTTTGCATACAAAGCATGTGCTCCACCATTAAGCTAGACGGCAGGACTTAAAATCAGAAGTGTTGTAAAGTCATACAACATGGGCAAAATTTATCAAGCCTTACCAACATTTCATCATACCCTACTGAGTGGGGTTAATGTTGTGATATCTCTTTTGCCAAATTTCTCTTGCCCGTCTATTTACAGGTTCCGGTTACAGTAGAACTTCTACTCACGACCACAATCCATTCCGGAGGCCCGTCCTTATGGGTCGTTGGGAGAAGTGTCGTTGTGCGCAGGCGCGGGCGGCGATCACCCGCTCCTGCGCATATGGCGAGTGCCGCTTCTGCGCAAGCGGCGGTTGCCGCTCCTTTGCGTGCGCGAATGGCAATAGCCCCTGCACATGCGGAAACGGCGGCAAACCCACTGGTTATTTCCAGGTTTCCCGCAGTCGCAACTTGGAATGTCTGCAAGTGGAGGCGGTTGTAAGTAGAGGTTCTACTGTACAGTTAAGTGAAAATGTAGATACGAGTCTTTGAAATAAAGCCAAATAGAAGCACCAGTTTGTACAATCTATAAAGCAACAACGGTATCAAAGCTACAATTATGACCCACGAAAACTTCCTGCTGAAACAGGTTAACTTCCAGGTTAACAGTACCACCATTACTGCAGAACAGATGCATTATTCCAACACCCAAATAAACAGAAATAATTAAAGCTTTTGAACTCATATGGAGTTACTCAGATACATTCTCTCTCAATAAAATCTCATCTTCATTAATATAAAAAGGAGAGATATTATCAATGTAGTCTTACATTTGCTGAGAAAAATGGATTGTGATATTACTGTGGAGGACAAGTGATTAAAAAAGACAATAAAAACCACATTTCTCAATTTTCAGTTACATCTGCTTTAGTTGTACATACAAATTGCTTACCACAAACAAAGCTCCACCACCACCATTGCGTACAGCTGTTGCATGAAGAGAGCGAATCTGTGCCACCTACAAAGCACATTTTATAGAAGGTAAGCATCTGTTTTAAAGTTACATCTTACATATACAGTACCACATTAAAAAAAAAGCAGGGAATACCAAAGAAACCAATATCTAACCCACCTGAAAAAAGTTTTGTGTCTGCCCATCCCTTCTGCTCCTAAACAACTTATATAATTCATGATGGCGGTACCAACTGGAAGCTCAGAGCAAAAGATGATGATGGGCATGATTTTAGCCTGCCTGTGACCCTTCTATGAGAACCGCCTCAAATACTTCTTTTCCACAGGAACTACAAAACCACAGTAAAGTTTGCTTGCGCATCAGTTTTCGAAGCTTTATCGCCCTCAGCCATTATATTAATCCACTGTCTCACACCAATATACTTGATTGGAATCCTCCAGTAATTCTGATCTAACAGCATGCTTATCTAACAACTAAGTGGTCTGCTTCATAGAAAACTACCAAAGTGTGCTGCAGCACTAAAGAAGGCACATTACTTGAATCACTGAAATTGCTATAAACAATACCCAAATAAAGTGCAGTAGTAGGAAAACATTGCAAATCAATGTGCTAAGAGGTCATAGAGAAGGAAACAGGAAAAGAAGTACAGTATATGCTTGGGCAGGTCTTGGGCAAGAGGCAATTTTACCATAATGAAGCAAGTGTACAATAACTAATATGAACAAACAGATTATCAATGCCCATTACTGTATAGCTATTGCCAAAACATAGAACTTAATGAGAAGCTATCTACAGGCTTCTGGCTAAGCAACCCAAATGAACCTGAATTTATCTTGGAATACCTATTTGCCACTATATACTCTCTCCTAGTGGTTGTCTTGAGAAATAGTCTGGTAGCACACTGCTGCAAGAATTGAGGTGTGTGTTGATATACCTTTTCAAGTTTACAAAAGAGAAGGAACAGCAGTTGTATGCATTTGAACAGCATGGTGCATCGCTGTGAGATAACAGAACACTTCCCTAAACTGCTGCCTAACTTTAGAGAAGGGATGATAAACATGGGCTAAAAATAGCCACATCCGTATTCCAACCCTGCCTCCCACAAACTTTAGTTGCAGGAGGTAAAAAACCACAAGTGTTCAGAAACAAATAGGCAATCAAATTTTTTTCTGCAGGGGCACCAGAATCTGTTGCTCATCTAAAAACTACTGTTTGTGCAGAGATTAATTCTTCAAACAGTACATAGTTCAAACTATGGTATTCACTACCACATGATGTAGTGACATGTTAACTCCAATTTAATTACTTTAAAAGGGAATTAGACAAATGATTGAGATAAGACTATCAATGGCTACTATTTATGATGGCTATATGCTAAGTTCAGAGACAATATGCCTCTGAATACCACTTGTTAGGGAGGGCCTTGGTGTCCTGCTTTCCATTGGCATTTGGCTGTCCATTGTGGGGAAAAGATGCTAAACTAGACAAGCCTTTGATCTGATACATCAGGGCCCTTATGTGATTGGTGCCAAAAACAAATTTTAATTTTAAATTAAATGGAATGTTTTCTTATTAAAGTAGAATCCTAGAATCATAGAATTGTAGTGTTGGAAGGGGCCACGAGGATCATCTAGTGTCCAACCTGCAGTGCAAGAATCTTTCGCCGAACGTGGGGCTCAAACTCACAACCCTGGCATTAAGAGTTTCCTGCTCTACTGACTGACCTATATTATTCATTTATATACAGAAATTTATATGCACATACAAATATTAATATGCTTCATGAAAACAGCTAAAGAAAGTTGTATGCAAACTCTACTATTTAAAGTAACTCTTTAAAAAGGAATGAGACTGTTCCTTTGATAAAAAATATATTCAAAATGCACTGGAAATTCATCAATCTTGCAACTGTCTCAATGCTCTTGTGGTAATTTCTATAACTGTTTCCGATCCCTTTTTGCCTGCATTTAGGGAACTCCTTTTCCATGCTAAGAAATACACATTGTACTCTTCTTTCATCACCCACCTGTCAAAAACATGTATTTACTTAAAAACCAAAGTGACACAACAGTCCAAGTTATCTTAGATTTTATGCTGTTCATCTCAGCAGTAGCCCCTGCTATGGAATACCAATTCCAGTCACTGTGCTTCCTATTCACTAGCTATCTGTCAGGTATAACACAAGACTCCTGCCATCATTTGGCTCACCCAGGGTTTGTATTGCTGGTCTGTTTGGCAGCCTTTGTCTGTGGTCAGAAGGAAAAAGCAACAACGATAAAGCAGCGCAGCACAAGGTCTGGACAACTAAACTGACAACAAAGGAGGGTAGTACCTATGAGGAAACAGGCATGACAGATATAGACCTACATGTTTAAATGGGGCCTGTCAGGGAATCTATCTAAAGCCAGAATCGATTTAAAGTGCTTCCTAGGACCCCACCACTTGTGAGGCTCCAAAACCAAGTGCAAAGGCCCAGCAGAAAAAAGAGCTCATATGCTCACCCAACCTGCGCTTCCAATTCTCTATCCACAACTTTATCAAGATTTGACAGGATTAGGAGTTTGGTCTGACGCTGTCACTTGCAGTAGTTTGAGCGTTCCCAAGACCTGACTTCACGTTACACGCGACAAACGTGTAACGCAACCCTTATGGTCGCTCCTGCTGCAGAACAGCCATTCCAAAAAAAAGAGGGTGGCATTCAGGAGGTGAAGAAGACGACGGCGGCATTTGTCCTTTCCCATCTACCTGCCTCCCCCCGGTCCGCAGCCCATTCCCTCTCCTCGTATGGTTTATTTTTCCTTTATAAGGCGTATTCCCAGGAAAGCATGGACCGTAAAGCAACCCCGCTCCCGACCAAACCCTCCGCCCAGCCCTTGTCCACCCCTCCCGCCATCTCCGCTTCTCCGCCGCAGAGGCTGCTAGGCTCGTCGGGAGCGGGGCAGGAACCGAATCAAGCTCCTCCCTTTCCCCTTCCCCCCCGAGGAAGGCGAGGGCCGCCTCCATGCCCTTGGCCGCTACTGCCCTCCACCGACACTGCCGGGGACGCCCGACCAGCGCGCTGGACGAAGCAGCGTTTCCCTCAACCCCACCGGCCCTCCTTACCGAACGCGCGAAGGCGGCCCGAAAAGGAGCGGACAGCAACATGGCGGCGCTCAGCCGCGGCTCCTCGCCGCCGCTGCCGGCAGACAAATGGAAAACTTCTCCTTCTCGAGGAGACGTTGCTGCTGCTGCTACGCGCTCGGCGCCGCGCACGCAGTCGCAGTGCGAGCCGCAGGCTGATCTGCGCATGCGCGCGCGACCTCGCCGCCTGCCGGAGATTGTGGACGCGCGCCCAGAAGAGGAGGAGGAGGAAAATAGTTAGGCGATGGGTTTCGAAAGGCAGCCCGATCGCGTTATGGAATGCTAATGGAAAAACATGTGTTTTTTAAGCCAGAATGTGCCAAACTTCAAAACTAGCTATATTTAGACCACAGGTGTAAATGTATTTATTCGTCCAGGTCTTTCGAACCCGATGGTTCTTAGTTTTCATGATAGATGTCATCATGTCAGATTTTATTCTGTTTTATTTTACTTTACTGTATATATTGTATGCTGTGCCTCCAAGGAGCGCATCACAGCTGTTGGTGTCACTGTGGCAGCAGCAGAAAGCAGGTGATGCATTCCTTGGAGGACAGATCTGCTGCTCCTGTGGATCTGATCCTGCCACCTGAGGCGGTCGCCTCACCTTGCTTCATGGGTGAGCCAGTCCTAAAATTAATAATGGCTTGCCTTCAAAGTAGTGCCCATTAAAAAGAGGATGTACTGTATTATATTGCTGAAAAAGTCATTGTATCTCTGCCCTCTCCAAGATAAGGTTGACTCAGTTCTAGGTCTCACCTAGAGCTGTTGGGAGTTTGGTCACATACTTAGGGTGTGGTAATGAACAGGAGTTCTGTCTTTCTTTTCATCTGGTCATCCAACATGCAGTTTATCTCCTGTCCCTATTCCATAATTCCCACACCATGCTCTGGCACCACCATTTTTTAATGGGTGCTACTATGCAGCATCTGGCTGTGGGTGGCTGTTACTTGTAGCGAAGAACCATCTCATCATATGCCATGTACAAAATGTGGTGCTTACCACCATTATCAGTTGTTACTGTTAAAAGCTGCTTGTATACATATCCCGTTTCTGGAATTTAAATCCATTGCTATTCATCCTGTTTTTTCTCTGTTTCCTCTGAAAACCACATGAATTCCAAAAAACTTTACAGCAGTTACAGGGGCCTTGTCACTCAGCTGGCACCAGCAGGGTGTACTTTGACAGTTACTGGCATGGATATATGCTTCTACTTTTTAATTTAGAAAAAGTGTAGCCTACTGAGACCAGAATTTAGATAACAACAGAATATTAAAATACAATAACCTATTAAACATTAAAAGCTTCCCTAAACAAGGCTGCCTTCAGATGTCTTCTAAAAGTCTGGTAGTTGTTTTTCTCTTTGACATCTGGTGGGAGGGCGTTCCACAGGGCAGGTGCCACTACCAAAAAGGCCCTCTGCCAGGTTCCCTGTAACTTGGCTTCTCGCAGCAAGGGAGCCGCCAGAAGGCCCTCAGCACTGAACCTCAGTGTCCAGGCAGAACGATGGGGGTGGAGACGCTCCTTCAGGTATACTGGACTGAGGCCATTTAGGGCTTTAAAGGTCAGCACCAACACTTTGAATTGTGCTCGGAAACGTACTGGGAGCCAGTGTAGGTCTTTCAAGACTGGTGTTATATGGTCTCGGCGGCCACTCCCAGTCACCAGTCTAGCTGCCACATTCTGGATTAGTTGTAGTTTCCGGATCACCTTCAAAGGTAGCCTCACATAGAGCTCATTGCAGTAGTCCAAGCGAGAGATAACTAGAGCATGCACCACTCTGGCGAGACAGTCCGCGGGCAGGTAGGGTCTCAACCTGCGTACCAGATGGAGCTGATAAACAGCTGTCCTGGACACAGAAATGACCTGCACCTCCATGGACAGCTGTGAGTCCAGAATGACTCCCAGGCTGCGTACCTGGTCCTTCAGTTACCCCATTTAGGACCAGGGAATCCTCCACATCTGTCCGCCTCCTGTCCCCCCAAAACAGTACAGTGGTACCTCCGGTTTTTGACAGAGGCAAAGGCATAAAGAGGTGTGAAACACAGGTTGTAGATCTACTTACAAGAATAACAAACAAAGCTCCTCTGTGACCCAAGTAACTGATCAACTAGATCAGCTTTTTTGTGGGAATTAACTAAAACTGAGTTTCCCACTGTCCCTTCATGAATAGATAAGAAAAATTCCAGCAGCATCATGTATCCTCTAATAGAAGATTAAAATGGTTTTCTATTTTCTGATGGAGGAGGAGTGCTTTGTTCTAGGTCTGGAAAACATCCAAAATAGTGCTGTTACTTGCTGCCACCTCCTGGATATATAAAAGATTTCTCTTACTCTATTACAGCATACATGAAGCTCAATTAATTCTCCATACAGTCCTGTGCATAGAATTCTGACAATAAACCCTTGAGCATCAGAGATTCAAATACTCAATCATATATTTGTATAGATTTTAATCACATATTCAGATGTTTGTTTAAATTTGTGTGCGCAGTCCAAGGAGGGTAGTGTCCTAAAAACTAGATGACAATCACAAATTAGGGAGAGATAAAATGCACAAATGTTTAATAAAAATCGTCCCCTAATAGTGTAACACCTAGCTGCGAAGTGATGTCCCATTACAGAAGAGACTCAGTGCAAATATTTTGGTACTGTCTAAGGGGGAAAGGATTATATTTTAGGGGCAGGCACAGGGAACGCCTCTCTACATTCAAAAAGACTATAGAGTCGCCGTTATTAAGAACTTTGAGAAGGTGCTCTTTAAGAGGAGGAGGGCAACCAAAATGGTCAAAGGCCTGGAAACGATGCCTTATGAGGAACGGCTAAGGGAGCTGGGCATGTTTAGCCTGGAGAAGAGGAGGTTAAGGGGTGATATGACAGCCATGTTCAAATATATAAAAGGATGTCACATAGAGGAGGGAGAAAGGTTGTTTTCTGCTGCTCCAGAGAAGCGGACACGGAGCAATGGATCCAAACTACAAGAAAGAAGATTCCACCTAAACATTAGGAAGAACTTCCTGACAGTAAGAGCTGTTCACAGTGGAATTTGCTGCCAAGGAGTGTGGTGGAGTCTCCTTCTTTGGAGGTCTTTAAGCAGAGGCTTGACAACCATATGTCAGGAGTGCTCTGATGGTGTTTCCTGCTTGGCAGGGGGTTGGACTCGATGGCCCTTGTGGTCTCTTCCAACTCTATGATTCTATGATTCTAAGAGGCTTTCATCTATTTTTAACATGCTAAATGCAAAGCATTCTTTTCCCTACTAATATGCCAATGAACTCATTGACATCCATAGGGAAGATCCAATACCTGGCAAGATAGTGGAGGACATTTTGAGTGACTTCTTAAAGACACGCGAAATATCTTTTCACTATCTTGCCAGGTATGAGCAAAATGGATCCGCAGTTGCTTTTACCTATGCCTGTGACCAACAGTATTAAACACTGCTCAAATTTCTAATAATAGTCTCAAATGGGTGCAATTTTCTTTTCCATCTCCCTGCACAAGTCATCACCAGGGCTACAAGCAAAGCCTGTATATCACAAAGGAGTGTCGAGTCCTTTAAGATGTACTGGAAGAAAACACAGGTTGCACTTATAAAGGCCAACATTGTTCATCTGGAATAGCTATAAGAAGCAGAGTGAAGAGATTTCAAATGATTGTATGGATCTTCCCAATGTTCATTGACCTTTAAATGCTTACAAGGCGGACATGACAGCCTAGCAGGAGGGATTTAGCAAGCTTATTTTTGATGTGTGCACCCTTTCATTATCAGTTAAAGTTCATTCTAGCTGTGTATTGTTAAGCCCTTTACCTACTGGTATATGTTGTATGTTGCAAAAAATCTGTTTTAAACCATTTTAGAATTTGGCTTAAGTTGGGAAGAAGAATCCTGTTAAGCTGAACATTAACACCCAACTACTGTATGTCTATTTTATACTTGTTATTATTAAGAAGCAATCATATTCTGTTTTTAAACATTTTGTTCCAACATCTCTCCCAAGTTAAAATAGCCATGCAACCAAATATTTTTGAAAGTAGATGACCAGTATGCTTCATCCCAAGTGAACAGGTTTGATCATCAGGTTTAAAACCCATGTGATACTAGGTTATTTCTTTTGAATCCTCCACTAAGGCATAACACTGGCATCTCTGAGTACAAAAAGGAGGTATATACTTTATTTCCGTTAACTTCATATATTGCTTGAAAATAATATGAACCAACCAGGACAAGGTGATCATGATGAGACCCTTCTTTGTATGCCTTCCCCTGGAGGGGGGCAGCACAAGAATGGGCCTTTTTTGCAGTGACTCTCCACTTGTGGAATGCTCTCCACTGGGAAGTTTGCCTGGTGCCTTCATTACATATCTTTACGTGCCAGGCAAAAACGTTTTTTGTGTTTTTTTTAAAATAATTTTTATTAAGTTTCATATTACCAAATTAAACACATCAAACCAATTAGTCCAAATTATAACAATACATATCATATAATCCAATTGTTTTCCAAATTATAAATTTTTGTGGGGGGTACCCATGCTTCTTGATCGGCAAGAGTCCAATCCTCGAATATTTCTGCTGCTTTCATATTAAGAATGATATTTCCAGTCCCCTCTTCTCAATCCTTGTCGTTACTCATTTTCCTTTTCATTCACCTCCGAGTTGCTCCGCAAGTGGGTTGAAAAAACCAGTCTTATTTGTCTTTCTGTGTGGACTTTGTACTGCTCTCTCGTAAATCACTCTCATCCAATAGTCCAGGAATTTCCGCTCGAGCAAGCAATCGCCATCTTGTTTTTCCGATGAAATACAGTCTAAAAGCTCGCTCTTTAACTTTGCCAACCTGCTGCATTGTAAATTAGTCTTTTTTCAGGAGGGCTGCCCCTTCCAGTTCGCAATCTCATCGAAAATAATAAATATTCGGCTCGCCCTCCCCAAGACCAAACCTCCTGCAACACAGGTCTATCTTTCCGTATCAAATCTCCATTCTTACTGGGTCATAGAGAGAGCCTTCCTTCTTTTCAAGTCCTCTACAGAGTAAAACCTTTAAATCCATATTATTCCATATTATTCCACACAGTTACTTTTTAGTCCCATTTGCCGATTAGTTTTTGTGACGGATCTTCTAAGAGGGAGGGTTATTAGTAAATCACATAGAGCAAAAAATAAATAAAAAGTCATTCCCCCCCCCCTTTCAGTTCCGTTGCATTCCATTCCACATACCAGATCTGTAGTACTTTGATGTAATCTTCCGTCTCAATCTTCTTCATTTCAGTGGTAAAATTGTTAGCAGATAAAATCCTCCTGCCTCTCTTGAAGCATGTGCGTTATCTTTCACCATTTTTTTTTCTTTTTAAGTAACACAACTAGTTTCGCTCCTGGAAGTAGCTTCGGAGGAGTTCTGAGGCCCGGCGAGGGTTGTGCACCCAGTGTCTCACCCCCTCCTTCTTTCGAACTCGGGGGTGATTTATGGCAACAGCGGGTGAAAACTGCATCTCTCCCCCCTGGAGAGATGTTAGGGAGACTGATTTACACCCCATAATCAGCCTCTAATTACCTCGTGCGAGCTGGATAGATGTTAATATCCGCCATCTTCCAAGGCGCCCCTAGCGGCACCCCCGGCAAAAACATTTTTCAGGCCTTTGATTGATTAACATTTTTCAGGGGGGGCTATTGGTTTGTGGGTTATTATTATTATTATTATTATTATTATGTATTTTCTTTTCTTATTTTGTGATTTTGTGTTGTGAACTGCCCTGTGCTCTTTATAGGTCAAAACTAGCACTTTGAATTGGGTCCAGAAGCATGCAGACAGCCAATGTAGTTGTAACAGAATTGGTGTCCTAATCTGTTCACCTGAAACTTTCCAATAGTTGGGCATCAGCATTCCGCACTCACTGAAGCTTCTGAACCATTTTCAAGGTGGGAGTAAGAAAATGGAACGGAAAATTCTGGACATGACAATTCTAAATTAAATGTTTGAACTGCAAGATGGTTTATTGTCTATGATTGAGGAATATGCCACTAGAGGCTCAATAAATACTAAATGATGCTCAATAAACTAATAGAGTCCTGTAAATTTCTCTATGAAAAAAGTGGAGGAAAGCAAAACAGTCAATGAGCCATGATTTCCCCCAGCACTTCTGAACTGGAACCCTTGCCTTCCCATCTGGTTATGTTCCTCCTAGAAAGGCAGTTGCTGTTGGGAAAGAGACTGCAATCATCAGGGATAATGTTGAAGAAATGAAAATTGAACCTGCAGACTCTGCTGATTCACCGTCTTCTGTTGACTTGAGTTCATCTTGCCCTTCACTGCTTATTGCCTTCACCACAAAATTGACTTCCAAACCCCCCTCCTACTACTTCATCAATTCTTTGTGCTGCACAACCTGGCTTGACTTGTTTTTCATGCTTCTTTGGTTTGTTTGTTTATTATGTAGTGTAATGATGTCGATCATTTTATTATTTCAAGCTAATGCAGTTGGAATTTTCCCAGTAGAGATGGAAATTGTGTTACAAATACACACACACATACACACACTGTCTTTCACACAACACAACATAATTTTTATGTTATTTGTCATCTTTTCTATATATATATTTAACTTCGGGAAATGTTTTTTTCCTGGTAAATATATTGCAAAGTAGCATTAGGATAATGTTTAGGGTTTTTTAAAAAACAACAACAGTTGGGGTGAGCATGTTCTGAATCAGGAATACACTGGAAGTTTCCCCCACAATAATTGTTCAGATTGTTATATGAACACTTGGCTTACAAACTGTTTTTCAGTGAAGGATTAGGCTCATATAGCAGCACCTGGGTGCATAGGATTGTGCTATAAATCATCTATACCAGGGGCACACATGGCTGTGTGCAGTGTATACACACAGTGAAAAAGGCAGGCGTCTCACACATTACATCACCATTCTTCAGAACTCTGTTCATGTTTCACTGCATCCTAGTCAGTACCAGTAGGTGGCAGTGTTGTAGCCACTTGCTAAATAAAGCTAAGTATAATCTTTACCCTTCAACCTTCGCTGCAGTCAGAACAGCGTTTATGAAAGTTGCCTAATATGAAAGCAATATTTTCTTGAAACATGTACTAGGCAAACACATCCCTTGGTGATGGGAAATCACAACTGCTGTTAAGTGCATCAATAAATATGAATGTGCAGGTTTGTGGGCTGTGCCCTAAATTAGTTGGTCTGTGCTTGTAAATTTGCGTTGGTTTACTTCAAAACTTTTTTAAGTGACTGGTGGAGCAGTCCTATATACATGTTCTCAGGAACACATCCTACTGAGTTCAGCCAGAACTTACTCCTAAGTGTGTATGAGGATAGCAGCCTGGATCTCCTTTTATAGGACAGTAATGCACTAAACTACCTACTTCCATTTGCTAAGTGTAGTTAGCGGTTCTTTTTTCTACACAGATGCTACATACATATGTGGCTTCCATCTAGGGTGTGCATTCCTCAAGTCTTCCAGAGCAACTCCAGATGCACCACATAGATTTGCACAATTTTCATTTTTTCAAGGTATTTCATAGGTTCATTCATTTGCCTCATACCAAGGCATCACATGGAAATGACTGTCTCAGCAACTGCAGTGGCTAGCTATGTGCAGCCATGCCTCGAGATCCATCTTTTGCCCTCTTCCTCACCCTTTAGCATTTGGTAAAGACCAGTGCTACACTGCTGACTCCAGTGTAGTAAAGAGAAGTGAAAGAAGAACTCCTGCTAATGAACTTCACATCTAAAAAATCTCCATCTTTAGAGCAGTGCCTTCTTTTTGCAACAAAGGAACAAACAATTCTCTGCTCAGGGTTGAATGTGTGGTATTAATTCAGTGTTAAACTATCATGGAGAGCAGTAGAATGGTGAGCCTTTATTCATAATGTTCCGAATCTGGATTGGTGACCTACAGAAAGCCTGCGTTTCATATCGCTGCTTTTTTATGTGGCATGAGGCAGGGAAACAATAGAAACAGGGATGATTAGCAACGCCAAGGGATTGCAGACAGATTCCAGGTGCACATTCTGCTGAAACACCGGTCCACTAGCAAAATTAATTAGATCAGGGGTTAACCATTCAGCTGAGACATAATAATTTTTAATTTAATTGGTAAGTTCACTTGCACACATGGCTAGGGAGATTCATTAGGCACTGGAGCATATGCAAAGCTGAGCAGTACAAATGAAGAGCCTGTCTGTTATATTTGCATAAATACACATCTTAGTTTTCCCTGAATGGTTCAAAGGCGTTCGTATTCTTTGTAATTGTCAAGAAATCCTCCTCCGTCCCCATTTGATTTTGTTGAGGTTTTATGTGCGTGACTTACAGATTTTTTTTTTAAAAAAATAATATTTATTAAAGTTTCAAAACAAGAAAAATCACATTAATAAAATAAAAAAATGAAAAATTAACAATAAAAAGGAAAAATACAAAGTAAAAAGAAGAGAAAACAGTTAAAAACAATTCCATCTTTTCATCACTTCTTTTACATTTACCGTATTTTGCGCTCAATAGGACGCTCCGGCCCATAGGACGCACCTAGTTTTTTTGGGGGGAAATAAAGAAAAAAAAATTTATTCCCCCCCCCCCAGGTGCGGGGCTGGAAGAACTAGGTCGGGGAACAGCGGGAAGGTGCGCTCTGCCTCCCCGCTGTCCCCCGAGCTTGTGGGGCTGGCGATGGGGAGAAGTGCGCTGATCCCGGGACTGCAGGCAGCTCTGCGCGGCCATCGGGAGCGGGGCAGGACTTTGCGCCCGGCTCCCGGTGGCCGCGCAGAGCTGCGCTGAGCCCGGGACTGCAGGCAGCTCTGCGCAACCCTCGGAGCCGGTCTCCCCAGGGTTGCGCAGAGCTTCCTGAAGCCTGGAGAGCAAGAGGGGTCAGTACGCACCGACCCCTCTCGCTCTCCAGGCTTCAGCGAAAGCCTGCATTCACCCCATAGGACGCACACACATTTCCCCTTCATTTTTGGAGGGGGAAAGTGCATCCTATAGGGCGAAAAATGCGGTACTTGTTTCCCGGACCTCCTCATACCTCCCTCTTTTGTATTCCAATTCAATTTGTTAATCCAACAATTCCTTTCCATCCTTTTTAATCCTAATCTTTAATCTTGATATATTATAACATTAAATTTTTACATATTAAAAACCAATTTTTCCATATTCTTTTGTACCTATACAGCTCGAAACCACTTAACTTCAATCCAACATCATTCTAACATTCATAAATTTTGCAATATTTCTGTAAATAGTCTTTAAATTTCTTCCAATCTTCTTCCACCGACTCTTCTCCCTGGTCACGGATTCTGCCAGTCATTTCCGCCAATTCCATATAATTCATTAATTTCATCTGCCATTCCTCCAGTGTGGGTAAGTCTTGTGTCTTCCAATGCTTTGCAATAAGTATTCTTGCTGCTGTTGTAGCATACATAAAGAAAGTTCTATCCTTTTTTAACACCGATTGGCCGACTATGCCCAGGAGAAAGGCCTCTGGTTTCTTCAAGAAGGTATATTTAAATACCTTTTTTAGTTCATTATAAATCATCTCCCAGAAAGCCTTAATCCTTGGGCACGTCCACCAAAGGTGAAAAAATGTACCTTCAGTTTCTTTACATTTCCAACATTTATTATCAGGCACATGATAGATTTTTGCAAGCTTGACTGGGGTTATGTACCACCTGTATATCATTTTCATAATATTTTCTCTTAAGGCATTACATGCCGTAAATTTCATACCTGTGGTCCACAACTGTTCCCAGTCAGCAAACATAATATTATGTCCCACGTCTTGTGCCCATTTAATCATAGCAGATTTCACCGTTTCATCCTGAGTATTCCATTTCAACAGCAAGTTATACATCTTTGACAAAATCTTAGTTTTGGGTTCTAACAATTCTGTTTCTAATTTTGATTTTTCCACCTGGAAGCCGATTTTCTTGTCCAAATTGTATGCCTCCATTATCTGATAATACAGATTGTTGGGTAGGGATGCTGGCTCAGGGGAGAGCACATGACACAGACATCACAGGATGAGCCCCCCTGGCATTTCCAGTTAAAAGGTTCAAGTAGCAGGTGATGTGGAAAACCTCTGCCTGTAACCCCAGAGAGAGGCTGCTACTGTCAAATTAGAGAGTACAGTGGTACCTCGGGTTACATAAGCTTCAGGTTACATACGCTTCATGTTACAGACTCCGCTAACCCAGAAATAGTATCTCAGGTTAAGAACTTTGCTTCAGGATGAGAACAGAAATCGTGCTCCGGCGGTGCCAGTGCAGCAGCAGTGGGAGGCCCCATTAGCTAAAGTGGTGCTTCAGGTTAAGAACAGTTTCAGGTTAAGAATGGACCTCCTGAACGAATTAAGTACTTAACCCGAGGTACCACTGTACTGGTCTAGATGGAGAAATTCAACCTACGTTCATCCTACGTTCCCTAATTGTTTAGTGTACCCATAGCCAGTGCTTTTTTTCTGGTGGTACTCAATGGATCACAGTGCCGGCACTCACCCCCAAATCTTGGCTTCTAAAGCAAGCATGTGGGGATGGGGTGCTCCTTTTCTCCCACGTCCATGGCGGTGTGTCCCTCGGCACTGCCAGTCCCAGTGGCAGCGCTTCTTCCTTGTCCTTGTCCTGTGGTGACACAGCTACAGGAAGCTGCCAGGCTGCTGCTACACCTCCCGCCACTTGGTCAGCTCCAAGGCTGGCAGAAGATGCTTGGTGGGCAGCACCAAGAAGACTCTGGATTCCTCAAAGACCTCATGGTTGGCACACAGGTGGAAGGCCACATTTCCCAGCAGCAGTTAGCGCAGCACCAGGCACTCAATGGGCACCCACCCCACACTGAGCCCAGCCCACAGTGTGCCAGTCAGCCAAGAGTTGTACTTCATGGTGAGTTCTGGCACCTCTTTTTCTAGACAAAAGGCGCTGCCCATATACAATGGTATAAGACAGCTTCCAATGTTCTCTAGTTTTTTTTTAGTGTTGATGTTTCTCCCGCTTATTGCCAAGTCTTTGAGATGGAGGTTAAATTCAAATGCTGGTGTTTGTCAAACGCCAACTCAGAATTAAGAAAACCCCAAATCCTAAGCATGCTGCAGTTCTAGAAGAGAAAGCAAGAGGAGGAGGGGAAAGAACGTGAGGAGGACCAAACTGAAATGAAATGTGACAAGACCGCATCTGAACTTCATCTGCTGACTCCAGTGCAGTAAAGAGAAGTGAAGGAAGAACTCCTGCTAATGAACTTCACATCTAAAAAATCAGGGACAGTGTGATAGAGGGACCTACTTCGCTATTCATGCGGATTCCAAGATACAGTACATGCTTAGATTACATTGGGGCTTGGTCACACTGCACAACCAATGTGGAGACTAAACTCTTGTACTACCTACACAATTGTTGTTGTTGTTGTTGTTTGTATACCACCCTTCATCTGAGGATCCCAGAGCAGTTCACAACAGAAAAATACAAATGAGAATACAGTACATACATGGTAAACAACAACAACAACTCCTCAATAACCCCCTATCCTACAAACACATGTAAAAAGACATAGAAAGCTAATCAGCTGAATGCCTGGCGCAAGAGAGATGTTTTTGCCTGGTATGTAACGAAGTTTGTCAGCATTAAATACAGTACCGGTAGTTCTCCAACTTCGCACCCATCAAAAACTACTTGTAAGGAATAAATTGGCAGGTTGCATGTTAAAAACAATATGTTTACCAATCTGAACTGTATTAACATAAAGGAAAAAGTCGGTTGCACCAAGGTCAGTTTTCAAATCACACTGCTGTGAATAGTGTTGTAGCTAGAGAGAGAGCATTCATAGAAAAATCTCAGCTGCACTCACATTTCAGAAATACTCTGTTTAGGTTCTTAAGTTAACAGTGCAATTGTTTTCTTCCTCAACAGTGTTTTGTTTTGTTTTTGTTTTTGTTTTACTGCAGTGGCTTTTCAAATTCAGACAATCCAAATCTTGTTGCTATGGCAGCATTAGAAATCCATAGTTAAAGTCCACTTAAAAGGGATAAATGTTCTATTTATTTTGCTTCTGTTTCCCAAGCTAATATGTGACCAAAGTATATCTTGCAAGGTTATAGGTAATCACTTTTTAAAGAAGGAACACATACAGTCAAAAGGATTAGACTGAGGAAAAGGCCCATGATTCGCAACATTCTAAGTATACAGAGTTGGTCTTCATCTTCAGGATGTCTCAGACAAGACCCCATCTCCTTGTCCTCTTCCCTCCATTCTCACTAAAAATGCTTTCCAATCCTGGAGTTTTCACACTGCCTCATGTTACCCAAGTTGTGGCTTCTATTACTTTCCCCAAGCACCAGGACAAGAAGGAGGGAAAATGTATGCTTAGAACATATATCATGTGAGCTGCAATTGCCTCCAAGTTAAATAAACAAAACAAAAAAACTACACAGAAATGCAATTTCACACATAACTGTAAAAGTGCTTGTGAGCCTTTGAAAGGGTTTCTGCATAAGAGGTTCACTCAGGCTTCAAGTATACTTGCACCAACCAGCTAACACTTTTCTGTAAGAAAAAACAGGCTTTTCAGTTCTGCAAGTTGGGGGAAAGGGCCATAGGGGAAACAGCTTGTCCAATATACTCCTAGCAGAGAGAGCGAGAGCGAGCGAGAACACATGTTGCTTCTACCAGGCAAGAGAGAACCAAAGGGTAATAATGGTGTGGAGGAAAAGAGTAGATGATTGCCTAATGTTGGGAAGAAACTTCAGCCGCTAGTTTCAGGCAATACAGGCATATGTTGTGCATGAATTTATCATGCCTTCTGTCTGTGTGAGATCAGGACAGATCCTTATGAGCCCATTCTGTTAGCATTTGCTGCCTGAGGTGGCTGCCTTACTCTGCCTGATGGCAGGTCAGCCTGGCATGTAAAATATGTTAATGTTGTCCTCCAATTAGAAGATTTCAAGTTGAAATTTAGATTTTAATTTGAGTTTGGTGTTATTTTGTATTCATTATTAAATTATGTTGTGAGCCACTTTGGGGGCTATGAAAAGCCCTATTAGATGGAACAGAAATTTAAAAAAATAAACAAATAAATAAATAAATAAATAAAGGAGCGAAACATATTTAAATCAAATACCATGGTATTGCTCATGTTGTATTGGGATGTGCTCTGTGGAAAACTATTGTGTTTGAAATTATGTCAGGTGATAGGAAGGCTCTGGCAAGGGGATTATCTGTGACTGTGCTTCACACGTGCAAGTGATGACTTGATGTTGCACTCATCAGTGGCAAACATTCAAATGAACATCTCAAATGAAGGACAGCATTCAGTACACCAGCATAATAAGATAAGGGGAAGCTTATTCTGCCAAAAAAAAAAGGAAAAGGAAAAGGAAAAAGGAAGAATATAACCAGCTGCCTTGTTATTCTTTCCTGGCTCACGGAACCTTTTTGCAGTTTCAAAAATCAACTCGGTTCCTTTACAGCAGTGGTGGCCAAACTCGGCCCTCCAGATGTTTTGGGACTACAACTCCCATCATCCCTAGCTAACAGAACCAGTGGTCAGGGATGATGAGAATTGTAGTTCCAAAACAACTGGAGGGCCGAGTTTGGCCACCACTACTATACAGTATTGAGTTTCTCACCTGGTATAAAAAGAACTTGTACAGGTACGTATCTAATATATTCATAATATGGCAAACAGATAATTCTTATGTTATTGCATGGATCCCCTGTGTACCGTTATGCTATTCTCTATCCATGAAGTGCATCTATTTTAAATAAGCCATTTCTGCCTAGAAGGTGCATTAGTGGCACCAACTTCATTGATCTCAAGTGAGGAAATTCTTACTTTCTATTTCCTTTGTTTTGACCATGGGAAGATTGATAGAAACCCTGTTTATAGCCTGGATGAATTCGGTTTTCATTCCTTATTAATAAGCACTAGATGAGCTTGGAAATGTTCCAACATCATCTGTGTCTTGCTTGCTGATATGTTGGAATCTGAAAACGCCCCTAAATGAGTGCTTTTGAAGTGGAACACAGGCACTTTAAACTCGCTATTATTCATTATTAACATGCTGCCAACAGTGTTAAGGATGCACAACAGGCAGCTCTGAGAACAATATTCACAGAGAGAGGCTTGGAAATGCAGCCTCTTAGAGTAATGGTGTTGCTCCGAGTAATCTCCACCCCCCTTCTCTCCCCATTTGTCAACAGCACCATCTACCTTACGCTGGCTGTTTAGAGCCATTTGTCTCTGGGCCCTTTGCTCTCCTACTTTCAATGCTTGCTGGGTTCTGGGAGAAGGGGGGCGGGTTCTGGACTGCTTTCTAGTGATAACACGTCAGCCAGCTGCTCTGGATCTGCCTCCTCCTCCTCCTCCTCCTCTCCCATTATTTCCCAACTTTGCCCCTCATCTGCCTCTGAGCTATGACCTCCCGCAAACCACTGTTGTAAATCTATACTATATTCCTCTTCCCTGGAAGGAGGTGGTCTCCACCATTCCTTCTCTGTCCATTCCCTGACATTATCCTTTCAAGAAATGTTGTTTTCATTTAATCTGATGTTTTGCTTAAGACAAAGTCCTGTTTATTTGAGATTGCCAAAGAGAGAAAACAGGTTGCTGATGGCTATCTTGTACAGCTTACCTTTCCAAATATTTACTCATTCTTCTTATTCATACTGTTTATAATTTATTGTATTAAAAATAGTAGTAAAGCTTCCCAAAGATACATGATGACATCAGCATATTAAAAAACAACAACAGAGACTAGCACTGAACAGACATGCACCTGCGTAGTTTCAGTCAAGTAGCTGCATCATTTGCTATCATCTGCCCACAACATAGGTGTATTGCCACTGCAATGCTGGTGCAATTGCATGGTTTGGGATGTTGCACGGGTGAGGTAGGAGATACTTTTTACCTGAAGCAAAGTCGTCACATGGTGGCAATTGAGGAGCAAGTTATTGGTATAGCACCTCTGAAATCCCTTTCATGGATCACTGCCTTGCCGTGGCGAAGGGGCTTGAATAACTCAGAGAAGCTATGAGCTATGCCATGCAGGGCCACCCAAGATGGACAGGTCATAGTGGAGAGTTTTGACCAAACGTGATCCACCTGGAGCAGGAACCGGCAAGCCACTCCAGTATCCCTGCCGAAAAAACTCCATGGACAAAGACAACAGGCATATAAAAGTTATGACGCTGGAAGATGAGCCCCTCAGGTCGGAAGGCATCCAACATGCTACTGAGGAAGAGCGGAGGACAAGTACAAGTAGATTCAGAGCTGATGAAGCGGCTGGGCCAAAGCTGAAAGGACACTCAGTTGCGGATATGCCTGGAAGCGAAAGGAAAGTCCAATGCTGTAAAGAAAAATATTGCATAGGAACCTGGAATGTAAGAACCATGAACCTGGGTAAGTTGGATGTGGTCAAAAGTGAGATGGCAAGAATAAATATTGACATCCTGGGCACCAGTGAACTAAAATGGACGGGAATGGGCGAATTCAGTTCGGATGACCATCACATCTACTACTGTGGGCAAGAATCCCGTAAAAGAAATGGAGTGGCCCTCATAGTCAACAAAAGAGCGTCAAAAGCTGTACTGGGATGCAATCTCAAAAATGATAGAATGATCTCGATACGAATCCAAGGCAGACCTTTTAACATCACAGTAATCCAAGTTTATGCACCAACTGCTGGTGCTGAAGAAACTGAAATTGACCAATTCTTTGAAGACTTACAACACCTTATAGAAATGACACCAAAGAAGGATGTTCTTCTCATTATAGGGGATTGGAATGCTAAAGTAGGGAGTCAAGAGACAAAAGGAACAACTGGCAAGTTTGGCTTTGGAGTTCAAAACGAAGCAGGGCAAAGGCTAATAGAGTTCTGCCAAGAGAACAAGCTGGTCACTACAAACACTCTTTTCCAACAACACAAGAGACGACTCTACACATGGACATCACCAGATGGGCAGCATCGAAATCAGATTGATTATATTCTCTGCAGCCAAAGATGAAGAAGCTCTATACAGTCAGCAAAAACAAGACCTGGAGCTGACTGTGGCTCAGATCATCAGCTTCTTATAGCAAAATTCAAGCTTAAACTGAAGAAAGTAGGAAAAACCACTGGGCTGGTAAGATACAATCTAAGTCAAATCCCTTATGAATACACAGTGGAAGTGAGGAATAGGTTTAAGGATTTAGATTTGGTGGACAGAGTGCCTGAAGAACTATGGATGGAGGCTTGTAACATTATACAGGAGGCAGCAACTAAAACCATCCCAATGAAAAGGAAATGCAAGAAAGCAAAGTGGCTGTCCAACGAGGCCTTACAAATAGCGGGGGAGAGAAGGCAAGCAAAATGCGAGGGAGATAGTGAAAGATACAGGAAATTGAATGCAGATTTCCAAAAAATAGCAAGGAGAGACAAGAAGGCCTTCTTAAACGAGCAATGCAAAGAAATAGAGGAAAACAATAGAATGGGAAAAACCAGAGATCTGTTCAAGAAAATTGGAGATATGAAAGGAACATTTCGTACAAAGATTTCCATAATAAAAGACAAAAGTGGAAAGGACCTAACAGAAGCAGAAGACATCAAGAAGAGGTGGCAAGAATACACAGAGGAACTATACCAGAAACAAATGGATGTCTCAAATACCCCAGGTAGTGTGGTTGCTGACCTTGAGCCAGACATCCTGGAGAGTGAAGTCAAATGGGCCTTAGAAAGCACTGCTAATAACAAGGCCAGTGGAAGTGATGCTATTCCAGCTGAACTATTTAAAATTTTAAAAGATGATGCTGTTAAAGTGCTACACTCAATATGCCAGCAAATTTGGAAAACTCAGCAGTGGCCAGAGGATTGGAGAAGATCAGTCTACATCCCAATCCCAAAGAAGGGCAGTGCCAAAGAATGCTCCAACTACCGCACAGTTGCACTCATTTCACACGCTAGCAAGGTTATGCTTAAAATTCTACAAGGTAGGCTTAAGCAGTATGTGGACCGAGAACTCCCAGAAGTGCAAGCTGGATTTAGAAGGGGCAGAGGAACCAGAGACCAAATTGCAAACATGCGCTGGATTATGGAGAAAGCTAGAGAGTTTCAGAAAGACATCTACTTCTGCTTCATTGACTATGCAAAAGCCTTTGACTGTGTCAACCACAGCAAACTATGGCAAGTTCTTAAAGAAATGGGAGTGCCTGATCACCTCATCTGTCTCCTGAGAAATCTCTATGTGGGACAAGAAGCTACAGTTAGAACTGGATATGGAACAACTGATTGGTTCAAAATTAGGAAAGGAGTACGGCAAGGTTGTATATTGTCTCCCTGCTTATTTAACTTATATGCAGAATTCATCATGCGAAAGGCTGGGCTGGATGAATCCCAAGCCGGAATTAAGATCGCCGGAAGAAATATCAACAACCTCAGATATGCAGATGACACAACCTTGATGGCAGAAAGTGAGGAGGAATTAAAGAACCTTTTAATGAGGGTGAAAGAGGAGAGTGCAAAATATGGTCTGAAGCTCAACATCAAAAAAACGAAGATCATGGCCACTGGGCCCATCACCTCCTGGCAAATAGAAGGGGAAGAAATGGAGGCAGTGAGAGATTTTACTTTCTTGGGCTCCATGATCACTGCAGATGGTGACAGCAGTCACGAAATTAAAAGACGCCTGCTCCTTGGGAGAAAGGCAATGGCAAACCCAGACAACATCTTAAAAAGCAGAGACATCACCTTGCCAACAAAGGTCCGTATAGTAAAAGCCATGGTTTTCCCAGTAGTGATGTATGGAAGTGAGAGCTGGACCATAAAGAAGGCTGATCGCCAAAGAATTGATGCTTTTGAACTGTGGTGCTGGAGGAGACTCTTGAGAGTCCCATGGACTGCAAGAAGATCAAATGTATCCATTCTTAAGGAAATCAGCCCTGAGTGCTCACTGGAAGGACAGATCGTGAAGCTGAGGCTCCAATACTTTGGCCACCTCATGAGAAGAGAAGACTCCCTGGAAAAGACCCTGATGTTGGGAAAGATTGAGGGCACAAGAAGAAGGGGACGACAGAGGACAAGATGGTTAGACAGCGTTCTCGAAGCTACAAACATGAGTCTGACCAAACTGCGGGAGGCAATGAAAGACAGGAGTACCTGGCGTGCTCTGGTCCATGGGGTCACGAAGAGTCGGACACGACTAAACGACTAAACAACAACACAACAACCTCTGAAATGACTTAACTGCAACAATAATGCACAAAGTTTTCCTTTTGTCTATAAGGCTTGATGAAAAATAATGCTGACTAAACACCCAAATGAAGCCTCCTCTTTCACTTCATAGATCTGCTTTCAAGATCAAAGAGAAATCACTTGGAGGAAGCCTATTTCCCTTTCTTCCCTGTAGACATTTAATGTGACGAGTGGTTTCAATCTACAGTTGCACTTTAATCTGTTTCACTAGGAATGTTGAAAAAACAACAACCAAATTATTTCTCTTTGTCAGATCCATCATTCATAGATGATGACATATTTTGTTGCATTAGCCAATGCCTTTGAGCCAGATTCTGTCCCTGTTTACATCTATTGCATTGTGGGAGAATAGCATGTGTATAATTGGAGGAAGACTTTTAAATATTTACATAGAGATGTCTGCACGATGCTAGAAGTCTTCCAATAGCAAGTTATACAATCTTTTGAAATCATATCAGAAAATGATACTGCTTAAACATTCTATGAAAGCTAGTCTGAATACCACAAATTATCATTGAATTAGTTACTAAAGAGCTGATTCATCCTTCACAGAAGGATGACTTTCTATAGTATTATCAGCTACAAGCACACCAGCTGTCTATGGGAAACCCACAAGCAATACCCCTCTCCTGCTGTTGTCCCTCTAGGGAGAGCCACTGCTTGTCAGGCCACTTGCCTCTTTTATTTTCCTCTAAATATTTATATGTGTAGTCTTTCTGTTTATAATAATTTATAATAATAATAACTTATTATTTATACCCCGCCCATCTGGCTGGGCTTCCCCAGCCACTCTGGGCAGCTTCCAACAAAATATTTGTTTGTTTGTTCCTTTATTGTCGGAAATGAAAATAATTAAAATGAACTTTAAAAAGAAACATCAATATTCAAAGCAGGTACATTTTTCATCAATGTTCTCATATTTCTCATATTGCGGGATGACCCAAATACTTGGCAGTTCATTTATTTGCTGAAATAGCACAATGTAACCAGACCTACTCTCAGGTAACCTCACTGAGCTGCAACTAAGCCACGCTGAATTCAGTAGGCTTTACTTCTGAGTAGACATGATTAGGCTTGCAAGACTTATCTGGCAGAAGACTCATTTGCATGGTATTCAGCTATGTTTTACTCAGAGTAGATCCATAGAAATGAATGGCCATAACTAAGTGAGGCCAGTTATTTTCATTGGGTCTGCTCTGGGCAAAACATAACTGAATACTACTCACTGAACATACCTCTGAATATATATGCATAAGATTGCACATTAAATGTTCTAAAACATTTTCAAGAACCTACCTATGAAATACTTGTTTATCTGGTGTATGCATTCTCTTTTCAGGGAGTGTATTAATCTTTTGAATTTTGCCAGCAAATTTGCATTCATATTTACAGTATTTTCTACATGTAGCCCAGGAGATGGGAAACACACCTGCTGCAGTTTGACGCAGGAGTGAAAAAGCATGTTGCCTGCTGAATAGCCAATTAAATCAAGCACTGCCTTAATATGCTGCAGTGAAGAGTTTATGGTACTGCAGTCTGAAACCCGCCCCCGATAATAAGACGTAAGTTAATATTGAGAAAAGCAAATGTGATGGTGAAAAATCTTTTCTCTTCCCTTCCTTTTATGAAACAGCAATAGAAGCATTCCCCTTTGCTCTAGAAGTGTGTGAAAAGTGAATATGCCTGAAATATAAGGACCAACAAACAGTAAAGCTGTCCTATTAACACCCTGCCTTATATACCTTATAAGCATAACTATGAAACTTATGGGGTTCAAAAGACGGTATATAAATGTTTCCATACATAATAAATGAATACATTTCTTCCCAAGTTGCCAAATAGTCCAATTTCCATCCAAGTGTTTGTTAGTTTTTTAGTGGAAATAACCAAACCTGCAAGTTCTTGATTTTATTTAAATGGTTCCACTGTGATGAGGCCAGAGACATACCTAGGGCCCCTTGTGTATTGGCACTCACCCAGGAAAAAATCACTTTATGCCTTTGTGCCATGGTTCGAAAAGGACAGGAAGTTTCTCACATGTTTGATCTCACCACGACAGCAGTGGTGCATTGCCACACACATAGACGTCATACACTCCATATTCTGACGGGTGATTTTTGTGTCCCTGGCAGGGGCTGGTTTCAACAACCCCAGATACATCTCTGGATGAAGCCATTTCATCCTCTTGAAATGTATGTATGAAATACATTTCTAGAAATAGGGCCCACTACTTAAAATGCAATAGTTCCTACTAGGCATTCATGAGGGGATAATTCCAGCTCCTGAAAATGAATTTAGCTACTTGAGAACACTGGAAATACTGCCTCATCTAAAAATGTCAAATATATAATTGCACACATTTTTAAAATTCCTTTTTTAATGACCGGTTTTAAAATCAGAAGCTGTGGCATGAGCAAGTTCCAAGTATAAAATACCAAATGGTGTAGCAAAAGTCAAGGGAAAAGGCTTAGAATGAAGGTCTGATATAGAACATCTACAGTTTCCGGTTTACAGATATGGACCTTGACTCTTTTGAGACCTAGTGCTGGTAGCTGCTCCCATATTAGCTCTTTTGTCTGGAATAGCCATCCTGTGCTGTCATCTCATGTTTTTCATGTGGCCATTTTAACAAAGGTTTAAAGCACATTGTGTCTGGTGGACTGCAGTGTACTGTGGACCAATAGCAGAGATCTGTTGAGGATCTTCAAGAGATCTGCACCTTTAATCAAAGCTTCTGGACTGCAAGTTCAACTCTTTTTTTGGCTGTGTGTTCCACAACTTGTCCTCTCAGCCCCTGCTCATCCTGGCTTGTTCATGCGAGTCATACAGGGAATGGGCTGACTGGGTAACTAATGCATCCTTGCATGAAGGAGTGGTCCACACCAACTTGAAGGAGACAGTGTACCTGCTCCTGGGGGAAAAAGACTCCCTGGGCCCTCAGGAGTTTGACAGCTATTGCCCTGTTGCTGATACATCTTTTTAAGCAAGGTTCTCAAGAGGGTGGTGATGATTCAGCTACAGGCACTTTTGGAGGAAACAGATTATCTGGACCTATTTCAGTCTGGGGTCAGGCTTGGTTTGGCACAGAATCAGCTCTGGTTGCCCTGATTGGTGACCTAAAGCGGAAAGACAAGAGGAGTGCAACACTCTTGCTCCTGTTGCAGCTCTCAATGTTTTTGGTGCCATTCACCATGGTATCCTCCTGGACTATTTCCATATGTTGGGAAATTGAAGTACTATTTCATGGCGCTTCCGTTCTTACCTGCATGGCCAGTCTCAGAGAACACCATTGTGGGACTATGTGTCTACAATCTGGCAACTTAGTTGAAGTGTGTTACAAGGCACTATTTTGTTGCCAGTGCTGTTTAGCACCCACATGAAGACGTTGGCTCAGTCATCAGGAGGGCTGGGGCACCCAGTTCTATTTCTCCATTAAATCTGAGTCAGGAAAAGCTGTGCACAAGCTGAATCAGTGTCTGGATAGAGTGGTGGACTGAATCCTGCTAAGACAAAGAGAATATGGGTGAGTGGCTCCAAAATCTTGTGAACTTTGCCTGTTGTAGAAATAGTTACACTTCCACTGAAAAAAACAGGTACACAGTTTAAGGGTGTTAAAGGAATCATCTTTGTCCAAAATGGCCTCCATGGTGAAGAGCACCTATTACCAGATTTGGCTGGGGCATCAGCTGCCCCCTTTTCTGGGCAGGGATCACTTGGCCACTTTGATTCATGAACTGGTAACCTCATGTCTGGAAAATTGTAATGTGCTCTATGTGAGACTTCCCTCATGGCTAGTTGGGAGGGGAAGCTGTAACAGATGCAGATTGCTGCAGCCCCAATGGTGCTTGTCATTGGGCACATATTATGCCAGTAGTTTTAAGGTCCTGCTACTTACATCCAAACCATAAACTCTGAACCAACTGATCTGAAAGACTTCCCGCCACTATGCAATAAGGACATGAATGGAATCTGGCTAGTTTTGCCATGGCCCGGTGATTTCTAACTTGTGGTGTATTGAGGCAGCTTCTTCCACTAGTGGAGCCAGTGTTGTGGAATGCCCTCCTTGCTGAAATAGGAGAGGCTCCATCAGCATTGGCATTCCACTGGCTCTTGAAGCACAGCTGTTCAGACATGCATTCCTCTGATCTCCTGACCTGGACCTCCTGTTTTAATCGTGTTTTTTAAACTGTCTTAATTGCTGTGCTGTTTTAATGGGTCTATTTTATTGCACATTTCAATTGTGGGTGCTTATTTTAATGTTTTGATGAAACTGTTTTATTGTGTATTTTAATTAAGTGTGTTTAAATTTGTTGTAATTGGTTCTATACTTGTAAACCTGTAAGAAGCCATTTTGGCAATGAAGCGGCATATAATTAATTAATTAATTAATAAATACATAATGCATGCTTTTTTAATTATTTCCCAGGTTCTCTTGCACTTGCCTATTCCCTTTGGCTCTCTAGATTGCTAGGAGATAGCCATGTCCAACAGATTCTTTAGGAAGCATCACTTTCTCCCCAGGTTTTAAATGAATAAACTGACACAGTATACCAAGGAGATCTGTGAGTTTAAAAGACACTGTTTAAAACAAGTACTTATGGGTCTTTCCTCTGCTCCGCTGAAAGGTTATCTCCAAGATTAGGATGATTGCCAATTATCTTGTCTAAACTGCTGGCACAGCAGTTCAGATCCCTTCAAAGCTGGCTATTATGGCAGGTAGCGACATTTCCAATTCGATTGTCAGCACTTGGATGGTTTCCTCTGGACCATTAGACATGAAGCCTCTTAATGCTCAAGGACTCGGCAGGCTTGAGTTGTCATCAGTACTGACTTAGAAAAGGAGGGAGCCAAGAAGTACCGTAAATATGGTGAATGGTAACAATAACTTCAGATCTGCCTATCATATAGAGAAGGTGAACCCATGGGCTGGAGCAGGCCCCCCCAGCCCCCCATCTTCCTCTTTAATGTGGTGCTGGGCTTTGGGGAGGACAAACATTGCCTCTGCTTTCCAGAGATCAGAGTTTGAAGAATAAAGAGAGCTATTATTCTCCCCATATTTCTCTCTCCTTCAATAAGTCTAATCTCCTGTATTCAGATGCACAGTTCATACTGCTGTCCTCATATGTGATTCTATCTTGCTTGTATATATCTTCATCCTTTTAATTCCTTTTCACTCTCTGCACAAGACTAATCCAGGGCACTAAGGTGCACAAGGATATCAAGACAAGAACACAGCATAGTGGTACATATTTTCAGCAGCTAGTCAGTCCTCCCGTTTTTCACAGCTTGTCAGATTTGGGGCACTGCTCTGATATTTTGCTTTGCCGTGAGCCTTTAAATCATAACTACATCTTTTCCGTCAGTTTAAAGTGATAGCCTGCGAAAGAGATATAATTTCTCCCTCTGTTCTGTGGCAGCTGTAAAGCTAAAAAGAGGCACATTTAAACAAATGCATATTTTGATTTTTTTTTTTTTTGCATGCTTGGCATGATGTAGTGCCTGTCACTGACATTCTTGATATGCCTAACAGCACACACCACAATACGCTGCTCTCTTCAAGAAAACACCTCCTTGTTGATTCTGTGACTGACTTAAAGGAGTACACTAGCAGGGTGACTCTTCCGCTGATGTGACATGTTTTTGGAAAATGTTGCATGGAAATTCTACCATAAAAGAATACTTCCCCTTATGCTTCAGAAGATGGAAAAGCTCTATTAAAGATACAGACTGTGTACACACCATACATTTCAAGCACATCACCCACCCCTGCCCTGTGTTTTACAAGTTACCAAATTCACCATTCCACAATCCAGTTTCAGACTGTGGACCAAGCAATGATCTACAAGAGTCAAGTGCAAGTTCACTTCATCCCAATATATAGCAGTGGTGGATGAGGGTGAGCTTCAGATGAAATATCTCTCCTGCTTATTTCTAGACCTCTTCTGGCACTATTCCAATCCACCACAATTAGCACCATGTCCTCTTCCTGTGTAACCAATTGGCAGGCTGTCTTGCTAAAAGTGGGGAGATAGGGGAAGGGCACCCTCTCGAGGAGTGAATTGCAAAAAGAAACAAAAATATTTACCAAATGCTGGGGGATTTCTGCAAAGGATGATCAAGCCTAGGCAGTGCATGTCTGCCTGCCTGCCTGTCTGCCTATCATATGTCTATCTGAGAGTATGTGAGCACTTGTGTACTGGAATGTTACAGTATGAAGTGCACAGCCACTAAACCAAAAGATTAAAAAATGTGTTTTTTAAACGAAAAAACAAAAACAAAATGTCACAAATAAGGGGTGACATGGGCACTACCCAACATGTTCCAACGACACGACATTCCAATAACAACACACATATTAACTGGGAGAAGGAGGTTATCACATTAGCTAGTAAAATGTAAATTCCTGCAACATTTGGCTATTCTGCAACAACAATGCCACACCTGTACATTTATTGCTAAATAAAATTATCATATTTTTATTTGTGAAAAAAAATGAAGGATTTATAATAAGAGAAAATCCTGTTTTTCACTGATTTAAACATTGGAACTACTGCACACAAACAGCTCCTCACATGAAGAGTAGTTGGTCAGGCATTCTGCTCCATGCAGACTTTACCACTGCTGGTAAGAAAAGGTGTGAATCTCCTGACCTCGTAACAGCACTAACCTATAATCAGGGAGATCAAATGTTGACCTTCTGCTGCCAAAGAAGCAGCTATTAACATCCTGTATTAATTCAGACGGATTAACTCCTACAAAGGTGATTTATTGCCAGCTGGAAAAGAGCCATTTGAACTTCATTGGGGTAAAATAGTTCCTTTGTGTGTCTGTCTGGTAAATAGCTTTCATCGAGGTCACAGTGTCATTGGAAAATACTTACCATTTTCTGTTTTTGCTCAGTGATTGGTCTGTGAAGACAGTTGTCATAGGAGCCTCTGGACCATAATGTTGTTTTGTCTCTGTAGTAGGGAGGTAAAAGACAGGAAGTAGATAAAAGCAGCTACAACTCTAAGGCAGGTGCAAAAACTAGTGCATAAACTTGCAGATATGTTCTCAGTGATGCCATTTACTTTTTCATACCAGTTTGGTTCTGTTGTCACTTTCATACAGTATTTTGGTTCACTCACATATGTCTGTCATATATATAATTTGGATTACCGGTATATATGACAATCACTCGGGGTGCGGGGAGGCAGGGAAGCAATCTTTGGGGGCCTGTGGGCAGAGACACCATTGTGGACACCACAGCAAAGGATGCACCATTACTTTTCTATCAACAACAATGAAGCCTATTTTTTGGGGGTGGGGATGGGTTGCAGGTGCCAGGAAAAGTTTCTTCAGATACATGTGTGCCTGTGAGCACCATATTGGCAATGCCTGCTCTACAGTATTCCACTTGAGGGAAGGAAAGCCAGAAAACAAAATATCTGGCTTATTTAGAATTACAAAAACCCTCATCTACTAGTAGTTATTAGTAATGTTAGTTACCTGCAATGACAAGCAGTTGTGTAAAGGACTCTCGTCTTTAGAATGAAGAAGTTCAGGGTTAGAAAATATGAAGTTGAAGGTTTGAGAGACAGAGAAAGAGATCATCTGTTCACCATTAAAAGCAAATTTTCTTCTGCAAAATGCTCCAATTAATGTCCCATCCCCCAATGGGCCAGGACTGGAGCTCTTTCTCCTGACAGACATTTAAAGATATAATTAAGTAAGAGAAAACAGATGTTGGAGTACACATCAGTAACTGATTTTTGTGTGTGTGTTTTTAAAATACTATTTAAATATTGCTTTGATGTGGATGTTGATGACAAAGAGTTCCAAGTCTGTGGGATGGTAAAGGACAATTGATGAATGCATGGCTTGAGCTATAGCAGCCTAGTAAATAGCTACTCTGGGAACCGAACACAGAAGACCCACCTCCTGTTTTCCTTGCCTGCTATGCCTCTTTCTCCCAGTCATCATGCTTCTTCTTTTTGTTTTCCTGTTGTGGAGCCATTCCTGCCTGGACCAGGAGCAGGTAGGTACAAATCCACAGGTGCAGCCTTGACTAACCAAAGTCTTCCTTTTCTACCTTGTTATTTCTGGGTGCTTCCAGATGGGAGTTTATTGTGGAATTGTGGACTGCTCATGCAAGCAATTTTTTTGTAGCATCCACGTAACATAATTTTTATCAAAATGTCAGACCATACTTCTTCTCCTTTTACATTTAATATGGATTTCCCCTTACAGCAGAATACTAAATAAGTAAAAACAACACATTATACACCCATAGTCACCACCAGGGTGCGGCCTCTTTAGTGCATTTATTTAATTATTTGTGTGTGGTTTGTCATTTCTGAGGTGACATTTTGGTGGATGACCTCTATTATCACAACCTATCTCAGTTTGCTCCACATCTGAGCGCAACCTATCCATTTTATTTCTGGCAGTGCCACAATACTAAACTAAAACCACCTATTTCCACAAATTGCTGTATGCTGAAGGCACATCCAGATTTCAACAACCTGGTTCAGAGGACCTGTTCTCTCAAGATCTCCACATGATAATTGTGGGAAATTACCTCACAAATTGTTGCAGTTCAAACAAAAGTCTTTTTAAATAATAATAATAATAATAATAATAATAATAATAATACTTTTGTCATGATTTCAGTATTTCATAGCTGCTGTGGTGTTGCTTTTTTGTAGGGGATGCTGTTAACAATGATGCTCACTCCGGCCAAATGAAGCAACAGATTGATATAGCTAAATGTCAGTGTTGTGCCAGACCTCGATATTAAATGTTTTCTTTAAAACCAAATGCAAGGTGGTGATTGGGTCACCTTCCTGGTAAATCACACACTGACCTATAATTCTTTGAAAAGACAGAAATGTGATTCTACAGTTGCCTACACTTGTGGAGATTTTTCCTTTTTTTTTAAGTCAGACTTTCTAGAGTCTACAAAAGACACAGAATAAATGTAGGGAAAACATAGTGAGTCAATGATTTGATAACAACACCATGTGTTTACCCTTGAAAATGTGTGTGAACAAGGAATGGTAATTCCAGATCTCCCCTGGTAACACTGTTAATTTGCTTTTGCATTCTATAATATTGCAAGTTTCATTACCACCAGATGGCACTATTTCTTCCTAGTGAGAAACTACCATGTTAGTTTGGTTTTACAAAAACCTATTAAAAGGATTCACATAAGAATGTGGGAACAACAGCAAGAGGTATTGGCGGATCTTATACCCGAAGACACATCTGGCAACTAAGTCTGCTGAACTACACATCATGGAAATGATATATTTTCCTATTTGAACTTGTTTATACATTTCTGCTTGCCCGGAAACTTACAGACCGTCTTTCAAAATGCTTGGAAAGTATCTGTGTCATCTCCACAGAGGCAATGATGACAGGAAGCAATCAACTGAATTCTGGATGAACAGAGGCAGACAGCTCAGAATGATCTTTCGAACTCACTGGAGGTATTAATCATGGATATGTAATTCAGGCTGATGAGAGATGCCTCTTGCCTGAAGGAAATGCTTCCATACGAAACCTTTGCCAGAGCAGACTTCTCTTCCTTCACCAGCCTTTAAAGACAGGGTAGTGCCAATGCATTTTTGTATGTTATTTTCACTAATATGTGCATTTTGAAGCATTTATATGCAAACTTTACCTCAGCACATACATTTTTGCGCACATTACTAGACTGTAAAACTGCACTGCAAAATTCAGAGAAGTATGAATTTCAAAGGATAGGTGTGTTTTGCTTAACATACTGTTTAGAAAAGTGAGAATTAGGTAAATTTGTCTTTAAACGCAATTCAAATAGAATTTCTCCCCTATCCCTGGCTTAGGAAAAAGGAAACAGTAGTCAGCCAGAAAGCCCCTTATGGTTTGGGAAGGGAGGTCATGTGTTTTGTTATGTGTGGGGACATGATGGAATATAAGCACTGGAGATGGGGATGGAGCTTGTGATATTGACAGAACATAAATGTAGGCCTCATCCACACACTCCACATCTCAGAACTGGTCCCGTGTTTTTAGAGTAGTCTAAGGGAGGGCACTGTGTCTACTATGACAGAAAAGTTTGTTTTTGCTGGGGCAGGTTGGGTCCCCAAGTATTTTCTTTTTCTTTTCCCCATGCCAGAAAAGGGTTAATGTACAGCAGCCTCTGATTGGCTGAGGTTCCAGGAGGGGGAGTTGAAAAGGAGAGGATTTGGAGAGACAGTGAGTTTGGGAGGATAGGTAGGAAGAGAGGGAATGAGAGTTGGCTCTGGGTAGAAGCATCCACTCTGAGGAAAGTACCACAAGCTAGAGAAAGGAGTCTCTGAGCTTAGTGTGAAGGGCGGTGTATGGTGTCCTGTAAGAGTAATTAGGCCAGAATTAACTGGGAGGCTGAGACAGGAGAAGTAAAAGCTGTAAAGAGACAGTCTACTTAGGTCTCGTTCCAGTCAGGAGGTGAGAGATTCTTCTAGTAAGAGAAGACTCCCAAACCAGTGAAATCTTGGGCCTATTACTTGAAGTAGGATTGTCTAAGGGGTGTGTAACTGACAGTACCACCTTGTTAAGAACCCAGGTATTAAGTGTGAGATAACTGAGAAAACCTTGAAGTGAAATAACATTGTAAACTGAAGTATCCTAAATTTTATCCACTCATGTCATAAACTTCCTTGTTAAATAAAATTGTTATTGTTTATTTGAAGAAATCCTGCCCGAGACTCCTAATTATTAAGTTTTACCTCATGTCTGTTTGGTTTTCTTTTGTTTGCCCTAATTTGCATCTCTTGAACCAATACATGATTTAAAATGCAGCCATCATTCAAAAGATGTACTTATCTGAATTTTGCAATGCATTTCTCCAGTTTAAAAATGCATATAAAAATATGTATATTACAGGAAAATGCACACAAAAATGCATATATTCATGAAAATAATGTGCAAAATGCCTTATATTAGGGACATTATTTGCAAAAATGCATATCTTTGGGAATGTTGTTTTAAAATGCACTTATTAGGGGAAATGTGTGCAAAAATGCACATGACTTTCCTTGTGGACTTTCAGTGTTTTCCCCTACAGACTAATGTGGAAAGTGGGCAAAGTGCACTTTAGACTAGAAAAATGAAAAGCGAAGATAAATCAGAATTGACAGATTTATCCATCACTACTTCTGAGTAAGCACTTCTGTATATACAAATACCCCAAGTGGGAATAAAAAGGAAATAGGATGGATTCATTTCAAATTAAACCAGACTTTTATGACATCTGTTGAAAAGAAGTGAGATTGTATTTCACCCCATTTTGAACACAGGTGTACATGCAGGTGTGCATGCACACATGCGCGCGTACACACACACACTCTTACCAGTCACAGCAGTTACATTGCCATAGTCACCACACAGCCAGAATGAGAGATGGCCACAAGAAAACAAGTGCTGCTTTCTTAGAAAGAGCGAGTAAATAACGTTGTTGCTAGAATATGAATTATTTGGCTCACTCAGTAGTTGTTAGATAACCAGCATGGTTCACTGCAGATCTGGGATGACAGCAACCACAACATATCTTTTCAATAAAAACCATGGATATTTCATGAAATGAGAAAAAAGGAAAGATTTTTAAATCATTGAAGCACATCAAATTAAACAGCATTTTCAGGTTGAAAATGACACAGTTCCCAACTCCCCATCTCCAACCTGTGCTTCACAAAAGAGACCTGCAAAAATATATCCATGATGAATGAGGCAAGGCACAGACCAGTTATAATAGGATAAAATATGGGTGAACAGTGGTAACTGGCTAATAGGAAGCCAATGACTCAGACAGCTGAATATCTCCCTGGGATCACTAGGTTTGACTCACTGGAAATATTCCAGGGCTGTACTTTGCCAAATGTGTTTACGTGAATGCAGAGATTAATGTGAAGAAAATGCTACAGGAACTAAAGAAAACCCTCCCAGGATACTGGATTAATGATGCTGACTCAGTCTCAAAATAGAATGAAATTAAGCAGCAGGCAGTGAAATATATTGGCTCAGTGCATAAGTCCCCTAGATGCATTCAGAAGCAAAATGCCTCATGTAGTAAGCTCAAACAATAGTTCTAGAAATTTATTTGAGAAAATGATAGATCAGTTGGGAGGGAGTATCTTACTTTCTCAAGACCTTAACTTACCAGCATAAACAGGCATATACCTAATTACTTACTTGAAAGAAGCCGGCCTCTGGCAGGAGAAAACTTTTGAACTGAATATGAGGCTCATTTCTTCCACCACGCTGCTATTGATATTGAGTTTCCCATCTTCCCTTCTATTTATGACACTCAGGCCAACCAAAAAAAGAATTAAATCTGCTGCTTCCCAGAGTCCTACTTCATTGGGTCGTATTCAGGGCCAGATTTAGGTTTAATGAGGCCCTAAGCTATTGAAGGTAATGGGGCCCTTTATATGTCCAGCTGTCCTTTGTCAACAACAAATTGTTGCTGTTTTTTGTGTTGAATACATGCTATATGGTAATTTATGGACCTAATAGGTATCTAAAGCTATTTGCACATACAGAATGTAGGCACACTATATATAGAAATGAGCAAACCAGTGATATTTTAGGGAGCAGGCTAGCAGGCCCGTTACTTACATCACAGGAGCCTACACAACACAAAACACTGTTGCTGTATGTAGGTTTTATTTCATTTGTTTTTTATCTTATATTTTGGAGGCCCCCAAGAGAGTGGGGCCCTAAGCTATAGCTTGTTTAGCTTATACGTAAATCTGGCACTGGTCGTATTGGTGCTGGAACAGGTTCTAAGGTGGGATCTTTTAATCCTACAGCTCTGTGCATGTTTTCTTGTAAGAAAGTCCCACTGTGTTCAGTGGAGCTTACTCTAAAATAAGTGTACATAGGGTTGTAGCCATAGTCAATTAGATCACTAATGCAAGTTCAGTGTTTATCCAACTGCTTCTAAAGTACTTGCTTGAGCACAAAGGTCTCCAGGGAGGCTCTAACCATGTTCATCTAAACATAGTTAAAATCCCACCTTAGATCAGGAATCTTAACTATGCAGAGTTACATATTGTGGGAAAGATTCTCCCCATTTCAAGAATCTCCCTGAGGATCTTCATATTGTTGTAAATAAAAATATGCCCTTTTCCCTTATGGGGTATCCAAGAGCCCGTATAGAGTCCTTACATAGGTTCCCTATTGGTAGGAGAAAATAACAGAGGCCAACCAGAGAATATTGAGAAGCAAAGCAGCTAGTAAGCTTGATCTTTATTAATCTGTTGCAACAGGGTGCTCCCCTCACACGCAGGAGAGGAAGAGGACCCCCAAAAATGCTGTGCAAGGGCTTATAAAGACTTTTGAAATTCCCATCCTCTAGATCAAGACCACCCCCAGAAACATTATGCATTCATCACAGAAGGGGTGTAACCTAAGACTACCCCTCAGATACATCCCACCTACATCACAGAAATTTAAATGTTGTTTTTCTCCTGTCACAGTTTATCTCCTGTCTGGCAAGTTACTTGATTGGATTGCCTGGGGAGCCTGGCCATTCTTTTGTAGTGGTAAAATACTTATTTCCTGGGCCAGGTCACAGGCTCACACCTTATTCAAACAGACATATCCTTGAGACAGGATTTGTGAGGAAAGAGACAATGGGGAGGCTTTTCCATTTTTACCATGCAGAGAAACGTTTGCTCAGTTTAGGAATCAAAATGGTTCCAGGTTGGCTTTCCTGTGCTGATCTATGTACGTGTGGTTATGAACGTTGCCATATATCTAAAACCATGAAATTCCTATCACAATATTCAACACATGAAAGTTTGGGAGAAGAGGGATATACGGTATGTGGTTTGGTATAACCTGTGTTCTATGTAAGCAAACAATGTGAAAATTACAGACTGAAACAAAATACAGCAGAACGATCACAGCAGAACGATATATACTATATAGTTTTGTCATGTATTATATTGTACTAAAATGAAGCAGGAAATGGTGTACCAAATACACAGACATCTAAGTTCTGAACAAGGATAGGTACATTGTTTCTTTTAAAGTCAAAGCAGATAACGTAGAATGAAACAATTCTAAAATGGATTCAATTGTATGAAAGAGAAACTAACAGGGGTCAGCAAACTTTTTCAGCAGGGGGCCGGTCCACTGTCCCTCAGACCTTGTGGGGACCTTGTGGGGGGCCGGACTATATTTTTTGGGGGGAAATGAACGAATTCCTATGCCCCACAAATAACCCAGAGATGCATTTTAAATAAAACCACACCTTCTACTCATGTAAAAACACCAGGAAGGCCCCACAAATAACCCAGAGATGCATTTTAAATGAAAGGACACATTCTACCCATGTAAAAACACACTAATTCCTGGACCATCCGCGGGCCAGATTTATAAGGCGATTGGGCTGAATCCAGCCCCTGGGCCTTAGTTTGCCTACCCATGAACTAGAGCATACAGGAAAATTAAGTTGCAGATTGCGGGCCAGACTGCACCCGCTGATCTGTTAACTGTTAATAAACAAAACCCTCAAGCACTAACTGCCACTCTGTTAATTACATTCAAGAGATGGGAGTTACAAAGCTCTTTCAAAGTGATGGAGTTTAGTTGGAAAGGATGGACTTTCCAACTTTTTAAAAAACCTTTTCACTTTCAGCAAGGCAATAACTGCTGTGGTTTTTGTGGGATATGGGGTAGCAATATCTCCAGAATAGAAATTTTCTCAAAGAGGAAAGAATGAACTTTAGTGAGATTATATTAGTTTTAAAGCACTGAACATCCAGGTCCTGAGAGAGAAAGACAGCAAACGCAGAAACACATACCGTAAATTTATTTCATATAGATCTGTAATAAGATTCTGTATATTAAGGGGTAGTTAATATTATTGTATTATTGTGATTGGCAGTTTCTACAGCCATTTCTCCTTATTGTGGTGCCCATGTGAATCTTCTGGATTACACTGGTACCTTGGGTTACATACGCTTCAGGTTACATATGCTTCAGGTTACAGACTCCGCTAACCCAGAAATATTCCCTCGGGTTAAGAACTTTGCTTCAGGATTAGAACAGAGATCGTGCTCTGGCGGCGCGGCAGCAGCAGGAGGCCCCATTAGCCAAAGTGGTGCTTCAGGTTAAGAACAGTTTCAGGTTGAGTACAGACCTCCAGAACGAATTAAGTACTTAACCTGAGGTACCACTGTACACAGAAAATGTCTATGCCAGCAACATAGATATTTTTGGAAGATATCTAATACTGGATTAAGAAAAGCTCCATGTGATCAGCTGGAGTGATAAGAGCCACCATAGGGGCCTCTCCCACCGATGGGACAACATGTAGACTGCCTCTGATTAGTCCCAAGAGGACAGTGGCATGGCTTAACACTGTTTACTGTACCATTCCCTCTGTTTCTAGTGTTCGGGCTGTGGGTACTGTTGCTTATGTCATCAAAAGTGCACACATACCCCACACGGAAGCAGTGGCGGAGCTACATGCTCTGGCACTGGGAGGTGGAGAGCAGGTGGGGGCAGGGCTGGCGCGTATCCTGGGGGCGTGGCATACCGCCCGTGTCCTGAGGGCGTGGCGTGCTTCCTGAGGGTGTGGTGTGCCACCCTCAGGGGTGTGGCACCCAGCGTGGGTGGGAGGCAGCTGCGATGGCCCCCTACCGGGATCATGCTGCTGGGGGCAGTGTGCTCCCCCTGCACTCCTCTTCCTCCGCCAGTGCACGCAAGAGGGAGGTATTATCATGCTTGGGGAGCCCACAATGTTTACAGAAGGACACCTAAAAATTAATTAAATTTCTATACAGCCATTCATCCGAGGATCACAGGGCAACTTACCATATAAAAGCACTAAGATGCATAACATAGTAATAAACTAAAACAATACCTCCCCCAATTAAAAAGTCATAGATTGTTTAAGTAGCCAAATCCCAGGGAGAAGGAGTGGCTGGCTACAGGGGTACCAACTTGAATAAAATATGGGGGGAGGCAGGTTGATCACATGACACAGCACACATACACCATTTGAATGGAAATGCCCATCAACTTCAGGGGGACTCGGTCCCCTCAAATATTTTATGGGGGGGGGGTCAAAGGGACCTCGGCCCCAAGGATTTGGCTCTTATGGCTGGCTGGAACAATGAAAAGCAGCACATCACAATGCAGCATATTGCTTCAGATGCCACTTGTTCTTTCTACTGTTTTGTTAAAAACGGAGAAGCAGAGTAACTATCCCACTTACTCCTTTTATCAACCTTATGCAACAAAGCTGAAAGTATACATGTGGCTTTAAATGGCTTACTGCCAATCCACTGGTGTTATCATTGACACTAGCAAATATTACTCACTTTAGTAAGGCAGCATGGCTTGTAATGTTAATCTTTTGATGGCTTTTTAATTAACAAAGGCCAACTGGATGAGTATGTTGGAGGAAACACCATGCCCCCATCAAATGTTGAAGGAGACAAGACTTCCGGGTCAGCGCCATCGGTGAATGGCGGAGTTCCTCCGATTGGAGGAACGGGCTCCGTAGAAATTGGGTCTTCCCGCCGCGGCAAAGGTGGGGACCCACTAGAAATCCCAGGCAGAGGAAGCCTGGGAACGTGGGGTTCGGCAGGGCACCAGGAGCGCCCCCCCTACTCACCAGGAACCCCATTTTGGGGCGCCGGAGCGAAGTGGGGTGAGCGGCGCGGTGCCGTGAACTGATTGCTATTTTTACGGAGTGAAGCCGCACAGCCATTGCCGGAGAGTGCTGACTTTTTCCTGTGGACAATTGGATTTAAAACAAGTACCCGTGAGTAGAAACGGAAAATTGGATCAAGAAATATCTTAATTTGGCATCGAAGCGGGAAGGTTCAAAACAGGAAGTCCGCCTTCCGATTTCTGTATATAGACTAAAGCAAAAACTTTGTAAGCTAAAGCCTGGAAAGCCGTTAAAAAAGTCTAAATTTCCTTCATTTATAATTACTGAAACCCCCTTGAAAGTAGGAGAAAAGGGGGGAGAACTTTGTTTAACCCCTGCAGGAGAGGGAGTGAAGAAGGATAAGTTTCCACCGTCTCTAACCTGGAAACGGGGTGTCAGAGACAGAAATAGTTGGAGAGGTTCATTGACTGTGAATGGAATACTTTGACAGATAGCTAAAGAAGAGAAATAAACTGATTCCAATGTTGCCTTTTGCATTCTAAAGAAACAAAATATCTGAAAAATGAAAGTAATTTTCCTTTGTTGGACTTGCCTTAAAAAAAAGGATACAAATAGAAATTGTCTCCCCTAGAGGGAGCTTGTTAAATTGTTGCTGCAGTCTATGTGAGGACTCAACAGCTGTGAGATTAAGATCGTGGGATTAGTCTTTTCTGACCTTGACTAAAGATGAGCTGGAAGGAAGACTGGGTGCTTGCTTTATGCAAGACAAGTGCCTTGCTGGAACAGATGCACGAGAAGATGGATTTGATGAATGAGAAAATGGACTTGATGACTGTTGTGGTTAACAACTGTGGACAAACAGGGAACATTGATACAGAAACCATTCAGGGACCAACTCATGAACCTGTACTGACTGGGCAAGTGCAGAAAATAATGGAGGAGGATGCGGTTGCACCTCAAATAATACAAATGGAGAAACCCGAGGCCCTACAGGAGCATAAGCCGCTGCCATTGAAGATGGAAGTTGGAGTGGGCCAGGGGGAGTCTGGAGCTGAGGAGGTTCCTAATTTTGGAGAGACCTTGAAATATGTTTTTAAATACTTTTTGGATTACACTGATGACTGTGGGGAGTGGGACTGTGGGGAATGGGCGGGTTTGATGAAGGGAGATGGAGACAATTTTGGGTTGGAACCCCCCAGAGACCTACTCCTCAATGAGAAAGGAAAGAAATTAAGAAAGAGACCAACAAATGACAAGGAAAAGGGCAAGTATAAACAAGAAGAAGAAGATCTGCAGAAGGGACATGGAAGAGACTTAAGGGCCTCGGACATAAGACTTCCAGGTTGATGGACTAGATGGAATGGGCAGTAAGGACTGACACGACCCGAGACCAGGAAGAAGAGACGTTGGATGAAGACTGGAAGAAAATCTATAAAGAAAATTTTTATTTGGGGAATTAGCCTAAAATAAATGAATATTAGGGAAAATGTTGGAATGAAGCTATATGACTCTAGCAGAAATGATATCAGGAGTAATGTATATTTGAGCATTAAGATTCAAGCTTTAAGGTATTTTATGGTAAGATAAGGTTAAATAAATCAAGGTAATTTAAATAACAGAATATGGGGAAAGATGGAAAGGATTTGTTGAGTTAACTATTAGGTTAAAATGTTAAGATAAATTATTTAACAAAAATTGAGAAAGATGGAAAGAATTTGCTGAAATAACTAATTAAACTAGAATACAAAAAGGGAGGTGTGAGGAGGTCAATGAAACAAGCAAATGGAAGTTAAAGATATGTAATTTGGGATTTGTGTTTTTTTTCCCTTTTTTGTTTTTTTGTTGTTGCATTGCTGTATTGGTTTTTATGCTTTGTGTTTTTTTGGGATTTGTGTTTTTTTTCCCTTTTTGTTTTTTTTGTTGCATTGCTGTATTGGTTTTTATGTTTTGTGTTTTTTTTCTTCTTTTTTATGTATTGTAGTGTTGTTTTTCTATTTTTTCTTTTTCTTTCTATTATTCTGAAACTATTAATAAATATTATTTTAAAAACAACAACAACAACAAATGTTGAAGGAGACAAGACCAAACATTACCAACATACATCCAAACTGTGTATAATTCAGCAGAAGCACTTCATTTTAATGTAATCAAAATTAGCTAAAGTTGCAGGGCATATTTTAATGGCCTACAAAAGCATATATAAACATACGCTCTAATCAAGATTTACTCTACAAACAGAAGAGAGCAGTGAGGCCTTTTTGAAACTGGAACATGAATCAACTGACAAAGGATGGAGCAGCAAAGTAGAAACAGAGTTTGCTGAGCTCGTTCCCACATTAAACAAATCCCTGATTTGTTGTGGTCAGTTGTTCTCAGTTACCCCTAGGTCTTCAGTGCATATCTAGAGGTGGAACAGAAAACCTCAGTGGTCCCAAAGTAGACAAGCATGTTTTCTAAATAAATCCTAGTTTAATTTAAAATCACCCCTGCATTTTGTTTTCACCAAACCTTTAACAGGCTTCTTTAGCACAATCTTAATATAGCAAACGTTGGCCACAAACAAACAGAATAAATGATAAAACTAAGATGCAAACAGCAACAATAGGTCCATTTGTTACATTGGTTGATGCTCCTTTTAATATATAATACAAGTTATTAATCCTATCATCTACTGCCCTTTTAGAAAGGAACAATAAGGTGGCATCTGCTAGACTGTCCATTGTCCTGGATATGAGCATGGAAAAGGCAAAAGGTACCATAATCATTTGTGCCACAATGGAACTAAATTGGAATTGGACTTGCTTTTGTTATGGTGATTCTTCCTGCAAACACTCCCTTCTTTTATACCAAAGATCCTGATTCTTTCGAGGATGTCCATCTGGCTATTATACTCCTATGTCTTTGAAATTAGCTTGACTGCTCATTTGTCACTTTGAGGTGCAGTAGCTCAAAACATGTGTGGGACGGACAGGGCAGTGCAGGCAGATGGTACTTAAGAATAAACATGGACAGATGCATTAAATAGGCATCAGATTGCTGGGATAAAATAGTGTCTGGGAGATGATGAATTAGATTTGCCAATTATATTGTGCAAAAAGGCCAGTATCTTGAAGAGCTGCATAGCTTTTTAATACCCTCTTTGCAAAAGTCAAAACAAGTTAATTAGAAAAAGAGCAATCAATTATTTCAGAAAAGAATGTATATATTCCTGAAAACTATATATTTTCCCTTCAGGGATAGGCGTACTTTACAGAATACACTGCATGTGTATTGCACAGTCTTTCTTATCAGCTCTTGCAGTTTATTTGCTTTGAATACAGTTTTAGATTTTGGCAATACATTAAAATGGAAGGAGCCCAACTCTGAGTTGTGAGAGAGAATACAAATACTATTAAAGGGCATTATTTCACTTACAGAGTTGTATATTTGTATTACTATGATATTATTGACACATCCTGCTGTATCTAGATTTTCTAAAGATGCTCAGTGCCAGTTCTACTAAAAGCCAATTGACATTCTGAGAAGCACAGATTTAATGGGATGAGAATCTGATTTCCTGGATCTCCCTAATAAAGAGACACCTTTAAAGAGAATTGAAATTTATGGCATATGATCTGCTTGCTGGAAAACACACAGAATCAATTATAAACAGCAATATAAGCAAGAGGCAAGTTGGATGAACTAGTGTGTACATTATGTTCTCAAGATCCTTTCTACAGATTAGTTTAAACCAGACATTCCCTCCCTTTTTTTAAAGAGTAAAGCGTTGTAAAAAAAAGTGTTACAGAACAGATGCAGAGTGGATTTTATTTTCCATGTTTAGCAACTGCATTATTTGCAATTACTTATGTAATATAACATTATCCTGAGACTGATTAATGTTCAGCTGAATGCTAAGGTCACAGCAGCTGATCCCAAAAAGAACATTTCCTTGATGAAAGGTCCAGGATTCTAAGTTTAAAAAACAAGAAGCAAAGTAGATTTTCCAGGATTTCATGGGGGGGGGGGATCTAATGAGAAAGGATTCAAATATTAAGGACAATTCAAGTAGATTACAGATATGCATAAAACCAGTTTAGCAAGTTGACAATGATCAATCATCATTAAGAGGGAAAGTCCTAGTTGGCTAGCTTCATAAAGATTTTGCTGGGATTGCCTTATGCCTGCCAATTTTTAGATCATTCTTTATGCCATTGGCCTCATGGCTTGGTTTATAAGAAAACCTCATGTTGCTCTTCTGAGTGCTACTGACCAAACTAGGTGACAACACCCATCACCATACTAAAAAGACTATTCCAGAGAACAGGTAGGATATGTGATTGTTTTACTGGTGGTGACACAACCATCATTCTTTATGATTATCTGAGATGATCAATAAATGAACAGTAAAACTATTTTGCAAGAGACTGTTACGTTTATTTTCTTTTTTTATGTTTCTGCCAGCAGAAAGTGGAGAATATTTCCAATTCTCCAGCTTATAGCTAAGATGGATTTATCAAGTAACCAAAATAATAATAATATGTGAGATCCATTGTGCACCCTTTATTCATATTGGGTTATTGGGAGGAGTCTCATATAATTCAGTAGGATTTACATCTGGGCTGGGTGGCTGACTGACTGCAAGGCTGTATTCCAGTGCTGACCTTATCTACCTCAGAGTAAGCCCCATGCAACTTATTGGGAGCTACTTCCAAGCAAAAGTGAGAAGGATCAGTTATTAAAGTTACGGTCTGATGCTGCCCTCTTTCCAGGGACCTCATCACAGATTAAATGATCTCTGCTGCTTTGCTCACCCACTTCCATTTCTGTGAAAACAACATAAAATGGGCAAATGGGGGGAGGGATTTTTAATTTTATTGTGGATCCAGTTTTTGCAGAACAGCTGTATTAAAAATAAGAATAAAACAAACTGTCTGTTTCCTGGCCAAGACAGCATGAGGCGAGATAGCAAATGGCATCTCTCTCTCTCCACTCCTGCCTTTCCTTCCCAGCCTCTGCCACTTCCTGGTTATATCCTGAAGGGCCAAATTCATTATTTATTTTTAATATAGCAGATTTGTGCAAAGGAAACATTGCAAACAACTCTGTTTAAAAGCCTATATGTGCACCACGAATGCTCCTTCTGGGACAACTGGTGGAAAGAGGCATGCTGCATCCTTTGGACTGATGGGAACAAAATGAGGAGGTTGTGCTCAGGCAAGGGGCAAAGGGAAACAGTGTGTAGTGACATAATGCAACCCTCCCAAAGCTCACCACATGCATAAAGAGCTGGCCATAGAAATGTGAAGGCATAATGTGCTTCAGTGCATCCATAGTCAAGCAACATGCAATTTTCTATTGGATTTCCCCACTTTTTTCAGATTATATGTGATCCACATTAAACTGTCATGTGGATGTTCCTGAAGTATCAGTGACTGAACACCTCCCCTCAAAGTGTCCCCCAACAGCAGGGCTGGCCCACCTATGAGGCAAGGTAAGGCGACCGCCTCAGGCGGCAAGATCCACATAGGCAGCAGATCTGGCCTCCAAGAAATGCATTACCCAATGCTGCCTCTACAGTGCATAGGAGCAAATAGGAGACACGGCTTAGGGGCTTAGGAAATGGCAGGGGCTGTCCTCTGGAGTCTCCTGGTCTCTGCACCCACCTGGCGTGATTCCGAGCAGGCCCCTTCCCCACCCCCCATGACGGCCTTTGATTTCCAGTTCAACCATTGGGAAAGGTTGATTTGACACCACCCCCCTTGTTCCCAATGTTAATCCTTTTCTCCCCGTGCTATCAGTGTATATCTTTATTCCCCTCTTGTTCCCGATGTAGATCTTCACTCACCCCTGTGAGTGAACTGTGGAGGAGGCACAGTTTTGTGGTTTGCCTCAGGTGCCAAAATGTCTTGGGCTGGCCCTGCGCAACAGACATTGCAAACATTACTTGCATTTAAAAGCATAGCTACTCTCTTCTCTTCCAAGTAGAGATATCCCGCTGAGGGGATATCAGTTCAGTTGTATTGTATCAAGGCACAATTCATGACTGGCCATGCAGAAAAACCCTTTTTAAAAAAAACCTTTCAACATCTGCCATTGTTAATATAATAATGGGATGAAATATCAGGCTGGAGTTGAATTTGCATGTTTCAAATCCAAGTGCGGCTCCTTTCTCTGGAACACACATGCTTACTTCTGCATTTTAAAACAACGCATTCATATATGAGGGTGTTTCATGCACGACATACACATTTTCATTTCTCAATATGAGTTTTTGATAAAGTGCTGCATACCAAAGGCATTTGAATAAATCAGAATGCCTAAAGTAGGTTTAACTGGATAAGACATGGCAAATAAGATCTGGTAGCACTCATACAATGAAAAGGAGTGCAATGAAACAGCAGTAATGTAATCATGGTAATGTACTTTATCTTTAGCAGGGGAAATGTGCTCTGGTAGGTTCAAGGTCATCTTTAGCAACTAAGGAGCTGCCAAGGCCTATGCCTTACAGATCCTCCTACAGCTTAAGTGTCCTTCTCTTCCTGCTGACATATTCCTAGTCCTTACAGCAGCACAGAGTTGCTCAGCTTTACACAAACACTTATTTGTACACAACTTTCTTATCAGCAATGCAACCTACAGTCTCTTGTGGACACACCAGCTTCTGTGCTTCCACACCAGGAATTTCATCTTCCATAGTGATGATGATCCTAGTTGGTCCAGGCTGGGGATGATCTCCACTTTGTCCACTTGGCCATGTCAGCTGGGGCTGATGAGAATTATGATCCAAAACATCTGGAGTGTATCAAGCTGGGGAAGGCTAGCTTAAAGTAATTGCTCAGGGCCATCAAAGGGGAGAGATGCAGGGGGTGCAGCTATAATGTGCCTCAGAGTCAGCTGGAGGCTCAGGCTATGAGCTTTTGCTTTAAAAAAGAGAGATCAGGACTCTTCTATCCCTTGTAAAACAACCCTCATGCTGCCTCCCAACTCCACAGTTCTATGACTCTGTGATTCTAAGTTATGAAGCAGAATGTACAGGCATCATTTGAAGCAATTGCTTTGTGAACTGTGACCTTTCAGTTTTTTGAGCTGATGAGTGAGGCCAGTGTTGTGATGAATGAACACTGAACAGAAATATGGAGTCATAAGACAAGGGGAAGGCCCCCAAATGTCTTCAAAATCAATCAATCAGTGATGCTTATGTTGAAACACATTTACCAACAAGCCATAACGTTAAATAACTCGTGCTTATCTAACCCAATGGTGAAAATGGTAAGTGTCCACAAATTCCATGGATTCTGAGGCAATTCTGAGGTAATTTCTGAGGGGAAAGTGGTAGGATGCAAGTTGCTCTGGAAGGAAGCCTCATTTTCTTACCTTGCTCATAAATCCAAGGATGGTGACTGACAGCAGCCGCTCTCCTAAAATATTCCACAGTGTCCCATTTGTTTCCCCCAGATTTTAATCAAAATGTATTAAGGTCTAATATAACATGGACTAAATTTTTGCTCATGGTCTTTGCCATCCCTTTGCAGGCATCGCTGTCTGAACATTTTCTGCATGGGCTAGTAAAATAGATTCATCTGACATTATGCAGGCCCAGGCATTGCAAGATACTGAAGCATCACTGTGGCTTAAAACTAAACACTGCACACTGATAATAATGGCTACCAATAGGTTCAGTCTTCTGTGCCAGGTACAGAATGTCACATTGGCTGTGACAGAACAAGCAAACATACCAGTCTGGGCTACTTGTAAAAGTGATATACACTTATACATCATTTCTCTACCACCACTTTGTGCTATAAGCCTTTTCTTTCAGTGAGAACCTCATGCCAAGTATAATTTCCTTTGTCTGTCTGAAACCTAAGATGAGGTGATAGCCAAGCGATGTGGTGCACATCTCTGGGGTGGCTTCTACTTAAACTCTAGCCTAATCATAACTGTCATACCAGAGGATTGCAGTCAGATCTTTTTTAATCTTACCAAGATGTACTGGCCATCTTTTTCTTAAAATGTAAGAGGATCTTACTGCGTGAGAGCTGGTGGATGTCACCCAAGAACATAGTTCTGCAAATCCATGCCCAGTCATACAAGGCAACCAAGCCTGGGAGACATTTATTTGTTTTTCAAGCTCCATCTTCAACATTTATTTATTTATTTAAATGGCCCTCTGGCCCTTCACCATTGAACCCTATTGCAGGTTTCTGCAATAAAGCACATGAAACAATAAGCATTAAAAGACAACAATAGTTTTAACAGTTAAATTCAATACCTTAGACTAAACATCCACTGTCTGTTAGTATTGCTGCACAAGCTGGTCTCTTAAAATTCAAAAGCCAGAAGGAAAAGGCAGGGTTACAGTGGTGCCAGGTGGACCTTGGGTCTGGGTGGGTGTTCCATAACTAAGGTGATCTTGATAAGAAGGCTCTCTGTCAAGTCACAGACCTAAAATGTAGCAATTGTTCAATGTATTAGTGTTAAAATTGTTTTGGAATATGAAGTCAGAAGCTTTAATGCAATGCACCAAATGCCAGCACTTCCCATATTGCTGAGGGGCATTGCAACCCAACCTCCTACCCTTTGTGCTGGGCTGGCAGGGGGTTAAACTGGGTGGAGGTGTCTGTCTCTCTGCTTAGCACTGCCAGCCTCTGCCTGTAGACTGCTGAGAGAGTTACTGCACTGACTAGAGAATCCCTGTTCTGCCTGCTGAATGGTTGGGAAAGCAGGGTTTGGATTTCACTGTAAGCCTTTGAACCTGTGTAGCAGTCACCTAGACAGCCATCACACAGCTACTGATAAAAGAAGCACTGGGTTGAGAAGCTTTCAATGCTGATTCAAAACATTTAGCACAGGTTCATGTCTTATTCCTTCATTGCCAACAAATTGTCAGTTGACAGACTGGAGGAGACTGAGAATCTAATTCATTCAATGCATTAGCTTCAGGCATCACACCTCTTCCATGACTTGAGCTGCTAGAAATAAGAGAAATGCAGAGAAATGGATTAAACAGGACTGACAATTTGAAATTGATAATTCTTTATCTTCATGCCTGGGTTAGTTGATGTTGTGGTTTTGGCATGAAATTGGCATTCCAATGTAGTGCTTATTGTGATAACCATTTATCGAGATATTATCGTGCACTCCAGTGCTATAGGTTTCTATACATGTCCCAAACATTACCCCACCCAAGGAAAAAGTTATGAGCATGGTGTATGACTGTCTAGAAAATGTACATTAAATAAGCATACAAAAATGGAATGGATTCAGCAAAGGCTATACACTAAATGTGACTGATTTTGACATGGGCTCCAAATTCTACTGTGGAAAGAAGAGTTATCTAAAGTTATGATAAGGGAAATAGAAGGCTTGTCTGAAATTGTAAACCAGTGTTTTGGGCACATTTCAACTGAGAAATAGCACAGATTTTCACAGAAGGATATACATGCTTGTCTCTTTGAAGAAGATTAGTTCAGTTATTATAGTACCTCTATCTGGTCCCTTCTTTGTCAGAAGTAAAGAAATATAAAATATAGCAGTTAGATCATGTGCAAGTTTTAAAGCAGCAGCAGCTGTCATTTCAGGATATACTGTGTAAATCAGTTCAGATTACATTGCCCAAACCATAGTAACCTTGAGCACAGCACAGGAGAAATATTGGCAGGAATATCTTGTGCCAATAAATAATAAATGGAATAGAGGGCTGCTGGGTGATTGAAAAACAGAGCAAAGAAAATCCTTTTATAGCATATTTTTAAAAGCTCTAACAAATGGATTCCTCCCTCACAACTTTGGCGTCTCTGTGTATGTGAACCAAAAGATTTAAACTTACCACCCAGCTTGACTCTGTGCTGGAGGTGGGAAGAGAACAAGGAACTGAAATGGATGGCTTTGATAAATAAATGATACATGAGCAAGTTGGAATTTTAAGCAAGGAGGCTTCATTCCTGAATTGGCAGTGCAAATAAGAGAAGAATACAGTATCCTTTAGTTTTCTTCACTGATAACTATGCCACATACCCTGTGATTTTTCCATTACTTACACTCTCTATAGAGAGCAATGATCACATCAGCAAATTCTCTTTCTCAGTAAGTGAGCAACGTGACTCATCGCATCCATGTTACTACCTGAGCAGGGGGAGAAGAATCAATACAGTGCTTTCTGCTGCCACAGAAGTGTGCATATGAGAGCTCAAACTTAATGGATGTGCTTACCCTGCCAGCAAAATGCATTCTGCATTATTTATTACTGATAGATAATTTGCTAGAACACTTCCTAATGTGCCAGAGATGCATTTATAGCGATGCCTTTGGAGTACAGTTTAAAATGGATTATTAATACATACATCATACACACTTGCTAACCTCTTCATGTAAGTTTGAAGAGAGAGAGAGAGAAAGGAAATCTAAATTTAAATTACATCAAACAATATTTGCTACCAGGGAACAACAGTGGGTTTTTTTTGTGTGTGATGGTAAATCTTCCATTCTTGCTGGCTATGGAAATGCACAGTGCTGTCTCCTAAGATAATTAAATTACATTATTTGCTGAAAGCAAATCTAGACATCTGAGCATATGAGGTAAGACTCCCTACGGAAGCATGAGCATTTGCTCAGGGACCCAGCCTTTCTTCAAGATTTTGTATCTCTTTTGTATCAGAATAGAGACCTTTTCTTCCCCATCACTAGTTATGTACTTCCCTACTTTGACTGAATAGTAGACCTGGGTGATAGCAGAACCATTCCTACTTTTGAAGAGGTATTAACTGGGAAGGGGCCATGAGTCTGAGGGAGATATGGTGTGGACAGGTGGATGAGCCAGACACTAGTTCTAATATTATATGTATTTATTTCTTTATTTTAAAAATTTACATTTCGTCCTTCTTGTTAAATGGTGTTGGTCATGGAATCAGTTTAAATGTTTGCAGATGAAAGGCAGTGGAAGATTGGCTGGTTGGATCCTTAAGGTAGTTCATGAGTCATTGTGCCACCATCTTGAAAGAGATTAATTGGTAGCCCCTCTTTAAAAAGCCTTCTCTGGACCCACTGCTACGTGATAACTATGGGCCAGCTGCAAAACTTCCCATTTGGGGCAAGGTGCTCAAGGGAGTGATGCCTGGTCAGCTTCAGGCATTCATGGCGGAGGCCCATTTCAGGCTCCAGGTTGGTACCAAAACAGACTTGGTCGCATTGTTTTATGCACTCCTCTGGGAGACAGCAGCTTTTGATACCACCAGCACGGTATTTTACCAGTTTTGTCAGTTGAGAATGGGTGGGTGGGGGGAGGTAGAATATTGCAGTGATTTTGCTCCTACCTACAAGGCTGGTTCAGAAGGATGGCATTAGAGGACTTCTGCTTGACTCCATGATCCATAGCATATTTCAGGATTCTATTCCTCTGCCCATGCTAGTCAACATCTGTAGGGATCTACAGAGTGAGGTCCATCAGGCAATTTAGAGTTGACCACTGAATATAAAAATAACAATCTAAGCAGTTTAGAAAGTAAAGAAACACATATTATGAATAAAAATCCAGAATCAAAATACTGAACAGTGCAATCTTTAAAAAGGCCGGCTTTGACAGGCCATCATAATACGTTTTTTTCTTCAAACCACCAAATATTTACTGATGTTTTTAATTATGTTTTTATACATATTTATAGATTGATCATATTGTATTTCATATGTTGTAAGCCACCTTGTTATATTTTATGAAAGAGCAGATTATAAATGCTTAAATAAATAAATAAATACATAAATACATAAATAAATGATATCTAAAACGCATCATAGTTGACACTTCTAGGATTGAATGGGAGGGTGCTCCAGATGTTAGGTGCCAGTGCAAAAAAGGTCCATGTCTGCTTTGCTCATTATGTAGGTAGAGTTTCTGAAATAGGACCAGTTGTGTTAAAACCTGGTTTAGAAAGTGACAAAAATTCTGCCAGGTTTCTCTCCACACAGTTTACTGACTAGGGTAAATGCACTGAGCAAAAATTCAGTAGTCCTTTTTCACATTATCTTTGAAACACGTCAATCCCTCTAAAAATGTTCTTCCTAAGGCAGCTTCAGAGCACTTATGTGTCTCTTCTCTGCCTGATGGGTCTATTTCCTTTACAATACAACAAAGGCAAGGGCCTTAAGCTTTCTTACAATTCTTCGTTCACCAGAAAGAAAAGCATTGGCTTATAGCAACCACACAGTAATATCACTCAAACGGTAAGTGGTGATGGTCATTCTGTTTTGAAGTAATCCTAAAAACCTAAAAATCATTCTGTTTTGAAGTAATCCTAAAAACCATCTTTTCTTACTTATTTATTATCTCTTTAACCTTGACTATGATATGATAGCAGGAAAAGGAGAATGTTTGGAGTCTGGCCAGTGCAACAGATGCAGGATCCTATTAACCTACCTCCTCTAAAGATGGACAATCTGTCAATTCCATATTGGGTTCCTAAAAGAAAGTCTGGCCATGAGGTGTTTTTTTACATATTGATAATGGTTCATTCCTCTTCTTCCTCTTTCAGGTGTGTGTGTGTGTGTGTGTGTGTGTGTGTGTGTGTGTGTGTATCTGATACAAAAATAGCACAATCCTATGCATTCCTATGTATATCCTACTTCGTTCAATGAGGCTTACTCCCAAGTATGTATTCATAGACTTTACATCCAAAATTCACAACAAAGAAAAAAATACTACAATAGTTATTGTCTAAATTATATCTAATATTCATGGGAAAGCCAATAACTAGCAACTATCATTTCTGAAACATTTCTGTTAATTGTGTAGCATCTTTTGAATGCATATTTTCAATCAATTTGGTAATGCCAACCAACTCCCACTAAAGTTCAATTGAACTCCTTCAATGCAGGAGGTTTAAGATCACCACATTTATTTGTTATTAGTATTCTGGTACCTACCAAAAGGTTTCAAATCAATTTGTAATGTTCAAGCTGTACTGCACCTTCCAGGTATTCAAGCAGAATGTTCAATGCGTTGAAAGATAAAGTGTAATTAATTATCAATACAGTTGTGTGTGTGTGTGTGTGTGTGTTTGTGTCTGTGTGTAGTTTCAAAAATATTTTTATTTGAGACAATGATAGTGGTGATGAGAGAGCAACCAATCATTATTTTATTTCTTAGAATATATTTAATTGATAAGGTCTTAAATGTCATTTAAAAATCTTTTTTCTTTTATGCTGAATAGGGAAATAGTGCAGTGCCTTTGTAAGCATCTTTTGCGAACTTCACAATGTGCTCCTACGTAAGTCTACTCAGCATTCAGCCCCACTGAGTTCAATGAGACTTGATTCTTATGGCTTGCATGTTACACATGATATAAGCAAGGACATGCATTCACATCCTTCAAACTCCCTCTTCTCAAATCAGTGTTATGTTGGACCTGGTCAGGATGCTGTCAGCGGCTCCTGACTGCTTGCCCAGGAAAGTAGAAAGACAAGGAAAGGTTTCTTACCGTCCGTTTTTATTCAGTATTTACAGAGAAAGGCTATAGAACCCAGCCTCTTGGATAATGGCGTTGTCCTGAGTGGAATCTCCACCCTCCGTCTCTCCACATCCTCATTTGTCTTTGAGCTCTTTGCTCTCCTACTTTCAAGGCTCGCCGGGTTCTGGGAGATGGAGGGTCTGGAATGCAGTCCAATGGCACTATGTCAGTCAGCTGTCACTCCGCTGCCTCCTCCTGTCCCATTATTTTCCAGCTTTCCCCCTCATCTGCCTCTGAGCTGTGACCTCCCGCAAAACCCCTTTTGTAAATCTATACTGTCTTCCTCTTCCTCCTCCCTGGAAGGATCAGGATGGGGAGGAGGTCTCCACCATTCCTTCTCTGCCCAGTCCCTGACAGACCTCTACATATAACAGGAGCAGAGGAGCAAGTTACTCAAGGGGGAAAAGGAAAGTTTATGTCTTTTTTGTCAGTCTTCAATATCTTTTTTTGCTGGTCTCTGGATGAAACTGCCATATAGGCACAATTACTTTGAGCTATCCTCAGAATGTCAGCTCTCTGCAACAACTTAAAAAGACTGCGTATAAAGCCAACGCTTGTAGTAAGTTTTGCAATGTAAAGAAACCTGTCCTAAGTCCTGAGTATCTGAACTGGTATAGGAGGAATAGGAGAGCATCTGCTTCTAACATAACAAGACGAACCCATTTATTGAACAAGTGGGACAAAGTCCACTTCGTCAGTCACCCCATTGTGATAGATAATTAAAATGAAGTATTCAAAGCCATGACACAGTTTCCATGAACACCTCCATCTTCCACTATTCACCCAATCCCTGCTGGGTTCTGTAACGTTACCAATATATAGTAGTAGACTCCGTCTCACTAATCCATTCTAGCCCGAATGGATTACTAATTTTCCAAATTATATTACTGCATCCCTGTATTATTATTGTTTAAGAATTCTTTGTCAGCAGAAGAAACACTGCATCAAGAGTGACTGCAATCACAGGGCATAGCTTGTTAAAAGGCATCAAAGCTTAGATTCTATCTATGGTTCTGCTGCTATATTAACATATTTTCCTAAGGCATCAGAGATACCGAAGGAACCAATTTCCAGGAATTGCTTTGAAGACCTCCTTGCTGCAACACCCGACATGAAAGAGGAATAGCAGCCCCCACCCCCGGCTCCACTTTCTTTCACACTGTGATCACCATATGTCAGCATACAAAGGACGGTGTGGAAGACGTTCAATTCTGATTTTTACACAAAAAATGGAATAATAATCATGCTGAATTATGATTGGCAATGACTCTTTCAAACCAGAGGCATAAGGAAACAGAAATCTATGATGCTTCTCTGGTGAAGTGGGGAGGGGAAAGCTGTTCATGAGTAGTATAGCTCCTGGTAGAATTGTTGAAAGTAACGTATAATATCCTTTGAACTTGTGGCTATTTTATCTTTATACTTTATTACCAGTATCATTGTTGTTGTCATCGTCATCATCATCATCAGATTTCATTGGTCAACCAAATACAGGTTATAGCCAAAACCAAACGAACAAAAAACAGACAGCTCTCAAAAACCTATTATGGGAACATTATAATGCACATCACGGATATATGAAAATGGCAGGAAAGGGTGGAAAACTCAGGGCACAAGACAGGACTCTTGGGCTTTCCTGAGCTGGGATTTGCTTTTATTGCAAATACCTTTTACCAGTTTCAAAGTTCTCACTTGTTTATCCTTCAAAAAAGCAAGTAGCAATCTAGAAGGTTTATTTATTGTCAGATCCATACCATTTTGTTTCATACTATTTGTATATTTCTCTAGTTCCTCTTTGTATTTGTTGATGTAATGATCTTAGAGATTCAGAATTTCTGGATTATGGGTTAGCTTATGTCCTTTCCTTATGATATTCAATATACAGTAAGAGCTTTATTTCTCTGTTTAGATTTTCTTTGTTGTTTGATTGTATTCAGTATGAGGACCCCTCTCATATATGCTTTAGCAGCATCCCGTATAGTTGGCCACTCTTCTTCTGAAGTAATGTTATGTTGAAAGTATATTTCCAGATGTTGTTTTCCAGTTTCTCTTATTTCTCCATCTCACAAAATTAGGTTATGCAATCTTCTTAATTTATTAGTTTGATTCTCTTGTAATTGTAAAGTGATAGCTTTATTTGGTTGTATGGCCTCTTTTACTGTTAAGGTGTTCAAAGGATCTATTACATCTCAAGGTTTATTTAATATTTTAGCTGGTTTTTTGCCCCATTTCAATACCTTCTGTTGTAGGTATTCAAGGGTATAGAGTACTGGTCTAGAAGAAAAGCACAGTGTAGTATATGATTATAGTGTTGTACTGGGGCCTGGAAGACCACAGAACAAATCCCCATTCAGTCATGAAACTCACTAGGTGACCTTGATCTACTTACTGCTTTTCACCTCATTCCAGAACAATTATTTTGTTTACCTCAGAAACTACACATGGGAATCATAAACAGTAAAGACAGGCCAAACAGTAAAGTTCAAGTCCCAATTTTAAGTGACACACATACCTCTCCCCCTTTTTGCTGCATATATTTCAGCTTCTGCTGTCTTCCAAGGATGGGAAACCTGAGATCTTGCTGTGGTGCCACCATCCCTGACCATTGGACTTGCTGGCAACATTCGGAAGACCACAGGTTTCCCCATCCCTGTTTTAGTACTTAGAATTTATATCGTGTTGGAAAATCTTCTTAAAGATCCATTGTAATATTGGAATGGAAGAATATGAGGCTAGGTTGGCCGCCTCATAGCTGCCTAAGGGGTACTTCTCACTCAGCAGTTGCCAAAGTAATTTCTGTGCATAATGCATTACTCTCCATTAAAATACCTGCTTCTAGGTTGTAATCACACCACCAGCATTTCTATATGCACTAAGTCTAATAACCTTCTCTGCTAGAATTCTCTGTCACTTCTATGAGGTAATAAACTCATTGGAAGTCTGAGGTAATGAATATCAATGTTAAAAAAATGTCACAGGACATTGTCAGATGTGTGCGCAGTTGACATTTTGTAAGCTTTTACAAAAGGATCTCACTGTAATGACAGCAGATGTTTAACAACTTAATTTACTATCACGGCTAGATCAAAATGAATTTAGGCAACATTTAAAATAGCTCCCATAAGGTTTGGAGTTAAAGGAGTTTCCTTGGTATTACCTACTTTTATATCAGGATCTCCTCTCTTTTGTGGGAAATGAAAAGTGTTAAAAATCAGAGCTATGTAACACATATCTTCCTACCACACTACTATAGTGAACAGTCTTTTTAATTCCTTAGGATGCTGCTTAGGGAACCTGCTCATCATTTTCCTTGCTGCCCTTTTCTCAAGACTTTTCTGATTAGAAGAAATGATTCTACTAAATTATTTAGTTCAGCCTATGAAAGAAGCTCTAATTATTTGCTGCTTAAAAGATAAGCTACATAAGTGCCTGGGTGATTAATGCTGACATGCCATAGTGGAAAGCAGCAGTCTATGTGAATAAATAATGTGCGTTTTTGCTTCCTTGGCCTTAAGCTTAATAATTCAGGAATAATGTCACATTATTTTTTTCTACTACAAGCTAATAACTTTGACCTTGGAGATGGCAACAGCTGGTGGGTCAGTTCTTCACACCAAGAATTCAGAAAATCAGGCTGTACATGTGGCAAGTTGGCAATGATATCTGAGGTCACAACTGCATTTTCTTCAGCAGCTGTGATCAAAGAAAGACCTGCCAGCTCTTGGCACTTTGAATCACACTGCACTATACATTTAAAGCAGTATCATACCACTTTTTTATAAATAGTAATATTATATTATAACAACATGAAACAAAAACCATTATAATCAGGCCACCTTGCTTCTCATGCAGAAAAAGTAAACAAATGAAACAAAAACAAAAAAAGACAAGAAACTGACATACGTGGACTACATGGAATTGGCGGAAATGACTGGCAGGATCCGAGACCAGGGAGAAGAGTCGGTGGAAGAAGATTGGAAGAAATTTAAAGACTATTTACAGAAATATTGTAAAATTAATGAATGTTAGAATGATGTTAGAATGAAATTAAGTGGTTCTAGTAGCAATGTCATAAAGGTGTATGTAAAAATGGATGGTTAATAGGTGAGAATCTAAAGTTATAATATATTAAGTTAAAGGACTAAGACATAAACAAAGAGGGAAAGGAATTGCTGAATTAACCAATTGAACTGGAATACAAAAAAGGGAGGTGAGAGGAGGTCAGGGAAGCAAGGAAATGAAATGTAAGATACGGAAGGATTAATTTGTTTTTAAGTGTTTTTTAAATTTTTTCTCTGTACTTTGTATTTTGTATGTTTTCTCTCTTTTTTATTTATATTTTCCCTTGTTTCTTCTCTCTTTAACTATGTAATTTTTTGTTTTTGAAATTTTAATAAATATCATTAAAAAAAAGAAAAGAAACTGACATATGAAGAGGGTGGAGTGACAATGTAACTGAAACTCTATAGTACCATGAATAAATTAAAATGAAAAATAACGTTATTTACACAGTCATTCCAGAACTGTAAAAACAAGGCCCACCTCTCAATAAATTTGTTTTCTTATTATGTACTGCATTGCTTTCATAGGTAAACTTTCTCATTAAGATGGTTTGGCAAGTTTTCCTTAACCAGCCAGTTATGGTAACATCTTTATTTCTCCATTTTTGTGCAATACACTTGTCTCACTGTTCTTAGCAGTGTAGTAACCAGGCATAAATCAGTATTAATGACTTCTGAATGAAGTATCAAAAGGAGAGTTATTTAGGGTTTGTTGGGAGATCATAGCCTATACAAGAGATTTCCAGTTGGAACAGCAGCCCAAAATGATTATTATCTGCAAAACTTCAGTTGTATGTGAAAATGCTCAATCTTCACACATATCACACACAGCCACAACAACCCAACAACATCTAACTATTATCTACATCAGATTTGTAAAGAGAAAATAAAAATAAAAAACTTATTGGAGGTGAGAAATGCTATAACAAAAAAGCAAAGGGAAGCATCATACTGAAAACCTACACGAGCCTGTTTATTTCGTTCCATCTATTTCTGCTCAGTCCTTCAGTTTGTAATTCGCCAGCACAATTGCACCCAGTGGACATCAAGCTTTCATAAAGTTGAGACAGAAGTTACCTTAAATCTTTTGCAGAACATATCAATGTTGCAGAACATATCAACCATATTAACAAAGAAAATATATTTGTTAAAACAGAAAAATAAGGCTGTCATAATTAAAACGTGAAAGCCCACATGCTTTTAAAGATCTTGGGCAACATATTTGATACTGTTGTGCTCAAGGATTTGACCACAGGGAACATAACGTTACATTAATGTGGGCTTCAGATCTTTTGAAGTGCTTTCCTTATGCTTTTGGCTCCCTCTCTCCTTTTCTTTTCTGGCTCCTTGGGTTCAGCCAGCCTCTTGTATCAGTCATTCCTGCAGTTATGTAAGCAGTTTACTTGACAACCCATGGCAAGCTGCTTATCCTGACACACCTTACTATTTCAGGATGGCTAAGGACTAATCCGATGGCTTGGCTGTGTGCACTGATTTCAGAGAGCAAACATCGCTTCTGGGAGTCATTAACTAGTTATGTGTGCCTAGTTATGTGTGACTCTTTCTCTCGTTTTCTCTCTTTCTCTCTCTTAAGGAAGATTGATTATGAATATTCAAAGAAGCCCTAGGCTGCACTCCTTATAATCTGTTTTCCCATTTGTATCTTTCTATATAGGAAAAAGAGAGCTTATGTTTCTGGGGTATCAGCTTCATCTTTTTTTAACCTGAGGAAATAAAGAAATGAAATTACATCTCCTGGCCCAATGCATTGGAGTTAATTGCAGAGGAGTGATTACACCACTGCAACTAGTTCTTTCTCTTTAATCTGATTGACTATTTATTTAACAAAATGTATACACCTCAATTGTATCAAAACCTCCAGCAGATAACAATATCTATCAAAAAGACTGCACTATCCAAGGTGCTTATTTCATAATTCTCATCTGAGTTAGAATTATCAAATTACTACTGAAATTCATCAGCTGAATCAACCCGTTTCTTTTGAGATTTGGGTTTGAAAAGACTGGAAATATCTAATGGAATCAATCCTTTCTCACTTATCAAACCATCTGAGACATCTCTGGCTGTAAGATTAACAAAGTTTTCCAGTACACATTGAGATACCATTGTATTGCTGATTGGGAACATAGTGTACAGCATCATCCCTTGAGCTCAAAAAATCAAAAGAAACGTTGGTATCACAATTAAAGAATTATAAGTGTGCCTATTCACAAAAAAAGACACAGAAACTGTAAGTTAGGGCACCTCTCTTAGCTTCTGCACCAACTTAGCACTAAAGATGATCTACAGTCTTCTTGTGTTTCCTTGCAATGTAGCCTCTATACACCACATTTCCCCTTTCTCTTTCAGCCCCTATTGTCTTCCTCTTTATGTTGTCCCTAACAATTAAAAAATGTGGAATACTTGACTAGTGTGCCAAGAGGCACTGAAGGGCAAATACTCAGGAGGCCCCTTTTAAATGCTCAGAAGTTCTGATGTGGCCTCTGGGAATGCAATAGGAGGCACAGTTGAAAAATGGCTCAAGATCACACAGCACTAGTCATCCTTGCGTTGTCCTAACTGCCCATAAATGCTTTCAGAGCAAAGATACTTGTAAGAAAAGCAAACGTCTGCCAATTCTTACCTGGTATGATACAAGAATGTGTTAAATCTGGCTTTTAAGTCTGGCTTTTAAATTTTGTCTGTTTTGATAGATGGTATCAGCATATGCTCATGATCAAACACTAAATATCAAAGGAAACATAAAAAAAGAAACTGCCACCCTAGTGAACTAGATTTTTTCTTTCTTTTGCAAACAGCAAAGAACACTCCCAACATAGTTCTTCATACTCTACAAGTTCAGCTTTTTGGAGGGAGGGGGATGTACATGTCCATTTGTTCATATTCAAATTTTTCTATCTTGTTAAGGATGTTTGCTAGCATTCATGTAATAGATGGGAAACAGGTTTAGGAATATCAAGCTTCAAACAAACTCCAGCGTTTTGTAAATACTGAGGAATTTATTTCCACACCACATGGTCTCAAACAGACTCTTAAAACAAGGCCAGTTACAATTTAGTATGCCCAGAGTTCTCAGTGCTTTCCCTCAAACAAGGGAAGTTTTCAATAAACACTGTACATAATCAGTTGAACTGTTTGAACAATTATTTAAAAATTTTTTTTGTACAATCATTGCAAGAATACCAACATTAAAAGTACAGTACAGATAAATTCACAACAATATAACAGGGAAAGAAATTGAGACACGGATGTGACAGTGAGAGTACAGTAGCAGTGTGTACATGCACTAAAGTGCTAGGAACCTAATGACATGCAAATCTTTTGTGTGTGTATGTATCGTACAGCTCACTTCATTAAGACTGTCTGAGGCTCCCCCCGCCCTCTTCTAAACATTTCATTCCATATTCCCTGCATTCCCCTCTAGTTTATTTAAGACAACTCTAGTCAACTAGTTCAATGGCTTTTTCACTACTTAAAAGTTACTGCTTCAGACATGCTAAAGCACCTCTATGAATTTTCTTTTTCAAACTGATAACCAACATAATTAACTTAAAATTCTAATTTAAAAAACAAAAAAACAAAACCCAAACCTTAACGGTGCAAATATAACAGAAGGCAGTCAGTAGTCAGAGAGTGGGAAAGAGAGAACACATTCAGTTTCCCTTGAAACATAATTCATGTTTTATTTAAAACCTTATCTTTATCTGCATATCTTTTAGATCCTAATATACTGTGTGTAGAAAAGATGGAGGCAAAAATAGTTTTCTGAGCTATGAAAAAAATAAGTTATTACAGGCACATTAACTGTTTCATTCTAGAAACATCTGTTTCTCAGGTACACAAAGCTGCTGCATTCTAGAACATTCTTTAACCTCTGCAACTTGAGCTCTCCTCGCTGACAGAGACTGGCCATGGTAATGGTGCTACTATGCAAAAGACAGTGAATTATTCTGTGATAATTCATGCAGGCTTGCATCACTGGTTTGGGTTCTCCAACAGCAGTTCCATGCTTCCATATTCCTCCCCAGTTAACTGAGATAGTGAGGCAGTAGGGGAATGTGAGGCCCATCGGGAAGGTGGGCGTCGATTCGCTGGTCTCTCTGGTCGGGAGAAGCAGGATTCTAAGGATGGAGCAAGTGCGGAACAAGGTAGTTCCTTTTTTGTGAAAAAATGGAGAGGAACAAAATTACCAATTTATATATCACACAATGAAAGAAAGCTAAATCCAAAATCTAAGCATATGTAATTTGGCAAGGAAACCAAAGCAGCAAAAAACACATTTTTGTAGACAGCTCTTAAATTCTTGACTTTTGCCTGTAACCAATGAAGCAAAATATGAAAGGATGAGGCAAGTAATTTAAGTGAACTGATGTCTCTGACCAATATTCACTTACTAGGATTTTGGAAGAAAATAACTGAGATGGCAACTAGAGGAGGCCCAGAGTCCTGCCAGTCTTCTATAATACAAGGCGGCGGGGGGGGGGGGGAGACGAATTTCCAACCCACCCCATTTTTAATACCAGTTTTATCCCAGTGAGGTTTACTTCTGATCTTGGAGTCACCTCAAAGGTTACTTAACAACAACGAAGTGCACCCAGGAAGAAGACTGGTTGAATAGGGGAGAATTCTAATGCCTCAACTTGTCTACTCATGCTGCTATTCAAATTGCACCTTCCCAATGAGCTAGAGAGATTTGGACCTGATTCTACACAAAATTCTCTTGCTGTCACATGCAGTCTGGCTCAAAATGTTCACATTCAGGAGAAGTATACTGTTTAAATATGTTCATAATTATAAACACTGGCTGTAGGCATAACTAAAATACTTGATGTGAGGCAGTTCCATCGTGTGAAGTGCCCCCAAATATCTTTAATACGTTTTCAGTGACGCTGGATGTTACATTTGCTAGTGAGAGGACAATTGGTCAGGTTTGTTCAAGTAATATTCTCTATAAAATTATGATATAATCATCAACTGAAGAACACTCAGAATAGAAAGCGTGATTTCCTCTCAGTGTACTTGGATTTAAAAATAATTTGGACTAAAGAGCAATGGTAGGCAATTGCTAAACAATATTACTGACTTAAAACTGACCTAAACTGACCTTTATAACCAAACTGAAAGTAGTAAAACAGACAAGCAGCTCCAGCTAACACCATGATATCTATTTACTTGAAGTAAAAAAATGAAAATCATCCCCCAACCTCTGGCTCCACAGTTCTTAATTGGAGCACCCCTCCCCCTTTTGTAATTGCACAAAGAGATCGATCAATCCAAGTGGAAGGAAAGAGTGCCACTTTTAGAAATCAGGCACATGAGGTACTACTTCAGGATGCTTCAAGGCCTTGTCAGCCTTGGCCACAGCCCAAATTAATCTGCAACCCAGGACTACTGAAGGAGAAAAGTTAAAGACCGGAAAAGTAAACTTAATGCAAGGCCTGATTGCATTTGGAGTACACAGCCTTTAACTGTGATGTTTCACACTGACAGTTTATTTATATTTTAGGACTGATGATGGCAGCTAGTAATTACAGACTTTCCTACAGAATGGAGAATTTTGCGTACAATTTGTACAGAGGTGTAAACTTGCCAAAGCACATAATCAGGTTTCCACTGTGTACCTTTAAGAATCTAAAAGCAAAAAGTGCTAAGATTATCAACACATAGAAGAAAAAGGTCCACAATGAGGGTGTAAATCACTAAACAGGTGAGAGAGTGATATGTAAGCTATACAAAAATCCAAATCAAAATGTACCCTGGCAGTAGACAAAGCTGGAAGTTATATACCACATAGTAAGAATTATGGAATAAGTTACTGAATAAGAGCCAAAGACACATGTTAAATGGAGTGAGAGATTTACCACACCATGCTATAAAAATGGAACAAAGGCAGTAAAAGACAGGAGGATGCTGAGCCTGGTAACATGATATAAAGCAGACGTTGACAGTTAAGTATTTTGCTCCACAATCCCTAACTATGTAACTCAGAAGTAAGTCCCACAGAATTCAGGGGGGACTTATTCTCAGGTAATTGTGCACAGGATGGTTGCTTCAGAAAAGCAAGGGCAGAAGAGACAGAAACAGACTGAAACAGGATGCACAAAACACAATGTCATGGAATGAAGAGAGGTTGCACTCGTGTTATTGTCTTCAAGCTACCCTTGAAAAAGCCCTTTCTCTGTGGAGAGAAAAGGACCACAACACTTTATGGGGGAGAGTGCCTGGAAACTGAATAAAGAGATGGTATACATTGGATACATATTCTGTATGTATCAGGCCTCTAGCAAGTGCCGAATCTCTAGCTGCAGCGCTAGAGACAAAATGCTACCCTTCAAGATCCCATTAAATTGAGAATTCCTAGCATTTTAAATCAGTAATAGAGCTTTTGTACTGGAAAGCTATCAAGAAACATCCAATAATAAGGTGAAGAATACATTCATGCCCATTGGAAAGAAATTATAAGTGTCCATCTTGTTAAAATACGGTACAATACTAAAACCATGCCCAGCGTCTACCATAAGAAAAGATGGACTGAGACTATGTTTTTCTAGATGTAATTATATGCGCAGCTCAGTTGAATTTTGGTTACTCTGACTTATTCTTGCTAAATACATGGCCACATTTATTAATTTATTTCAATGAAGTTACTCCTATTTCAGACAACTTTCTATCACAGCTTTAAGAGAAAGGCAGAATTAGGCCCACATTTATTTCTGCACTCCAGTATGTAGTACACACCATTTATAGCTGCTTTCAGTGAATAAAGGACTGGCAGGTTTTGTTTTGCCATACATGGTTATGTTTAAGTCTGCTGCTTAGAGTGTCTATAATATAGAGTGTCTATAACATAACAGGATAAATAAGATGCTTCAGTGCAACCACTTTACTAGTAATGGACAGCACTGGCCTGGTTCACACACAATCCTAAATGTAAATATGCCTCAGTGTGAACAAGCAAATGGGCAGACTCTCAGAGTGGAGATCACAACTGCTTGGCTCCTCTCTAGTTGTTTTGTTGCTGTGCAAAGCTAATCTGTGGTTTGAATAAAACCAGACTTTTTGTTGTTGCTTGGTCAAAGCAATGTAATTTACGCAAGCAACAACATTTCAACATTTGTCCCGTTTCCATTTACTTCTTTCACAACACATTTCATCCCACAGGGGAAGCCCACCTTTCTCTCACAGTTGCTATGCCTTTGGCAGGCATAATAGCAAGTGGCTTGAACTGACCCAGTAATCGATCTTGCTCTTCCTATATGCTTTGTTATTTTGAAGTGTTGCATGCTTATTTAGGTCGCAATGCTAAACGTCTTTACTAGGGTAAAACTCCCACTGAAGTTAATGAGATGATGAACTCAGTGAGATATAAAAATGCATAGGATTGTGCCGATACTCAATTTGTGTCTCTTTTTTCTTTTTCTTAAAGCAGGACCCATTTTAAAACAGATGAAAAGCTGTGAGGGGGAAAACTCATGCCATCATCACTTCCAGCCAATCAGTGCTGTGCACAGCCAACTTTTGCTGCAAACACAGAGAATGGTTTTTCATGTGTTTGTGCCTGCAGAAAAGTTTGCATGTCTTGAACATGTAATGAATGTGCACTCCCAGGAGCCCTGCCTCTCAAACTATGTATGTTCAAATACATCTGTAGGACAGACTCGTTCAGTGAGGCAACCATCTCACCTTGCGAAGCTTTCTTCCCATTTCCTTTCCATCTGAGAGAAAAGGAATGACTCACCATGCAATGAAAACTTTTGCAATCACAACGCTATCATGCTGCAATGGCAAATTCCTTATTTATGAAAGTCTGAACGCAACATTAGTCTTGAAACTAGGTATGTAGAGATTCTTTCCATTTTACTCCCAGCCTTCTATGGGGCTTTTACTGACCTTATCCTGTGGATTGGTCTTCAGTTGCCACAGCACAAGCAATGGAGCATGTTACTGCATCTAAAGCATGACCCTAACAAGGCAGCTGCCTCTGCCCTATTTATCTGGAAACTGAAGAATTATATTAACAGGTGCAATAAATGGTGGAGAACGAAAGAACAACAAGTAAAAATACCTTCAAAACTGCACTGTGGGCAGAATCCTATACCTAGCAAAGCTGCGTTAAAACTAATTTGGTTCAACTTAGTTCCATGGAATGGACCTGGTTGAAGAGGAAACATGCTGGTTTGAGAGTGTTCATGACAGTGACTAATGAATAATATTTGGTGGGAAATGTTTTAGAGGACAGAGCTATATGACTCAAAAGCTTCATTCTCTATTTGGAATCCACTGTCAGCTCATGCCAGTGACAGGGAATGCTGCTGTTTCTTCGGTTTATACTTCTACACCAAGTAAAAGTTGTTGTTTTAAGTAAAGAATTTTGGAAACAAAGGTAGAAAGGACTTACAGCAGTGAGGCAGGCAGGGTTAGGGTCCCCAGGGGGCAGTTAGTAAGACAGTTTGGTTCTGGACATAGACAGACAGAGGGAAAAAAAGAGGAAGTAGGTTGGAAAGAATATTTAAACCAGAGAAATGTAGTCAGCATTGAAGAGCTCTCCATATTTCACTGCTAACATTTATTATGCCACAGCCATAACTGGAGAGGCTATGTGAAAGATGCAGTAAACTGCTAACATCACACTGAGAAAGCAAATGGGAGACACCCCCAATTTTTAGCATTGTCTTTACATGAGGGTATGGCATTAAAGACTATATCTGATTGGTAAGCATGTATTCCACTTGTTCCAAATGTATTCCAAAGTCCGAATAAGTTTTGAAATTAGAAAGTTTCTGTCTATTTTTTTTTTTTAAGGCAAGGAATGGGTTCATATAGCAAGAATCAGAAAGACTGGGTGACAAATCACATCTAGTGGATATGAATTTGCTGTTTTGTCTTTGCCTTTAAGGAAGGGGAGAAAAAGCAGAAGCAAAAAAAGAGAAAGCATTCTGATGCCATCTGTTCTAGTGCTGGAAATGGTTGTCAGCAGAGAGGGCAGTATGCAGCGAGGGCCACGCAATTAGGAACAGAATATGAAGCATGACACAGCACAGCAGCTACAGCAGCTCTCTTGCCAAATAATGTGGCCTGCTGGACTTTCTTCAGGAGCTCTTCTCTTTCCCAGCTTCTTGAATAACAGAACTATGGCGGATGTATGCAAAGTTCTTGGCAGCTCAAGGAAAAACCAGACATTTTGTTTTTTGTGTGACCTGAAGAAGTTTCATGTATATAGATGCCATGACTTCCTAATCAGATAGACGTTTGGCAGAGGTAGGGTCAGGGCAGATGTAGAGGGCATTTCGAAAACAGCATTTTGAGGATACAAAACTTATCATATTGCCCTGGGACAGAGCAATATATATATACACATATATGAAAAAACCACCAGTGTGTATTTAACATGTGTATACATAATATACATATGCATGTGAATGCACACAAATATTCTATATTTTAGCAAGTATCACAGAAGGCATCCTAAATGGAAAATTTGAAGAAAACAATTGTAAGAAGCACAAATGAAATAGCAACAAGCTTCTAACTGGCATTCCATGCGGGTATTCAAAAATCAGTGATGCATTATTCCTGCAGAGCAGAAATAAATTATTCTTTCAGTATGAGCAGATTGGCTAATTTGGAACAGATACGTAAGGCACTCCCACTGCCAGAATCAAGAAAGGAGCAATACTGACAGGATGCTTTACTTCACATGGCATGCCATTTTAAGTTCAGCCCAGCCACCAAACGAGCAAAAATGCATTTGGTAATCTGAATAGAAGCCATTAGCAAGTAACTTCCTAAACTGACTTGCTCTAAGTGATTATTCCATAAACTTTTCATCGTGCTATCACATTTTAAACGTCCATCCTTTGGACTTGAGCCTTTCAAAGTTCACCATCCCACATATTTGTGGAGCATCACTCAGGGTGCTTCTAGAAAAGCATTTGCTGTGGGAGTGGTTCTCTTCCTGCATACAACATTTTTGCAGTGTCCCCACAATGTCACCGCCATAAAAATGCCAGCCTGTATCCTCACTCCCCAAATTAATTTGGATTTACCCTCTTTGAGGAAAATCCAGTAAGTTTAAAAAATAATCATTGTTTACAACACATTTACAATATTAAGACCTGTCTGGAAGCACCCCCAACGAGACTTGTATCTTTTTGTGGAACTATGGAAGTGAGCTCAAACAACATCCAAGCAACTGAAGTCAGTTCCTGTGAAGTAATTGCCATTGTGAAAAGATGATATAACAAGAGTAGTAACACACCACACAATGGCAATATTTCTTTTTCCCTGTATGTGACATTTGGTTATAAAAGTTGCCCACACAACGTGTTTGCCTTTATGTAAAACTTCTTAATTATTACTTTATGTTAAGGGATTATAAAATGTGTATATTTAAGGTTAACTTCAGTTACTAGTTTTGGAAATTGTAGTGCAATTCTATACATGCCTACTTAGAGTTCCATGGAGCTTACTCCCAAGTAAGTAGGTACAGGATTGCAGTCTTAATGCCACAACTGGTACAGTGAACCAATTTCAAATGGTCATTATAATGAAGATCCATTTAAATAGCATATTCACACATTTTTTAAAAAAGAATATAAAATATTTAGAATGCAAATGCAAATACTGCACTTATTCAAGAATAACAAGAGTTACCATGACATGCCCCTAAGTGAATTCATTGCTGAGCTGGGATTTAAACCTTGACCCAAGCCAACTTCTATCCACAAGACCATACTTGATCAGCAATAAACATTTCCTAATCATCTTTATACATAATTTTCACACAGGAGAAAAACCATACAACCTTGGGGAAAATCACATGTCTATTGTGCTGTTCTGCTTTCAAATACATGTAACCCAAGGCGCAACCCTCACATAGTTTTCAAACATGATGGCACAGGTGAACTATCCAGAAAAATATTAACATCTGGAGCAGCTCAAAAAGCAATACGGCAATGTTGCAGGATACTTATGAAGATTGTAGAATACGTAGGGGTTCAAAGATGTAGTAGGAAGATATTTGCTGGGATGCATTATGGACACTGTATCCTTCTGTAAATCTTCTAAGACCAAAGAAAGAGGCCCTGCTGAAAGTTTCCTCCATCCAAAAAGTAAATTTGTGGGCAAATTTGTTGTAGTCAGTAGCTTCCAAAGCTGTGTCTGGAATTCATCGCTAGCTGACCTCCAGAGTGCTACCACCTTCCAGACTTTCAGAAAGGCTCTGAAAACCTATTTGTCTCAGGAGGCTTTGGATCACAAAACTGGCTAGTTTCAAAGCAATTGTGCATGGATACTCGAGTGTGGTAAATAGTGCCTTTTGTGTATATGAAATCTCCAATTCCTAAAACAAATTTTTTATGTTCTACTGCATTCAGCAGAATTTACTTTTGATAAATAAACTTGCTTAAGATTGTACTGACATACATTAAAAATTGTCATGGTGTTACTGTATGAAATACAAGTTAATTAATATTTTAAATTATACCGCATATGAAAACTGCTGTGTTATCTTTCAGATATATTACAATGAAACACCCCTCAATATGATCATCTTATGGCTGGATCCATCATCATGGTGCATTCATTTAAAGACCCATTGCTACTTATATCTTTATGATATACAAATGCCACGTCCCCCCCACAAATGTGTGTGAAGCATAGAAAAGTGTTGCATTAAAGTTCTTCCAAAATACAGTCTCAAAGAAGCATACATTATACAGTCAATTCCCTTTTGCTTAAAAATGTTTGCACATTTATATTTTAATCAACATTCACAAATAACATTAATCATCTAAAAAGGTTTACTATACAAGGACAAAACTCATTACCTCAATGGACCCTGGTTCAACTTTGTTTATTTCTCCTGTGCTGTTCTCATTGCTAAGACTGGGAGGGCTGTATGAAGCTAGCCTTTTCTCCTCCTTTAAGGCATGCTCCATAAGTTTCTTGTTGAGAATTCTGGCAGCATTTTCTGTAAGAGTATATCCCGGAGGAGCTGATAAGTCCTGCCTGATACTTGTCGTTTCAGCTCCTTCATCCTTTTGTAGCTCTGTGCCAAAACGGAGGGGACTGGGTGACCTACCACGGATACTTGTGCACATGTCTTGCATAGGACCCAGTTCTGACCTGGGTTCTGCTGACCTTGATCGGCTGCTGGACCTAGAGCATTTTTGGAGGGTGTCATGAACCACAGGGGTATGGTCAATGATATTGAATAAACTGGAGAGGCCATCATTGATAGTAGTATGAACTGGACTCTCCCTTGTGGTGGTTGATCTGGCCCAAGCAGATTCACTGAACCCTTTCTGGGGTGTGCTTGGTAATGTCCTGTTATTTGGCTGATCTGATTTGGAAAAGGCTTTCTTCTGTAATTTTGGGGAGCCATATTTGGGAGAACAACATGTGCGTTCAAATTTGGCCTGGACCTTTTCAATAGCAGGTGCCACCTGCCTGCTCCTTAAGCTTCTTGATGGTGATGAGACAGGTGTAGTACCCCCTTTTGGTGTCAGACACCTGTGTGGACTGCTTGTGATGCTACGCAAAGTTTCTGTCTGTAAGCCCACACTGATAGTTTGAGTGGTCTGTGTGCCCGTAGTTCTCAACCCATTAGTCTGACAAGCTGTGTCTTTGAACTGAAGCTCTGTCGAATTTGAACGTATTGCATTTCTGACAGAATAAGCGACCTCTTTCATGTCATCACTCATGTTTTTGGACATCTCCAGGCTGTGCAAGGAGGACGCAAAACCCAAAGTAGTGCAAATAGGACGTTCAATAGGATGAATACCACTCTCCAGGAAATCGTTGTGGTGTTTGGAGAGGTCAGAAGACCATCGCCCAAACACTTCTGAAGAAGCACCTTTTGTCTCGCCCCCATTTCCCTTAACTTTGGTCATAGGGAACAAAAAGTCTGGTTCTGACTGGCTTTTCCCTTCATTGCTAGCTACCACTGAGGTTTCAAACCTGCGAACAACTGGTGGACTATGAAAGACCTTAACTCCCATTTTTTCTGCAACAACATGACTCCTCAGTGGTTGTTTCTGGCAGTGCTCAGGGCTGGTCATGGTATTAGTTGTCATAGTAACACTGGTGGTGAGGTACCATGAAGGTGGTTGGAATGGATCTGGAACTGAATTATTGATTGCCTTCCCAATCTCTGTCCTCTCTGCCCAAGTATCTCCAGGTCTTTCGACAGCTCCACCATTTTTTCTGGTAGTGTTGTAATCCCAGGTTTTGTTGAATTCCTCAATGTATTTCAGATCATCAGGAGACAGAGGAGGTGTTATCTCCTCCTTGCTGCTGGAAGAAGGCAGAGTCTTTTCAGGAAGAAAAGGAGAAATGTCCATCAAACGCTTGAACTCTGACATAGAGGAGACAGACATTGCCCTGAAGAAGGAAGCACATAGCGTCAAATTAACAAAATTGACAGGAAGTCTGTATTGAATTTGTTGTATCATTTAGGGTAGTAGTAACCATTATAGTGTAAACGTTCTTATTTAAAGCAACTTTAACAAAGTGAAGTTAACCGTCTAGTTTAAGTAACCATACACATAAGCATCACCACCTGCCAATATCACTATTTTAAAGAAAATGCAATCTGCTTTGTTTTCACTTTATATTTGAATCTCTGTGCTGTTTTGTCCTACACTTAACCACGGCTATTGATGGGTAAACTGAGGAAGAAACTAAATGTCATGCAATATATTAACAAAGGGATTCAAAAAATAAGAAGTCATCATTAAGGGAGGAAATCACATGTGTGACTGCTCTCCATAATATTATGTTACAGAATAGTGGGGAGTTTTATTCACAATAAAATTCTAGAACTGAACCTCTGGTATCTAGTTTTAAGATCTTGAAGCCAATTTAGGGTAAGTGTGTTAATATAATTCATGTAATTCATTTTGTGCTATGTTTCACCCCACTTTACTCACCTTTGAAGATTTCCCTTGTGCATTTCTTCTTCCTGAAAGTAAAAAAACTGTTAATTTTGAGCCTGCATATATGCCTATATTGGGCGCCCGTGGGCTGTATTTGCATTAACTTTATTCAATATATCAAATTCTTGAAAACCCTTTGAAGGCATATCTGACCTCCCCCGTGCTTCCAATATTTGGATAATTAAGAAGGATTTTTTTCTTTATATGCATCTGTGTATAGTATTCCCAGTTGAACTGACTAGTATAAACAAATAACCCTCGCATTGCTAAGACCAGACACACAGATTAATTATCTCTCAATAGAGCACAACTTTTTTTAGTTCTAATGATTATAAAGACAACTAGTACATATCTCATATTATATTTGCATGTCTGAAGCTGCTTTTCTGTGCTACTCTCTTTGATATTAGTGACCTTGTAGTGCTGAGATCAGATAAAATCTACTTTTTGACATTATTTCATTATAAATTTACTAGATATCGATAATTAGCATCAACTGAAACTCATTATACCATTGCTGTTAAATGTGTGGGCAGACCATTACGTTAATCATAGGGGGAATACCATAACGATTCCTCACAACATGCAGTGTAGGAACAACCTCCCCCTAGTCATAATTTTTGTGCCCAGCTTTTAAAAACTTCTATTTTATAGAAAGAGTTTGTTCTACAATTTAAAAAGATAACTGTTTAGAGCCCTATTAAAAAGACAAATGATAAACAATGGCAAAAAATGGAAGTTCTCCATAACCAATTCTAATTTTAATAGCCTAGATCAGGGAACACAGTCCCCCACCAAACTTCTCCTTATCCATGGTAGGGATGTGAGATTGTGGCATCTATATCACAATATATGTAAGGGCTGGCCCAAGACATTCTGGCACCTGAGGTGGACCCCAAAATGGTGCCAGGGAAGAACCAGTTGAGGGAAGAGATACATCAGAAACAAGGCGGGTGGGTGGGGTGAGAAAGATCAAAATCAGCATCGGCTGCCCCGGTAGATCCTGCTGCTTGAGGTAGTCGCCTCAACTTGCCTCATGGGTGCATTGGCCCTGGCTATATGCAGCATAATATTTGAATAGAGTCACTGCAAGAAAGATCCAATGTGCATCTGGCTAAATCATACAGTCAACTCCCAGAATGAACTGATTCACCAAAAGGCCCTATATAAACAAGCAGTGGAAAGCACGCTTTGACAAAATAGCAGGGATATGGGATTACAACTGAGCTGACAATACAAAGAGCAATGGACGCACCTCATTTGCACAAGTTAAGAACCTTTCTCGTTCCAGTTTCTGAGGCTGCCGTTCATCAGAATCATCCGGAGAATCAAGGGACAGTGTTTCCAGAAAGAGGTTTTCTGTGGCAGTGCACCTGTCACTTTCCTTCAGTTTCGACAGTGATCGATCTTCAAATTGCATGGTGTCTGAATCAGAGTAGGATCTTGACCCCATTGGGTGAGGCACTTGATTTGAAAATGAATGAAGGCTAGTTTCTTTTGAGTCACAAAAAATGTTGTCTCCTCTTTGTGGACTTGCTTTCTGAAGCTGAGAAAGAAATTAACCATACATCAACTGAATACAGAGTAGCTTTCACAGTAGTTGTCTGTTTATTTCATCTTATACCACTTTAGATATAGATATATATGAAACTTAAATATCATATTGATGTTTTCAAATAAAAAGGTAGAAAGATTGATTATTTCCATAAAATCGTTTCAACTCAGATGTTTGAAGAAAAGGCAGTTCCTAGTTTGTGTTTCTGATGGCAAGAGCACGCTTACATGGAAACTTCTTGTTCAATGCCTTAGGCTTCAATCCTAAATACATTTAATAGGACAAAATGGGATTTACTTTCATGTAAACATGCACAGGATTGCTCTGTTAGGCTGCATTCAAATGGCAGTATCCTCCAGCTGCTTTAGTGCTATACTTAGGAGGGGAAGGAGATATCAGAAAAGGTTCCAACTTGTATGTACCATCTGTTCTCACCCTAATATTTTTATTTGGACTAACACAGATCAGTGCAACAACTAGTGTAGTGCCTGTGTGGATTATAGGTGTCAGGCATAATTATTTAGCTCATGCTGGGAAGAGTAGAAAGCTGTTGGGGACACAGGCACCACATTAAGTGGGATTTTAGCATCTTTCCACCTGGTAGACCCTGCTATCAGCACTTAAAATTGTGAACTTCCCCTGTCTGCTGTGCATGGGGTGAATCTGTGGTCAACACAGACACAGGAAGACTTGCAGGGGTGGCATATGCTGAATCACATTTGAAGTCTATCACTAGTCTCCAGTATATGCACATGTTCAAGGATTTGGCAATGAACTGTGTACATAAATATACTAGAACAGCAAAAGGTTCCTCTTCATAATTAAACAGCAAAAAAACAAGAGCTGTGAAATAATTAATCTGAAAACCTAAAAGCGTGCAGTCACCATCAGTACAAAATTAGGCTTGATGTTGTGTCTCAAGAGATAACACTGTAGCAGTGAACTTGAAAGAGAATATTTGGAAGCCTTGAGAAATGTAGGTCAGCATGCTTCTATTTCCACAATTATCCCAAATGATCTATTTCATGCTTCATAAATCTGGGGATGTTTTGCTTTCCTACATTATGGTTAAAGTAAACAGAAAGAAAAATGGTCAGTGATTATGGTGAATACATATTGATTATGCCACAATCCTCTATTTCTGTTTTTAGATGCTTAAGATTATTTGCCTTCTTGTTTTACGTATATATCGCTGTGATGTCTCCAAACATGCAGAGTGCCATGCAAAATACCAGAGATAAGTTAATTGCTTCCACAGAAAGTACCATCTAGCTAACTGCTAAGAAGCTATATTGATCCAAAGATGTACAAATTTCTGAAAGTTTCCTAGGTTAAAGAGGAGTGCTGCCGCCTAGGAATTAACATTATGAAAATGAATTTAAATGCAAGAACGTTGTTCTGTTTATAAATTATTTGGTTTGTGAATAGTCATTTCCTCTTCCTCAGTGAACTGAAAGTTTGCTTTATTGAAGCTGGGAGATACAATGTACAGGGTTTTCCCCCCGGTTGGTAGCCTGTCATGAAACAGCTACGCTGATACGGTTACTAAAGAGGTGACTATCTGTCTTGTGAGGTTTTCTGTTATAACAGCTGACAGTAGAATTCAGCTTTTATATGACTCAGTAGTATCCAAAAGATCAACCTGAGGTAGGATATTTCATTTGGACTATAAGTAAGGTTCAATGAGACGTAGAGTTTTCAGAGACAGCCTTGCGATTGGTTAGAGGGTTATGGCTCACACATCACAACTACTCACACTAGGAAATCATTCTTGTGAGAGGAAACCACAGGATTAAAAATGAGAAGTAGACTACAATGTGCAGATCTTGATATTTTAAGAAGGAAAAGGAATATAATTTTGTGTTCTGAGAACAAGAAAGCTTTGCATTGTAAAGGTCAGAGTGACTCTGCCTTTGTGGGAGAAGTGAAATGACAGGAAATAGCCTTTAACCTTTAACTAATTTCCTATACACTAGTGAGGCTTCTAAAATTAGTTTTGGAAGCATTCTTCCTTAGGTCCCTTGGGCTTCTGTAATTATCTGTTATGAGAACCAATGAAGCAAAGAGTGTTCACCCTGTTTGTGCAGTTTTTTGTTTTGTATACAAAGAAAGCCGTATAGTTCCTTTTTAATTTTTGTAATATAGTTGTGCAGACACATTCCATCATGACCTGACATCCGAATTACCTGCTCTAGCCTTCTCAGCAGTTCCTTCTTTTGCCTCTCCCACTCCTGCCGGTCCTTGCTGAGCTGCTCCAGAAGCTCTACCTTTTCTTTATTCCAGTTCTTCTCACTGTGCTGGATTTGCCACTGCAAGTCCATAACTACTCGGTGACTGTCAGCCAGGAGCTTCTTGTGCTCCTCCCTCTCTCTCTTGAAAGCTGCTTTTGCTTCAAGACCAGTCTCACTCTGTGCTTTTTCGCTCTTCCCTTCCAGCTATAAATGAAACAAAGGTTGTTAGTGTCAACTTCTCTTTTGATGGCAGATGTAAAGGCTGGGCTTTGCTACCCAGTTGACAAGGGGATTCTTACAAACGTGCCTTAACATTCTGAAGCACAGCTTTGCTCTAAAAGAGGCAACTATAGTACAATAGTCATACAAGGACTCCATACTTGCCTAATTGCTAGATTAAGGCTGCAAATCCAATTAGACATGTCACCAAAATTTGTAATTCTTTGGCTCTGAATACAACCTCAGCACCTCATTATATTTGTCTTCAATCTAAGGCAAGTATTACAATCCACAGCTTTTCTTGCAGTTCAAGCTATTATCTGAGCTGGAGGATAGCTGTATTATGAATCAGAGTAAGCCTGTGAAGGGAGTGGGGGTGTTCTCCTATTTCTGTATCCAATGCCCTGTTCCTTGCAAAGATGCCATATTGAAATCACAGATATGCAGCCCTTCCCAAGCCCTATAAACACATCCTGGGAGCTTCCTTGTTCATTACCAATAATTAGGATTACATTCAGCTAAAATATCTTCCAATTGAACCAAGCCGTTTCAAAGAAGTGATCTGTCTGTATCTATGCAACAAAGCTGTGAAGCAGTCATCTCTGTCTGCTGTTCTAGGCATGTGTCATGAATAGCTTGATGGAGATCTTACACAGTCTCCCTATTCTTGGTGTCTATGGTGAAGAACTTGTGCAGGGAAAGAATGAAGAATCCTCATTCACTGGCAATCACCAGTTGCAGACACAACTGCATTTCTACCTAAGCTGCAAGATTACTATTCATGCCCCCCCCCCACTTAATTTATCATTCATTACATCCAGTAGCTTTCTGACTTTTATCCTCACTGAAATTAGGTAATGCTACCAAATGAATTTTTTTTAGGATTCTTGTCATTTTTGCTCTCACCACCTGTGCCTGATGTAAAATAATAGCATCAAATAATACATTTGTTATGGCTTAGAACATGCCTGCCACAAACCATCTGCTCTAATTTGCAATACTTTACTGAATAAATGCAATAAAGCACAATTAATAAATTACTCAAACATAAATTTTTTACATCAAATTAAAAATCAAAACCACTTACAACAGGGAGACACAAAACCACACTTTCTAGGACTTAATAAGATTCTACAATTTAATAAGATTAAATACAAGCAAAATGTTAATACTGTCTACTCCCATTAAATAGCTATTCCAAACAGCATCACATCAGGGAAACCATCTAGAGAATGAGGCACTAGTTATTTGAGTAAGTGCACCTGAATCCATCCTACAATTTGATTAAACAATAATAAGAGCTGGTGGTTCACTCAAAGTTGTTGTTTCAGACATATTTGCAGCTACCTTATTTGTGTTAGACAGCTGGTCCATCTAGCTCAGTGGTCTACACCCACTGGCAGCAGGTCTCCAGGATTTGAAAATATGGCCTTTCCCTGCCCTACCTGCAAATGCCAAATATTGGACCTAGGGCCTTCTGCATGCAGAGCAGATCTTGTGCTGCTGAGCTACTGCCCTTCCCCAATGGGAACTGTACCTGCTCCAGCTGACACTTCAGTTTAGTCCATTCCACTTCCCAAGCAGCTTTGTCAGTGGCATACTGCTGCTGGAGGCCATGACGTTCTCGTTCATCATCCCGGAGCTCAGATCGGAAGTCATCCAACAGTATTTTTAGGGCATGTAGAAGCCTGCGGTTTTCTCGTGCCTGCAGAAGCAAAAGCTATTTGTAATTTTAATACATTAAACTGTATTTTCAAACATCTCGGGATAAATAAGGGGTGGTTGGTTTTTTGTTGTTCTTGTTTTCTACGTTCTTGTCAAGGTGATTAGCTGCATGAAAAACACCCCGAATGCTAGCTTCCTACCAAAGAAATAGGAGGAAAAAAGCCTCAGAAGCCTGGCTTGTCTATAGTGCGATTTCCTGGTTTATAAAATAAACAAAACGATTCAGCCCACAACTTTAAGATACCAAGTCAAAGATGTCCATAATATCAAACTCAGCTGCATCCAAAGTGTATTGGTGCCTGGCACATCCAGAGTGGGAACCCACACCCTTATTACTATGTTTTCAAAACCTTTTCATCTCATCTTCTCTGGAATGCCTAACCCAGTGATTGCAAATCCAGCACCTAAAATGAGAAATTACCCTGCTGTACTGTTTAAGTGTTTTCATTTGCCCCTCACTGACCACCCCCCAAATCCTGTTAGCCCATGACAGTGTGAGAAGGAGAGGCGTACTTGGATAGAGAGAGTGTGTTCATGGGGAGAAATGTTTATATGAAGTGTGTGTGTGTGTAAAATCAATACTGTGATCTCCACCATCAGGACCTGCAAGATGTAGCTGACTTGAGGTTATCTGGGGCCAGGGGGAGCAGCAATGACTCTAAAGCCTCTAATTTTGTATTATGTCACCACCACTGCCCGCCATGGCAGTCATGTTGTGTTATGGCAAGTCTCCACGACAATCATTTTGTGACTGAGGCCCACGGCACTCTCTCAAAATTCAAAATATGCCTGCTGGTTCAAACAGGTTGCTGACCCCTGGATTAAAGGAAGCCTGCACCATAGCTCAGAAGAGAGATGAAAAGAAAGCATAAAAGGATGCTGCTTAACTCCTATGCCTGTGAAAAAATGTTATGGAAGAAAGTACATTTCTATGAAAAGCCATGAAATAGAGTCTATCATTGTGTGTAACAGTACTATGATGACTGAGAGGCAATTCTCAGTGTGATCAAAAATCCAGGTTCCTAGTTCAAAAGTCAAATAGGACCTTTGTTTTGCTTCTCTCATGAAGCGGGGCTATTACTAGATCTTGCCTCTACAGAGTCACAGAATGATAGAATTGTAGAGTTAGAAGGGATCCTGAGGATTATTTGGCCCAACCCCCTGCAATGCAGGAATATGCTGCTGTCCCATGTGGGGATTGAAGCTTGTATTTATCAACACCATGCTCTAAACAACTGAGCTATCCAGTAGTCACTGCAAGAATACATTCCTCTGAAGGTAAGGACAACTCTGAGGAAAAACAATGATATGTGCCCTGGTGCTTTGCACTGCGGTGACGCCCTACAAGATAGGCAGAGTGAAAATACACCAAGGCTAGCATCCATGGACACGGGTGGCACTGTGCGTTAAACCACAGAGCCTAGGACTTGCTGATCAGAAGGTCGGCGGTTCGAATCTCCCCGCGATGGGATAAGCTCCCGTTGCTCAGTCCCTGCTCCTGCCAACCTAGCAGTTCAAAAGCACGTCAAATTGCAAGTAGATAAATAGGTACCGCTACGGCGGGAAGGTAAACGGCGTTTCCGTGCGCTGCTCTGGTTCGCCAGAAGCAGCTTAGTCATGCTGGCCACATGACCCGGAAGCTGTACGCTGGCTCCCTTGGCCAGTAAAGCGAGATGAGCGCCACAACCCCAGAATCAGCCACGACTGGACCTAATGGACAGGGGTCCCTTTACCTTTACCTAGCATCCATGTTTACGTTTTTCTACTTTTGTTGTTTATCCTTTCCATTCACAATGAAACATTCAGCACGGTAGCGGTATGTGAATGAATAAAAAGCAAAAGTGGAAGCCAGGACTACCCTGCACTGTGCAGGACTATATAGCTTGATGTTTCTTCTGCTTATTAATTTGGACCAATAGGGGTGGTGGTAGGTTCTTCCTGAGGTCAAATGATATGGCTTATTTCAAGTCCTGATGAGTCAAAACTTAATGTGTCTGGGCAACCACTGTTGCTCCCCCATCCCTCCCTTCTCTCAAATTGATTCTAAAGAAAATGCCCTTTGTGGGCCAGAAGAAGAGAAGCTTCTGCAGATGTTGAAAGTGTCAGACAGCCTATAAAAAACAACACATGGGCTACTCTAGAGTGGCAGTTACATCCTTTCTTGTTTTTGACCTACTTTCACAGAAATATCATATACTGTAGTCCATTTGTTCAGGAATGCTATTCTGTGTCTTAATAGTCGCTGGATTACTACTGTCAGGACGTCCTTTCTATAGGCAGAGGTTCTAGAGACAATGAGTCAGGGAAGTATTGCCCAATTTTATTTCCATAATTAAAAATTGCATTAAAGGACCCCTGACCATTAGGTCCAGTTGTGACCGACTCTGGGGTTCCTGCGCTCATCTCGCTTTACTGGCCGAGGGAGCTGGCGTACAGCTTCCGGTCATGTGGCCAGCATGACTAAGCCGCTTCTGGCGAACCAGAGCAGCGCACGGAAACGCCGTTTACCTTCCTGCCGGAGCGGTACCTATTTAGCTACTTGCACTTCGTGCTTTCGAACTGCTAGGTTGGCAGGAGCAGGGACTGAGCAACGGGAGGTCACTCCATCGCGGGGATTCAAACCGCTGACCTTCTGATTGGCAAGTCCTAGGCTCTGTGGTTTAATGCAGTGCATTCTGAGTAAATAAAGCAACAGCTGCCAATTTTACTAAAAATGATGTTACACCTAAAGCAGTCCAAGAATGGGGAATGGTGACTACTCATTAGGATGCCTGAGAAGGCCTTTTTCATTACAGCCACAAAATTGCAGACCATCTCCCACAAGAAATCCACCAGTTCTGAAAGTATGATCTTTTTATTTTTAACTTTTTTCCAAATTAGCATTTGGTTGCTAAATATATCAGTGCTGTAATTGCTGCTTGTCACTGCTGTTTAAAATAGTTATTTGATTGTCATTATTGTTTGTTTTTATTTGAGTGCTTTATTGAATTGTATTAGTGTCATTGTATTGATAGTATTTTTTTTTTTACTGCCTTTGGAATATCTTATTAAACAGTGAGTTACTTCCCCTCTAAATACATAATTCTGACTCGTATATTCATCCTGAAATAGAGCCTTTTCAAAGACTTTATATCAAAGAGCACTGGATAAACAGCCAATGATTTTTAAAGGCTCTGCATTGCACCCCAAGTCACTGCTGCTATTTTGGAAACCACACTGCTGATTTAATGTATCTATTGGTATTTCCTGAGGCCAAAATGCTGCATATGAATCTAGGTCAAGCTCAAAATAGGTAAACCTCTCAATCCACTTGGGGTGGGGGAGAAGATATTAACATTAAGTAGCTTGTTTTAAAAGCACCCACTGCAGTAAAAGGGTTTTCTTGCACCATATCTATCTTTCATTAAATAAATTAAAGCATATGTCTCCTTCTTTAATTATTTATATGAAATAAAAAGCCCCACACACAAATGGTTATGGTACATTGCTATGATGCTTAGGTGGTGAGCCTGTAGATATTGCAAACCATCAGACAAATATATATGTTTCTGAGCAATAAGCCATGATAGGAAATGGAATATTTCATTTAAAGTATCAGTCAGAAAGGCACCAGCAATCATATCATTCCTTTTTATCCTGATTAATATAAACATAATAAGTGAAACACATTAACATCACTATGTAATTAGGATCACTGGCATGCTGTGATTAAATGAGTTTTACATATTGCAGAACATGAGGGATTATAACCAACCAAGTTCTACTCAGAGCAAACCCATTGAAATTAATGAACCTAAGTGAGCAGTGTCCATTAACCTGAGTGGGTCTACACTGAGTATGGTTAATGTTGAATACAATCCAAGGAAAGTAAGTATCAGACACAGTAAGCACCTGCCTTGGTACCTGCTTTTGATGCTGCAACAATTCTGCAGTCTGCAGTGGTGGTCCATGGTCCATTATCTCCACGGTGGAATGTTGGGAGTAGTCTGCCAGTCCAAACACTTCCTCCTCTTCCTCTTCGTCCCGTTCATCATGCTTTTGTTCAGACTGAAAGCTGAATTCTGGCAGGGACTCAAGGTGTTCCAACTAAAATAGCAAGTGAATAAAATCAAAGATAACATTGCTGTCTGAATGTTTGGATCCAGAAGTTCCGAACAAGCATGTGTTACACTGCATGTGCAGGGTTTCCTCATTCCCTTCCATGACTTTATTCCATAAGGAATTATACATTCCTTAGAAGATAAAGTTGGGATGGGAAGAAGGCTTTGTGCACACATAGCTTTGGTTCAAGCTGTAAATGTGCAATGGCAAATGTATATTTCAGATTCAAGGAAGAAGATCATTACCTATTTTAAACATGCCATTTGTTTAATTTTAATAATATTAAACAGTGTCTAAAACCTTGAAGAGATTTTGCTTTGGCATGGTAATATTAAGTGCAGACTAACTCCATTATGGCCAATATGCATACAATAGGCATTATAATTCATCATTATTAGTGATATGGCCACTACAATAGTGATGGAAATTTTATAGCATATATGGAAGCTTAAAAAATGTAAAATTCCACAGCTCAAACCTTTGTCTCATTCAAAAGGTAACATATTCTTCTCACTTTTGGTAATGTAGATATCTAGTTTAGTACAAAGCCAACAAATGTGAACGAACATAGCAGACATGATAAACATGTTAGCTACGTGCGAGACTGAATGATTTGGATTCAAAGGGTAATTTCCCCCTCCTGAGGTGGTTTAGTAGAGTAGTCTCAAAGCGCAATATGCTTTTCTCTTCCTTCCTATTTTCTATAATGCATTATTTAGGAGCTGCATAAGAAAACAGTTCACTCATGATAGAGCCAAATATTTTGAGGGTGGAAAACAGAATGAATGACAACCACTTCTACTTCCTCACAAAATGCTGTTTTAAGGCTCTTCTGTTAGTTTTCAAACAAAGCGTATTTTCATTATTCAGAGCACGTTTTACCTAAAATGCACAATATTGCTATGACCTCCAAACTGATCTGAAACTATTAATAGACTGATTATTGTAAATCTTTTCAGTTCAGTGCCAGGTTCTTGGGACCCTGGGTGTTGGGTGAGGAAAAACGGCCTATAAGGCTATTGATTTGCTTCACAGATTTGTGTCAGACAGGACTGATGTGGAGATAAGTAACAGGTAATTGAGAATAGCTGTACAGCTAGGCCCACACTGCAAATCTCTTTCAAAAAAAATACCAGAGACAGGTAGCTTCAGATTCCACTTCAGCATTTTTCTGCTCTATAATCAATGTGACACTGATTCCAATACTACAGTTCAGGATGCTCTGACACCTGAACTTGAAGCAAGGTTATCTCTTAAAATCTATTTTGTTCCTAGCAGAACTATCCACATAACTTTTCCTTGTAGTTTCACTCCATTAAATGACACGGGACACTTACCTTAAGAACATCCTCTCCTTGCTCCTCCAATTTCTTGCCTTGTCGCCACTGTTTCAGCAACCCTTTCAGTTTGGCATAGAGGAGAAAGGTGTTCTGCTTGAAATGCCTGAGTTCTTGATGCATCAGGTTTTTCTCCTGACTCCAGGTCTTCTCTTCCAATTTGTTCTGCAAAGTTAAGCTTTGCACCTCCAAGTCTTTCCTCCGTAGGCTCTGCAGATGGTCCTCTTCCAGCTTTGAACAGAACAACCATGCACAACATCAACAGGATATCGCCCTTGAGGGTTCATTCTTGTGTGTGTTTTTAAAATCTGGGCAAGATAAACCAAGGTTGCTCATTCTAATTATCATCAGCTAACTGTGTTTGGCAGCGGATCTGATTTTTGAGGAACCTGAAGAACACAGGCTGTAGCCTTAATTTAATTAAGCGTATGTGAATAATCTACTGAGGAAATACACAGCTCATTTACTTTAACAAGCTGCATCAGACTTGTGCAGCATAAACATTTTTATGCTCTATGTTCTCTTCATTGCATCCTTTCAATATGCTCACCATATGACGCTGACCCTGCTACTGCTGTATGTGAATTGCCTTTGCTAAATTTATTTTTGACTAGTCATTATAAGACACCCAGAACTTCAATAATTATAGCTCCTTCCTCTCCCTTTCTCCTTTCTGAAATATTACTTTCTCTGACTTAAGGAGAGAGAGCTACTTGCCTTCCAGGACCAATGCTGCTAAAACAATAAGGGAATCATCATTGGAAGCAGAAGAAATCCTATTGAGGGAGAATATGGCTACTATTGTATGCTATCTGCATATATCCAAATAAATAGCCTGGGAAGACCCAGGCTATTTAACCAACAAATAAAGAAATAAAACAGTCCACAATCTCAGAGTTGCCATAGTTTTAGAATATTTATGCTTCAGTAGGAAAGCATACTTGCCACGCAGTCACGTCTACCACTTTCACATCTGTTTTATCTCTACCAAATATTACCAATGAAACAATGAAAAGAACAAAAGAAAACTACTTTGTGGTAAGTTTCTGTTTGGAAAAAAAAAGTTATTTAAGTCCTATCCTGACTTCTGATCCTGAAAGATTTACTTTTAACATATATTGATTGAAATAATCATGTATATTTTAGTTGGCTGTAACTAAGGGGCGGAAATGTAACAGAGGCCAAATCTCCATGTCAATTGATTTAGACCCGATAACAAACCAGATAAATTTAATGCACAAAAACAGTTCTAGAACATACCCTACAAAAAACAATAATACTGTTTTCAGAGGCCATTCCTTTCATTAGATTCCTGGGCTATGTGAGTTTTACAACATTTTCAAGGGGTAGAATTGGGCTATAGAGAGTAGGAAAACTGCAGAACCTTACAGCATACGATATCTATGGATCTAGAAATATCCTTGTAACGTTGAGATTTATCATCTTGGCAATATGACTGAAAGCCAGAATTATAGTTCCTGTTAACACCAATTAATTTTCTCTTAATTGTATTTCCACAAGTCTGCCAATCCACAACAAAACTATCTATGAAACAGTACTGAAACACATTTAAGCAACTTCTAAATTCTTACCACAAACTAAGGAGTTTCTGATAGTCAGAAAAACAGACAAAGGTCTCTTCCAACAACTGCATTATGCATTTACCTGAATTATCTTTTCTGTAAATGTTTCTTGCTCCTCTTGGCGAAGTTTCACCTCTTGCTCAAGTTGAGCCTGAAGCTCCTGAATCGATATATTCTGTACAGGTAAAACATGGCAGTTCCTGAGCTGATCAGCAGGACAAAGGAGTAAGGTTCTAACAGGTGTGACAGAACTACAGGACAGACATCACTGAGACACACAACTACACAGTGAAAAGACACTTCAAATATGCATTGTGTTCATATTCAGTGAGATCTAATTCCAAATGAATGAAAAATCTGCACACAGATTCCATTGCTGGATCAGGAACTGCACATGTAGACCTGTGCCCTGTGTCCATATTAGGATACACATTAAGACAGAGGGCTTTCAGGCCTTTTCTCATTTGCACTGTCGATAATACCATGCACATCTCAGACTGTGTACATGTTGTGAAAAACTGTATCTGGATCAGAGACTAGGTATCTACTAGTCTGTGTGTCACTTGAAGGTTATGGAGGTCATCAAAAAGTTACTTATGTTCTTAGGGGCTCTATTTTATTTGATAGTAAAATGTCCAATTGATAAAAAAACAACATTATCCCTACATCTAGATTTTAATTTGCAGAACTTCAAATAGCCAAATTTCTATGTGTCATCAATCACAGCCCAACATCACGTTCAAGAAACAAAGGTAAAAGTATAATTAAATTTAAAATGTTAAATCAAGTATATATTTAAAGGATCCTGGCAGCCTTGGGCAAAATCTGTTCTCAGCCTGGACCCTTGGCTGCTTCAGATGTGTCAATAATTGGGCAGGAGGAGATACAGAAAATGCAACCCCCTCCACATTTCTTGTTTTCCTGCATTTCTTTGTTGCTTGGGCAGACTGATTGTTGTATTCTGATTTTGGAAAATGCCAAAGGGGAAAAAGCTACATACAGCCAACTTGTAAAAATAATAATAATCAGATGATACTAGTGGGTCATACCCAGGGCAGCTCTACTGGTGCAAAGGACTTGTGTGCATGTAACAGAACTTCTGCCTCCTCTCCTGTCCCCTCTAGGCCATTGCGTGCCCTCAAAACTGCCTTTGGAGGGCGGGAGACCCTCTGTAGCAGATTTTGAGGGGGGGAGGAAAGGAAAAAGAAGTTTCACTGTGCCAGTGGAATCCTGTGGGGCACAAGGACTTAAGATTGGAGAAATATTCCAAAAAACAAATATCAGAGATCTCTTAAACTCATGTTAAAACTAGATTATTGTATTTTTGAGATAGCTGAATATGGTTTGAAAGTAGGATGTCTGCTAGTGGTGTGTACACTCATTCTACATTGGCTTTGGTCTACAGGTTTTATATCCCCCCCCCCCAAAAAAAAACCCCTGTTTGACTGTACAGGTGATGAGGACAAACACGTATGCACAACTGTGAGAAGTGAAACTACTTTTAAATCTCTTTAAAAGTATTGCCTATCTCCAGCTGAAGATCTGACTTAAGCATGCTAACATGGAGGCAAGCTCCACTGAAAACAATGTCTTGCTTCCACAGGATGTATCAAAAATCTAGAAAGCACAAGTTAATCTACATGAATAAAGGAGCATGCTATACTCACAACACATGAACATTGCTCACCAAAAGTAACTGAAGTACATAAAGCTATGCTAGGGTAACATGTTATGACTATGATGGAGATAACATAAGGTGCTTCCCTGTGCAAATGACTCCTATCATGAGAGTTCCATGTCAGCAAAATGTAAAAGTTTCAAGTAATGAGGCTAATCTGTGAACTGCTTATGCATAGGTTTATTGCATTTTAAATGAACTGTTGTTAGCTTCCTTGAATACAGCTTTAATAGACACGAAGTACATGACTAAAATCTTTTAATTAGTAATTCCTGTCTCTAAAGACTTCTAGAGAGCCTGTTCCTCAAGCGCCCTTTAAGCAGAAGGGGAAACATGCATACCAGTCTCCCAGTCTAATAAATAAACAATGAAGAGCTAGTTAATTAATTAATTAATTAAAGTATTTTGCTGAATTTATATTGTTCTGCTCATTTGGAATGGGTTTTGCGTATTTTATAATTGTAATGATTTTATTTGTTTTATAATTGCATTTTCTGTTGTAGTAACCTGCCCTATAACTTTATAGTGAAAGGCAGTTTCACTAGAAAAAAAATAAAAGATTTTTAAATCTTCTAAATAAATATAGAACACATTATTAGATATTAGCAACAATAATTGGGGGAAACAATACTTCTACTGGCAAGTCTCAGCATCAGTGAGTCTAATATTTGTGGTGTTTGCAGTGTTATTGTATACACAACATGAATAAAATCTATACTTCCATGGGTAGAGTTTCATTTAGAGAATGTTGGACTGGAAGAAAGTGTGAGTCACAGTAGGTGTGAGGAGGGAAATGATGGCTGAGAATGGCAGGTGAAGAGTTGGGATAGTTCTGTAGGGACAGAGAGGAGAGGGAATGAGATGGCAATAAAAATGAAAGTATAAAGACCTAGGATAACTGTAATGGTATGCAAGTTTAGGCTATTAGCACTATTAATATTACTTGTTCCAGATTATTATGTTTACCAGTTAAATATATGTTTACATTTTAATTATCTGTGTTCTGGCCTGGGTGGATACTAAGGTTAGTATATCTCACCCCATATTGTATTGTGTGGATGTATTCACGTAAATGGGAGAGGGCCTTCTGAGTGGCTGCTCTCAGACTTTGGAGCTCCCTTCCTGGAGAGTTTAGACTTGCTCCCTCCTTGTTGTCCTTTCACTGGCAGGTGAAGACTTTCTAAGCCACTTGACTCCAGACTTAACATTAACAGCTGAGTGATTGACCCCCTAACCATCAGAGGACAGAGTCTTCTAAGGGATTCCGGGAATTTCACACCAATATAAGGTATGTTTCCTGATTTGTCATGAAAGACGAATTGTTGAAGCAATGATACATTCTTATAACTCTATTCACCCTTATTATTCCCTTTCTCTCTTTTGACTAATTATATATTTGATGCAGGAGAGGCGACATTCATCATTATGACCTAGTTACATCATAGGGAAAAGGGTGGGGTGGGGAGAGTCACAGACCCAGAAAAATAAACTCATACAATGCAGACTATTGGATAGTAGAGTCTACCACAGCACTGTTTAACATAATGCAAATGCAGAACAACACAACTCACAGGCATCCCAATCCAGGGAAATGGCTGTTACTTTTACTGGAATCAATATTTTTACATCTCCCACCACATCCACAGCACCAATTGATTATTGGGAAGATATGGGCGGGTAGTAGGGGGGGGTAAGAAAATAGGAAAAACCTGACCTGAATCTGGCCACACTACACTACTGCCTGCTCTCAATCCACCTAACAACATACCAGCACAGCAAGAGGTTTCTACTCTTGTCCCAGTCAACCAAATGGGAATGCTGTTGCACTTATAGTTCCTAGATTAGGTTCTAATGCATTGAGCACTATAGATTCATTTTAGAAAACTCAACATTAATTTACAAATATTTCTTTTTGTTCAATTTCAAAGCTTGCTTACTTAAAAAAAAGTCCTCCCACCTCCTAAATCCATAACAAACTTAAGACAGTCCTTTAACTAGGACAGTTAACTAGGAAGAGGGATTGGTTTCCATGTTTTCACTGATGAAAAGTCTTTTCCCAACGATTTCTGATTATAGAAAAACAAGAAAACTGGTATGTTTCTTACTCTCCAAAAGCTATAGAATTTTGTAAGTTTGCGGCACAGTGAAAATCAAAAGATATCTAAATAAAATCAAGAGAGAGACACACAAGAAACCGGTGGAGGGTCACTTGGACTCACAAATTAATGTACATTCAAATAATGATGAAGAGTGTTGCCATTTGGGGTTTGGGGGGGATGGTATCTGTTTTTAGCCCATGTGCAACTATTTTGAGAATTGTATTTCACTGATTCAATTTCAAACATGCATCAAATAATAAAAAAGAAAAGCTAAGAAAGTACTGGGGGAAAGTACTGGGGGAAAGAAAAAGAGATGAGCAGTTCCAATCCCCATTTGCAAATATAAATAAGTAAACATATTATGCTTTCACTGACATTGTACTGCATACCATGCTCTTATTTTATATTAATGTGATATAGTTTTAGCCTTTAAAAAGTATCAAAATGAATTAAAATGTGCATTTTAAGATAAAGCATGTTCAGAAATGCACAAAATGCATATCTGAGTATAAATTTTCACACATACTTTTAAAAATAAAAAACACAATATGAAAACAGGGCAGAACATACTTAAGAGTAATCACATCTAAAATTGATACGAATTTATCTTACCATTCAATATTACTTCATAAGTCCAAGTATTATACATAAATTATATTTCATTTAGTTAAAAATAAAGTCCAGATTCTAACTCTAATTTAGAACATTCCACTTTACGAAATATAATAATATAAGTTATTTGGTGCCAACAAGTCTATACCTGAAACTTTTGCTAAAATAATGACCGGGGATGTTGAGCAATATTATGCACCATTTCCTGAATGTGTTTAGAGTTTGAGTATCAATAATGATTTTATAATGGGTATTCCAAGACTATTATTTTGTCAGCTCCATGCACACTCTGGCACATATGTAAAGTATTTGTTCTTGCTGTTAGGGTTTTTACTAATGATTGCATAAATGTTTCAAGCTTATCTTGAAAGTGAATTTACAAGATCCACATGCAACCATTTAATTGGTGAAAACATACAAATACATACACACACAATCTAACACAAGAAAGGAATGTCTACACAGATTAGCTGATGGTTGTGCAACAATGAAAAGGCTATGGAATGTCTAATGAAATATGCCATTGGAAATAAAACATATATTCATATAGTACATTCTATGAAAGTTGAAACCATAAAAGAGGGAAATTCAAAAATTTTAGGTTTCAACTCAGTCCAATGTGATCTTTTATACAGAGAATTCCCTGCAGATACAAAATGAAAGTTAACAAAACAACAACTCTGATTTACAGATACTTGTGTTCTAGACTGTAACTTACAATACAAGCATATTAAATAACAAAACAATATATTCATCCATTTTGACTAAATGTCTTTACTGTTTCTTATTTAGATAAAAGGCATTTGTGCTTTTCTTTGCTACCACTAAGGTAGGGCAAGGGAAAGGAGTTTCTCATTTCACTATACTTTTCTTATGCTTGGTTCACAACATGCTACATGAATCTAATGTGTGAAGGCCAACCATTAAGCTTCAACAAAATTCATCCTTGCCCTGTCTAAGCTGCACCTGAGAGACAGAAATTGAAAGCACTTGTATAATGATGACAGGTGGAACCATGAAATGCAAGATATTCCCCTTGGTCACAGTTCTATCAGATATTTATTGGCAAGACCATAAGAAGAAACAGGATACTAAATTTAAGTATTATAGTTTTGAACAGGAGGATGTCTGTGCAAAATCTCACACAACAGTACAGCAAAACTTTTACTCCATTTCTTATTTTAGAAAACTAAGGCTCAAACTGGATGCCATGAGGAGATTTGTGATATTCTTCTCTGCAGTTTTGTTTTTTATTTTTAGAAACCCAAAGCTGGGACAGGCTCTATCTAAGCAAAAGATGGACATGAGTAAAAGGGCTGCTTAACTCTGACTTCTCTGGTCCCTTTTTCTAAAGCTAAAAACCACAACCTGTCCAATTTGCTTCCTGTGCAGTGTGAGGACATTTCTGTTTGAGAAAATTCCATCCCAAGGCACACAAACAGAATTAAGTAGCCCTGTTCTTTGATTCTGTGATATTTTTCTTCTTGTTGCCATTTCACAAAATTGTTTATGTGAAACTCCCTTCAGTTTCAAAAGTAATTTGTCATGCAGAATGGCAGAGGGCTTGTTTAGGAATTCCAAACATCTTAGGGCTTGTGGAACAAGCAACATGCTTGCTCCACATTAATGAACAATGTTATAATAATACTGAGTTCTGTCCCATAAATTAAAGCATTTTCTGAGACAGCAGGTTCACAATTCAAAAGACACAAAGAAAGAGGAAAAAGCAAGGCGGTGAAAGGACAATTTATGAAGTGGTATGACTGGCTATGGATCCAAAAGTGGTTCCTGTGTTCATATTTGGTCTCTGGAGATGGGAAGTAGATGGGAAGTTTTAAGTGAAGAAATTCAGAACAGTTGGACCTGCACTTCGTTCAGAGTTAGCATTTGACTAGATTAAGGACTATCACCTTGGCATATAAAATTTACTACTTATCTTTGTCACATTTCTAACAGTTTGAATTTATATTCCATGAGTTGTATCCCAAGTTGTTAAAGGCCTTTCTTGTTTACAAATGGGCTGGTTTACACCTTGTACTAGAGCACTGGGGGGGTGAACCGCCAGATCACGAACCATTCCCCAACCTCACCCACCTGCCCCATACCTAATATATGACACAAGGTATGGGGCAGATAAAGCTGCAGCTTCAAAGGAATAATCAGGATCCTTAAAATACACTCCCAATTGTTGTTTGGAAGCAAGGGTTGCTGTTGGTGCCAATCAGCTGGCATAAAGCCCTGCTGGAGTTGACAGGACTATGGAGTTCCCTGCCCAAAGTGGGGATTGCTGTGATTGGCAACTAGCTTATCAGCACTTGCTGGAAATGCCTCCTTTGCCCGTGTAGCTTGAAATCAAGCCACATGGGCAAGAAACATGTTTCCTAGGGAAACACTTGACCTTTGACGTCAGGTAACTGACAGGTGGGTAGACCCACTCACCTGTCAAAGTGGCCTGTGAGCCACTCTGGGGGTGGGGCGTTGGGACCTGGCCTGCCAGCTGAGCCCCGTTACCCTACTCCTGCACTAGAGTGTTGCAAATGAAACCCAAATGTAATCTTCTGCAAGGAAAAAGATGAGAACTATTACAGAATCCACATCATACAGCACAGTGTATATAAATGCAATAAAGAAGAACTCGTACTCTAGCACTTGCCCAAGGTTTTGTAAATCAGTGCTACTAGCTATTTCCCTTCTGCTTACAGTTCCTTGGAGCAATAGTTTGTTCCTCTTAAAGATTTAGAAATATAGTTCTCTCTCGCACAATAGCAGGGCTCTTTTCTATCTGTGAATAATGAGTTGAAATGTTTCAGTAGGCGTCTGTCTCCTCCCCTGTACTGAACTAGTTGAATGACTAGCTTTAATGAAGAAAACAAGAAGTCTGCTCTTAAGACTTTTTTTTTTAAAAAAGACAAGTTTCTTTCAAAGCATATACTTAACCCAAGAGTTTACCTACTAATAATACTGTATGCTAATAACTACTGGTGCAGTACAAATAATGACAGCAATTTAAAGTAACTTAAGACTAGAGGGTGGTTCCAAATTAAAGACAATAGACTTACATTGTCTGTCATCTAACAATTAATCTACCACAACACTACGTATAAAATAATCTGCAGTGGGAAAACAGACCTAGACATTTTTTTGGGGGGGGTTCTTTTTTAATTTTTTTATCTTCCATCTATTTTTATTTTATTTGCAAAAAGAAATATGTATCATCAATATTAAGAAAAAATAGCAGCAAATCAATAATTTAATTATACTCAAAAAGCAAGTATAAACCAAACTGAGGTTCACTTCCGCCTATCCGTTATTTATAGGCCCTATCCAACAAGACAAAAAATCTACAGATTTCCTAAGTGGCCAATGCGAAGACATTTATTCCCAGAGCAAAGCAGCTAAAAAGTTCCCTTTTGCCATTTTGATCTGGAAAAGCATCAATGGCACATCTACTCGGGGAAGATAACAAAATAGTGCTATCTTCAACATCATTCTTTAACAGTTTACTTCCTATTTTATATCTTCAATGTATATAATTTTGCTTAGTTAAAATATATTTTGTATCAACTGATTGGCAAATTACTGTGAACTGGGATATCTTCTATACTCTTGCCAATGAAGGAGAAGAAGTAGGATTAATGAATCTAGAATAAAAGAACTCATGGGTCTGTTCTCATAGTCACAAATGCAGATTGGAATAACTGATCCACCGTTCAGGGAAAGTTCTGAAGGAGCACTTAATGCAGATTAGTTAAACTTTAACATCTTGAAGCCACTCTTTTTCAGAGTCTTCTGTTAATCCACGTCTTTTATTCTTGTCAAATGCAAGTGGACTATTTTCCCCACAGTCACAAATGACAATCACCATTCCATGCTTTAAAAACACTTTATATGGCTAGTAAAACTCCAGTGCTTTCCCTTCTGACTGAATAAACAATGGGCTTCGTCAACTATTTAAGTGTTAATGCCCTCATAGCTTATTGCCCATAGTTATGAACCAAACTATGTTAACACAAAATCTAAAATCAACACTCAAAAATAATTTCACCACATGCAAATAACCTTGGTTTCCCTGTTTTATAATGGCAAAAAATTTGGCAAATTAATGCTCTTCCTGGGATCTCTAAACTTTGTATATAAATTTAATGTCAGTCTGCTATTATAGTACAATATAAAGTTTGATCAGTTGTTGACGTGGCCTTAAGTTTGACAAAACATAGAACTGATTGCAAAAAAACCCAACTGTTCGATAGGGATATCAAAATTTGGAGCTGGAGTTACTGGGTCTTCAAGACTCTTATCTCAGGCAAACAGGTGTGTTTTGTACACTTTTGATCCATGGATTAAAGTACAGGTTTTATTACCTGTAAAGGACTACCCTGTAACAAAAAATCTTATGTCATCTTGCAATATTGTGTCATATACATATCTGAAATAAATGGCTAACATTTACTTCATATTCTTATTCTTTGGGATAATTTTTTTTTTAATACACTGACCAAATTTATTTATAATATCTAATGTCTCTATGCCCATCTGCATGTTTGCTCATCCATTAAAGAAGGAATCTGGCACAGAGCTGGCAAGTCTGGGCCCTAAACAGACTGTAAAATAATATGTCTGTTCAACACAGGCCATTAGAACAAACTCTTTAGCATAATACCAACATGCTTCCAAACTCTGTTTATTTATCATTGCCCTCCTTCATTTCCCTAATTCTGATTATGCCTATTCATTATGTGCCTGGCTGAACCACAACAAAAGTTAATACATGTTGTGCACAAACATACATGCAAATTGAGGCTTGCTGCATTGTTCTCTCCTCTACATTTCAAATCTGCCTCCCCACCTGCCAATCTAGGCAATACATCTGACAGACTTGCTGGACTGTGAATCAAATACTGATTTAATTGTCTTATCTTGCTACTTCCTCCATGCAATCAGCCTTTTGTAATTTTAAAATGCTGCATGTAAATTTAAGGAATCAAATATACATTCATACCTCTTTAAACGGTTTAAAACATTTTAAAACTGCTTTTGGAAGAAGGTGAAGAGAATTGGGTTAGTGGCATCACTGCTTTTCAGCCAGTAAGGACTGGGAACAGTTTCCTGTCAACTCAATCCAGGATGAAAGTCATACATCTAAACAAAATGTAGTGACTGCTATTCTACAGAGACCACCACTCAACATCTGTACATACCCACGATTAAGAATTCAAATTTGGCTGGTTCCAGGACACAGCCAGATGGACTATGATGGAAACTAATGCTTTTGGAACCATTAGCAGTGACAGCTCACAATGTATCATCTATGGATAAATATACAAGTCATCATACTTATGATGCTTATGTATGCAAGCTGATTGTTGTTCTAGAGAATGAAAGTGGTTGATGTATACAACAAGAAATAGTTCTATACGTTTAGAGAGATGTTCTTCACAGAATAAAAAAAAAGGAAGCACTTCTGTGTGGGGGATTTTGGAGCATGTTCATAAAATCACAAATATTTATATGCTATCAAGCATGGAAAAAATTACACGGGCTTTCTGAAAGTTTTGTTGGTGAGAAATACAAGGAACATACTACACTGCAACCTTGTAGTGACTATTGCTTGATATAGTGTTGAGATATATAATGTAACTTCCAATGATTTTTCAAAGCCATCAAAGTGAACAACACAACAACCACCCACATTTTACACATGGCATTCTAGCTGTTTCTTTCCAGGTCAGTTACAGGTATATCAGGGGTGGCCATTAAGATCACAGAAGTCTAAGGGTGCAGAGGTTTTAAGCAAACATTGTGGGTTTGTTGTGGCTGGTTTTAGCTCAAATTCAAGTCATAATAGCCCATATGAATTATTTCCCACCACTTTGTCTTAGCTTCTGTGACAAACATGTATTGATCCCTTTGAAGGCAGCAGGAGCTTTTTAATAGGCTGTGCTAACCTCTAGACTGAAACAACCCTTGTTTCCTGGCCTGTAGAGTTTAAATTCTCCATCAGCTCTGCAGTGTGGTTCGGTGTTGCCTCGTTGATGATGACTCTCTCTCTCGTCTCCATGGTCTTGGCTGCGCTGCCACTCCATCTGATCCCTCAGTTTGGACTGTTAGGTGCATGGGTGGGGTTGATAACACAAAAAAAACAAAGGACAGGAGGAAATAAAAGAAACAAAAATGGGTAAGGTAGACGACTGAAAAAACTACAAGACAAAGAAAAGCATGAACAGAAAAACCAACTTAAATGCAGTGGCATAAGAAAGTGAAGAGAACAGAACTAAAATGAGGATGAGCAAAATAATGGGCTGAAATATCTGAAAAGCAAAAAAGAGAAAGAGAGGGGAAAGAATGCACACTGGTTATGAGGCGCATGCAATGAGGATGCATGAGTCAAACCAACAGCAAGCATACAAGTTATGGAGGATATGGGGATACAAGGCTCTTCCATCCTTACTTGTGCTGTGCAGAAAAGCCATATCCAGTGTGGCAGCTGTGGCAGTATAGACATGAGCCCAGGGGAAACGGGTTACGAAAGGCAGTCCTTCGCTGGCTACAGTGCTTCTTTGCTCACCCCTCGGTTATGTGAGAGAGCTGCAAGCAGGCTTTGCAAGAATATCTTATTTTATTTTGGATTTTTATGTTTAGCAAGACCTTTTGAGAACACATTTCATTTAAGGAATCAGAATAATAGGAGGGGAAAAGGTAATTTACACATTCATTAGCAAAGCTGCTAATGGCGTATGAAAAAAAAATGTATTATGATGGTGCCTCTCAGTAACTTTTTTTAAAAGTTTGACATCAGAACAAAATGGCCATGAATATAGCAGATCAAGGACGGAGGAAATGAAAAGATTCAGATGCCTTTAGCTTCTGTTAGCTTTTTTTGCCATGAGGAACAGCCTCTGTAGCAAAGTAGAAGATAAAAACCTAAAAAAAAGTTTTATCATTTATACTTCAAAATCATAACAAAGCAGCCATGTGTAAAAATAGCACCAGTGCAGCAGGAAAGAATTAAAAAAAAGTGAGGTGACAAACAAGAAGTCCACCTACCTGAAAATCTGAAATTAGCTCCTTTCCCTGATTACCAATGGGTGAGTCTCGGGATAAAGATGTCATTGTGGAGAGAAAACTAGAGGATTCTGTAAGGTGAGGGAGAGGGGAAAGGTCTTCCATTTGGTCTTTGAGGCCTTCCCCAATACTGTCAACCTTCTCTAGGAAAGTTTGCAGTTCTTTCTGGAAATTTTTCATTCTTGAATTAATATTATCCAAAAGTTCTGGCTCATTCTTACTCTCCGGTTTTCCTTCGTCTTTTTCCAAACCTTGCTCAGAGGAAGTACTGCTGGTTATGTGCACTTTTGATTCATATATTAAACTATCTGTGTCAATGATGAGACGGTCAACAGCTCTTTCGAGCCTTTCAGCCTCACGCCTGATGCTGATCAAAGACTCCGTATCCTCTTTGGCCCTTGTTAGTTCAGTGGAGCAAAGATCACTAACTTCTGATGGCTTCCCACTCCCAAAACCCGATGTCTTTTCATATACATCTTCTGAGTCACTTTCGCCCCCAATGGGTCCCTCTCTCTTTGGTTGAGGTAGATGGCCCTCTTCGTTGTCACACTCTTTCTTCCCTGCATCACTCTCAGCATCACTGTCCCTAGGGCTTGAAGTCCTCAGGCCTAGATGTGAGGCAAGATCATAGCGCTGTACATTGGATATCAATACACGATTCTCATACTGGAGTTTCATCACTTTCCCACTCAGTTCATTGATTTGAATTCGAGCAGATTTCAACTCTTCTTGTAAGGATCCACTGCACTTGGAAGCATTTTCATCAAGCCAGCCAGACTCTTGTCCAGGCTCAAATTTGAATTTATTTAATTCATTTGTTAACTGCTTATTATGATCTTCAATTTCAGATATCGATCTCCTCAGCAGTTCTGCCTCTTCTTCTACAAACTGCAAATGACGGCGAAGCTCTGCTGCTGACTCCAGAGAGTCACCATAAGGTGAGGTAGGAATGCTTGAAACATGGTCCTGGCTTAAACATGCTCTCTCATACTGGCATCTCATATCCTCCATCTCAGCCTTAATACCTCTGTTTTCTACCTCCAGCTCCACTAATTTTCTCCCCAGAATGTTAGCTTCCTCTTCTACTAGTTTCAGACGAAGCTTCAGTTCAGCTTCTCTTGTGCTGGGTGGTCCTCCAGCTTCCCCAATAGGGAGTGGACTTTCCACATCTCCATAGATAGACTTGTACTTTTGAAGTTCTTGTTCCAGTTCATCTTTCTCCCTGCCTAGTTTGGCCATCTTCTTACGCATCAATGCTGTTTCTTCTTTGGCAAACTGAAGCTGGCACTTTAAATCAGCGCTGTCTTCCTGCCAAGAAAAATATCCCAAAAATGAAGAGAGAAAGAGGAAATTGTTTAAAATACAAACACAATGGCTGTAACTCCATAAAGCAGGTGTAGGGAAGATGAGTTGTAGCTCAACATCTTTCTCTCTCTCTAACACACGCACACGCACATTCAATGAATACATAGCTGGTTAAGTGTGGAAAAATTGCCACCTTATAGATTCTCATAAAAATAACAGCTACAAATACAAATGTTTCAGAGATTGCACATGTTTTCAGCTACTAAAAATGAATAAATTATTAGTTTCTAAGTTTAGAAGCCCTTCCATGAAAAATTATGCATGCCACCCAAAAGAAGGCCGAAAGTTTGCAAGCAACAGTGTAATTCTGCACACACTTTTTCTGTGAGCTGCATAACCCTCACTATGTGAGGCTTTAATCACACACACTGAAGTGTACATGGCTGTTTTCCAGTGTAGGAAATGGTACAATAAATCATCTCAGCACTGTGTGATAATAAGTATAGAAGTTTTGTTGATTTTATAAGAGTCCAGTATTGTTGCCACTTGTAACTGAAAATCAGCTGCTACAAAATCCAATATAAAATATCTTATAGCAAATCCCAATATGTCCCACATGCCAGAGGTTCCCTGCTTTAGAAGGTCTGCAGTGACATGTAAGATTGCAGCTTCTGTCTGATCAAAAGCAATAAAATAAAATATTAACTATAAAATGAGAGATGTCACACACATGTGGAAAAAATGGTGCCCATGGGCAGAGCTTACATTTACTTCAACCTTCAGTGATAAAAAGTGCCTGTTTGTACATTACTGTACATTTATGGGAGCAATGTAGCTCCCATGCATCTCCTAGTAATGTCTGCTCCATTAAAGAGTGTATTGGCAGAGGGAGTTCAAGATTTCTACAAGGATATAGTAATTTAAGGCAGACATATGAAAGGTACTTAGACTCATAGTGATAAACTCCTGCCCAGAAACCTATGTCCCAACTGTGGAAGGACATGAGGATCCAGCATTGGCCTCCATAGTCACTTACGGGCACACTGTTAAGACCGTATTCATGGAAGACAATCTTACTCAGCCACAAGTGATCTCCAAAGAACTTAGACTTAGATTCCCTATCTATGTTTAAAAAATTTGTACCTTAATAGTATAAACCTACACATACATGTCTATTAAAAAATAAGCCTCGTTAAGTTCAGTGAGACTGACTTCTAGGTAAGTGTGTACAGAATTGCAGTCTGAGGTTAACTTCCTTAACTAAAACTTCTCAAATGGTATATCTCAATTAGTGCCAAAGTAACCAATTATGATAGATGTAAGTAAGTGTGTGTGTGTTATGTATGCATGTGTGCAGAGAGAAAAACATATGGCGACATCAGTTAACAAAATCAAAATGTTCAACAACATATATCTTATTTCAATTAGAACGATTAGGATTGTTTGTTGACATCTTATGTTAAATCTGGGTAAGGTTAATTTAGCATTTTCCATTTTCCTTTTTTTCATGCACAAAGCCTTAAATATTGTGAGAAATATATAAAGAAATATTAAGTAAGCATATGCTCATTACCAAACGGCATGCTAATTAAGGACCATCTCTGGTAGCAAGGCAGAGCTATTAAATGCTAAGCAGCAGGAAAATAACAGGATTATAGCACAGAATATGCAAATAAAAGTTCCATGTAATTTCTACATTAGAAATTGAAGTTAGCTCATTTGTTACCAGATAAATCTGTAATGTGAACCAATCTTAGAGTGACAGATTAGCTGCCCTGATCTATTGGACAGTCTCGTTTATCAGATATGAACTCCCACTGGTTGTGGGATCCAGTTTCTCTTAGAAATCATCTACAGCAGCCTCCTCCAACTTGATGACCTGCAAATGTTTTGAACTACAACTCCCATCACCTCCAGCTAGTTATAAGTGCAATAAACTAGGAAAAGCTGTTCTATTGTCTTATCAACACCATCCCTTCCTTGCCATCAGAATGCCCTGTTTTGGAGTTTCATTGGCCCCTGCTGGTGGGAATACCACCAGAAGAAATACTGCTCACCCAGCTCCATCTGGCCTGCAGAAGGATGAACAGTGGCAGGCTGGTTGAGCTGGTGGTGGTGGGGACATCTACCTAATCCAACCCCATCCCCCAGGCATAAGGTGTGTTTGCATTGTTTTGCCCCTTATATTGGCCCCAACTCTAGAACTGTTCATGCAAGATTCAGTCAACGCATCCACGAGAAGGTCATAGCATGCCCATTACCGCCTCCTCATCCAACCTCTGTATGTTGATGAGGTCTTCACAGAATCTGGGCACATACAGGGTATAGGCATGTCAGCTAAGTTTACACAATGTGTACTCTGCATTTTGAAGAGAGTTCTACATACAGATACATTAGCTGCCAAAGAGCTTGCAATATACACCAGATGCAAAAATGAAGGGGGGGGGGGCAAAAAGAGGAACATGAACAAATTAGGATTGCAGCGCAGAAGCTGTGATGAAATTGAGGGCTTGCTCATACTGCAAAATGTATATAACTATATATCTTTGTCCAGTAGGTAGACCTGAAGAGAAAGGGATGAAAATCAAATCTTCCAACTCCTGTCACCACCTTAATGGTCTTTGCCAGGCAGAATATGGCTATGCACTTACTGGGCTGTAAGCTGGATGAGATGGCAGCATAGCTGGTGCCCAGGAAATTGGGCTGGTGCCAATAATCCTACCTTGCGCTGAAGAAACAGTTTTCTTTGTGTCCTGACTGCTGCCTGGCACTTTCCAAGAAGCTCCATTCTGCAGCTCTGCTGAACAGAAACCTTTTTTTTCAATAAAACTAAATGCAGAGAAGTATAGCTGACACTCTCTTTGTTTTCACATCATTGGATTTTTTAAACCTGTGTTTCTAATATTTGATCCAAAAATTTGAGTACCTTAATGTAAGTGACAAAAAACACTTAGGAACAAATATATGTGTTTATACATGGAACAGAAATGCCACTTTCCCTCAGCTGGTCAGATAATGGGGAACATGTTGTCAATCTTTCAAGGAGGAAAGAAAACTTCATTGACACCACAAGCTTTGAGGCTCCAAGTTAAGACATCTTTATTCGTCTAGACATATTAAATTGGTTTTCTGGCCTCTGTTTGCTTAACATCTCTGTTGTACGGCTTGCTCTCAGTTGTTTGAAAGTAACTTTATTGTATTTGGAAAAGGGCAAATGTAGGTGGAAAATATAGTCCAGATACAGTCTGCAGTGAGCAGTAACATGGAGACTCACAGCATCTTTATCTGCCTGTCATTGTCTTCAGCTTCCATTGGCAACAGTCAGATTAATCATACAGGTGCATGAAATCTGTGCATACAGAGGCTTATTAATATGAGATTTGATAGTTGAAACACAACCACTGAGTGGAAATCTAATGCATGTGCCCAATCTATATAACAATTGTATAAAAACTGGGGGGTGGGGTTTCTTTACAGGATAGGAGTAGAATTCTAAACCAAGAGTACTGAGGAAATCCACACTTTAGGAATTTAATAAAAATTGAATGCAAGCGAAGCAAGTGGATGGCTTTAACTTTTCTATTTTAATCCGGTGGAAAGAAATGGATATCTTGCTATCACATGCTGTTCAGCTCTCATGAAAAAACAATGCCTCAAACTCTGAGAGAATAACACACTATGTGTTGTTTCAATGCGTGAAGTGGCAAGATGCTCATTAGCACAAAAACCTTGGCACCAAGGATAAATTTAGTGAACGTCCCTGAGCTCTCTTTGCTCCAAATACTTTGAGACAAGGTGCTTTATTTTCCATAAGAAAAGTTTCAGCTTTTGTCTATAGACATGATAGAAGCGGGGGGTGGGGGTGGGAATCAAAGGTGCGTATTATATAAAAACTACAAGCAATTCTGAATTGTAAGTTGATTTGAAGGAGGTTCTGACAACTTTAGCGTTTCAAAAAATTGTAAATCCTGCTTACCTTTCCCCTGTGAGGTGTCAGTTGTAGCATGCCATGACACCTCTTCTCTGGCTCCTTAACAACTGGCAGGAGACCTCCCATCCTTTCCCACTAATCGTGGGATTTAAATTTAGCCTGCCTGTGAATCTGGCCATGTCCTTGGCAGCATGTCCTTGGGAGGGGGGCAGACCCAACTTGGATCTCCCTGGCAGGGAGTCTTCACTCAGGTCCATTCCTTGGACATAAAATGGGTTTGTCTCTTTTTTTGCATGCATCTCAATTGAATCACGATCTCCCACCCTCTCTCCCTTTTTCGGCAGAGTTTCAGGTGGGTCTGCAGGAACACCTTGCTATGCAAGGTGAGGGATTTTTCCTCCAGGCAAACCGGATCCGTCTGGGTTTTTTGATTACCTCATAGCAACCGTCACAACTTTTGGCGGATAAAGCATTGGGTGGGATCCTTAATCAAGCGGGGTGCAAGGGGTGGAGTCAGAAGTCTTAGCCTCTCCCTACTCTAAGCTAACAGGGTGTCACACTGAATGGATCCTAGGGAGGTCCTTCTGTCCAAATGCCCAGATGGGGGCTGAGGGCCATAGAACTCCCTAGGGTGGCGATCCTGAGGGGCTGTTCCTATTTGATGTATGACATAAGTCAATCCTAACTCAGTATCAACCCCAAATTGTAACCAGCCAGCAGATGTATTGGATGTACTCAGTGCCAAAGCCTAAGCTTACGTACACCTGTAATCAATAAAAGTTGTGGCTTGTTTGATGCCAGATCGTTATACTGTGGCTATTTTGCTTCTCATCCTCCACACTTTAGGGGTAGCAGGCTCACTGCGCCTGGGCACACAGAGGAACAGCATCAATTTGCTCGGTCAATCTTCATGTGGACTTTATAAAACATATACTTGGTTGGAAACAGGTACCTGAGCAAATGCCTTCTTTTCTTTGTGAATATCCCTGCTGCCTCTTCTCTTCAGGGAGCTCTAAGAAACACACAATTGAGACCTAATTAATAACACAAAGTTTTAGGGAGAGGTCATCAAAGTGAATCAATGCAGTAGATCAGCATTAAGTTCTCTAGTACAGTCATGACATTTTATTTCAACCCCTGAAACCTGAAAAGCTTTTTCTCTCTCTTTCTCCCTCACAAGCCTTTGACATTAACAAGGAGTTTAAACATTGTACCAGGGATTGCCAACCCAGCACATGCGGGCACCATGGCACCTGTGAAGCCTTCTGTGCTGCCCCTGGAGTAAACCCCAACCCCCAGATTCCCAGCTTTCATTAGAAAAGAAAAGTTAGTGTCAGATTCAACTAAACAGTTGCACTAGCAGGAGCTTTCCCTGCCAGTCTGCTCCAACCTTTCAACATTTCAAACACACACACACACACACACACACAATTTTTTTTATTGCAGACACCCATATATATGAGAGGGCGAGATGGACATGTGTTGTGTTTAAGGGGGGAATGTATGAATGTGTGGTCTATGAAAGAGAGGGAGAGATGCATGTGTGTCTGTGCTCTGTATCTTGTATGCAAAAAAGTGAGTGTGGTGTAGCCATTTTGTATATTTTTCCTGGTACTGGATAATGCTCCCTGTTGTTATAGGTGTGCATGTAGGAGAAATCAATTGTTTGAGCTCCCCAGTCAGGACCAGATTGAGGTAGCTAATGTCGCATGGCAAGCATTGTCCCACGGGATAGGGAAATAGCAATGACTATGACTCTAAAGACTCTCCTCCCTGGAAGAGAGGGGAGTGGTTGTGGGCGGGAGCCCGAGCACCGCCCCTAGCAGGGGGCATTAGCCCCCTGCCTCCTCCTCTCACCTGGCTGGCGCCCACGCCCCCTTGGCAGGCATCCAACCAGGTGCCTTCGAGGGGGCGTGTTCAGCAGCCTTTTGCGGCGGTGCCAGCCTCTCCTCGGCCTCATTCTTCTCCGTCCTCTCGTCGTGAGTCACCCACCCTCCACTCCCTTTTAGCTCAGGGTCTTTGTTCTTTGGCCTTGCTATGGACCTTAGGTTGGTCGCCCTGGTTGTCTAGGGGGCCTGGTAGGAATTTTTCCATTTGGCATTAGGCTTTTTGGTTTTTTCGCCTACCTCGTAGCAATCGTCACAACTTTTTGTGGTATTGGTGGGTAGGTTAGGCATTGGAATAATGTGTTGTGGTGTGTCGAAGGGCTGGGTGTGGCCATCGCCTATGCCTTCAATTTTTGGGTATTCCGTTAAAGGAATCTGGCGGTCGTGTACTCTGTCCGATACCTGCTTGGCGGGAGGCCATGGCACGACCCCCGGTGACATCAGGGGAGAGCCTATAGTTGGATTAGCATCAACAGGCTCCACCTACTGGTGAATAAACCCCCTTGTTTTAGACATCCAATGCCTAAGCCAATACCTTTTCACTGCTGTAATCAATAAAGTTGTGGCCTTTTCTTGCCCATTAACCTTATATCACGTGTCCTTGTGTATTTATTTCACATCGCGGGGGTCGGGTCCTCGAACCACAATTTTGTGTTATGCTTTCAATTCAAACTCATAATGAGCAGAATACAACAGCTCTGCCTCCAATGGTAGCTATTTTGTTCACTTGTGCCCACAGCACTTTCTCAAAATTCAAAATTTTGCCCTCTGGTCCAAAACGATTGGTGACCTCTGTTGTAATTTAATTTTTTTTAGAAAAATTTTTTATTGGTTTTTCACCTTTTATAAAGACATCACACACACGAAAAAGACAAAGACAAAAACATGTATAATTTCAAAAATCTTACTTTCTTAACCTTGTTCCTTGACTTCCCCCCACCCCCCCTTCATACATCCCAATTCCCATAATTATGTCAGCAAGTTATTATTTCTCCTCCTTACCATATTGATATTACATCTTTCATGAAAAATTAAATTCTTTCCTAAGTTGGACCCAAGTTCCCTTCCATCGATTTCCCATTTTATATTAAATATGAATCATACTAACTAAACCCAAAAATCATAAATGTTTTTAAAGCTCTGTTTTCCCCTCCCTCCCATCCCCGGTTTCCGTCCCTTCCCAAATACGTGTCCACAATAACAGTTCTTAGCCTGGATTCCTCACGTCCGAGGCCTTCAAGTCTCTTTCAGGCCTCTGTTGTAATTTAAGGCCCGTAGCCAACGCTTCTCAGAGTAGCATCAAATTAAATTAATAAATATGATTAAATAAGTTCCATTAATTTCAATGGATCATCTATGTGTAGGAATTAATTGGATATAACGCTGTGTTTTTGCTTAAATAAGTACATTGTGAATGTGGTAATAATAAGCATGATTTGAGTTGAGAGGGGAGGTGACGGACAGAAGCCCACATGCTTCTGAATGCGTCTAACTGATATGTTGCACGGATTTTGCAATAACCCTAAACATAGTGTGTGTTTGTTTGTGTATGTAAATAAAAGCATCATACAGGTCCACTGAAGAATTCAGGAGTTGTGACATTTGCTTGGTTCACACAACATAAGAGGCCAAACTCATGGTTAGTGAGAAGACAGCTTAACAAGGAGTCCACATATGGATGGTAAGCTAAACTAAACCTTTGCTCAGTGGAGCATGGCAACAAAAAGGACCAGGGAGGAACGAAGTGTTTGTGAGATCGTCTCCAGGAGCCTGCACATTTATGCAGTGCCAGAAAGCCATAAATTGGCTTACCATGTTGTTCACACCAGGTCAATATATTGAACTATGGCTGCATTCCCAATTACCTGGGAATAAATTTCATTGAACTTAATGGGAATTACTTTTGAGTAGGTGGGCATAAGATTGCACTGCAAATAGGCTTGTTTTTGTAAATATATTCTTACTCAAATATGCAAAGATTAGTAGAAACATCTGTAATGTCTGGCCATTAGCTGTAAATAAGATTGTTGCAGTTTTCTTCCTGTCTGTCTGCTTTTTCTAATGCAAAAATATATTCGAATTAGTTTTAAAATGATCAATTGACACCCCCCCCCAAGCTATTGGATGATTTTAGCTGCTCAAATGCTGTGGGATTACAATTAATCCCATTTCCCCTGTGTTCTGACCATCATAGCTATTTACAGTTCACTCATATACAGCAGCATATGCTCAAAATACTCTACAATTTATTTTTATTCTTTGCATGTTCAAAATCTTAATCTGCTTTTAAGATTACTGTGATTTGTCATTGCTGTATGTTGCAAACCCTGTCCAAGAGAAGAAGTGTTTTTTGAACACCATACTATTTAGAAACATAATATGTTTTGCAATATTGTGCTAGAAAATTCAGAGTAGGTCACAAATGGGATTTATACTAGGATGACCATTACTTATTTCTCAGCTTCCATACATAAAGACTCACAAATATATTTTACCCAGAAAATAAACTGCTGAATGCAATATGAAGCACAATCCAGAATCACATCCAAGACCTTTAAGCACACTGGTAAGAGAAGAGTAGCTGCTATAGGCCTCATTTTAACAGCAATTTTTTTTGTAGTACTTCATCTATTTTATATACTACTCTGCAGCTAGGCTCTTAAATGATTATATTCCTCTACACATTCTTAGACTTTAATACAGTACACCATAATTAATAGCTTTGCTAAATATATAATCAATACCTTAGGCTACATTTATAGTCAACAGTTTTGGCTAATGCTAAATACAATCTTCATACATGCTAGCGTTCTCATTTAGGCCTTAGGAAAATATTTTTAGCAGCCAATTTAGTAACACGACTTCTCTGAAATCTAGTTCCCCATACCCAGTAATAACAGGAAGTATGGGGCTACATATGCATTATATATTTAAAACACTATTATACCACTTTAACAGCGGTATAATCCCCCAAAGAATCCTGGGAACTGTAGTTTGTTAGACAAATCCTATTGCCCTTGGAGAGCTATAATTTCCAAGAATCCCCGGGAAGATGGATTGATTGTTAAGCCACACTGAAAAAGTAGCCTCATAACCTCGTTTGTTCTAATTGCATCGTAAGTCCAGAGGGTGGCCAAAATCTCCATGGGCTAAGTAAAAGTGGTGGGAATTTCGTGGGAGTTTCCAGATCAAGCACCTCGTACCTAATTTAAAAACCTCCTACAGTTAAATCCTCATATATAAGAATCTTTTCCCTTATTTAACAATAAAATGTTAAACTTCATCCATATGCATATCAAAAAGATGGATTGCCACATCATATTTTTCATTTATCACAAAGCCTATTGTCATCATGTGCTAGCAGCAAGGCCAACATAATGTGATGGTAACAAAGGGACCAAGTGCATCCCAATTTAGGGATTGTAAACGCTTGGTAGAGTAGTGTAGCCATAAGCACATTCACAGCTGCACCACTGGTACCAGCTAAGGAAAAGTGGGGGGGGGGGTCTCCTTCCCTATGTCAGCTCCCAGGCTGGTGAAGCAGAAAGACCTGGGCCATTCAGGTAACAAAGAAGTGGCTCTATGCCAGCCAGCAAATGGGTGGGCCTCCTTCCCTCAACTCGCTGGTAGTTAGAAAGACAAAAGAGTCTTCCTCTGATGGAAAACAACCACCCATTGAAGACTCAGTCTTCAATGGAGATTCAGTCCACTGTGCACAGTCAGTCTGTGAACATATCCAGTCTGGGTACCTCTCCATTTCATTCAGTAAAATTTCTGGACCATCTGACTCTCTTCAAATCATCACGGAAAACGTTAATTTGACAAATGGTATGAGGTATATTCCATTTTATTACATATCCTGTATTACATTGCAAACCACATTTTATATCCCTTTAATGTGTGAAGGAAACAAAATTATTGACATGGGATTTTCCTTCCTCCTCCATCCAGTTTGGTTAAAATCATGATCTCATATTGATGTGCAATGGGAAGTGTGTCATACTGAGTGCTGCTCCTCTCTTAAATGAAGCAGATGCAAAAATGTGAATTCTCCATAGATCGTCTGTTCTTTCAGTTCCAACTTTACAGGCATACTTGCTGTAGTTCTTCCTGTTCCGTGGCTTTGCTTCAAGTTCACACATCAAAAGAGGAAATCAAAACCCATGGGCTATTATGGAACTTTAAGTGGCTTTCAAAGAATTGCCTGATTCCAAGATGAGGTGTATGTTGCACTATCAAGTTAATGCAAATGCCATTGCTGTTGCCTACTTCCTTCCCCCCCCCCCACTCTGATATCTCCCTCAGCAGAGCTACCATTACATAAAGGACAATCATTGGAGCCGGTGACCTTCAACAGATCCTTTATAGTCTGCCCACAGAAAGCTCATTGCGGGGGGGGGGGGGGGGGGAACAAAGCAGCCTGAAATCCAGATCCTGTATACTCATGCTTACAATAGACTAGTGCCAGGCAAAAACTGATAGTGGTTAAGGCTTTCTACATGTAGAATCCTTACATATGAAAAGTAAGTTCACATCAACCAGTCTGACTGCAGGATGTAATAATGTGAAAGGAGCAATGGCTAGCATTGTGATTTACATAGTGCACAGGACCCTGCAAATCCAACTTTTCATCCCTCTTCCTAATAATCTTGTAAAACAGGGTGTAATTATTAGTATTCCCAATTGCTCTGATCTATTTATTTGCACTTACCCACTGTTTATTTTGATCTCCTCATTCTGTAATGTGGACTACAATCAATTATGCAAATTTGTTATAAAAATAAAATTCAGAAAAAATCAGGCAGTATTGTTTATTTAATATTTCTCCAAGAAATTCAGAGCGGCAGCTGTTTTTATTTCAGAAGTGAACATATTGTACCAGCACTTTCATAAATCCTTTTAGGTGTAGTACCCTCAAAAGGTTTCTTGTAATAGGATATTCTAAATGCCAATGTGCTATGCCAAAAATCTTTGCCTATTCCTCTAATGATGTAATTTGCAGTCTCTTCCAAGTTCAGAGTTAGTAGATTCGAAAAACATTTCTTTAAAAAATGATACTCTTGATGTAATTTTCAAATTGTTCATATGATATTCAATATGACTTTCTGAGTTCAAGCTCCAGGATCAAAAGGACCTCTACTTTCTATGAAGTATTAGGTAAAATTCTAAGGAGTTGAGAGATTAAACAGGCAGCAACACAATCCCCTCTGCACTGGACATGCCCCAGATAACCTTTATAATCTACTCTTGCCCATCTATCTGCTTACAGTTGTAAAGCACTGTTTACTGCAATAGTGCTTCTGCTGTCTTTCCCATTCTCTCTCTCTTCTATTCCTCATTCTGCCCAAATCTCATAATACAAATGATCAGAATATAAACAGTCACAACTTTCTTACAATGGTGTTATTAATAAATCTCAGAAAAGGGGTTTTGAATACTGGTGGGCAGTTTTCAATTATGTTTTACTCAGAGTAGACTTATTGAAATTAATGAACTTAATTTAGTAATAATATAAGATCTATTGGGTGTTATCTGAGGTGCCTCCCATAGTCCATTTTCTTTTACAAAAATGGGGGAAAAAATGTAAAGAAATGTGTTGAATTATAGAAATATTCTGTGAAGCAGATATAAAACTGTTCCTATGTATTAATTTAATTGAAAACTTAATATAAAATAAAACAATAATATGTACCAGCAATTTGATACTTTTGACCATAAGTAAACAGCACAGAAATGCGTGATCACTTCTTTAATTGTCAATAAGAGAAGCTATAACGATACTCAGTTGCAGTCAGAAGTGGCAAAATAACAAGCAGTTAAAGAATTCAACGGTGCAAGCTTTGTCCCCTAAGGAGAGCTGCTGGATAGGATTATGATTAGCCAGGGGCGTCTCTCCGCCAGGCTCTGATGTGTTCTCCCAGTGGGAGAGAGGAGCTCTGCTACTGGAGGGCCCTGCTGCACCCTCTGAAGGCATGGGAATTTGAGAAGTTACCACCTGCAGTGTTCTCACCAACAGTAAACAGAATAGTGTTCTAAAAGGGGCCATTACTGGAGCAGGCCATTCGATCCATTCTTGCTATGCTCCCCTTAGAGGGAGCTAGTACTGGACAAAAGAAGGCAAAGGAAACCTGCCCACAGGTTTCAGCTCTACGAATGCAAGCAGCCTGGTTTCAGATGTTTCCCAGCTCCATATGGGAATGCTCAGTAAAGTTCCTACAATGGTGAAAAAGAAAAGTCTAGGCATCAGAAGCAGGTCTCAATGTGCCACAATGGCTTATACTTAGGTCAGTGCACCTAAGATTGCAGGCTTTATTTATTTATGTGACTTATTACCTGTTTTACATTAAAATCAATTCTAGGGTGGGGTACAAGATAAAAATATGTAAGACAATAAAGTAAAGCAGTATGCAAAACCAAAAAAACAACAGTCTAGTCATTTTAAAAATAATGACGCAAATTTTCAGTCTTCCAGAAGCAAAGCCTGAACTGGAATTTTTTTACCTAGGAATGCCCGGTCAGGCCAAAAAGACACCAGACGTAGAGTGCACTTTAAGTAAGTCTACATATGAATTAGATTAGAGGTGGAAAAGACATGTAGTCATCTTTCCTTGGCACCATTATATTTTAATATTTTATTATATTCTTGAGTGCTTTGCCAGTCCATCTTTTAACTGCTTCAGGCAATCCAACTTTCATTACTTCCTTCCAAACTTGCTTCTAAAAAACGAGCCCATGGTTTTAAGTGTACAAATCTGTGCAGGTCTAACAATTCAGGATTGTTGCATTTTCCCATCTCTCTTTTCCCAGCATACTCCAACACAGATAGATTACAGCCAGGTTTATAAATCCATATGTTAACATGATCACTGCTATGAAACCAACAGAGATAGTCAAAGGTCCGATAGCAGAACATACCACTGGAGTCCGCCCATACTTTAAGAAATAACCCCAATAAGTCAACCCCAGAGGACAGTGTACATTTGCCAATATCATAATGCTGTTATAAAAATATGTGGTACAACCACATTTGGAATATTGTGCACAGTGCTGGTTACCTCACCTGAAAAAGGATATTGTAGAGTTAAGAAAAGTTCAGAAAAAGGGCAAGGAAAATGAACAAGGGAGTGGAGTGAAGAAAGGTTGCAGCATTTGGGACTTTTCGGTTTAGAGAAGAGGTGACTAAGAGGTGACATGATAAAATAGAACAAACTTATGCATGGGGATATACACAAAAGGTTTTCTCCCTCTCTCAAAGCACTAGAACACATGGACATCTAAATAAGCTGAAAGTTGGATGGTTCAGGGCAGATAAAAGAAAACACTTCTTCACAGAGTGCAGAGTTAAACTACAGAACTCGCTATCACAGGAGGCAATGATGACATCCAATGTGGATGGCTTGAAAATAGGGTTAACAGCTACTAGCCATAATGCCAATGCTTTACTTCCACTTGTCACAGAAACTGACAGAAGGTGGACGGTGATCCACTGACAGACATTTGATCAATTTCCAGCAGACGAAGTGTGTGCTGGTTTTGGGGGTACTTTCAAAGAACCCTAGACTTGGTGGCCCTTGGTCTTGACCTAGAAGGGCTCTTATGTTCTTAAACAGGAACACTCTTGTGTAAATTTAAAACACATAGATTGTCCATGGAAATTCTAGCGAAAGACAGGCTCATGGGTGGGAAAAGCTTAGTGTCAGAGAGTGCATTCTTTGCATACAAAAAGGCCCTGGTTCATTCCCCAGCACCTCCAGGCAAGGCTGGAAAAGACTGTCTGAAACTCAAGATGGCAAAACATTTAGTGTATATATATACACACACACACACACACACACACACACACACACACACCTTCCACTTAAACCCACAGCCTCCCCAAGCTGCTTTTGGTTAAAAAGAACAACAACCAGAAGTGATCACATGCTATGTCTAGTCTGCACTAAGTGATGAGGGAGGAAACCCCAGTTACAGATCTTGCTGCTGCTTCCTCCACTCTGGAGCTTGTGTCCACAGAAAGTGCAGAGAGACAAGCGGCTCTTGCTTCAGTTTGCTTTGTGATGCAAATGCAAAACTTGTGTTGACAAGAATGGTCATTTGCATCTCAAATGCCTCTGCTCCACATTCTCTTATGCTTTAACCTTCCATGAGCTATTAACATAAATAGTGGAAGAGATGCACAAAAACTATTCCAGCCTCAAGTATGAAAGCACTCTAGGAGTTGCCCTGAGAACCAAATTAGGTGAGACATGAGCTATTTGTGACAGGATTTCTTGACATTTTTTTCTAAAAACAGTGGGTCAAAGGAAAGCAGAGGAGCACATAAATAGCCCTCCAATATGCTAGCCATCCTAAGAAAATGATATGAAGCAAAACATGCAGGTACCCAAGCAATTTCTGTGAAATGAGTCAGCCTGGCTGCCAATGTTTTTAGCCAATGGGTGAAGTACTGTAAATGGGTGATTGAGACATAAGTTGTTGGACCCTGGCTACAAGAATCCCTGACATACTAAAGAGCTGTTTCTACCTTCCTTTTAGTGCACCTTTCCTGCTTCTATCTTATTTTCTAGTTCTTGGATACACCTATTTGTTGCTCTGTTTGTTTTGTTTTGCTGCCCGCCAGCCACATGGAGCAGTCGGCAGGTAGCTACTTGAGAAGCTTTTTAAATATATGTGTCTTGCAGAAGGAGAATATTTTTGCTTGGTGCCTAACGGTACGTTCCTTAGCATTCCACAAGCAGGGAGCCACCACAGAAAAGGTCTGTTCTCTTGTTGTCACCCTCTGTACCTCTGGTGGAGGAAGCTACATAACAAACATCTTAAAAGGGCTCTAAGCAACCCCAGAACATAAATAATACCACTAAAATTTCTGTACTTTTCTTCTGTAAGCAATGGGGAGGAGTTAATGCTGAGTATAAATCACTATTCATGACACACTACTTATCAGGAAACAATACACTGCCCAGCAAGGCAACAAATCACCATGCAGCATTTTCTTTAAACTGTACTGAAACAATAAACTGGAATGCATTTGTCATTATATTTCTTTTGTGCTGTGCTAGGTAATTCTTTCTATTGAAAGCCAATTGTTTTGTGAACTGTTGATTATTTCTACATTTAAAAAGGGGGGTGCAGGGATCAGTCAACCTCTTTTCTGGAAATATATTTTGCCTGCACATGTGCAGTTTTGTGTACTCAGTTTTACTGCAGTACGTTTATCTGCAGTAAATTAATTTATAATTTTGTACTGTTATGAAATTAATGAAAAGTTGCTGCAGGTTAAAAATGTGAGTACATTCTGCTAGCTGGGTTCTTATTCTTATAGCACATGCTGATATTGCTAGTATTTCTGGCAACTTTCAGGCTTGAAGCATTATTTCTTTATGGTCTGTACTTGGGGTGTATGGGGTGTTAGGGGATGGGTAATACCTCTGGTGGGGGACATGTCATTCTCCTTCTGGGATAGTTTGTCCACTTTTGGTCCCTGCCCTGCACTTGGCTCTCCCCGTGGTTCCTAGAAGTTGTCAGTATGCAACTGCGGCCACACCCAGGAACAGCTTCAATTGGCTGGCTAAACCAGGTGAGGGTAGCCAATGGGTCTCAAGCTCTCAGTGAGTTAGGGACATCCCCTGCATGCAAAGACAGACTCTGGTGGATTGAGCCCAATGAGGCTAATAGTGCGTCCTACAGACAAGAAGGTGGTTTCTGCACATGCTGTAGAGGGAAGTGAGGGGAAGATGGGGCTTGTCAGGCTGGGAAGGTAGTCTATCTAGGAGAAGGAAAACTCTGTTCCTAAATCACTGCTGCCTTGAGAGATATCTTCAGGAGAAGAAAAGGCTAAGGAGTAAACTCTACAGAAATCCGGAGTGGAGTTCCTGACACAGTTGGATGATGCCTTGTATGCCTCCTTCCAGCAACTCCTGCAGCCAAATGTATTGCTCTGCTTTCCTTTGGACCACATCAGCAAGACTGAGAGGGGGGTATTGCCATCTGGGCAGCCCAGGACCTCCATACACACTGCTCAGGCTTGTTCCCCAAGGAAGTCACTCTGGTGCTGCTAATGAAGGGGTTTGACTTCACCCCCATAGGTGCACCCTATTGTTTCTCAAGACAGATGGGTGCCCCCTCCAAAAAAGTGTATTTGGTTCTCTTTGTCATTTTTTTTTTAAAAAAACCCAAACAATGGACATTTCCTAGTCCCATTGATATGATACAAAGAGCCTACACATTGCATCTATCCCAGTTAGGACAACCTCTGTTTCCCAAAAGGTTCATGGCACCAGAAAATTGATGGAAGCCCAATATGATCTAATGCAGCAGCCACTAACTCATAAAGAAAAGAGATATGCCATGCTGGGTTTTCTCTACAGTTCCTTACTCCTGTATATTTATGATGAAAAGAGTTCTAAAACTGCTGAGCCGCCTCAAACACATTGCATGTTCAGCAAAGTTACTGTACACAAGCCAGAAAATGCAGTTCCAGGTCCCTTGCAGCCAAATCCCTAATAAAGAAAATAAAAATTGCAAACCAAAGTATTCATACATTAGGACAGGGGCCGCCAGTGTGGCACTCATAGCCACATAGGAGGTTTACCCTCAGGCTTGGGAGCATTTACATACTGAATTAGGTCAATTGGCACAAGGTCTCCAGACATACTGGAATAAGGTCTGTGTATCTGAAGAAGTGTGCATGCACACGAAAGCTTATACCAAGAACTAACTTAGTTGGTCTTTAAGGTGCTACAGGAAGGAATTTTTTTATTTGGAATAAGGTCATTATGTTTTGGACCCTGAACCCTGTTGTTGTTGTTTAGTCGTTTAGTCGTGTCCTACTTTTCATGACCCCATGGACCAGAGCAGGCCAGCCACTCCTGTCTTCCACTGCCTCCTGCAGTTTGGTCAAACTCATGTTGGTAGCTTCAAGAACACTGTCCAACCATCTCGTCCTCTGTCGTCCCCTTCTCCTTGTGCCCTCAATCTTTCCCAGCATCAGGGTCTTTTCCAGGGAATCTTCTCTTCTCATGAGGTGGCCAAAGTATTGGAGCCTCAGCTTCAGGACCTGTCCTTCCAGGGAGCACTCAGGGCTGATTTCCTTAAGAATGGATACGTTTGATCTTCTTACAGTCCATGGGACTCTCAAGAGTCTCCTCCAGCACCATAATTCAAAAGCATCAATTCTTCGGCGATCAGCCTTCTATATGGTCCAGCTCTCACTTCCATACATTACTACAGGGAAAACCATAGCTTTAACTATACGGACCTTTGTCAGCAAGGTGATGTCTCTGCTTTTTAAGATGCTGTCTAGGTTTGTCATTGCTTTTCTCCCAAGAAGCAGGCGTCTTTTAATTTCATGACTGCTGTCATCATCTGCAGTGATCATGGAGCCCAAGAAAGTAAAATCTCTCACTGCCTCCATTTCTTCCCCTTCTATTTGCCAGGAGGTGATGGGACCAGTGGCCATGATTTTAGTTTTTTGATGTTGAGCTTCCGGCCATATTTTGCACTCTCCTCTTTCACCCTCATTAAAAGCTTCTTTAATTCCTCCTCACTTTCTGCCATCAAGTTTGTGTCATCTGCATATCTGAGGTTGTTGATATTTCTTCTGGCAATCTTAATTCCGGTTTGGGATTCATCCAGTACAGCCTTTCGCATGATGAATTCTGCATATAAGTTAAATAGGCAGGGAGACAATATACAGCCTTATTGTACTCCTTTCCCAATTTTGAACCAATCAGTTATTCCATATCCAGTTCTAACTGTAGCTTCTTGTCCCACATAGAGATTTCTCAGGAGACAGATGAGGTGATCAGGCACTCCCTTTTTTTAAAGAACTTGCCATAGTTTGCTGTGGTTGACACAGTCAAATGCTTTTGCGTAGTCAATGAAGCAGAAGTAGATGTTTTTCTGGAACTCTCTAGCTTTCTCCATAATCCAGCGCATGTTTGCAATTTGGTCTCTGGTTCTTCTGCCCCTTCTAAATCCAGCTTGCACTTCTGGGAGTTCTCGGTCCACATACCGCTTAAGCCTGCCTTGTAGAATTTTAAGCATAACCTTGATAGCATGTGAAATGAGCGTAATTGTACGGTAGTTGGAGCATTCTTTGGCACTGCCCTTCTTTGGAATTGGGATGTAGACTGATCTTCTCCAATCCTCTGGCCACTGCTGAGTTTTCCAAATTTGCTGGCATATTGAGTATAGCACCTTAACAGCATCATCTTAAAATTTTTAAATAGTTCAGCTGGAATATCATCACTTCCACTGGCCTTGTTATTAGCAGTGCTTTCTAAGGCCCGTTTGACTTCACTCTCCAGGATGTCTGGCTCAAGGTCAGCAACCACACTACCTGGGGTGTACGAGACCTCCATATATTTCTGGTATAATTCCTCTGTGTATTCTTGCCACCTCTTCTTGATGTCTTCTGCTTCTGTTAGGTCCTTTCCACTTTTGTCCTTTATTATGGTAATCTTTGTACAAAATGTTCCTTTCATATCTCCAATTTTCTTGAACAGATCTCTGGTTTTTCCCATTCTGTTGTTTTCCTCTACTTCTTTGCATTACCCCAGGTAAAATGGTGAATAATATACAAACTAAAATATGCAGTTTTTGAGCATCCGCTTTGTGAAAAGCTTTCATTAACCCCTAGTGTACCATAACAGTAAACAGAAACGATATATTTTTCAGGGACAATAACAATTTTTTTCCACATAGAGCAAATACCAATCACTACAATTATAATTAGTTGTTATAATCTGATGGGAGTCTTAGTACCCAAACTTCAAATTAGGAAAGGCAGATAATCTCATCCCCAGATAATATGGAGAAAGCATTCTCTTATTCCCCTGTTTTCCCAAGGCACCTCCATTTTTCTGGTTCTTTGTCTTTTTATTTCTTATTTTCCTAACCTTCCCGGCCTCTTGTTTCCCTCTTTATTATTTTTTCCCCTTTCTTCCCCTCCTTTCCTTTCCTTTCTCTTTCTTTGGCTTACTAAAAGTTTGGGGGCTTGAGCAGTTGGGGAAAAAAAAGCTTAGAATAAACCCTGCACCTGCTACTGCTGATGTTTGGTCCCAGTCAATTATCCTGCATCCCCAGCTGTCATGTTAACATTATTCAGCCTCTGGACACATTCATAGTAACAAATTTATCAGCCAGAGAGCTGGCAACTAACATATTAAGACTCCAGCACCTACAAATGATCAGTATAATAGTGGTAACAGAGAGCTCAAATCTTCTTCCTTGGTTGCCATTTTTGTTATACTGTACACACATGTGTATTCATTCCCCTTATTGAGCCTCCAATATTATTCACAAACGCCCTACCTGAAAACAACTACAGTATCTGAAATAAGCTAATGATCTCCTGTACGGCACTGATGAAAGCACATAATCTTGGCCTGACCTATAAAATGGACATCACAACAGACTTTCTATCTAATACTTAAAGGACATGGGTGAATAGCAAATGAATGCAAAGTGACCTGAAGATTAAATGTTCTATGTAATATATTGTAGATAGCACAGCTATAATTGCAGTTGCCTGAAAATTATTCAGTTAGCATTGAGGCTGCTACTTTATTTCCTGTAATTACATAAATCCATATTTGACAACATAAGATGTGGTTTTTAACATTGAATCTAATAGTTAATAGCTCAGAATGACTTTGCCCCCCCCCCTTTTGACTATATAGAATTACTATGTAAAAAGCCACAATTATATTAATATATTATCTCAAGATGTTGGAAAAAAGTGAATGGAACAAGTTCCTTAAGGAACAACCTTGGATCCTATTTAATGCCATATTTTCATTAGTGATACTAGAGAGAGAAATAAAAATGTACTGATGGGATTGTAAAAACAGAAATGGATTAAGAAATGATGAAGGTATAGCAGATGACCTCACCAACTGGAATTCGATATTTATATTCTTAAAAGTTGGTGTGTGTGTGTGTATTAAATGGAACTTTAGTCAACCACAATTACTATGAACCAATAAGTACTGTGATTGCAAATAATGCCTGTGCATTTCTTGGACTATTAAGAATGACATTTCTATGAAAGATAGGAAATAGAAAACCACTGTAAAAGACACCAGTAAGATTTCAGTTAGTACACTCAGTTCAGTTAGGTCACTCAGGTTCAAAAGGATGCTTGTGGATACAAGGATGCTTGTACACTCATATATTGGCTACTAAGCAAACTAGACAATTCCTTGCACCCAAGAGAATGCCACTCTGAAGGTTCACCATAACATCATGAGCAGAGGGTGGAAGAAAGTGGACTTCTTGTTTTCAAAAAGGATCTATTGCTAGAACATCTGGAAACCTTACTAATCGTATTTACTACTACATTTAATACCTGCAATTTACACCTACAATGAGGTGAGTGTGTAGGACAGGCAACAGATAATAGTCAATATAGCATTTCAAAATTTTCTGAGGATACCACGAGGCCCTTAAAAGTAGAATCACAGAATTGTGGAAACAAGGATATGAACGTAAGCTATGGAAAGATTGATCCATTCTTCTTCTTTTTTTCTTCTCTCTTTAAGTGTTTTTTATTCTTTTATTCTGTGTTTTGTATTTTTCTTGTATTTTTACTTTTTGTTTTTGTGTAATTCTTTATTTTCTCTGAAATTTTAATAAATATCATTTTAAAAAAATAAAAATAAAAGTAGAATCACAGAATTGTAGTCCAACCCCCTGCAACACAGGGCACTCAACTAGATAATACATGACAGATGGACGTCCATCATCTGATTAAAAACTTCCAAGGAAGCACTCTACAACCTCTCGTGGGAGTCTGTTCCACTGTTGAACAGCTCTGTTAGAAAGTTCTTTCTGATGTTTGTCAGAATCCTCTTTCTTGTAACTTGAATCCATTGGTTCAGGTCTAACCTCCAGAACAGGAGAAAACAAGCTTTCTCCATCTTCCATGTCACAGCTCTTTAGAGATTTGAAAATGGCTATCATATCTCCTCACAGTCTCCTCTTACCCAGGATAAACATACCCAGTTCCCCCAACCATTCATCATACTTGGTTTCCAAACCCTTTATCATCTTGGTCACCCTAATCTGCATACATTCCAACTTGTCAATATCTCTCCTAAATTGTGGTGCCCAGAACTGGACACAGTACTCCAGGTGTGGTCTGACTATGGCAGAATAGAGCAGGACTTTGACTTCCCTTGATTGGGACACTATACTTCTGTTGCTGCAGTCTAGAATAGCATTGAGGGTTTTTGCTGCTGCATCACACTGTTGACTCATATTAAGCTTGGATCCTTTTCACATTCTCTACTGGCAAATCAGTGTCCTCCACTTTATATTGATGCTGGACTGCCCAGTAACAGAGAGAATATTTCACCATGACCAAAATCGTTACTCTACTTGTTTGATCAAAGAAATCAACATTTGTTTATATCTGTGAAAGTAACAATTTGAGGACTGAGCCTTCCCCATCCCTAGAATGTGTTGCCAGCGTCAAATACTAGAACATGTTTGGCTCCCACTCAACAAGTATTCTTGTGAACTGCTCTTTGTGTTTTTCCCCATGAGTGAATGACAGATATTTTCTTGAATGGGAGGTCCATCTAGTTCAGCATTCTGTGAATGTGAGATTCCCCATGCATGCCCATAATACATTGCTGCAGGTGTTACTTTCTGCAGGAGTGATTGGGTTGTATCCAATTAGTGTGCCTTCACTGACAGAAGACTGATTCACCAGAGCCTTCTATCAATCCAATGGAACAGGACTCCATGGTGATTTTTCCTTCCAGAATATCCCACACATTCCCTCCTTAGTGGGGGGACCTTTAAGAACAAAGTAGGAAGAGTGGAGCTGCAGGGAGAACACTAAAGAGCATCTCGGTACCTGTTCTGCTTATGGATGGCTGCAGCAGTGGAAGAATATCAGATGGATTCAACTTAATATGGAACTAGAGGTAGTAGTTATTTCAGATGAAAAAATGTGGGGCAGATTAGACTTTGTGCTAAATGGGCATTTCATGAAGATGATCTGAGGAAAGTGACTACTTTTAAAAAATCAGAAATTAAAAGCAACACTAACCACATAAGGAAGCACAGGCTTGAGTTAAAGAACATAAAATAATCTAGCTGCAAATTATCTAATGTTAAATACTTTGTTGGAGGATTATATTGATTCATTGATAATTATAATGAAACAAAAATTGGACAAATGGTGCAAATTAGAGATATCATGGATGGGTAAAAGTTGCTGCAGGAAAAGTATGCCACTTGCCTAAATGTATACAGTGGTACCTCGGGTTACATATGCTTCAGGTTCCGCTAACCCAGAAATATTGCTTCAGGTTAAGAACTTTGCTTCAGGATGAGAACAGAAATCGTGCTCCGGTGGTGCAGCAGCAGCAGGAGGCCCCATTAGCTAAAGTGGTGCTTCAGGTTAAGAACAATTTCAGGTTAAGAACGGACCTCCGGAACGAATTAAGTACTTAACCCGAGGTACCACTGTATTTCTTTTCTTTTTTTAATAACTAGCAATGAAACTACTGAAGAAGCTTAATGCAATTCAATCCCTGATAAACAGTTTCAAATGGAATAAACCTCCAGGCTAGATATAAGTATAATACAACAAAATGATAAGGAAGGGCAACTATCTTTTCCAAACATGACAAAATATTATCACGCAGCAACTCTAACTGCACTAGGTCATTGCTCTAGAGATAATAATCTCTGTCGGGACTTGGCAGTTCAATCCTATTAAGAGAATGGATTCTAGAAGATAAGGAAGATAGAATCAAACTAGTGATAAAGTCTATTTTTGTGGCACTGTAGCGCAGGTCTTGGATTTTTCTAGACATTGCACCCATCACAGTTATATAGCCTCTGTTCCTTGGTCCATTTCACACAATAATACCAAATAAAATGAGATTGTCTATGGAATGAGCAGGATTGTGTCTTCTGTTTCTACCTGAAAGCTTCTGATTGCTGAGTTCCAGAGCTGTAGCCAGGCCCCCAAACTCTTATCTACATGCTAAGATTAGGGTTGATGCTGAGACTAGGACTACAGGCACACAGCAGTGTATTCCATTTTCATGTTTCCCTGTTTATTTTAGCACTGTATTGATGTGAAAGCCATTTCCTGAATGACAGTGAAATACCGTATAGTGAAACTATAGTGGAACAGAGTACAGTGGTACCTCGGGTTATGAACTTAATTCATTCTGGAGGTTCGTTCTTAACCCAAAACCGTTCTTAACCTGAGGCGTGCTTTCGCTAATGGGGCCTCCTGCTGCTGCAGGCTCATGATTTCTGTTCTCATCCTGGGGCAGAGTTTGTCACCCGAGGTACTACTTCTGGGTTAGCAGTGTTTGTAACCCGAAGCATTTGTAACCCGAGGTATCACTGTACAGGTTTAGCACTCATTTCCACATTTGCAAATTTGATTTGGGGGGATTTGCTCATGGAAATGTACACTAAACTTGCACGACATTCCACTCTAGTTCCATAAGTGGCTTTTAAGCCGTGTGAAAGCACAAATATAATGTGGAACTTGGTTGTGAGTAAGTTGTGACCTGTGAGGGGAAAAGTAGTATAGGGGAAATTCCTGGAGTTGATACTCTAGACCCTGATGCTTTTGTTTAATTTACACCATGTGTTCGCAGATTACGTCATACCATGCCTCTCCAACAGTACATTTTCTTGACACTTTTGTTTTCAGTGAAATAGGATTCTTTTTCAAAGTTCCCTAGCATGCTTGTATTCAGTTTGGAAGGACATAATTTCTGCAGGCTTGATCTAACCACCATCTTTCTGTCTTCTGTTCAGAAACATTTTCTACTTCAAGCCTACACCCTGTTGTTTAACTGGCTGCATTCTCACACAACATCAAAATACAAGTGGTGGCAGTGTGTGGATTTATAAAAACAACAAAAAAAATTGTTGCAGTTTTTCACCGATATCTTGTTTAGAAGAGCGAAAATGGGAAAATTAAAAAATGAAACTATTATAGGAAAAATGTGTGCCAGTTAATAAACAGGGTGCCATGCTGGTTCTAAGACTAAAAAACTCCTGAATATTTGAGCGTAGAGTCAGTGCAAATAATATGTTGGCTCCATCCTTACTGTCCACACAGCTGGATGTATGATTGGAGGGTTGCTGGTTTTTTAGGAGGACTTGTGGGGAGTGTTGTTCACCTCAACAGTATTCATTTTAAAGGGTTTTTATTTTTATGAAGCCAAAAAGCAAATATAGAATTTGAAGCAAACATGCCATAAGGCCTACCTCCCTCCCCACCTTATAACAGGTTAATAAATATTAATATAGTTCTACTTGCCTTTAACATATTGCAATCTAAACAAGACCAGAATGTCCATACAGCAATACAGTAATTAATATAATACAATACAATATATAATGAAAACAGCAACTAGTAAAAAAAAAAAGTATTCTGTGTGTGTCAGGGAGAATTCGGAGGAGCAAGTGATAGAAGAGGCGGAGCAGGGATGCTGTGGAGCCCTTCAACCGCCCAGAGACAGAGGAAGCAGAAGAGAAGGCAGAGATTAGCCAGGAGGAGGAAGGGCTCAGGGATGCACGGGAATCGAAGGAAACCACTCCCCAAATCTGACTCAACGGGTTCGGATGCATGATCCTGAACTGTACCTGTTTCTTGTACATATGTAATAAAGACTGTAAAGACCGAGCTGACTGTGCTGGGGTGTTAATGCGAAGGGGAGACACCACCTGTACAGTGTGGCATCACGATACCCATATTTGCTGATTCACCAGTGAACGCTTGTCTTTCAGTCTTGTTTCATTTGTGTATATGATAAAAGGGCGCCAAATGGCATAGAAAGTGTTTGGTTTCACAGATGCTTTTCAATACTTTAGCATCATGAGTTTTGAGCCAAGGAATTGTGAAGCTTGGCGACACTTATAGAAAAGAGAGAGCCAATTTTCTCAACTATCATTACATCTGCAATATATTGTTAAGTGATGTCTTCATATTGTAAAGTTCTAGGATTTTGTGTCTGATTGTGCGACACAAGTCAACATTTTTACACAGAGGCATTTGACAGAATAACCCGAAAGAAGATAAGCTCACATTTTGAGGAACTCATCTGTAATCTTAATAGAATTTTATGTATATATATATTAAAAAAGAATACTGCAGTTCTGTAAATGTCTTATTCTGTGAAGCTCATACTGAGGTAACTGAGTACAGGATTGTAGCCTAAATCATTGAAAGAATGTGTCAGTTTCCACTTTTTATAATTACAGTATGCTAAAAAAAAGGAAATCGTTTGTGACAGGAACTGCAACATTGTGTGTTAATTGAATTCATGGGTTTTGTATCTCAAACTCAATTTCATTTGCCTAAAGCAGAAAACAGTGTCTTAAGAATATGCTTCCTGAGGAGAAAGCAATTATTGAGGAATAGGTTCCCTTATCACGTTCTTAATGTGCGTGCTAAAAGCAGAGAGAGAAATAACAGTTTCGACATACAATTTCATGTATGTACTATCATACATAGAAAACAGGGATCACACTATATTTACTATGTGTATACATAATGACCACTGAAATAGTGCTTCTATTGACCCATCAGTTTTATCATATCTACACTAAGACGTCTCCTGTATGAGATCAGTAACAGAAAATGGATCCTGCTCATTTTTAAAAAATGTCAAAAGAATGGCACATTGCCCACATACACAAATCTGCAAATGTAGAATTAGGCCTGCTTGTGGGCTGACAATAAGCTACAGTTGTTCTCTGTAGGAGAGACCATTTCCTTTCCACCCCCCATAGAATGCCATGGTAGTTTGGAGTAAGGAACAAGTGGTTCAAGCAGTGCTTCCTTTCTGCAAGAACCAAAAGTACAGCATCCCAATCCCCACAGTAGTCAACTGGATGCTTCCATGACGCCCACAAACAGGAAACAGGCCTTTCCCGCTGTTGTTCCCCCAGCATTTGGCACTTGGAGGTATACAGTCTCTGAATCTGGAGGCTACACACAGCCATCATGGCTAGTGGCCACTGAATATTAATTCAATTTTTAATTTAAAAAATTTAGATACGTCGGCAGTAAGATTGAATGCATTATCAACAAGAAAAGGAAGGCCTTTCAGATCTGGCAAAGAGATAGAAACTGCGCCACTAAGAAAAAAAACCTATGTCAATGCTAAGGCTGAGGTTCAAGGAAGAACCAGAGAACTAAAGAACACCTGGTGGATAAAAAAAAAGCTCAAGAGATCCAGCACTCTTTAAATCCAGCTTCTTTAAAGCCACAAAGACCTTCTATGGGTCTATGGGCCAGTAAACTATGATATAGTTTCTTCTAAAAAATAAGGAAACTACTGTATTGCATTGCGCTGGAAAGAACATTACCAGCATCTCCTTAACCGCAGCTTCCCCATAGCTGCTGTCACAAATCCCACAAAAACAAATTAGAGATAAGTTTGCAGGATCTCCAAATCTAGGAGAGTTGTGTACAGCTATTAACCAAACGAAAGACAACAAAGCCAGCAGACCTGATGGGTTACCTGCCGAAGTCTTCAAAGAGGGCGGAATTGAACTTACAAGCTCATTAAAAAAAATTGAGAGAGAGATGAGATCCCAGCAGACTTCAAGGATGCTAAAATCATCAATATTTTTTTTAAAAAGGTGACAGAACGGACTGTGGAAATTATTAAGAGATCTTTTTATTAGCTGCGGCTGGCAAAATTCTTGCAAGGATCTTAGCAAACCGTCTCCTAACTATATCCAAGGATATCCTTCCTGAATCCCAAAATGGTTTTTGACCTTCTAGGGGGATTTTCCCCTTCTAGGGGAATTTTCACTGCTTGACAGCTCCCTAGCCAGACACTTCAGCTCACCAGTGAGCCCTGCAAGTGAGTCTTCTGGCTGCTGGTGTGGTAAGAGGAGACAGATGTGCACCCTCCCACTGCACCAAAGGCTGAAGAAGAGAGGCCAGTCCAGCCATGGCCATGCTAGGGCCACAAATGCAGCTCCCAACGAATCTGATGAGAATGAGCATTAACACAAGGACATTTTAATGGCAGTTCTGAGCAGGCCCCACTCAATACATAAAGGAATGGAGTCTGTAGATGTCTTTTTTAGGTTATTTCCCACAATTTTGTAAAGTGAAAAATAAGCCATAAGGTTACAAACTTTCCCATGATGACACTTTTCAAGTCATTAACTTTGGAATACTGCCAAGGAAGCCATGGAACTCTTATTTTAGTGAGCCTATTGCAGGTTAAGTGCTTTAAGGGGTGACATGGGACAGGCAGGCTGAGCCTACAAACAATGATGAATGTGTGAGGCTCTGCATGAGTACAGTTTTATGTGCACTAATTTGTAAATAAAAATCACATTTCTCCTACGCAACACCAAGATTAGAAAAAAATATTTTCTCTCGAAGACACAAATGGTTGGTAACCCAGCTGCCTTATTATACTTCCTCCTTTTTGTATTATGTCTTTCTTCATAATTTTTTAATACTTCAAATACATTTGCCTATTTACCTGGGCTGGTTTTTGCTAGATACTTTTACTTTATCCAGAAAAGCTAACCACAATATTTTTAAATTAATAATTTTTTTTGTATTTTCATATTTTAATTTGACTTCCTCAGAAAAGCACTTCAAAGCCACTCTTGTCAACCAATATGATTATGATGTCAGGTGACTGACAGGTGGGTGACCCTATCCACCTGTCAAACGTGGCTCATGGAAGCTTATGAAGATGAAGATATTTGTTTGCCAGTCTGAAAAGGGTCCTCAACCCTGTTGGTAAAGTTGTAAAAGCATTATAACTGACAGTGTTCAAAGCATTATCTCTGGGAAAATTACATGAAACCAATGCTGGAATTGCTTTTTGACATGTGCATAAACATATAGAAAAATTAACATGTGACCCGCATGGAATTACCCTCAAAGGGAGTGAACAACTCCATGAATCTGGTTCTAACTTCATTAGAAGACACTTTCCCCACCTGGTCCACCTCCAGATGTTTTGGACCACAACTGCCATCATCCCTGACCACTGGCAATGCTGACTGAGGCCGATGGAATTTTTAGTCCAAAGCATCTCCAAGGTTCTTGTTGAGGAAGGCTGAATTAAAGTGATATTGAGGAGTCTATATTTAAAACACATCCTTACTTTTTCAGGAGGAGGAGGAGAACTTTTTAAGATGATTTTTCTTTTTGGCTGAGCAAAACAAACCATGGTATATCTGAATATAAGAAGCTGCCTTATAAAAAGTCAGACCATTGTTCTATCAAGCTCAGTATCAAGCACAGACTGGCAGTATCTCGCTAGTGTTTCATACAGGAATCTTCCCCAGCCCTACCTAGAAATTCCAGGGCCTTTTGCACACAAAGTGAAGCATGTGCTCTACCTCAGATCTAAAGCCTTAACCTGCTCTCCCTTCCAATGGCCTCAAAGCTGTAGTTTAGCAACAAAACACCCCTGAAATGCAGCTGGTGAAGTTCATAACTGCGTGGAGATTTAAATCTGGATCATGTCCAAATCTAACACGCTAGCCCAGGCTCCCTCAAACTCGGCCCTCCAGATGTTTTGAGACTACAATTCCCATCATCCCTGATCACTGGTCCTGCTAACTAGGAATCATGGCAGTTGTAGGCCAAAAACATCTGGAGGGCCAAGATTGAGGAAGCCTGCGCTAGCCAATAGAAGGCATGCTGATCCACAATATAATCCAGGGAAACACTGGTTATCACATTTTGTTTGGAACTGGTATGCCAGCCCAGCCCCCCCTCCCCCATTTATAAATGCCCACATGTCTCAGCTGTTCTACTGAGGCTTTCCTGACCTCCGCTTCGTCTGTGTTGCAAGTTATTATCTACCTCTCTTCACCTTTGTCTTGTCTGTCGTCTATTGCAAAGGCTTTTCAACAGCAGCAACTGTCTCACTTCTGTGCTATGTAAAACGCCCAACACTAAACAGTAAGTAGCAGGGAGAACTTCATGAAGTTTAGGAATATAAAAAACACCATATTGGATAACCAGTCCACACCTCATATTTTTCAGATGAGGATGTCAGTATATTACAATATGCACAATGAGATAATGTTTGTCTGTAGGCAAACTCCCTCCTAAACTTGAGCGCTTAGATACTGACTTTAAAGTCTGAGTCATAAGGGCTTAGATCAAAACATTTGCAATGTGGAAATTACAACCCAATGGAAGCAGGGAGGAAAAGTAGAGCTGCTATTATTTTGAGGAATCGCCTTACTTTTCAATTCTGGGTTGCTTTTTGAACAGCATGTGCTTGTTTAGGGTTGCCATATGTGGAATTTCCAGGACATACCCAGAATACTGTGATTGAAAGCAGCGTCTGGGTGGAAATAAGCAGAATCCGGACATATGGCAAGCCATGTCAGCAGTGCCGTTTTTGCTGATTTTCGTAAATTTGCGGTTTCCAGGGATACTTCCTGGAACCTCCAATAAGTCCACATATTGCTAAGAGGTCTTTGCTCTTATCAGCCATGACATACAGACCCAAGTGTATTTCCTATGTAAGGGTTTACAGATAAGTTATGGCAGTCATGCACAAGCGACTATTTTCTCAGAAGATTGGAAGTAAACAAAAATCATCCTTCTTCATCTCCTGAATAAGGACAAGATAATGTTATTAGAGCTGTTATTAGCAATGTGACAAAGAGTCACAAGAAGAGAAAAAGGACATGGACAGGAAATGGAGAACATGGTCAAGCCACATTCAGAACTACAGGCTTCTCATTGCAGAAGTACTCCTGAGACTGCAGACATGGAGTTACAGCTAAAATAGGAAAATGTTTGAGGAAAGGAGGAGAGAGAAAATAACAGCCTTGCTAGATTTTTCTGCTTTCAGGCAGTTGCCTGTGATGTTCTCATCCCCCTCTGCAGTTTAGAACTTTTGTGGGTTCCTTTATGCTTGGCTGACATCTATTAATGTCCTCTCAGCCACCCCTCTCAATCGTGTCCCTTGCTTGCTCATCTACCATGCAAATCCTTTGTACTAAAGGCTACCTTACAGACATGCACCAAAGTTACAACCAGTAGAAAAAGCATCTGGTTCCTTCATTTAAAAGGGAAATGAAAATGAACGGAAGTGACAATAACAAGTGGTACAAATGCAGTTCTAACAAGTGAACAATGAAGCAATTAATGAAAATGAATGGAGTAACAAAATGACTTTTTTATGCACACATCTAATTGAATTAAGCTTCGTGTTTATCATTCATTATGTAATATTGACACATAATTTCCATTTCATTAAAATAAAAGGAAATCTATCGGGCTTACACTGTTTAGAACCACAGGCATTATGCCTTTAAACTCTTAGCATTTCTAGCAAGATACATGAATGGTTTTTCAAGACTGACTTACATGTTTCACATGTGATACAAAAAGGAGAATGTCTGAAAGCAAATCCAAGTAGTCATTGCCTGTAAGGGATAACTGAATCAAATTTCTTCCCCATCCCTACTCTTTCCATTGGTGGAAAGGACGGATATTCAGGGCAGGCTCTTACTGGATAGGGTGGGGCGGCAGCCAGTGTCCACTGATTCACTGTAGCCCCCAATACCACCTCCCACAACGTTCTAGAGAGTCCCATAATGGAACAGCTTTTCAAGAGGCTGCAGGATGACAGAGGGTTTAGTGAAGATTGGCTCCAACCTTTCCTCATATGGAAGCATTCCATGAGTGGAGCTCCACTCATGGGAACTGTAGATTTGTACCAGAACAAATATCAATATAGGTGCTAAAAGAATGACTTGGCATTTGCTTTCAACCATCTGGTATGGAAAAACCCCTAAGAAGTTTGATATGAGCACCTTTATCCATTCCATTATAAAGTATTCATTTCTTTATAAATCTGGCATCCACTCCATGTGGGAGTAGAAAATGCTTAAGAGATTCCGGCAGCTAAGAATGCCAAGTATTTGTTGCCAACTGTGTCTACCCCCCCCCCCAAATAAAGGGCTCCAGCAGACACACTTTTATGTTTATAAAAACATACACTCTCCCCCTCAAGTTATTCTTTCAGTAACAGAAAAGCAGGTAATAGCTGGTACATACTTTTAAGGCTTTGTGCTGACCTACTGCTTTTCATTCAAGTAACAAGAAGAGGGAAACAATATTCTGCTGCATTTGAAAAATGGGCAAGAAAGCAGAATCAGGCTTATACGGTTGATAAAAATATTTTTTAAATTATTGGAGAGGTAGCAGTTCTCACCACCTTTGACTCAAATCAAAATCATTTTCCCATGAAAAATCTTTTCCAGATGCTTCAGGGATGCAACTGTACAGAAATGTGAAATAAAAGCAATCGCCCCCTCAACTTGCTAAAGTTCACTAACTGTGGGAACAAGCCTTTAACAAAAAATGCTCTGCTAAAAACATTGTAAAGCAGATTCCTGAACTGTTGCCTCTGTGTCCTCCATCCCGTCCCCGCCTTTGGATCTTCAATTTGAAATGTCTGTGTGCTATTCAGGTTCCTGGGGCTGGTTTCAGCTAATTAGTCCTAATAACAGAAGCCCATGTAAGGGCTTCTGCTAGTGCAATGAGACTTCCTCATTCTCCCCACACTGCCCCTCAAATTGGCTTGGGGAGTTCAGGAGAACCCTAGAACAACATGCATGGAGGGGAAGGGGGATCGTTTAATCTGGCAAGCTGAAGCAAAGCAACATAAAAATGTGATATATACTTCAACACTCAGAAATAATTTTCAAAGGCATATTACTAAAAATATTAAAACTAAGTTTGTGTCGCAAGATAAAAGTCATGTCATATAGAAGACAGGGCAGCTGTATTTGTTTAGAATGACAGCTTACAAAAGCAACAAGTGGCGGTACCATGTTGCACACAGGCAACATCCATCTTCATTAAACTGATTAGTAAAGAGGTTTGTTCTATGGGAACAACACTCCTTCTGTCTGCAGCATTGCTGTTCTAAAAGGAAAAACCTCACGCAGGGCTTTGGGCTGCAGCTGGAGAGAGGTGCAGACAAGAGTTTCTACTGTAGCCTCTGCTTCCTTAAGACTGTTCACACCTCTTTCTTTTGGTTAGTATAACCAGGAGAACAGTCAACAAAGTTCCATGGTGGAAAGTTATTTAATGTGTGTGTGTATTAATGGTGAGATGAAGTGCAGAGTGGTGAGCTGCTCAATTTTGATTAAACTTCACTGCTTGTGTTCATCATATTTCACTTCTAAATTGATAATACATAAAAGCATTTACAACAGTTTCTAACCACATAGATTTTTATGCTGCTCTCCTGCTGACCCTTACACTTTCATATCCCCTCCCCCATAAAAGTGGGATCATCAGCTGCTCAATACGGCTGTTGCACATAAAATAAATCCTCCTTTCTTACTAGTTACACAATCTCATTCATTTCTTGCTAAACTGTTTTATAACATTCATGTCAAATCATTCTGCAGCTGCTACCCAATTCCTAATCCTCCCCATGCTTTGTCTCTTTCAACAGGGCTACCCTTTCCAAAGCAGCTTGAACTCTGCCATTGCACTGTTTGCCTTTTTCTCTTTGCTGGCTCAAAGTTTCCAGGCCAGACAAAGAATACACCAACACACACCCTAGGCAGCTGCAAAAAAATATAGCAGCTTTACTGAGGAAACAGAAACAAGCTCCATATATTTTCAATGCTTTTGTGGAATGCCGAGTAGGAATAGCCCACTTCCACTTTTCACTGGCCAGCAGTATTTGAATAATGGATGATTGTCAACAATATTCTGTCTCCAACATTATCAGGTTTAACTTGCAACTGTTAGATCCAAATCCAGAATCCCTGAGCATAGATGAGGAGCTAAACTATACAATGGATATATCGTTCTGCCTGGACACTGAGGTCCAGCGCTGAGGGCCTTCTGGCGGTTCCCTCGCTGTGAGAAGCCAGGTTACAGGGAACCAGGCAGAGGGCCTTCTCGGTAGTGGCACCTGCCCTGTGCCCTCCCAGCAGATGTCAAAAAGAAAAACAACTACCAGACTTTTAGAAGACATCTGAAGGCAGCCCTCTTTAGGGAAGCTTTTAATGTTTGATGGACTATTGTATTTTAATATTTTGTTGGAAGCTACCCAGAGTGACTGGGGAAACCCAGCCAGATGGGCGGGGTATAATTAATTAATTAATTATATTATATTATATTATATTATATTATTTTACTATTATTATCCCATTCCTGACCACTAGCCATGCTGGTTGATGGACCCTCTGGAGCAGGTTTTGGGAGCACACAGGGAGAGGAGAGGAGAGTCCTGTTATAAGAGCACAATGCGGCTCATGTAGTATATATTGCACAATATTTTTTTTAGAAAAACGAACGAACTGCAAAATGTCAAGTAATTCTGATCACCAAATTCTCATCAGCAACCAGTTCCTTGACATCCTGCTTGCCAATTTCTGTTCTCATAAACCTTCTGGTCACAGAATAGAATGCATTCATCTGTTGGTGAGCTCCTGATGTGCCAACAATATTCAACCATGCAGGCAGCAACTGAGAAATAGCCAGAAGCAATATTCAAGAATTGAGATTATCTGCATGTGTAAAAATGCACCAAGAGGAGAGCTGTTTAAAACAAAGTTCAGAGATGGAATTCAGAGAAGCTTGTGTGCAGAGCACACCCAAAAAGAGGCCCCAAGAAGAGCTAGAGAACCTGGAAATAGAAAAGACCTCAGATCACCTTTTAGTGTTAGTGGAATATACCTTGGAAGGGCCCTTCTTCCTTCCCTTACTACACAGTCAACTAATTCCACTGCATACTGAAAAGGAATTGTTGAATCCTGTGCAAGGTTTCTTGATATCCCTTAGCAGGATGCACGCTGAAGGGTCCAAATCTACACTGGCACAAATGAAAGAAGGAGTAGTTCAGAACAAAACAAATAAAACAAAAACCAACAAGTGTAAGTACCTCCAACTGACTTAGTAAAACTGCAGGAGAGGGAGGGGGGATAACTGTGGTGTGCTATTTGTTGTTACACTGTATTTTCTTTTCCTTCCTTTGTGAAATTATGAAAATCAAATAAAAATATTTCTTTGAGGGGGAGGAAGCAATTCACCTCCCTTTTCAGAAGGCAGAAGGACAACCCTTCTTGTTGACGCAACCCTACTTATCACAGGATTGCTGTAGATATGCATTTTTTCTTTACTTAATAAACTTTGTATACTGTTTAATCATAAAAACTTCTAAACTGTTTTCATCAAAAATGTACATTATTGATTTTCATTACAATACTGATGTGTATCAGTGACTAAACACATAGTAACTTTGAGAGGAATGAATCACCTTTTTATTATAAAAGAAGTATTTGGGCAAATCTATCAAGAGCACCTCTGCATATACTATATGCAGCAAAAGTTGAAGAGTTTCTTAATTATTATTATAAAAACTTTACTGAATAGTCCTTGAAAGGAATCTTTCTCTGATCCCTCTAAGGCTACGAAATATTAGCTTTCATCCCTGCATGCCTAACATGGTTATTTCACAGCTCTGCATCTCTGAAATAATCCTGGAGGGAAATAGCATCTTTCAATTACAGTGAGTTCCCGATTATCCGGAAACAGTTTATCTGATTTTCAGATTATCTGTGCCCGAAGGTCAGGAACTGGCTGCAAAAATGAGGGTGAAAAGCCCAGGCTCTCTAAAACCTGAGAGAAGTAGGTAGGACTACCTTCATTTGCTGCTCCCCCCTTACGATTGTGGATGTGTTTGACACTGGGTTAACTAGGCCTTTCTTGTATGCAATCACACATTGTACATTATATGTTCTGCAGAACACGTGACTTTGAAAGAAAGAACAAATTTAGTCAAAGTTTTACAATCCCTCTCTCACTAATTCCAACAACAACAACCCAATGGTGGGAAGAAGTACAGTCATTTTTCTTATCCACAAGTTTACAGTACCATGCACAGGAACAGATTCATGTGGCCACTTTCTGCTCCAGCACATGGCAATGAATTGCTAAGTACTATAGAACAAGGATGAGGGCTGGAAATGCCACTTAAATAGGCTCTGCACAATAGGTTCACAACGTTAATACTGTACCTGATACCATATGTCAGGCACGTCCAACTCCCAAGAGACTGCAATCTACTCCCAGTATAAGAAAAACTGGCAGTGATCTACCCATTGTCATTGGAGGGAGGAGGAGCGTGCGTGGGGTGGGTGGATTGCCCAGAGTTCTTCAGCTTTTATTTGTTAACTTTCGGTAAACTTTATTTAATCCCACGATCAACAAGGGTCCCACGATCTACTAGGATCAGCCAGGGATCTACCAGTAGATCACGATCTACTGGCTGGACATGCCTGCCATATGTAATTAAAAGTGATTTTTATTATGAAAATATTTTGTAAGCCAACTGGAGAACCTCTCAGGACCATAAAGTGGTATATAAGAATTCTCAAGAAACATAAGATACAAATTCCTTGTTCACTGTATCTAAACCTAGCGGCTCTACAGCTCACTGCACATCACTCCCCACAGAGACCTCTCCATGTCAATAAGTCATTGTGCTGTAGGAAACCGACAGATTGTGCTTGAACAGTTTTCTGGATCCAACTCCAAGACTACCATCTGGAAACTAAGTAGAAGTACAGCCAGTTATGTCACAATGAACATATTGCATTAAGAAAGCTTCACTGTTTTCCAGTTTAACCATGGACATAATTCAACTTACTATTTTTTTTTAACATTTAAAGCCCCAAACAGTCCAGAGTAAATGTATTTGGAATACTGATTTCTTCCCATACAAACCAGCCCAGCAGCTGAGCTAATTATGGGAAGCCTGTCCCTACTTTTCACCGCCTTCAGAGGATAAGTAGTGATCTATCAGGGCTACCTCAGCAGTTGGACTCCAACTGTGAAACTCCCTCCCTTGGTAGATGTGCCCAACACATACTTTATTATTTTATTAGATGCCAGATGAAGGCTCTCATCTTCACCTGAGCTTTCTCTTGATTGTATTAGTTACTAGGTAATAATGTAAATGTGATTGCTTATCTGTTATTGTTCTGCACAGTCAAGCTTTTATAGTTTCATCCATCTATATGCCTAGTTTTCATTTGCTCCTTATTGTTTTTATTGTTGCATTTTTTGTGCTAGATATTTTTACCTTTTGTGAACAACCTTCAGTGTCACAGCAGGCACAAATGTGCCATGGCAATATAACAACTAAAATAAAGTATGAATAACACTGGTTTCTGTACTGTGTCACTCACCTTCTTTGACAAATGCCTTTGGAAACCAAACATGTAAGTTCTATATTTCAGTTCCTCCATTCCCTGGTTTTATATAAGTGCTTCATTTTACAGACTCACATATGTTGCTTTTTACGTAAAAAAATATATTACATTTTATTACTAAGTGAATACAACAATTCTTCTTGTTTTGGTCATATTTTCTTTCCTGTCATATAAGCTGCCCAAAGTGTGGTTAATAATAAATATATTGCTATGGAACAGTAGGCAAACAGTTGACAAAGACATAGAATCATAGAACTGTAGAGTTGGAAGAGACCACAAGGGTCATCTAGTCCAGCCCCCTGCAATGCAGGAATCTTTTGCCCAATGTGGGGCTTGAACCCATGAACCCATGAGCCTGAGATTAAGAGTCTCATGCTCTGCCAACTGAGCTATCAATATGGATTTTATCTGAACCTGTCCTTTATTAAGATCTTCATCAGATGCCTTGTTAAGAATATCCCCACCTTTGAATGTGACATAGGAGGTGACAGGATACAGGGCCTTTTCAGTTGTGGTGCCTCTGTCGATAATCATTTTTAATGAATATCAGCTGAGTTCAGGGCTGTTTATGGAAAATTTTAAGTGTATTTTTACTGGTGTTATAAATATTTGTTCTTCTGTTCTTATGTCTTTTAAAAAGCTTTATTGTGTTGACTGTTTTTAACTGCTGACTCTCCTGTTGTTGGTTTGTTTATTCGGCTTATTATATAGATTTTAATTATGTTGTACACTCCCTGGAAGTTAAAGTTTAGAGGCAGGATTTTTTTTTCAAATAAACTAACTAAGCATATTCAGGTCTATTGATCAAGAGCGTCAGCAAAACCCACCTTTTCTTATAAGCATAATGCACAAAGAAATTAAGTATGTTTTGCCCAATTTATAAAATAGAAAACAGCAACATGCTACTTCTCATAAGTATTGTTTGAAAGATTAAAATAAATAAGTCACGGCTAGTTTTTGAGTGTGTCTAAATGTCCCATGCCAATCTGGTTTTAAAATAACCCAAGACTGTACTTGCCAAAACAATCTGTGCTGGCACAAGAAGAAGGATGCTACGCCATACAAGACTATGTAATGACAAGAAACTGTGCTTGGATTTCATTTTCTTTCATCCAGTCATGCAATCATCCCTTTGTACAATTTAATGTAATTATAATAGTTATTTAGATACCAAATAAAAGAACAAGTACTCTATGGCTGGATGTACAATGTAAATAATTCTCTAATACTAACTCTTACTTGTACATAAAGCCAGTTCTCTATTGCTTGGCAGCATCCCCCACCCCAGATTTCAATGAGGTATTAAACAGAAGCTTAGTCACACATGTCTCAATTAACATCTCTGATTTAAATCCTCCAGATGTATTCAGTCCTCCCACAGGAACATTAAATATGACGAATAACTTTCAAATGTGAGAAAAGCAAGCATTATAGAAACAAATTCCTACATAGTAAGGACAACCCATTCACACAACGTACTAACGGCACCAATAATATGCTTGGTGGTTGGGAGAAATAAGATCTCACATGAAGTCAAGAAGCATGTAGCCCTCTGGTGAACAAGAGGATCTCTGAGTCAGAAACAATGGATTTCTAAAATATAGATGCTATTGGACAAAGCAAAAAACCAAGCTGGGAGATGCTGTCACTCACAGGTATAAAGTGACAGGTATTTTGTTGACTGGAATTATATTATTAGTGAGTTTTATTTCAAATGTATTTCAGATTTCTTTTACTAGCAAGCCTCTCATTAGTTATCTGTCATCAGTCGCTACTTACCTCTTTCAATCTATCCAGCTCATTTTGCAGTGCCTGTTTCGATATTTCCATCTCAATGATTTGTTGACGAAGGATTTCATTTTCATCCTCTGCTTTAACTCGTTTCTCTTCCACATTCTCCAGTTCATGGTGCAGCCTAACGGATACATCTTTGGCTACCTATTCAAAAAAGAGTATACAAACATATCTTGTAGTAGCAACAGCAGTAGCAGTTTTAAAAACATTTTCCATTAACAAAATTGAAAATATAAATGCATAATAACGTAAGGTGTAAAACCTTTCCTGATAGCAGAAATGGATGGATATATATATGATCAATGGAGGGGCATTTAAACCTCCCAGGACATTCTGCAGCTTACTTTAAATTGCCCATACAGATAGCACATCATCAAGAACTTCAGTGCTATCACTTGTAAAGTGAATTGGCACAATAGATTTTTAACAAGCTAGATGTGTTAATTGGTTTACCAATACCAGGATGTCTGTGTTATTAACATAAACTGGCTTTTTGTGAAAGGCCACTTGCTAATAATGTAATTATCACTGCCTGCACTTTTCTGCATTTCATTACCTTCTGACTCTCACCATTAACAGTCCCCCTCACTGCCTCCTGAAGTTGTAGATTATACTCCACAAAATCAGATGCCATAAAAAAGTTAGTCTTTAAGGTACCAAAAAAATCTTTATTATTTTTGCTGCAAGGGACTAACCGCTCTGGAAATAATCAACCAGTATCATTAACTAGGGGACGCGGGTGGCGCTGTGGTCTAAACCACTGAGCCTAGGGTTTGCCGATCGGAAGGTTGGCGGTTCAAATCCCTGTGACGGGGGTCAGCTCCCATTGTTTGGTCCCAGCTCCTACCAACCTAGCAGTTCGAAAGCACGTCAAAGTGCAAGTAGATAAATAGGTACCACTCCAGCGGGAAGGTAAACGGCGTTTCCGTGCACTGCTCTGATTCACCAGAAGCAGCTTAGTCATGCTGTCAACATGACCCAGAGAAACAGTCTGCGGACAAACGCCGGCTCCCTCGGCCAGTAAAGCGAGATAAGCACCGCAACCCCAGAGTCATTCATGACTGGACTTAACTGTCAGGGGTCCTTTACCTTTTTTTATCATTAACTAAGTCCATGATAAGGGACACGGGTGGCGCTGTGGGTTAAACCACAGAGCCTAGGACCTGCCGATCGTAAGGTCAGCAGTTTGAATCCCCGCGGCGGGGTGAGCTCCCGTCGTTCGGTCCCAGCTCCTGTCAACCTAGCAGTTCGAAAGCACCCCAAAGTGCGAGTAGATAAATAGGGACCACTCTCCAGCAGGGAGGTAAACGGCGTTTCCGTGTGCTGCGCTGGTGCTGGCTCGCCAGCTGCGGCTTAGTCACGCTGGCCACGTGACCCGGAAGCTGTCTTCGGACAAGCGCGGCTCCCAGCCTTTTGAGCGAGATGAGCGTGCAACCCTAGAGTCGGTCACGACTGGCCCTGATGGGCAGGGGTACCTTTACCTTTTTAAGTCCATGATATAATACTAGCATACAATTTTAGGGTATTATAGTATTAAATAACAAATCATTTTATTAATTAGATTAAGCATACCTAAAACTCTATCTCCCCTCCCTTTTTTAAACAAGCACAGCACAGATATGTATATAAATATCTTTTTTACAGATCAAGTGCACATACTGAAGAGAGAAAGTCTTCTGAAAACCAAGTTGCACACATAATTAGCACAATTCAGAGCATTAGGGAATTTTCAGTTTAGGCAGTGGGAAACATGGCTCGGTTTGGATGCATCTATTGTGTATACATTTTAAATCAGTCCCCTACTTCAGAAGGAGGTGAGTGAAGCCTATTTGGTTGCTCCTTAACAGCCAAGGCTCCTTTCAGGTGAAAAGTTAGTATTTCATTGGGAGGGTTTTTTAGCCTACACCTCCTCATAAAATGCTAGGTTTCCAAATGCAGGGAATATTCAAAGCATATAATTTAGAGTTGGGAGGAATATAGAGTTGAATGTCATCTAGTCCAATTTCCTGCTTAACATAGAAATTTTGTAACTGACAGGTGGCCTCTACTTAAATATCTCTTGTGAAGGAGAACCCAACACCTCCCAAGGCAGTCTCTGTTCCACTGTCATACAACTATTACCATCAGGAAGTTTATCCTGACATTTTAGCCAAAATCTGCTTTCTCACAATTTCCACCTGTTAGTTATAGTCCTGCCCTTTGGATCAGAGGACATGTCTGTTCCATCTTCTGAGAGGCTTCCCTTCAGATATTTTACAGCTCTTTCTCCCCCTTAAACTTCTTTTCTCCAGCTGAACATACCCAGTACTTTCAACCATTCAATATGGGGCTTGATTTCCAAAATCCCTCACCATCCTGGTCACCCTCCTATGGATGCACCCTAGCTGATTCCTGTATGTCTTCTTATAGCAAGTGTGATTCTCCTATGTGCACTCTGAAATGCCTTGGTCCTTACTGCCTGACAGTGGTGTTTCTGAAAAGTGAGACAGACAGTTCTTCAGGACAAGGTCTGCTATGCTTCACATAGGAACAGTGATGATTTCTATGACCAGCAAGAACTTCCATTAGTCTCTAGATCTGCCTGTGCCAGATTGCTTTCACAGAAACCATTCCCCCCCCCCCGCCAAATACTCAGACATAGCTGTGAAATGTGATAGGCTTTTACCAATTACTTATCAAGGATTTTATTGAAGGCACTGTAGCAGCCAATTGCACATGGGACTCTGACTTGCCTATAGCAGATAGCATGTGCAGAGCTCCATGACTAACTTAGATGTCTTTATGCATAAAGCCTTCACTCACCTTTAGATCTTGCTCTAAGCTTCTAATTAACTCCCCATCCACTTGACCCGTCTGTGCAACTTTCAAGCTTTTCTGTTCTGCTTTCCTGAGACGATACTGCAAAATGCGACAGTTCTTGTTTGCACGGTCCAGCTCTCGTCGAAGTTCCTGAAGTTGGTAAACATCTTCTTCAAGGTAGCTGTCACGCATCTCTTCCATTTCAGCCCGCAGTTCATCAAGCTCATCCTGCCATGACCCAAAACACTATCAGATATCAAAAAGGCGATTCTGCTCCCTCCCCATCAAGAGAAACATCAAGATATGATAGGAGTAATCCAGCACTCACAACTGCTGCACAGTCCCTATTTGCTGTGCAGCAGACAAGGAGAATCCCGTTGAAATGATCTTGCAAGCAACATCAAGCTCATGTTGATCTTGCAAACTACAGTGGTACCTTGGGTTACATACGCTTCAGGTTACATACGCTTCAGGTTACAGACTCCGCTAACCCAGAAATAGTACCTCGGGTTAAGAACAGGATGAGAACAGAAATCGTGCTCCAGAGGCGGGCGGCAGCGGGAGGCCCCATTAGCTAAAGTAGTGCTTCAGGTTAAGAACGGTTTCAGGTTAAGAACGGACCTCTGGAATGAATTAAGTACTTAACCTGAGGTACCACTGTAATACCAGTTGTAACTTAGCTCTTCAGAAATAATAGGAACAGCAAAAAAAAAGTTATATATCAAAGCTGTCAAATCAGTTCATATGGAGTTGAAACTCCTTGTCTATTGTGCTGCTATGTTTCCTTACACCAGTGATGGCCAAACTTGGCCCTCCAGCTGTTTGGGACTACAACTCCCACCATCCCTGACCACTGGTCCTGTTAGCTAGGGATGATGGGAGCTGTAGTCCCAAAACAGCTGGAGGGCCAAGTTCGGCCATCACTCCCTTACACAAACACACATACAAGCTTCCAAATTTGAAACTTAAATATTATGCTTTCTAAGAATATATTTTTTTGCTAAAGTTTGCAATACAGTACATTCTTCTAGAAAAGAATATTCTTTTAAAAAAACCTCATTCCTATTAATCTAATCTGTATATACCTGAATCTCTCAAGCTAAAACCTTTATAAGCAGGTCTTCAGGCTCAGTGGATAGGCCATTAACTTGCTGGAGGATGACTCCTGGGACACCAACTATTCTATTATTAACCTAGCTCTGTGTTTAAAAAGAAAACGGATGATGGAAAGCAGCAATAAGATTAGTTCTCACATAAAGGCTTCCAACAAAGATTTAGATACCTTCAATTTGCAGTTTATTGGCCTCTTCAAAGAGTAGCAAAACCAAGCAGTTCTGCCTACTGGATATTTTTCAAGTACACGTCTACGCCTATAATTCTTTAAGGATAGCATAGGTGCCAACTATAGGGGGCCCTGGAGGCCTGGGCACCCACAGCACAGGCTCTTACATGACTTCCGGTTTGTACTGGAAGTTGCATCAGAAGCCAGACGTGACCCCCAAGGAAACGTCAGGACGCAACTTCTGGGACGCAACCACACGAGACCTCATACGTGATCTCCAAGGTGCCGCAAGACCTCAGAAATGCCGCTGCAGTGCGTTGATGTAATGTTATGTCATGATGTCATGACGCTGTTACATCACGGGTGCAATTAGGCACCCATAACCTGGGGCCTAAGTTGGCGTCCCTGAAGGATAGCATTGTGTGTGTGTGTGCGCGCGCTATACACACACATAGGTTTTCACAGTGCTTTTTCCTGGGGGTGCTCAGGGGTACACATACCGCTAAACATTTTGTGAATCTTTGTACTTTTGTCCATTTACTGTATTAATTTTTCTCAATTTGAACTATAAAACAGTAATTTTCTTGAATCAAAATGAGAGTACCTCTAAACATTTTTTTTGGGGGGGGGAAGCAGTGGGTTTGCACAAGTGGAGTAAAGAACTCTGGCACAACAAATCCAATTTTTAAAAAAACAACCACTGAGACAGAAGGGGGCAGGGAACTGTCCTTTCCATTAGCACAGTACTTTTTATGCGATAATCAAGAAAGTTACGCTTGGTGAATGCTGAAACACTCTCAGTAATATTTAAACACTTATCCTTCGAGTGGCTGCAAATTTATAGACTCCCATAGTAACTCAAATAAGGTCTGGTGTAAACCTTTAAATACAGGAGGAATAATTAGCTTTGGCAGTGGGTGCATATGGTTGCTCAGCATCAGTGCAAATAAACAGAAAGTGAAATTAGGTCACTTTTATTTATGTTATTACAGTAGGTGTCAAACTTTGGGATCTATGTTTGGAAATGTCGTTAACAGTCATTTTCCACTCACAAGCATTCTTCACAGAGCTTGGTGTCTATGACATCAAGATCATCAAAAGATCCCCCTTCAGGATAGTAAATAAGATCCACATTATGTCTGAGATCCTGAATCCACTTGGCAAACACAGAGTGCAACACAAACCTATGCCTGTTACTCAGTAATAAAGCCCAACAAGCTTGGTGAGGCTTAGTCCCTGGTGCTTAGGGACGGCAGCCCCAGTTCCTCTGAAGCCTAACTGAGCATAAGACTGCCATCTAAATGCTTAGTACTTTGCGACAATCAACCTGACCATAATGTGAGTGCACAGTTGCCATTCTATTTAATCAGGCTGTGGCTGGGCTGCCCTTCAAGCCCTATTGAACTGAATGGAAACTGCTGAGCAGCAATGCTTGGCAAATTCTTTGCTGTGTTTCCTTGATAAACCCACTGAACCAAGGTCTGCTCAAAGATATTGTGGGAAGGGCAGAAAGAGTGAGGCAAAGTATCCTTACTATTTAATAACAGTCAAACCAGATGGAAGCTTAAAATCGAAAAAACTAGAAGATCTGTCATGCCTAACGCACACACTACTGATGCAGTACCGCACACAGTTATTTATGCTCTTTTGTTTTGCAGTGACCTTATTATTAACAAGATTCACCACACTTATGTCAACGTAAACAGAAAAACCAACATGTAAATCTACACTATAGTGAAAATAAACATGCGGTGAGGAAAGTGTGTTGAGATTGTGTCTGCTTTTGAAAAATGCAAAGCTTATAAAAATTCATGAGAGTGACTGTTGTAAAAAAAGAAAGAAGGGCACTGTTGTGATGCAGAAGATGCTATTCATTTCTGCTACTTAAGTGGCTTCAAAGGGTTTGAACCAGTGGCAGCTTCAGCCAGAGCTTATATATTCCTTTTCTTCTCTTTTTAAAGAAGACTCAGTACTATACATTTGCCCTAGGAAACTTTTGAATTCTAATCTCTCCATTCTTTAAATTACTTTAATGTTTTTAATCTCGGGGGGGGGGGGGGCGGGGAGAATCCAAAATAACTATACACATCAATATTCTCATGCTCATGTCACCATTTGTACCAGTTACAACGTATATGGTTAGAAGCGTATTTATTTATTATGGCTCTTCAGGCTTTTTGGTAACATTGTTTTTGTACAATGAAACCCTCTGAAAGGTCATGCATGTAAAGCCAATACAAAAAATTACCAGAGCTCTTAAGAGTGTCAATGTGTTTTCAAATTGCTCCCAGTTTTAAACAGTTGGAGATATATATATATTCACTCTGCTTCCCCTGGACAATGCCATGTTTCAGCAGAGCCACAGCTGTGGCTAAGAAGATAGACCCACAGCCATTGTTTACCAGGCTGAATTCTCACTCTAGCAGCTGACTGCCCCAGCATTTGCAGATTGTTGATGTTATTCTGATGGCTAAGGTTAGATTTATCTCCTCTTCCCCATGACTAATACATTTAAGATGCAAGAGAATGGCAAACCCTACCCAAAGAAGCAAGGCGTAGCCTTTGATATATATGTTTTTAAATAATCACCATCAATTCTAGATATTCTTACTGTGGGGGAAAAAAAAAAGATTCTACAATACAGTATACACCAGGTAATATCCACGGTTAGCCACATTTATCGGTAAACCCATTGAAATGAATGCATCTACTCTAACTTAGTTGGCTATCACACAGGATCTTATTTACACCTTGGTAAAAAGGTGTATAAATTCAACAAATAAATTTAATAAAATGTATTTGACATTTTATATGATATTTGGTGGTTTCATGGGAAATTTCATATTCTTTATAGCAGAGGTGAGAAATCTCCCCTACTCAATCTGTCAGGGACCATGTGCAAGCAGTGTTATGGGGCCAAAACCAAAAGTGGGTGGGGCCAGAGCCACCCCACTCTCTCTCCCCTTCTCACCCACACATACCCATCCATTCAAATGCATGTCCATTCATGCAATTCTTCCTCCCCAGCTGCCTCTCTTCCTTGCCAACATGCAGAGCAGCTAGTCATAGTGGGTGGAAGAGGGAGTGGCACAAGAGGGAGCACAGTCTAAACAGTGAGGCCCCAGAGACTGCGTCACATCCATGGGCCAGAGGTTTCCCACCCTGCTTTACAGGATGTTAGGAAGCCTTGGATACCATTCAGATGATATGCCTAAAACTTCTGCTGCATAAATAAAGTCTTGCGGAAAGTATCTTAAGAGTTGAAGGAGACAGCTACCGTGTCATTTTGGACCAGATGAATAATGGTCCAACTATGGTCAGGTGCAGCCAATGCTGTTCTTCACAAGCATGAACTGGACTTTTTCATGTCTTAACTGTTCTTGATTGGAGGGGCAGTGTCTAATTTCAATACAGAATATGAGGCTGAGGGGAGCTGAACTCTTTGCCCTCCCACCACCTTATTTCACTTGGCAGAAAGGTTTTTCAAAGTGATGGAATGCACTGATGCAAAATGAAGGACCACAGCTTAGGAAAAGGGCTGTAGCTCAGTGGTACAGCATTTGCCTTGCATGCAGCAGGTCCTTGCCATGCCCAGGTAGGTCTGGGAATGTTCCTTGGCTGAAACCCTGGAAAGCCATTGCCAGCCAGAGTAGAGAAGATTGAGCCACATGAACCAATGGTCTTCATAGCAGCTTCCTATTCTCCTATGAAGAAACGTTCATCTCTCACCCATTTGTATGTGTTACATTACAAATCAAACCCCTTACTTTAAATGCAAATGGGGCTGACAAGGCTACCCTACCCTGTCTAGGCCTGCAGTAAACTAATCCAACCTTATAAAACAACCGCCAGACTGATGCCCAGCACTACTATACTGTACCATGTTGCTTCTATAAATAACAACTCCCTTTTTCAGCTTAAGCTTTACTTACATTTAATCTACTCTTTTAGGTCCAGTTCTAACATATTCCCTCTCCAGGCAAAATTCACATAGTCTCTGTAAATAAAAGGCTACAGACTGAAGCATTTGTTAATCTAAACCCAAAATACTATATTCACAAGAAGGAAAGTCAAATGGTACAGTATTTGTGGTTACTCAATCATCTCAGTTTCTTTTATTTATAGATCTTTCTGAATGTAGCTTCAGTAGTGTGCCAAAAGATCATATTGTAAATACAAACCCTTGTAGAAGTTCCAGCACATAAAAATTCATGCAGCAGCATTTTGAACAGTGACTTCTATTTATGGATGGGAAGACTTGAGAAATAATTTTAAGCAGCATCTTTATAATAACATTTTTATCATGGCTGTTCTTTATCCTAGGGGCCTGCTTAATGTGTTAAGGGAACAATCCTAAATATGTGAAGCTGGCATAAAGTACACCAGATCCAAACTCTGTTCAGGGGTGTGGCTGCTGTCAGTCTAAGTCTGGAAAATAAGCCTTTAAAATTGAGTTTGACTTATTCCACCCTTTTTGCCATCATGTTTTCTGCTGGGTTGCCAGGTCATGTGACCAAGCTAAATGGAGTTAGGATCCCCCTGCCCAATCCTGCCACTCTTCCCTATTTGTTAAGGTTCATGCCAGGGTAAGCTCCACTGTTCTCATTTTAGTCCTTGCTGAGCCAGGATGAGGAAGTTATGCCCATGGATCTCTGGCTGAGTGAGGGTTCTGCAACTGGGGAGCCTGGCTGAGCAGGGAACTTGATGGCTGACCTGGAGCTCTGCCACATCTTCACTCATTCTGGCAGATCTCAGCTTAGTTACTTACTAACAGGCTTTGTTACAGAACAAATACATGAATAAGATAACAAATTATTTGAACCCCAAATTAGGGAAGGGAGAGATCTCATTTTAACTGATAAAAGCAAGTGGGGTGCTTTGTTTTTTTTCGTTCAAACTTGGTGATGAAAAGAAGCTTGCTCTCTCCTGCTATATTTTCACCCTTACAAAGGCTAAATTAAACAAAAGCCTACATACCATAGCATAGACCATACAGTTGGCTAAAATAGATGGGTCTGGCTATACTTTTTCCTTTTTCCCAAAAGAAAAGTGAGGATGGGTGAAATGCCACCCACTTCTTTTTAGACAAATAGAGCCTGGCCTAACCATCCTACTTCCCTTTCTCACCTACTTTGAAACTATCCAACCCCCTACAAAACCATTCCATTTTGTGCACTGCACCCAGTCACTAAGTGGTACTCAAACTCAGAATACTGGGAGGGGGCATGACTGCTTACTGTGGTATGGTACCACTTTAAATGCATAGTGTGGATGGGGTCTGTATTATAGCCCACAGCAGGCATAGACAACATGGTGCCCTGCAGATGTTAATGGACTACAATTCCCAACAACTTCTGCAGGCAGCCATGTTGGCTACCCCTGGTCTCTTGAACACTCCAGGTTTCTTTGAAAAAGACAAGCTATAGTCAGGTAACGATGGGAGCAAAAGTGCCTGATCTCTTCTTTAAGGCCATGCTAAAGAACAGAGCAAGGGGGGGAGGAAGTGTGGTCAAGGCTCACACAAGCCTTTTGATTTAAAACCCCACACTTTATGTTCTCTCATCCCCTCCCCTGACAAAGCTATTCCCACATGTCTCCAAGGGACTCTCCCACAATCAGTTTTGTGCATTAAATACACTTTTGTTTCCTATACAGTGCACACAGCAAGGCTGACTATTGAACTTCCCTTACAGGAATATCACATTTCCCCTAACAAAGAAACCATTATATTTTGGAGCTGGGGAAATGCTATATCCGCCCCCCCCCCTTGCCAGGTGGTATATTTGTTTCTTGTGCAATTCTGGCACCTGTGGGATGATCTTTGTGTTCTGGTGGATATGCTTCTGCTACAAACTGCCGTTCCATGTACCCACACTATTTTGTGATCTGTTTTAAAACATACAGTACTTCTGATTTTTTATTTTTTTTAAAGATCTCTGTAAGCTCCTCCACAATCCAATTTAACTCATCTAGCTTCTTCTTTTAGCTGGCAAATCTGCTATGAAGTTGCATATATACATATACCTGTATAAGTACACATATACCTGTACAAGTTTTTCAAAATTCTTGGGAACATTTGCCTTTCCTTGCTCCTGTTCTAGAGCACACATTTAATATTTTTTAAAAAATGTAAATGTGAGAGAATGTCAATAAACTGCTGCGTTTTCCCCACCCTGTTTTGTGTGCATGTGATATCATACTGCTGGCATTGAGAAGACTTGCAGCTAAGTTGTAGTGTTGAAGCAATGATTCTTCAACATCAACTTCGTTGGACTGGTCATGTTGTGCAGATGCCTGGTGATTGTCTTCCAAAGCAACTACCGTACTCTATTCCAAACTTAAAAATGGAAAGCGTAATGCTGGTGGTCAACAAAAGAGGTTTAAAGACTGTCTCAAGGCAAATCTAAAAAAATGTAGTATAAACACTGGCAACTGGGAAACATTGGCCTGTGAGCACTCCAGTTGGAGAACAGCCTTTAGCAAAGGTGTCATGGGCTTTGAAGACACTCGAACTCAGGACGCAAGGGAGAAACGTGCTAAGAGGAAGGCATGCTTGGCAAATCCACACCATGATCAACTCCCGCCCGGAAACCAATGTCCCCACTGTGCAAGGACGTGTAGATCCAGAATTGGCCTCCACAGTCACTTACGGACTCATGTTAAAACTGTGTTTATGGAAGACAATCTTACTCGGCTATGAGTGAGTGATCACCAAAGAAGAAGACGACAGTTGAGGCACACTGCAACTGATTATGCAGACTAAAAACCCCTGTGACTTTATCAGCTGCCCGGCAGACTGAAATCTAGCACAGAAAGACTGCCTATCAATTTCCATGGCAGGAAAAGCAGAAAAACAACTATTTAACTTCTATCTTCGTTCTATTTTTTACCATTTCATTTTGTTATGGGGGGGAAATGTTATTGAAAGCAGGTATTTTATATATCAGTTATCAGAGAGATTAGAATACTGTAAGCCAGGGTTCAGCAAACTTTTTCAGACCTTGTGGGGGGCCGGACTATATTTTGGGGGAAAAATATGAATGAATTCCTACGCCCCACAAATAACCCAGAAATGCATTTTAAATAAAAGGACACATTCTACTCATGTAAAAACTGGATTTAGAAAGCGCTTGGGCCAGATCTGGCCCCCGGGCCTTTGTTTGCCTACCCCTGCTCTAAGCCATAACCAGCTTTTAGAACACTAGCATTTTAGCCAACCAGCTTGCCAGTCAGACTTCCACAGAGAAAAAATTACATATGTTACTGCGTTAGATCATCAAACTGCTAGTGGAAGGTCAAATATCTACATGCTTCTACTATGCTGTCTTATGTCTTTAAGAATATTTTAATAATAAAAACAACAATGAAGTTCAAAGGCAACTCAGTCCTCATTTTAAATTGGAAGCAAGTTCCACTGATGTCAACTTTCCAAGTTGCATTACAGTTTTTGGAAAACCACCATGCCAAATGTAAGTTAACAAAACAGTTGTATGATTTGCAACCTATTTACATAACTGAAATCTAATAGAATGCAACATATAGTGGCTTGTAAACAAAGTAAAATATAAAAGTGGGAAACAATTGTTCACAGATTCCAAGAATAAAACATCTATTCTTCCTTATGGATTGTGATTGTGCTTCAGCAGGCTGAATGAGGCTACAGTCATAGACAAACTTCCTTGGAAGTAAATGCCACTGAACTTATTTGGATTTCCTTCCAGACTTTCCTACTAAAATGATTTTTTCCTTACGAAATATTACATACTACACACAAAGCTGCTTCATGACTACCATACTTTCCCAAAGATTTAAATCCAAAGTCCTACACTACTTTGAAGTGGGCAGCATCCAACTACTATAAAGAGGAGCTGAAAGGAATTTGGAAAGGAAATTGATGTCAGTACTGTGGTACCTCGGGTTACATACGCTTCAGGTTACAGACTCTGCTAACTCAGAAATAGCGCTTCAGGTTAAGAACTTTGCTTCAGGACAAGAACAGAAATCGTGCTCCGGCGGCACGGCAGCAGCAGGAGGCCCCATTAGCTAAAGTGGTGCTTCAGGTTAAGAACAGTTTCAGGTTAAGAACGGACCTCCAGAACAAATTAAGTACTTAACCCAAGGTACCACTGTAGTATCTAATTCACAAACATCTCACACAACATCCAAGCATAAATAACTAACTGCTTCTCTCATGCACATCCTGGAGGTGAAAAAACTGGCATCCTCCTTCTCCAAGAGCCACACTCCCTTCCATCCACACAAACATTTTTGGAAACGTCTCTACAGAACTGGTCTCTCTCTTGTGGAATTAAAGTGCCCTGATAGAAGAAGGCTGCAGGGCCTTTGATGGAGCTGCAGGGTTCTGATCTGGACCCCAGCACAGCAGCACCATTCTGAAGAGCCCACATGTCTCAATGGCAAGAAGAACCAACGCAGAGTCTCGCTTAAAAGGCTAACTTAAAGGGGCCACAAGACTCTTCTGGTTGTTTTTGCTGCAGGGGACTTATACACCGCCACCCCTCTGAACGTAAAGAAGTTTGACATTACTGTGCTTCAACTGCAGGACACAAAACGAGCGCATATTTCTGCAACCATGAGACATGGCGTTTGTATGTCTTTTATAAGAACATCCGTTAGCAGAAAAACTTCAGGAACCACCAAGTTGAACCCCGTTTGCTCTGGAGAAGATGGGGCGAAAGAGGGTACAATATTGGCATCCCTCTCTCTCCTCCTCACCAGAAACTACTACCTCTGGAGCAGCACACCACTATTATTACATCCTATAATAGCTCGAACTGGGAAGGAAACTTCCCAGCCGTCCAGTCCGGCTTGTCAATGCTCCTTGCCCCAAGGAATCCCCTCCCTCATTGCCAAGAAACTGCCCTTATTCCAGATGGACGACCCCACCCCACCCCACAGTCGGTGTCTGGAGTGTCTGTTACTTTTCCGAAGTTGCCCCCAGGTCAGCCAAGCGCTGCCTTTCCTCGGCGCCTCCCTGACCCGCTGGCTGCCCCCTCAGGCCCTCCTCCTCCTCCTCCCTCTTCCCGCCCTTTACCTTGAGGTAATCGTTCTCGGAGCGCAGCTCTTCGATCTCCCTCAGCAGCTCCTCCTCGTCGACCACCAGCTGCCTCTCGCAGGAGGGAAGCACCACCAGCGGGGCTTTGCCGCCCAGCCTCAGGCTCCCCGCAGGCGGCGCGCTTTTGGCGGGCGCCGCTTTCTCCGGGGCTCTCCCCCAGTTCGCCTCGTCGCCCGGCGGCTGCTCCACGTTGGCGGTTCCCGAGGGAGCCGGGGAGGCAGGTGGCGCTGCTGGCGGCCCTTTGCTGGCGGCGTCCGAAGAAGGCGAGGCAGGCTGAGGGGCGACGCCTGGCCCCGGGGGCAGAGCGGGCGCTGGCTGCGGCTGCTCGCGTTCCCGGTCGCTGGAGCCGGTGCCGGACTCCGCGTCGCTGCTGGCGGCCTGAGCCAGCCTCTGCTCGTCGGAGAGCGGCTCGGACGGGCAGTCGGACAGGTCGGAGCTGCTGTCCGTGTGGCTGATCCTGGCGCCGGGTCCGCTGCCCAGCCCAGCGGCCGGGGCCAGGGAGCCCGGTGGGGCCAAGGCGGCGCATCGCTTGCCCTTCCTGCCTTTGCTGGGCTCGCCCCCGGGCTGCCTCCCGCCGGCCTTGGCGCCCGCCTGTTCCTGGGCCCGGGCTGCCTTCTTGCTCGAGAGGGCGGATTTGGCGCTGCCCGCCTTGCCGGCAGCGAGGCAAGCCGCCGCCGCCGCCGCCGCCTTCGCGCCCTGGGCGCAGCTCCGCCGGGAGAGGCGGCTCTGCGTGGCCAGCAGCCCCGGCGAGTGCGGGCGGGCTCCCGCCTGCGGGGACTGCGGCTTGCCGGAGAGGCTGGGGGATTTGGGGGGCACCGGCGGGGGCTTGGCGGAAGCTGCCCGGGCGTGGAGGTCCTTGAGGAAGGGTCTGGCCGGGGAGGGAGCTCGGTGGAGCCTCTTCTTCTCGGCGAAGGAGCGGTGCGGGCTCTGCGGCGACGGCGGCGGCTTCAGAGCCTCGCCGAGGCTGGTGCCGTTCAAAGTCTCCATGGTCCCGGCTGCCCGAGAAGACGCCGGGGAGGGGCGGACACTTGCGGCTCCTCGAGCCCTTCCCGAGCGCAGGAGTGCGAGTGGCGGAGGCGACGGTCCTCCCGGCAGAGCCCCGCAGCAACAGCGCCTTCCTCTAGTTTTCGCCTTTGCTCTCTCATCACTCCTGTTTCCACCTCGCCCACCACAAAGCTCACACTTTTTCCTCGGTCTGATTCAGCGAGACGGGCTGCTCTCCTCCACCTCTCGGTGAGAAAACACAAACACACACAAAGCACAATCGGTGGCAATCTCCCCCCCCCCCCCACAGCTCTTTCCAATCCGCTCGATGCAGCTCACGGTAACGTTGCAGCCTGCAACATCGACTCCCTTTTCCTTATGCCCGACGCAGACAAGTGTTTTCCGGATTCCTTCTCCGCTTCGCCAGCTTCGCAGACCGAGACCGTCATTCATTCATCATTCCCGAGCCACCCTCTCCTCGCCGTCCCTCGCTTTCGTCGCCACTGCACCTCCCGATCTCCCCAAGCGAGCTCTTTGCTCCTCGCCTTAGCTCCTGAAATAGAGAAAACTGCAAACGCTGCTGTCTCCCGTACTGACGCTGCCCCTCTGTGCGCATGATCCTCCCCTTCTGTCACCCAGCCAAGCTGCTCTCAGCGCGAGCCACTTTTTCCTAGAGCTCTCTCTTTCTGCATGCGTATTTATTGAGGCTCCTCGGCCAGTTTCAGCCTAGGATAAACCTGGATTGCGCGGAGGAGGGGGGAAGAGATGATGGAAACTTAATTATGTAGCCATCGGGGTGTATTGTTGCAACCTATACACTTTCCTAATGTTTATTCCTTGGCAAAAACAAGCCCTTTGGTGTTGGGGCTGCAGCCGCAGCAGCAATAGCAATAAATCTATTCTGCTACTTCTGCTTGCCTGTAGCACAGGCTGGCATAAGAACAGGTTTTATTGCCCAGAAGATAAGCAACTCTTGTCCAGAGGATGAGCACTAAGAAAATCTCCAGTAGACTGATGTTGACTGCAATCCCCAAACTGATATCCTTTGCACTTAAACTTGATAAAGCTGTTTCGGTGAGCTGGAATGCCTAGAACTGCAAGTCAAATACGTTTGGGCCTATCCATCGTCAATTTTAGAACCATTAAAATATAAGAAACAGAATGATTAAAAGCAGAACTCAATACAAGATAATCAAATCATTTTTAAAAAAATCCACCCTGCTCCAAAAATATGTCTAACCCCAAAAGGAAGGGGGAAAAGAACATTTTGGAATCCTATCACTGTGATCTGAGCTAGGTAAGTAGACAACTTCCCCGTTCATTTCTGTGGGACCTTCTCAACATACAGAGTTCCATGATGCACCAGAGTGTGCATAAACTGTGGTTCAGGGTAACTACTATATGAAAATGAAAGAAACAAAGGATTACAAGTAAGCTTTACTCAAAGTAGACCTATTTATATTAATGGGCCAATGTTAGATATGTTGGTTAATTTCAATGGGTCTACTCTGAATAGGACTCACATTGGATACAAACCATGGGGTGGTATTCAACTACATTTTACCCAGTGTAAACCCATTGAAATGAATGAGCATATCTATGGTCCATTAATTTCAGTAGACCTATCAGTGAAACTTAACTAAAGAACACCCATCATTTTAATTTTTTTTAAAAGGTTACATTAAGTGAGCATTGAAAATATTCTGTTAGTCATTGAGAGTATTCTTCTACCACTCTTATCAGGAATTCAGAAGGGTGTGGAAAAAAGTAGTTCATGCAAAGGGCTTCAAGCAAGAGATCTTTTAATTAAAACTAGGCCAGCCAATAAAAAATTCAAAAAGTTCGGGGAGAAGGGCAGAATCATGCTGAATGTTGTTTATTATGGTAGAAAAGCTTCTTGCAAGTAAATAGTGAAAGCATAGGAAATAAGGTAAAAATGAAGGACAATACACTTCAAGCAATATAGTTCAGTTGTGGGCCTTTAGACAAGTGCCATGGTGGTCACAGTTCTTAAGTGACAATGATTCTCATCTCTAATCCTTCACCCCCAGAGGCACACTCCATTGTCCCTTGAGGCAGGCGGATGCCAACAGCAACAACAACTATTCAATGGCACTTAATCATGATCAATATTTCTAGAACTGCCACAGTAATTTATGCAATGTGTAGAAATAGGAAAAACAGAAGATGAGAGTCTTAATAGCACCTGATTAAGCTGGGAGATAAAAAACCTCTATTATTACAAAGTCAAGGTGGTCTCATGAAAGATGATCCGCATCACCATCGTTGAAATGTGGGAGAATCTGATAATCTCACACAATACAGAGTGGGCTTATCATTGGATAACACCTTACTGAGGTCAATAGCTAAAATGCTAGTGTCACTCTAATGTCATAAGACATGTTTGCACTGGGTCTTATATTGATACACAAATAATTTCACCAGCCTTGTTCCTACCTTGTGGCTTGGCAGTTTGCAAATACAGTGGTACCTTGGGTTAAGAACTTAATTCGTTCTGGATGTCCGTTCTTAACCTGAGGTACCACTTTAGCTAATGGGGCCTCCCGCTGCTGCTGCTGCGCCACCGCACAATTTCTGTTCTCATCCTGAAGTAAAGTTCTTAACCTGAGGTACTATTTCTGGGTTAGCGGAGTCTGTAACCTGAAGCGTCTATAACCTGAAGTGTCTGTAACCTGAGGTACCACTGTAGTGAAGTAAGTGTGTGGTATGGTTATTTGAAAAGAAAGAAGGAAAGAAAGAAAGAAAATAAATAAATAAATAAATGATGCTTTGCCTGTTAGAATAAGTAGTACAAATGTGTTTCTGTTTGATTTTGTAGCACACTAGCAGGATATTATAGCCTAGGTAAATTGGCAGGACACTACTATAGGCAGGGTGTGGTAGAATGTCTCCAGCAGCAGATTTTGGGGTACAGATTGCAAACATTCAAAATATCTATTCCCCTGTCTATCCCAGGAATGAGATCTCTAGGACAGCTAATAATCACAATAAAGTGAATCACAATAGCACTGGGAATTTGTTCCAGTATAGCTGTGGTCAGCGGCTACATATCAGGCTTTGGAGGAGACTTTAAAGACTCATTTGTTTCATTCCCCTTTCCTGTGTAATTTTTTTCTTTTTTGGACCCGCTTTTTTGAACCCGTAGGAGCCTGTTGTGTCAGGATTTAACTATTGTTATGTACTGTATGTGGGAAGATTGTTATGTGCTGAAGATGGTTCAGAAGCCTCAGTGGTGCAGAATGCAGCAGCCAGAGTGCTGGGGGACACTTCTGTCTGGGCCACATATTACATTAGTTCTTAAAGACCTATACCTGTTTGCTTCTGAGTCCAACTGAAGGTGCCCAGATTGACATAAAGTGCCCTAAACAACTTGGGCCCCAAACTTCCTCTCATATAGACTTGCCAGGCTGGCATATCCAGGGCAGGCCTATTGGCAGCTCCAGTTCCCTGCAAAGTTTGTGGGGTGGCGGTGCATGAGAGGGCATTCACAGATGATGAAACCCTCTCCCACCCTCATTGCACCTGGCTTCCTCATTGTATACATTTTGATGCCAGGTCAGACCTTTTTGCACAAGACTTTGGTGGTGGAAGATGAGATCAGAATATCCCTCCCATTTAATATATTTGTATTACATGGTTTACTTGAGATGAACTGTATGCCATCTACTCTGGGGCCAAACGTATTAGCCTACCCTTCACCAAGCAAGTCTTAGGGTGCAAAAATGGATTTAGGGCAGCACAAACAGTGCAGGGGCACTGGGCATGCAGCCGAGGAGGGTGCCTTCTCCAAGCCCAGTAAGTGCTTGCCCAGCTTCAGGAAGGAGGCATGAGAGCTCTAGGACTCTGCCAGAGCCTCACACCTCCTTCCCCAAGCCCAGCACCTGGTTTGCCCAGCTTAAACTGGCACCACAAGGGCTGGGGGGAGGGTGTCAAATGTTGGCCTCACACAGGGTGGCATATTACCAAGGTCCGCCCCTGCTAGGGAGGTACGGTATACAACAATTTAATTCAGAATTAGAAATGATTAAAATACAGTGCAGTCACATAAATAGGGTGGGCTCTGAATAAGCAGTACAGACAGCAACACAATTATTTAACTAAAACTGTTGAAACAGTTTTTTACCTTCCTAAGAAAGAAAAAGAGGGTCAGATTTCCTGGGACAAGATGTTCCAACACCCAGTTGCCCATGCCACCACTAAGAAGGCCCACCTACCACTGCCACCTGCTGGGAACAGGACAGAAAACAAAGCTCTCTCTAATGACTACAGTGCACCAGCCAGTTCATACATAAGTAGATGATCCCAAACCATTTAGGGCTTTAAAATATAGTGCCAATACTTTGAATTGGGCCTGGAAATATATCAGGAACCAGCAAAGGTGATTCAGTAGTGTGCAGCCAAGGTCAGGCTTTTGCTATAAGCCTACCTGTTGCATTCTGAACTAACAGAAATTCCAAGATACTTTTCAGAGTCAGCCCCATACAAAGCAGGTTTCAGTACTCCATTGCATGTTAGCAAGGTCTTTCTCCTTCAGGAAATGATGCAGCTGGTACACCAGCCTTAGCTTTCCAAAAGCATGCCTTGCCCCAGCCACCACCATTTGTCTACGAACTTCAGCATGCTAGCCAAACCCAATCATTCATGGATACTCAGGACCTCAACAGCTTCCCCGTGGTGAAATGAAAGAGAGAGAGTTGGGTATCATCTGCGTATTGGTAACACAAAACCCCGATTCTCCAAGTGACCTCTCCAAGGCTCAGTGTTAAACAACATGGGGAACAAGGTGGATTCATGTGAGGATCTCATTGGGAAGAGGAGCTGCCCCTCACAACCATCTTCTGAAATCTACCTTCAGGAACGAATGTCAGTCATATTTTTTGTTACTATAGTTTTGCCACCATCAGTTCTATTTGTACTTTCTGCTTCAGGCACCAAAATGTCCTGAACATCTCTAGTATGCACTTCCTACACCTTTTCCTCCAAGGTGCTCTGGGTGAATGCATGGTTCTTTCACCCATAGTTCTTTCACCCTCACAACAACCCTGTGGGGGTAGGTTGGGCTAAGATGCACCTCTCTCTCTCACTTTCTCAGATAAGTAAGTTAGGGTTTGTTTTCAGCAAGGATTGTGCTTTTTTAATGCACCACGGGTAATTAGTAGCTTTCTCCTCCTCCTGCCATCTCCCAAAGCTTTAGGATGCGGTACACCATATCTTACAAACAAAGAGTGTAACCCAGAGTTAGGCTGAGAAAGAATGACTCATTCAAGACGAGCCATTGGGCCTCATGGCTAAGCAAGGGTTTTGACCAGAGGGACAAGGGTTGTGAAGGGGATGCTAATGAATTCATTATGATTGTTAGACTTGGTAGCATCTGCATTGTTCTGCTGGTATATGATTGTGTGCGTGTATTATTCTATAAAACCTGTAAGTGCTAAACCATTCTGCAAAACAAAGGTTGGTGTTATTTTGTATGCAATAAAATGGGTCTCTGCAGTGCTTTGCAGGAACCACTTAATCAAATCCCCAAAACAACACTTTGCATTTATTTGTTTGTGGAACATCTAAGGCGGGGGGGGGGGGGTTGCTTAGTGACAGTCTCAGCTGTTACAATACCATTCAGAAGGCTTCCTCAACCTCCACCCCCATCCCATCCCAGCTCAGTTCCGTTTTTGCTTTCTGTTCACCACTGAGGAAAAGATCTTATGAGACTATTACATTTTAAAGGAACTTGAATGTCCAGTAGATACCTAAAAGTGCATGCATTACTTTCTGTCCTGCACTCTTAGTATACTGGTCCACAGTCTGTAGCTATTAATGGTTACCATGGCTCCCGCCAAACCATGGCTCTCAAAGGAAGCATTTCACAATTTTACCATCTTCCCAGTGAGATGAAAAAAAGGAAGAAGCTTGCAGCAGTTAGAAAATATCATTTTTTCAGTAGGGAACCAACCAATACACCATAAAAGTCTTCTGGATATGATCCCAGACTGATGACAGTGGATGCTGGACTAAACACAGGAGAAATAGTGAGGGAATGTTACTTCCAGGTCAGTCATTAAAACTGAAAGGGATGTCGTAATTCTATCTTTATAAGCAAGCAGGGAAGGAATTGGCAGAAACAGGGATCTTATATTGCCCAAAAGACTCTTGCAATGAGGTCAAAGTTGGAACCAGGGAAAGAACAGGGGGAGTAACTACATCATTTTTTCCTTCAGTGGTACATACTGTATATATATATTATTTATTAAATTTCTATACCACCCTTTATTCCATAGATCTCAGGGCAGTTCACAACATTAAAACAAAAGATAAAAAACACAACTAGTAATGTGGCATCCCTAATTATGAAAAATTGTGACTACTGCGAGCATAGTGGGAATTATGTCCATTTCTTGTTTCTGTGTGAACATTAACATTGTTTTTTACTGGAGGATTCTTCTGTGGATGCTTTAGAGAAAATATGGATTGGCTTGCCATTTTGGAGGTTTACTGATCTTGCAGTCAGCTGATGGGCAGGTGAAAAAGTGCTTTGCCAGCCCTATGTTTGGCACTGCCCAAAGCACTGAGCATAAGGTTGGCAAAACCCTTTGTGCTGAGGAAAGGAAGTTTTCTTGCACGGACAAAAGTGTTTGCAGAACTGTTTAGTTGGCTACCACCTACATTGTCCAGAAGTCACAACATCTAAAGCAATTCACCTATAACTCCAGTTGTTTTATCCTGGTCTACTTCTGCCTTGACTTAAGTAAAAAAGAGAAGAGTCAAATGTATAAATCAGCCTATAAGAAAATTGTAATTAGAGAATTAAATTTGATATATGGGAACATTACAGTTTTTTGATAGAAATCTTCCTGGTTAGTTCATGACATGCCTGCTACTTGGTTATATTTGGAGTTTGTTATGGCTTCCAGACATAAAACCTGACAGTAACAGTGATACTCAAGACATGTCTTATCCTGCTCAATATCTCAGTTTCTACCAATCTTATACAAACATAACATCAGTATGAAATATAACAATAGATATTCGAAGAAGCAATTGTACTGATGATGATATATCAGAAATAGATTTTACATGACTTTTACATCTTATGTACAAGATTATTTACATCATCTTACATAAAAGCTCCCAAGTCCAGCTTTGATATATGTCTAATTTAAATGTCATACATAGGGATGATTTTAACTACTCTTCTCTCAGAAGAATTGGTTGGGTATACTCTCAGGGTCACAGGCTGTGTTATTATGCATTCATATAAATTTTAATGCAATTGAAGCTCTGTTTAATGGTCCTTGACTAAAGCCTCTAGGAATGGCTAAAATGTAAACAACCATAACTGTAATTTAATCAGAGGGCAACCCATTACCACCGCCACACGATTTCTGTGACCTACAAAGCAGCTAGTACCTACTTTCCCCCCACTTTTTTCACTTTGAAGAAAGCAAGCTAACTATATTCCTTTGTAAAGTTGCTACTATATGTGACTTCAGGTTGCTGCCGGTTGACTGAAGGTTTTGTACTTCTTGATTAGCTTGCTTTAACTAAATTAATTAAGAAATAAAAGCTTAGTAATTTGATATCAAAGAGCATACAATACTTTGCATGAATAAAAGACAAACATGCATTACACAGAATAATTTTACATATATTGATTAAAATTTAAAATGAGGCATACATTCCAGAGAATGAATTTAGACAACCTAGTCATCTATTGGTGCTGGCACATTTGGCAGCCTGTGTACACATAACCCTAATTTTTAAACATTTGGCTGCTGCTGATTACTTTATGAATCACCTTATGCCCAGAGATCTCAAAGTAAATTGATAGATACAGATATAGATATAGATATAGATATAGATATAGATATAGATATAGATATAGATATAGATATAGATATAGATATAGATAGATATAGATATAGATATAGATATAGATATAGATATAGATATAGATATAGATATAGAACTAACAATAATAATAAATAAGGCCCCACCTGAACCATGCTTTTAAAGCAGTATATTAACATTTGAAACAGTCATGGGCTTTCCCTAAAGAATCCAGGGGAACTGCACTTGGCTACAGGTGCTGAGTGATGTCCGGCAACCCCTATTTCCCTATTCTCCTCACAGTGCTCCTGAGAAGACACCTTCAGCCTTTATACATATACAATTCTTATTCAGCATGTTTTGCCTGAGAGCAATGACTTCATATATTTATTTGCAAAGAATAACATAACTGAAATAAAACACTTCCATTTATAACAGATTGCCGTTGACAAACCGAGACATACTGTGATCAACCGATAGCTTTGGAAGCAAGAAGAGAGTGTGTTAAGTAATTAAAATAGATGTTAAAAACAGCCCCCCCAATGGCACTGTATTCATGCTAGCATCATATTGTACCAGATGTGTAACATCTCATCTGTCACTGGGTGCCTGTTCAAGAGAGGGATTCTGGCCAATGCTGTTTTCCTAGGAAAAAGCTCTTGAGCTTTAATGAAATTGGTTTTGCTACTTTAAAGAAAAAAACAGTCCCCCAGTATCCAAATATTCTCTATCACGTGCAGAGGTCTGCTCACCACTGCAGATTCTTCAGATTAAGCAGTTCTGACCAAATGCTGTCGGGTCACTTCAGTAGCAGTGAAGGTTTGTTGTCCTGGGCTGGAAACTAAATTGCCCTAAATTCCCCCTTTTCTTTTAACAACAGATCCCTTCCCATGGCTTGTATTCAATTTAGTGTTATGGTAACTAACTATCCTTTAAATACAAGGATTTATGCTTGTGCAATGATACTTTCTCCTACATAGGATATATAAGCCCACATCACAAGCTACTTTTGAAACTTCCCATGATTTTGAAATCAGTTCACACTGCATGTATGTGAGTGAGGCTCCTCTGTCAGGAAGACAAGCCTAAAGTCCCCACCCTGTGGTGCTTACAGAGCTAGTTTCAGAGTTTCTTGGATTCAGGCTTTGCTCCAGGCATCTACTCTTTTCCTACCTCCTTTCAGGAGGATATGGTTTCTGCTAGTAACCTTGCATTTGACTGTTCGATGTAATGTGGTGATTGCTGTGGTCTCCATGTGGGGTGAAAGTTTTACATGTGTCACAGCCCTGTACCTGTAAATAAGGATATGATACAACACTGGTTACCCATGTAACACCATAACTGTTGACATGGCCTTGGTATGCTTAGCTAACCCAATATGTCACAATTACGCAGCACTGTGGATCAGCAATGTCATAACTGCAGTAGCCATCGTTGCCAGATGTGGCATACTGTTGATGTGTAAAGGTGTTGTGAAACACAGACTTGAGTGGAAGGGTTGGTAGTTGTGATGAGACAGGACTGGAGACAATTTAGCAAGTTATAGAGAGAGACCATTATATCAGCACATACTTAGAAACTAGTTTTCACGTTAAGATTACAACTGATATGTAGTATTAGTAGGATAAACTTTGGCCACTTGCCAAGAACAGCAAGCGGCCATTGTCACATCAGCACTTGTCACTGTGTGGGTTGTTGTAGTTTTGTATCTCTCTAGCATTAAACTAGGATTGCTATTGTTACACTGCGGTACATTAAAAAGATGGCGCTTTTGTGTTTTTGCATGTTAAAACGTTTAATACATGCATTAAAAGGTGCTTTTATAAATGAGCTTTTAAAAGAAAGACATAAAGATGCTTATTGCTTAACAGAAGACAGAAGCTGTGATGTTTCTGGCAGCTGAGGATTCACAAGAAGGTGCCAAGATATGCACAGTGAACATGCTGTGTGGTGAGGTGTACATTATGGGTTGACATAACTCCAGCCTTTAATTCCACATCTAGCACTTCCGTAGGATGTTTTCAAAGCCTGAAGCAATTTTCTGTCTGAGGCAAAGGTCTAGTTGGTGGCCCCTTCCAATTCCAGAAACAAAAGCCAGCTGGACTGGCAGCTGACTCAGACCTTAATACTGGTGACAGGACAGACATCTGAGGGCAGCAAGCTATCTTAAGGGCACAGAAGGCAAGCTGTGCATGGCACACACCTTGTCACCATTCTCCACTCCCAGCACCTGGCACCTGGTGCATCTGTGTCACTTTGCCTAATGGTAGGGTCAGCCTGAAGGTGAGAGGATTTTAATTGTGCTTTGTTCCATTCTGCTTTTAGAAACTGCCTTGCCTTTTGTTTCTTCATGTGCAATCTCCTTTGACATTTGTGTAGTTTAAAGGGCAGCCCCCCCATCACAAACTACATAGTAAATTTACTTTCTAAAAAGTTCAACTTCAATGCTCCTTTTTACCTCAGGCACCACCTGTGCCATCAACAAACTGTAGTTCTCATGTCTTCAATATTTGTATAATGGTGACCAGCTTAGCTGGTTTCATTGCTCTTGTCAGTGAAGCTTTGGGGTGGAAGCAGCAGCTCCTGTAGTACCCTTTTCTAATGATATACCGTAGTTATTAATGTGGCCGAATCTTCTTTAATTTAGCAGTTTGTATTTCCAGGTGATCTGTAGCATTTCTTCAGTAGCTGAAATGTATTCTTCAGTAGCTAAGATTCATTTGTGAGGTAAACATATGTCTGGAATGCCACAGGAGAGGAAAAACCTTGAGGAGATTCCAGTTTCTTCTCTCCCTCCTGACCTCATTGCAGTGGGTAGAAAATAAACCAGAGGCTGGCATTTTGTTGCAGACAAACCAGTGTTCATAGCTGGTTCCCCCCAAACAAACTACAAGCGTTAAGTCAAGAACAAAAGTATCCCTATTCATTTATTGTAGATCTTTAGGAAAATGTTTAGGAGCAGAACCTTTAGAAGCTTCTATAAAATGTGTTTCTTCTACTCTTCTGGTAAAAACTAAATACATGCAGTCTTAAATTAGTCTCTCAGGAGCGTTAAATGAGTCTCTCAGGCAGTGGATGACTGGATTGAAACCCATAAGAAATTGTAGTTACTAGATGGTGGTAAACTTTAAATGAACATATAATTATGGGAAAGTGAATAACAGCCTATAGTCTGGCCACTGATCAACTGATAACACCTACCTATTTATTCAAACTTATTTCAAGGTTAAGTTGGAAAATTTGCTCCAGCTTACACATGCAAATTATGAGGTAGGTGGGATGTTATTCCCAATGATGTGAAAAAAGAAAAAAAGATGAAAGGGTGTTAGCCGCTTCTCTCTTTAATTATTCATTTTTAGCACAGTTACTAATTGGTAGCAACACCTTTCCTTGCCACCTGCCACTTGCTCACAGAAAACATTTCTTCCTGGTTTTGCTGAGATGTGAAGTGTATCCCACTTCAGGTCTTCCTTAAGAGAACAATGTTTTTCAGATATATATTTTAAAAATTACTATTATGAAATTTAACACAATTTACAGACATGTGCAGACACCACAACTATATCTGTAATATACAAGCCGTGCAAGAAAATATTCTAAAAAATAATCAGAAATGTATATGGTCTTTTTTCACACACAGTTTCTGTGAACCTTGGCTCCTTTAGAATTGGCCATAAGTGACTTACTCCAGCATAGTAGCTGCCCTAAGGGAACAAATTTGGACTCCTTTGTTTGGCCCCTGAAAATAATTTATTGCGGTGGGTTTGCTTGCAATGTGTTGATACTGTACAGTATCTTTAATTGAGGTAGCCTAACTTCTGTTCAGTTCAGTTTTGGAGCAGCCAGAACTCCAGAGTCTTGTATAAACTTGACTAATAATCTTTTTGGGGAGATAAACTTACCCGACTGTTCCTTGTTTTGTTCATGGAACAACATTGTTCTTTGCATATAATGGTAATGGCTCAGTTAAATAATAATAACCAGTGCTTTTTTCTAAAAATAATGTTTGGGGTACTCTCATTTTGACTCAAGAAAATCACCATTTTATAGTTCAAATTGGGAAAAATAAATACAATAGATAGACAAAAGTAAAAAGATTCACAAAATGTTTAGCGGTATGCGTATCCCTGCGTCCCCCCAGAAAAAAAGCACTGATAATAATAATTTTATTATTTGTACCCCACCCATCTGACTGGTTTGCCCCAGCCACTCTGGGCGGCTTCCAGCATATACAAAAAACATAATAAAAAATTAAACATAAAAAATTCCCCGTACAATCTTTTAAATTAAGATTGTTCACACGTTGTATTCAAATTATGTGTCGTGTTTTTTTAAAAAAATCATATATATACATATATACAGTCAAATCCATTATTCCATATGACGCAAATGGATTTATTTAAAACTTATAAAGAAAACACCAGCTAATGTGTTTGAGAAACATACTTTGAAAGTTATTTGGAGACATGATGTTCAGCTGTGTTTGTGTAAAACTTGTAGCACTATTATATACTGATGATAACATAATATGTTGATATATAATATTATGTCAAAGCATTGCTTAGTGGAAACAAGCAAGTTAGGAAAGTTTTTTTAAAAAAATAAATCAACAGATTTCTCAGGCATTCCCCCCCCCCCCCATCCTTCCTTATTTAATGAAACCATTGTGGTTAGCTACAGCTGTGTCTTCCAGCTCTGCTCTTAATATGGGCATGCAGTAATAAATAGGGAAGGGGAGTGGAGGAGCACATCAAATATTTACTTACATATGCTATGCAGCATGCTAGGCATAGACAGTTGGTGACATAGAAATGCACAGTCTCAAATCACTTGCCACATTAGGCCCCAGCTGTCAGACCTGGGACACACAGTTAAAGGCATAAGATTGTGGTCAGGTTCTCAGCCTGGACCTGAACGGTGACAATATGAAATTGGAAGGACGCCCCCACCCCTGCCCTGATGTCTGGTTAAATCTAGTAAGAGAAGTGGGCAGCAGGGAGAATGTTATCTTGAGAAATGATGCAAATATCAAGTGTCATACTAAACATTTACAAATTTGCATTTGGTACTTGCAGAAAATATATGTGATAGAGGGGCTCAGATTGTGCCTAAAACAGCAAACATGAAACCGCTAAAGGAATAACCATATAAATGTGCCTCTGCTGGCTGAATTTTTTGGTATTCGTTTTCCACCTTCTGCTTGTGAGCAGTGATTTTGTGAGAGATCATTCAAAAGTGAACATTAAGCTGGAGTTTCTCCTTTCAGAAACCCCCCTCCTCCTCTTCGTCTTTAAACAGCTTTAGATTCTATAATGTGGAGCTTCCCCTACTTTCCTGTATAGCACACAATAGACAAAGTGTCCTACATAATCAGTTCCACCAGATAATTCAGTGCTCTGTCTTTGTGAGTCACACTGCATAAAGAAACTAGAGCTGTTGACTGGAACTTATGCCTTTCTGTTACACAAGAGCTGAGTGAGGCTCTTCTCACTCACAAAGAGCTAAATTCATGCTAGCAGGGAACTAATACCGTACATGTATATCCATGCAACATGCCTGTAGGACTACATTTGTAAGTGCATCCTGCTGTAGAATGTGACATGCAATGACTGAAGGTGTGGTATGTAATGATTGCTTATTTTGTCACAAATCTGTTTAAATTGCTACATTTTCAAAACAGAGATGTTTTCATTTTAATATTTTGCCAGATATAGTACAGAGGATGTGCAGAGCAATGCTATTATGAGTGGTCAAGCACATAGGAAATCCTGCAGAGTTGCTGACAATACTGAGCTAAACGGACCAAACAATAGCAAGAAGAGGCTGGTGTCTCTCTGTTTCATTATTCTACATAACAAATGTGAAGTTCTACATAGTCAATTTGCCACAAAGCTTATCAGAGCCCAGAACCTTATCAGAGACCCTCTTGGCTATGAGTCCTAGAAAACCTGCTCCCAGCCTTGCAGGACATTTCCTACCTGGCCTGGGAGACTGGGAGACTGACTCCAGCTACAAAAACTGAGGCTGCTGAACAGATTATTGGGCTAAGGTATTTTCTAGTGGTTTTTGTTGAGAGTGGAGGTTGTTTTTTTTTTTTTTAAAGTATTTTGGACCTTAATATTTATGTGGAAATTGTTCAATTTGGTTGTGTACTTTTTGACATTTTGTTTAGTATTTATGAGTACTTTTGTTATGCCTGTAGTCGTGAATTTTTTTAATATGTTGGAAGCCACATTGAGCATGGTTTTAACTTTGGAAAGGTGGCATACAAATAAAATAATGGTTGGATAATGGACTGAGAACCTATTTTCATTGATAGGGTTCAGATCTAGAATATAAGAAAAAAATATCCTTGACCATGTACAGAGTGCCTTAACCAGATATCAAACATCTGGGATTAAATGGAATGAATTCTAAAACATACAATGTACAGTGTTGGCTCTTCTGGCTCTGGAAGAGCAGGAACAGTAAGAAGGGTTTGGAGAACAGAGCTTAGTGTGTCGTGCAACCTGCTCTTTGTCCTTTGAACTAGCCTGCTGCCATCGGGTGTGATGGAGGACACATTCCTCTCACCAGTGTTAAAGTAAGATTTGACTGTCTCTCTGGTTGACTTCTGTATATGGAAAGGGAGCGGTTGCTGTCTTGTCCTTCACCACAAGCCGCAAACTATTATGGGCCTGCCCTGAGAATGTGAAACCCATCATCTCTCGCTTTAAAATGTTTGTACTGTTTAATAGATGTGAGGACAGAAAGGCTGTACAAGCAGCAGCCAAGAAACAGGAAGCCTAAGAAAGGAGGGTGGCATGAAGCAAGTGCCCAAGAAGGAAGGATTTTTAAAAATGGAGTAGTGACAAAAGATAAAGAGACAGCAAAAGCAAGAGGTTCTGGTGTATCCACCAGCTTTCAAAAGCAATCAATGCTCATTGTGTGATGCAGTGACACCCACTGCCTTTAAAGAGGCTGTGGTGTGTATGTAGCTTCAAAAGTCTACCCTTGACCCAAACACCAATAGTCCTTTTGGGTGGAAGGTGGTGGAGAGGATTGCGGTGGACCAACTTCATGAGTTCTGGGTGACAGATTGTCTGGATCAACTTCAATCTGTGTTCAAGACTGAATTTGCTTTGGTTACACTTATGGATAGCCTTTATCAAGAGGAATATGTCCCTGTTACTCTTACTTGATCTCTCAACAGCCTTTGATACTATTGACCGTGGTATCCTCCTGGATTGACTGTATGGGATGAGTATTGGAAGCACTGTGTTGCAGTGGTTCAATTCCTACCTGTGCAGTCAAGCCCAGGGAGTAGCATTGGGGGAGTGTTCTTTGGCTGTCAATTGTGCCAAAGGGCGTCATTTTATCCTCAATGTAACTGAACAGTCATTATAAGTTTTAGAGAATACAGCCATCACTACACTGATGCCACACAGCTCTATTTGTCCATAACATCTGAATCAGGATACTGTGCAAGTCCTGGACTCAGGGCCAACCCAAGACATTTTGGCACCTGAGGCAGACCCAAAAAAATGGTGCCCTCCCCTCATTGCCAAAAAAAAGGGGGGGGAGTGAATATCAACATCAGGAACAAGGGGAGGGAGAATAAAGATTGGCATTGGGGTCTGCTGCCCTGTGGATCCTGCTGGCTGAAGTGGTCATTTCACCTTGCCTCATGGACCAGTACATGAATGCAGTGGTGGACTAGATGAGGCCTAATAAACAGCATTTGAACCCTGAGAAGACAGAGGCTTTGTGAGTAGATGGTTCCTTGGTTTGGAAGATAAGACTGGTGCCTGTTTTGGATGGAGTTGTACTCTCTCTGAAGGAATCAAGTATTGTAGCTGTATCTGGATCAGAATAACCTAGCCACTGTAATCAATGCATTGGTAACCTTGAGACTGGATTACTGCAGTTCAGCGTCTGCAGCAGCTAGACTGCTGATTGGGGCCCATGACTGACAGCATGTAATACCTCTGTTAAAGCATCTTCACTGGCTGCCCATATGCTTCCAGAATAGGTTCAAGGTTCTCTTATTAATATACAAGGCCCAGAGAAAATTGGGCCCAGGACACCTTAACTGCCTCAGTCCTTATATCCTAGCTCAATCATTGACATCATGAAGAGGACACGTTAGTTGTACCTGTGTTGCAGAGGTCTAAGTGGCTTCAGCTAAAATATTCTTCCAGCAGAGATTCTGCAAGCATTTTATCTATTTTTATCTATTGAAGACTTTTTTATGCTGAGAGGCCTATGTAGCTATTTAAACTTCCTTGACTAGACAGTCCTTTTAATTATTATTTTGCATTCTTTCTATGGTGTTTCATGTTTTAATCTATAGATTCACAGAAGAGTTGGAAGGGACCTCAAGGGTCATCTAGTGCAACTCCCTGCAATGCAGGAATCTTTTGCCCAAAATAGGGCTCAAAGCAGAACCCTGAGATTGAGTCTTATGCTCTATCCCATTATATTATTATAATAATTATTATATTATTATTATTATTATTATTATTATTATTATTATTATAAGCTATCCCAGGTGCTGTTGTACACTGCCTTAATATTTTATATGAGTTGGTATATAAATATATTTATAAGTAAATAAATCAGGCTGCAATCCTAGGCACACTTACTTAGTAGTTAGCCCCATTGAACAGGGTTTACTTTTAAATAAGCATGCATGGAACTCAACTGCAAAGCGTTTTTTTAAGCAATTAATGCCCATTAAACCCTAACTGATAATAGGAACTAGTGAATCGTCTCCTCCCTTGAAGGTCACAAGTATATATGCCTATAGTTGCACACCGACAAATGCAGTAGTAGGAATTTACCTCCTTTAGCTTATAAAATTTGGTGATAGATTGTTTTTACAAAGAATTGTTTAGTCTTGCAAAGCTGACACAAACTTAGGTAATTTCTCTGCTGCTTTACAAGTTTCTTCCTTTTATTAGACTTTTCTTTCTTGTTCTGTGTGTCATGGATCAGGATGTCCTTATATTTCACCAAGAATAGGTTTTTTTAACTTAGGAAAGAATTTGCCACAACCTGCTAAACTGTGCATATGTACAAAGCCACAGCATTAATATTTTTATGACAACCATGAAGCTGAAGCAGAGGACATGCTGCTCTTAGAGGATTTTCCTAATCAAATATGCTTGAAATGTTATCTACTTTTATCTTTCAAAAATAGCAGTCCATTTCAGAGATGGTTGACCACGCTAAAATATAGCAAACCAGCTCAAATGGTGTGGGTTCATCGTTAGAGTGAGCTTTCCAGTCAGAGTTATCGATCGCAATTTCTAAAGTGCTTCCTGTTCTGCTATTTCAGGACTTCTCTGAGGGTTTTTTCCTTTCTTTTACTTGAAGCTGGGCCTTTGCCAGTTCCTGTCTCTGGTTTATATTAGTAGGATGCTGCCACAGTAAGCACCAAATAGACAAGTCCCTTCCTCCCACTTTTTTTTTTTAAATGAAGGACCATGTCGTAGTAGTATCAGGGGCAGACATTGGTAATCTTTCATCATACGGTGCCTTGTGCAAGGCCAAAATTTGGCGTGCCCCCGAATGGATCTTCTCAATTTTGCACCCCCTCAGCTCAGTGCAATGTGAGGGGGAACTAAATCCAGTGCTGCTGAAGCCATCATGTCTGCAATGTGGTGTCTTCTGGAGCTTCTTCCAGGCACGGAATGGTTGGCAAATATTGTCCTCTACTGATAATGGCTTTTCACCAAGAACACATTAATCAAGTACTCCAGTGTCTGCATCATATCCTCCAGTGCCTTTGAAGCAAAATCCACAATACCAATTTCAACCTATAACACCCTAAACAGTTTTGAGTCCTACATACCTTCAAGTTCACCCTTCTGTTCACAATCTCTTAAGGCCAATCAGTTCCCTGTATGTAAATAACTTCTCTTCCCCCACGCCCTTGTAGAAATTTGCTTTTTGGAAACTCCATCAATGACAAAGCCTGAACATATTTGAAAATCATTGCACCTATGGAGGCATAGCTGAGGGGAGGCATGCCTGGTTTGTTCCAGGCAGGCTCCAAGGACAGGTTTCCTGACATAGTGAGCAACCGTCCCAGTATCCTGCTATACTTGGCTTACTTACCTCCCAGTCCACTGACATTCCATCTTCAAAGAGGCACAGCTTCCACCATGGGTGACGGAAGACAAGCAAGCCAAAGACAACACTTCACTTTGACCTTGGCTTCATACACTTAAGTTTGTTATTTTCCCCTGGTTTAGGGTTTTAAAAAGATATTCTATATCGTTATGTATTGTTTTCTTATTGAAGATACTATATATTGTGTATTTCCACAAAGTTTAATGTATGTGTTTGTGTGCCTGTGTTCTGAACCAAGATCTCTCCCTTGTGGAGAAGCCAAAATGTGTTTAAGAAAGCTTGTATTTCACTTCTGATGAATATATATTTATATGAAGTACACCAGTGACACCTAATGGCACTTGTCTGTTACTGCACATTATATCCAAGGCTTCCTAAAACATTATCATGATATATAGCAACTGAATCTAATAACCTACTCCCAACTTTTCAGCACTTTTACGTATTTCACAATTACAGCTGTGATTTAATAAATATCAGGTTTCAAAGTGACAAAAAACCCAGCAGAGAATAGCCATTCTTTTGTCAGATGTTCAGACACCATGGGTTTTTTTTGCAAGTGACTCACATCTGACTACCCACTATGCCGAACTTAGCCAGGTAGAGGTATGATAAGCCTCTTTTGTTTCCTGGAACTGCAGAAACAAGAAAGTTTGCATACATCCAGCAGGCCACAATACATGGTTCATTTTTAGCACCCTCAAACAAGTGTTGGAAATGAAATAGCAAGCTTAGTATACAAATTAAGCTACCTCCATGTGTGTTCAATATTGTGAGAATCAGCCAAAACTAAGCTGTAGCAGGATTGGGAGATCTTACACAAACTTTGAAGCATTTCACAGCAATGTATTTTGCGAAAAGATAGGTAATAATTTAGAAAAGAAATCGAAGTGCTGGAACTATTTATATGTTTGTTATGGTAATAACTGTCCCACATGACCAGTTACTAGCAATCACACAAATCTCTTGAAATGGCAGGCCCCACCTTCTTTCTGTAGGTGGCACCTAAATTCCCTCAGACATAACATTAGGTAATAATTACATGTGCCCTACCCAACCCTTCTACACTGAAGTTCTCCTGCCAAATTAGGTTATTCCAAGGTACAATTAACACCTAGTTAAGGAAGGGAAAGCACTCAGCTACCACAAATGAAATTTGCTAGACAAGGAACACTTAAGATTGGGCTGTTTTTATAAAAACTGCATACAAACAATTGTATTAGTAGGATGCAACTTGTATTAAAAAAGTTCTTTTTGGAATTGTATAGCCCACTACTTAGTAAGTATGTTGTGTTCCTAGTATATGTGGAATAGATGCATTTTGGTATACAGTAATCTAGTGTAACACTATGTCTAATTCTGGGCAAGAATGACTGTGAAAGAAAGCATTTCTCTTCATACTGGAATCACTATGGTTGGTTTTTGAAGATTTTGTTTCAGCTATTATAAATATAGGTCCTATAAGTTGCAATCTTATATGTACTTGTCTAGGAGAAAATCCAATCAAACTCGGTTAGGCTTATTCCTAAACAGACATGCATTATTAGTATTATTATGAGGATTGTGCTGTCGCTTGGGAGGTGATATCCTTTTCCTCTTTAGGACAGGAAATTAACATAAACTGGAGAAAATGGCAATATTCATTGAGTATCTAAAGCTATAGGGAAATTTCTATGTATAAACAAAGGGCTGTGTGATCAGGCTTGCACACAAGTCACTTTTTATAATGACTATGTCAGAAGACACAAATTGACATATGTAGGAGAAAATGTAACTTCAGTGGAAATCAGGTCATCCCCCCCTCAAGTTCTTTCAAAGTCATTTCAAGTAACCTAAAACCAATAATAATAGATCAACAAACTCCTTGCTTGGATGTACAAGTTCCTGATAAGATATAAGCATTTATCTACACTTGTTTTCTTACATTTTTATTCAAGAACTGAAAGCAAAAAACAGACTTTTAAATACAGGAAAATCACCTAAATATTTATCAAGTTTAAACTTACTGTCCCATAGGTTCCTTTCCACTGTTATTGCCCACAGCATTATTACAAGCCCTACCAGTGCTACAAAAATGGCAAACTTTGCCCAGCCAGTACTCTATGATATTTTGTGTGAGAAGAATAACATTTGTATAGGCACGTTGTGGTAGCAGAAATAAGTATACATTTCAATTGTGCATCTTTTATTAGTTGAAACTAAAATGATCCAAAGAGGTATACCAAGATCAGTAGAAATATCATATATTTAACTGCAACCAATTATTTAACATTCTTAGTTCCTCCCTGAAACCTGAGGTCAAAATGCCAGAAAAGCCAGTGGAACACACTGCTGGTCAGACTAATTGCTTAGTATATAGAACAGAGGCTCAGGCACTGAAAAATAAAAAGGAGGCAATTTGGAGTTTGAGAGCCAGTAACTCTTATTTTATGTTCCATGAGTCATCACTAGTTTTGCTACAGCCTGCTGAGACACTTTCAAAAAGCAAGTCTTACTGGCAATATAGGATGCAAGTTTGACTGGGGCTACAGTCCTAATCATTTACTGGAAGCAACTTTTGCTTCCTAATAAACATGCTTAGGATTATGCTAGAAGTCAACACATCCAGTCCTGTTTTTATAAACTAGAAAGTCACTTTTTAAAAAATTTCTCCTAAAATGGTCCTTTTTGGCCAACATTTGATTTTTGGCATTCTAATAAGAGATGCAGTTCCATTGTCATTCATAAATACAAAATTTTATTGGCACATCATTAGTTTAGAACGACAATGCTTTTCAATACCACAACAACATTTAGGACACATCAAGTTATTCCAATATGTAGCTACTGGTTTACCACAGCTAAACTATACAGTGCAGTTTTAATAAAAGATATACCAGAAAGATATGGTTCACAAACTGATTCAGACTAAAAAAAATCCTTTAGTACAGCATATTTGATGGGAATAAGCTCACCTATTAGAAAAGAGTATATTGTAACAAAGATGTCTCCCCAATTTGTTCAGACAAATACATATATATGAGACAGGAAATGTCTTGTCCTAAAAATGATTTAAAAAAAGAATGTGTCTAGGACAGCAGCAATGCCTTATATATATATCTATTTTAGGTTTCAAATATATCTCTGTTTTTTGTATCTTACAGAACCCGATTGCTAGCTAATTTATATTTGAGGAAACTAACTGTGCAAGTTGGCAATTCATTCTTTATAAACTGCACAGAATATAGTGCCTCCGCGCGCACACACATACATACACACAAATGACCTAGCATTAAAAATAATAAATAATAAAGAATTGCCGGAAATGTCAATTGTGTGTTCAGGGCTCAATGCACTGAATCCTGCTGCTATACGATCCATTCATTTCAATGATGCTTGCATAGAACCACATATACAAGCCCCATTGAAATGAATGGTTTGTGTATAGCAAATTTCATTCTCTGGCTACAATCCTAGGCATACTTACCTGGGAGTGAGCCCTCTTAAACACAGTGGGTCTCACTTCTGAGCAATCATATACAGGATTGTGCTGTCAGTCATTTTAATATGCTACAGTAAACACTTTTATTTTGAATTTGTAAGTGGGAAACAATGCTTCTTAAGAAAGCTTTAGAAAGTCAAAAATTTAAAAATTATCTTAGAAAAAGCTAGCAAAGCACCATATACTAGGAGAGATTCTGTTTATATCAAGGACCATTACAACATTTATGTTCAGAATAAGTGAAGTATGGATTTAATTTCTTACATCCTAGGTTTGGGAGTGCTGCGTTTCCCAGCCAAATGTACAATATTTATAGCACTGGGAAAGAGGAGTGAAAAACCACTTGTGGGAAGGGCAATACTTAACCAGCTACAGCTGAATCCTACCCAGGCTTGCATATTTACAAATTAGTGTATAGCTCTGACTCTGAATCAAAGTGCAACAAGGAACTGCCACATGATTGTAAGTGCAGAGTCAGACAGGTGCTTCCTGCTCCCCTTCACCTTTCCCTCCTCCCACTTATCATTTGCACACTGGATGAAGCAGCCGGTCAGCAACAACGGACATGAGGTCTTGGAGGCGGCAGTTCTGGTGGGATTTCTGGCTCTGGTTGTAGGGACAGGATACTGTTGGACAATTCGTTTCTTATAATATCCAAAGGCATCTTAAAATGGGGAAAAAATCCTGTTGTAAGCAATGTCCTGCACAGAATATTATAGAGTCTAACACAGTCCAATGGTATAGCCTAGAAATATAAGCATTACATGACCTAAATTCAAATCCTGGCATAATATTCATCGTTAATTACTTTAGAAGGGCAAATAATACCCATAAAGCTCCATCATTCATTTTAAACACATATAGCTCTGCTAAATCAAGTATCAACTTTTCCTATTAACAAACTATCATTACTGATGGAACTTAAAAGCATCAAATTTTATCTGGATTGTGCCTGCTACATTTTGGTGAGCTTATTGGTCAGTAGCATGAAATTTTGTCCTTTACTCCTGGCCTCACAGCAACGAAACAAAACAACCCATCATGCTAAAATCAAACTATACAACTTCATTCCCTCATTGAAGCAAGAAGAATTACTGGAGCTGTTACACTGATACCAATTCCCATTTAAAGGAGTATTAAGTACCATACGTATGAAAGAAATGCAAAGTATTCTGCTGAAAAACTGGTTGTAGCAAATAGCCCAAAAGGTGCACTCTAGAAACTGAATTTATTCAAAGAAACATTAACACAGTACTTTAAACAGTCAACATTTTAATTCCCATTAACTTGCAGTATGGAAGCATTTTACCTTTTTTAGAATGTCATCAACCAGTTTCAGAAATATTTCATCCACATTAAAATTATCCTTGGCACTAGCTTCACAAAACCGCATCCCAGTTATCTGCTGTGCAAACTGATGGGAAAAATTAAGAAATCATGACATTTTTAGTCTGGCTCAAGGAAATTTCATTTGATCAAAAGTATATTTAGTTCCATAATAATTTAAATGATCCAGTTTATTTAATAGTACATTAGGATGAAATTAAACAACAATGAACAAATGCAAAATAAGTTTGAGAATTAATTTAAATATTCTGACTTGGATCTTATGATAAATAGGAAGATAAGCCAATTTAAAGATAAAGAAGTTAACAGAAGGTATTTTTCCCATGCTTTCCTCCTCACTGCAATCCCCAAAAAGTCAGGAGAGATGGTGGTGCTTCTGAACTTTTAAAGAAAATGAATTAAGATTATAGTAAAACGGTTCCAAGGCATGAAGTTACCCAACATTAAAATTAAGATCAAAATGAATGTAATGTTAAGGTTCTGCACCATTCACACTTCCACAGAAGCAATTTTCTATTTTCATCAGTGTGTGTTAATTTTGTTTCACCTTCACCTACTTTTTCTCCCTGTTGCCGACTGATCTCTCTGTCCACTTCACAGTCTAACTTATTTCCAACCAGTAGTAGCTCAGCATCTTCTGAGGCATACTGGGGGGTGGAAAGAAGAAACACCAAAGCATAAAATGGCATGTTTCCACTAGCTTAGGCCTTTTGATTTTAAATTTCACATTGGTCAAAATGAAGTTATTCAGTCAATACATTCATAACAGTTCTAGGCTGTTAAGCTACTTGTTAAGGCGGTCTTGATCATTTCCCCCTTAGTTTAGGCTTCACTCTACCAGTACAATTTAGTAACTTCTTGATTATTTGAGAACTGTTGGACTGTGCAACCTCCTGTAACAAACACTGCACTACTGCTGAATGTTAGAAATGAATATAATCCTTATGTTGCACTGTGACCATAATGGTTTACATTGTTTCTACTACCTGAATATAGCAATTTTAACTCAAAAATTTGGCAGGATTCACCATAAGGTCTCAGGGTCAGTCACAGCAATTTAAAATAAAACAAAACACAGTTGACAACAATTTAGTCACAACAATAGGGTGGGTGCTAAAAATATAAACCTCAAGTGTCAAAAGGCCAGGTCATAAAGGTGTATATAGTATCCTATACAGCAAATGCACAGTTGAGGCAAACATTTTTGTTTCAATTCTCATATATTATTAGGCAGGAAACACAACTGCTGATTTAGTGTTAACCCTTGTTCAAGAAGCCAGCCCCTCTCTCACACCCACTGCTACCATTTACAGTTTTGTGCTACCAGTTGGTGTTTAGGTCTAGAGCTCTAAAGCACAGAGCAACACAGAGGTGGCTTGATGAGCTACATATGTGGTGATGGCAATGAATAAGAGACCACAAAGCACTGCAATTAACCAACATTCATGAGTTTAGAAAAGTGGCCATATATCTAGTATAATGAATTCTCTGGAGTGTACTGCCACCATGCCATTTGACTTTATTACTGCAAGTTCAAAACCACTACTGCTTATTTTGAGAGATTAAAGCTTACCTTGTCAATCATTTTCATCCATTTTGGCAAATCATCAAATGTCTCCTTCTTCGTGATATCATACACCAATATAATACCCTTGGCACTTCTGTAATAAGCTGAGGTAATGCTGTTGAATCTTTCCTGACCTGCTGTGTCCCTGAGAAGCAGTAGGAGCAAATATTGGTATAACAATTTTATAACTTCACAAACTGCAATTATAAATTCTGACACTGGAAATTTCTACTGCAAGGAAGTCCATATATTGAATCTGTATCTTAGTCCACCAAACAAGTAAGAACCACCACCAGTTTTATGAGGTATTTGTCTAAGAAAAATAGATGAACTCACAAGGAAGAAAAATAGCTCTTGGTAG